>NC_143510.1:4003632-4736132 GCF_031878675.1 Megascapheus bottae
GTGGTGCTATGGCTCAAATGGTAGAGCCTAGCCTTGAGGAAAGCCCAAGGATAGTCCAAGCCTCCAAGACTGGCAAAAAACCAAAGATGTATTAAGATACAGTAATTTTGAGAAATTGGCCTTATACAGATAAACACTATCTGTTGCTGCCATTTTTGTGCTTCAACGTGTTATACAGGAAGGAAATGGTTTGCTTAGAATATCATGGTGAGCAGTGCACAGGGTCACAGATGTATTTCCCAGTGTCCTTGAGAATATTGAATAACTAATATGTTAGTTTTTCCCCTTCTTCAGAAGCAAGAATTATACCCTGATAACTCACGGGTAACATACAAAGCCAGAACTCTGTCATCTCTCTCTTCATGGTAAAATACCAGAGCTCCTTAGAACCCAATCACCCTCTCCCTCTCTCTCCCTGTCTCTCCTCTCTCCCCTCTCTCCTCCTCTTCCCCCCTTCTCTCTTTGTCTTCCAACTATGATTGTTGAATACTGACCTGGGGAACATATAAGAGAAAGAGCCACATAAATTTCAATTTCCTTGTTGGTAATTTACCTTCCTCAAAAACAAATTGTAAGAGAAATGAGAAGGAAACTGATACTTATTGAACTCTTATGCTGTGCAAATAATACATATTTTCTCATTTCTCAGTGAAACCACATAAGCATTAGCATTGAGTAAATAACATATATTCAAAATGAAGTTGTCTAATAGAACACAGCTAAGCATGAGGCTGAATTCAAGACCATCTTGGTTACACTGCCTTTATAGTCAAATACACTCGATTTCTGTCTTCAGAATCTCTATTTCTAAAGACTTGTGTGTTCATAGACTTGACATAGCATTTTGATTTGTCTACTTGGACTGATCCCTGTCTTGTCTATATGTTAAGATCTAGTATTGTATAGCAATACATTAAAGATAAACACATTCTGAAATATTCATGCTAGAAAAAAAAATTCAACCCAGGAAAATTGAAAGGCTAAATAAGCAATCACATTCTTAACAAAAAGATGTTTGTATTTTCTTACTGGATGAATTTGTTAGTCCCATTGTAAATGCCACCATTTTCACTGCATAAAGCTGATTTCAGAAAAGCATGTTTGAAACACAATTTAGAAATAAGGAGAAAAGACGTTTAAAAGGATGTCTATGATTAGGTTAAGAAATACATATTTAGGCCTTACAGGCATATGTGAATGATTTTACATACTCTTTTCATGTTTATTTGAAAATACAGGATTGTAAAGTACAGATTTTCTTCTTACTGTCCTCTGAAGAATACACAGAATATCCACATGTCTATCACTACATGTCTTATGCATACAGCTTGCCTCATGAATGATTTTTATTAATTATATTTAAGCAGTTGTACAAAGTGGTTACCATTCAACAATATATGTATAATGCCTCTTGATTTATAAGTACAATACCTCTTCATCATTCTCCCCAATGAATTATTTTTGGTGGTGGTGGTTCCTGCTGTCTGTAATTCTAGCTTCTTAATGGGCTGAGATCTGAGGAAGCCAGTTCTAAGCCAACCAGGCAAACAAATCTGGGAGAGATTTATCTCCAATTTACTGATAAGAAGCTGAAAGTAGAGACATGGCCCAAATAGTACAGTGCTAGCCTTGAGAGAAAAAGCCCAGGGATAGCCTTGGTCAAGCCCTACTACAAGCACAAACTAAAACAACAAAAGATATCTTACTGAGATATTCCATCCCTCACTAATCTTTATCCTGCATATATAAATATCTGTTGAGGTCTTATCACCAGCTAAGTGGCTTTCCAGCGACCTCATGGTTTTTGTTCAAGATCTGTTACTGTGATCCTCCTAGATAAATATCAAACTTAAGTTTCTGCCTTACCCCTGTGGTCAATGTTTTATTGTGGCTATGGTGGAGAAAGTATTGATGAGGATACAAGTTAAGAGTAAATACCTACCTTGCTCTCCTGAGACCTCTACTAGCTTCATGTGCCTCGTATTTTAATATCTCTGGTATGACCTGGCCTTTACCTCCTTTCTACTGTTTCCCTATCTTCCTCCTCTGGAATTAAGGAACAGAATATAACCACATAAAATTTTCTATTTACCCCAGCAAATCCTTCCATAGGGATGTGGCTATCTGCAGATTTTTATTAAAATCATGAGTGATCCAGGCACCAGTAGTTCACACCTGTAACCCCAGCTACTCAGGAGGCTGAGATCTAAGGATCATGGTTTGATGCCAGCCATCCTGGACAGGAAATTTGTGAGACTCTTTTTTTTCTTTTTGTAAAATTTTGTTATTTTTTAAAGTAGTTGTACAGAGGAATTGTCATTCAACAAAGCAATTCATGAATACAATACATCATGATAAATGTCATCCGTTTCACCATTTTTACTTACCCTCACCCCTCCCAACCCACCCTTTTCCTTTTCTTAATATTTTAAGATGTATATTGAATTTTAATTTTTTGCTGTTTAACAATGTAGTTTGTGTATAGAATGCATCTTGATGAGACTTTTATATCCACTAAACTACCAGAAAAGCCAGAGTGAAACTGTGGCTCAAGTGTTAGAACATTAGCCATGAGTAAAAAGAAGCTCAGGGATAGTGCCTAGGTCCTGAGTTTAAGCCTGAGGGCTGGCACGTGTGTATGTGCATGCGCTCACATACACAAAATCATGAAGTAATAATTGAATAATACAAAGAAAGCATTCCCATTTTATGATGTGTTCCTCCTCTTACAAACTTGTGGGCCCAGGTGAGTCTGCTTATATCCATAGATTGACCATTAGATTCTGTATTATGGTCATGCAAATTTCTCTTTCTCCTTATGTTATCAGAAATGAAGGGAATAACGTGAAATTTAGGGGAAGGGAGATACCTGTATCTCTAGTCTCTGCAGTATGCAGTATGCTCTAGTTCTGAAATTATGATTCATAATTCATGTCCTTTTTCCTGGGTGGCTCCCTTGTGGCCTCCTCCATTACTCCTACACCACAATTTATGAAGGTACAGTTATGAGGTGGAATGAGCCATGTGAGAGGGATGTGATTGGTGTACTATCTCTTTCTGATACCCAGGAAAACAAAGAAATAGAGAAGGACTCAGGGTTAATAAAGGAGAAATGAAACCAGGACAAGTGTCTCACTTACTTCATAGCTGTTTATAGCTTTCTGTTTTGTGGATCAAAGGCTTTTTCATGAGGAGGATAGGTAGTGAAACATGTCTTAAGCCATCTCTATGGTATGTGTACGGATATGCAGTCATAACACTCAAAACTAGGTCAACACATTTTCTTATCAACCTTACTTCACATGAAAGGCAGGTTGTTATGGATTCAGCATCCTTGGGCTTCTAATGTCCACATTTATAAAGAGGAAATCATTAACAATTCAATAAAAATCATTTTTGAATCTTATATCACTAGGTTCTCAACTATATTGTTTTTGAACTGAAAATTTTAAGTAAGGGAAAGCAGCATAGGAAATCAAAATTTTCATAGATAATATGTATAGATTCAATCTCATTATTTTATACCTTGATGGTCTTCTATGACTTTGTAAATATGTAAGTATATACCTATCCTTCTAAAACGCAGTAAAAATAGAATGATTTTCTTGTTTTGAAGGCCTATATGTTATTTGGAATGCCAGAAAAATTCTAAAAGGTTACTAAAATGTAGTAGCTCCCAATAATTAAGCACTTGATGATACCATATAAATATGATCACATTTCTATTTTATATATTCGATTTGTGGGTTTGCTTCCTTGGCTTCTGCAAAAGAGCTCACTTACATACAGTGGCAGAAATCTAGATAAAAATGGAAACAATTGGTATTTTTCTATTTATGCAAAGATTTAAGTACACATTTTACTTACAAATCCATGTTGCAAGACAGGTTTTCTTTGGTCTGTGTTATCATCTCTTAGTTATTCTGCATGTTTTAATACTTGAAGGGAGGTAGGAGAAAGCACTCCTGCCCTCACCTCTACTTTTTCTGCCTATAATTTAAAACCACCTCTGAAGACGTATGAACCCCATTCATTTAAGCAGCTCTCATTTTAATACACATGGTAGTATTTAATATTTGCTTTGTCCAAATAATACAACTGAGATTTTCTGCCTCCACCTTATCCTTTATCCTTTTGGTTGCCCAGCAACAAAGAATAGACTAGACTCAGTGGATCAGAAAAATAGTCTCAACTATCTAGCTGCAGATGAAATGAAAGTATTTTGAAACTATTTCTTTTAAGATAGAATCCTGAGGAAATTATCTATCACTTTATGTATATCTAATGTGTATAAGTTTACATGCACTGTTAGTAAAGGAATATAAGAAAATTCAGTTAATAAGATGCTTAGTAGCTGCACTGATAGTTAAGGAATATAAGAAAATTCAATTAATAAGATGCTTAGTTACTCAGAGCGACCTAGTTGGAATGTGTATTTGCCTGTAACTTCAATTTCTCATAGGAAATTAGCAGAAGATGTGGGTGGGTGGGTATGCGTGCAAGAGAGGGAGACGGAGACGGAGACGGAGACGGAGACGGAGACGGAGACGGAGACGGAGACGGAGTGAGTGTGTGTTCTGGAGCTAGAACTCAGGGCCTCAAGGGTAAAACTGTAACACTTGAGCCACGGCTCTACTTCTGGCTCTTTGCTGGTTGATTGGAGATAGTCTCATAGACTTTCCTGCCCAGGCTGGCTTCAGATCTCAGCCTCTTGAGTAGCTAGCATTACAGACATGAGTAATAGGCACCGAGCTATAGATGACTATTTTAAGTCACAACCAGATTCTTCTACAGTGATAATATTGTAGTGTTAATAGAATTTAGAATATTTTACAGATTGCGGTACTCCTCTTAACCAACTGTTTAATTTCACTTGAAAAATAAATATAATGTTTTTATGCAGTTTAACCTAAGAGGAATTTTTATTAGTCAAAAACAAGGATATTTCTAAAAATTTTTTAAAGTGAGCTCATCTGTGAGATACAGATAAATACATTACCCATGGAATGATGGAAAAAAATTATGAGCATTTTAATAAAATCCTGATACCATATAAACAACTGTTTTAACTCTTGGCAGTATCATGTTTTAGGTTAGAAAGATATACATGATTGCTTCCTGAAATTTCTCTAGCTTTTTGATTGCAGAGTGTTGTAGAATATTAATACTTCCAGAACTTGGATGCCTTAAAAGGATACCCTCACATATTAAAATCAGCAGCATTTGTAAGAGCAAAACTAAAGGAAATTCACTGATTCATATTCACTGTACTTTGACTTAAAATGCCATACAGATTGTATTCTTAAACCATATTCATAAATGAGAGTGGAAAAAAGAAACTCTACCAAATGAGGCCCATCTTCCTGAAACTTAATTAAAATCATGATGATACATTCAGCCCAGAGTTTAGTTTTATTTTCAGCTAGTCATCTGCAGCCATGCTTCCCACAGAGGGAGGCTGCCAGGCTCACAGCACACTGTGAAACTTGGATCAGCCATGGCACAGGCTCTTTATGAGCAGATTACATCTGGGTTCTGTGGATAGCAGCCAGAGCAGCAAGACAGAGATGCTGAGTGCACAGGGTTTTCTAGCCACCAAACTGCTGCTCTCATTTCTTCTAGTGCAATGTTCAGTAAATTAAAAAAAAATGAAAAGGAAAAACAAGGGCTGAGAATAGTGGTACTTCTAATTCTAGCTATTTTGGAGGTGGAGATCAGAAGAAGGATCGTCTTTTGAAGCTATCAACCACTAGCTGGGTGTGGTGTAAAACCTATGCAAAAAAT
This sequence comes from Megascapheus bottae, assembly GCF_031878675.1. Lineage (NCBI taxonomy): Eukaryota > Metazoa > Chordata > Mammalia > Rodentia > Geomyidae > Megascapheus > Megascapheus bottae. Next base: position 4,009,417 of record NC_143510.1, read on the forward strand.
TAACGGAAGCAGGAAGGGCTAGGGATGTGTCTCAAAGGGGTATATATAGCCTCTGCCTCTGAAGCATGAAACCCTGAATGAAACCCTAGTACTCTCATATATGTGTGTATGTATATGTGCATATATATGTATATACACATACACACTCTTTCATCTGGATAGGGCAGATGACAAGACACTATAGATCTGCAATATCTATGAGGACAAGCAGTAAACAGGAACTCCTTTCCACAGAATGAGGCAGGTGACTGGCATGTGGAAACAAGGGCATCTTGCTTTAACAAACACCACAGGAGGGATGCTGCTGTCCTAGGGGTTGCTCTTCACAAGCCTGGCCTTTGGCTGGTGATTGAGAACTTGAGTGATCAACAGGGATTAACGGAGAACATCAGTAGTTTGCACTGCTGTAGAGCCTTCCATAAATGACAAGAATGGCCCACTGTATGCAAATTATACACTTTGTGCTTCTTATGACTCCTATACTTCTGACAGTCTGGAATTTGAGTACTTGGTACACAGTCGATACCTGTGATGTTGAGCTCCAACTAAAAAATCCAGGCACTTAGTCCTTAATGAACTTCTCTAGTAGGCAGCAGTTCATAGTATTGTCACAAGTGTGTTATTTGTATAGCCCAGTGGTAGAAGATACTAAGAAGTTTGGGCCTGGCTTTCTTCAAATTTCTCTCTGTTCTTTATCTTTTCCCTGTATTAAATTAATCCTGTATTTAGCAGATTCTAAGAAATCAGTGAGACGGGGGACCTGTGGACCCTCAATAGGCAGAAACTGGATTTTAAACTGGGAGGTAGAAGCAGAAGATCTGAAAGCTAGCAATCCTAACAATTTTCTGTCATTCTTCAGTCCAAAAATGAGACTATAGGAGAGACTGGTCCAGTTTAGCATGTGAATGCTGTCTACTGTATTAACTTCTACACATGAGAAGGGATGATGGAAAACAAACTCGGTGGGAATTTGTTGATTCTCGTATTATTTAGGAGTAGAGCTTGTTTTAGTTCCACCAGCTCAAATGATGTCTCATTTCTGGGCCCTGCTGCTGCTTTTTAGGTTTTGCATACATTTACATATTCTGGTTCTCCTAAGACAACCTGTGCAGGTTGCAAGCTCAATTTCTTTGCCTCAAACAGAAAAAAAGCCATAGCAGAAAACTGAGCTCATGAGTGTAATTTTTGCCATGTGCTGGCCCTGAATCCCATGTGGAAGCCCTGAAGGATTCTGGCGTGAACTTCCCCCATCCCAGCTACTTCCCCAACAGCACCAAGAATTAAATCTTTCATAAGCACATTGAGGAGCATCTGGAACATGAAAGTCATAATAGATATTTATCATTTCCATTACCTTTCCCACTTCAGAACCACAAGCCCACCTGATTAATTTCCAAACTGTCTTCAGTGCATGTGTAACTTTTGGGAAAGTCAGTCCTGAAGCAGCTTAATCTCTCTACAACAGTATTTTACCACTACTTACCTCCACTTCCAATCTCCTCTTCCTCCATTTATTTATTTGTTTGTTTGTTTATTATTTTTTGCTTGCTGCTTGCTTACTTGTCCTGGTACTGGGGCTTGTACTTAAGGCTGTGAGCTCTCACTTGGCTTTTTCTGCTTAAGGATGGAACTCTACCATTTGAGTCACATATCATTTCTGGCTTTTGCTGATTAATTAGTGATAAGAGGCTCTCAGATTTTTCTGCCTGGACTGGCCTTGAACCTCAGCAGTCAGATCTTAGCCTCCTGCATAGCTAGGACTACACAAGTAAGCTACTAGTGTCCAGCGTCAGAATACTCTTCTTGTAATCATCTTGAAACCTATATATGAATGCATGGGAGAGATGCCATATTCCAGTTCCAAATCTTGAATTCACATTTTTGGCTGTTGCTTCATCACCTGAGCCACACCTATAGCCCCCAGTTGGTCATCTTCAGACTTTTTGTAAGAACCATTAGATCCATTTAGATTTTAGCATTTTGTACTATCCAAAGATATTAATTGAACTAAAGCTATCATTTTATTCGTGTGGCCTTTTAATTCTTTCTTTCCCTTATTACTAATCATCTAAAGTATAACAATTTATCTTCCTATCACTTTGAAGAAAGAAAATGAACTTTTTTTTCCTTTATTCCACCATGTCTGTGTTTTTACTATTCTTCTTTTTCATATATTTTTATTGTAGTTAATAGAAGGGTTACATTATATTTGCCAGATAGGAGGTACATTAATTCACATACATTGATACCCTTTCTCATGTGTTGGTCCCCATTTCCCTCCCCCCACCCTCACCCCTCACCTTGTTTTCCCCCTTCCCTACCCAATTTCAAATAACCAAATACAAATATATCCAATATATCAGATAACAAAGTGAGATGATGTAACAATATGAGATTACCAAGGGACAGCAAAAGGGATGAGAGATAACGTAGTACATTAAGGACAACAATCACTCATTATATGGCTTTTGTTTCTATATCCTAGAGGTCCTTTCATTTAGCGTCGTACTATATGGCCTTATGTATCTAGGTTTTGTTCTACTACAAATCTCTCCTAGGAGAGCCCAAGGTTTCTACTGATTATGACAAATGAGGGAAAGCATTGAGCCTATGTTTCTTTGAGTCCGCCTTAGTTCAATTAATGTGATGTTTTCTAAGTCTTTCCATTTCCTAACAAATGGGGTGATGCCATTCTTTCTGACAGCAGCATAGAATTCCATTGTGTATAAATACAACATCTTGTTGATCCACTCATCAACTGAGGGGCAGCTGGGTTGGTTCCATATCTTTGCTATGGTAAATAGTGCTGCAATGAACATCGTTGTGCTAGTGGATTTAGTATGTCCTTGTTTCTGGACAATTGGATAAATGCCTAGTAGTGGAATTGCTGGGTCATAGGGGAGCTCTATGTTTAGTCTTTTGAGGAACTGCCATACTGCTTTCCATAATGATTGAACGAGTTTGCCCTCCCACCAACAGTGTAGTAGTGATCCCCCCTGGCCACATCTCCTCCAGCATCTGTTGTTATTAGATTTCTTGATTCTGGCCATTCTAACTGGAGTGAGGTGGAATTTTAGAGTTGTTTTGATTTGCATTTCTTTTATGACCAGAGATGTTGAGCATTTCTTCATGTGTATATAGGCCATTTTTGTGCACTTACACACAAATCTAATACAACCACAGATTACCAATTTATGATCAAAACAATAAGCCCCTCAATCCAATCTCTATTGTATTTAAGTCCCTCTGGACCTAGAGTATAATTGAACACCTAGATACACAGCATTGCTCAACAATCATCAAATGTAGATCCATGCATTATATGAATTGAAGGATGAACAGAGGACCAGGGATAGTAAAATAATATAAAAGATGACAAGGGGGTAGGAAAAGAATACTGCAGGAGTGTAAGATTATTATAGTAATGAAGAAAAGGTATCATGTAAGGATAACTGAGCTAAGGTGATAGACAGGTAGAATATTTCAGCATAAAGTTTAGTTGAACTTAGATAAAACTTATGAAAATAAGAAGAGTGATAAGAAGAATATATAGAGAATATATAGAGAAAAGAGTGAGGTAGATATAGGAGATTTCAATGATACAAATTTGAAAAAGAAAAAAGAAACAAAACAACAAAATGAAAGATAACAGAACACACACACACACACACACACACACACACACACACACACACACACAAAATAAATAAATAAATAAACCAAAGAAAAAGAAAAAGAAAAAGGAAATGTGTGGGGAGATTCCTCACTATTGTGAGTTCTTCCCCAAGCAATACTTGGATTGAGTTTAAAAAGCAAGTGGCTGTATCAATATGGATTTCATTTTTATTCAGACTTTACGCAGAGCTGTCACTATGTTTCTAGGAACAACCACAGTGACAGAAGGGATGTGGGAAAAGAGAGGAGAAAAAAGGGGAAAAAAAGGAAAAAAAGAATGAATCATAACATTAAAATAAAAGGTGTAGGTATAAGGGCAAAGAGAAAAATGAGAATACCTAAAAATGCAAATGAAAAGGGGTAGAAGAACAAAAAAAAAAGAAAAAGAGTATTCTTCAGGTTTTTTTGGGGGAGGGGGGCAGGATAGGAAACTTGTGTCTCCACTAGATTCGGGATCCAAACACTTCAAAGAGTCTTTTTCTCTTGTGAGTTGGCTTTGCGGTTTTTCGGATCAGCTTGCTTGATTGGTAAAACAGAGCTGAAAGATCTGCGGCCGGCTTTGTTTACCAGGTCTGTGGCCGCCGCAGGGGATGGACTTCAGCAGCCTGGGGCCGGATTTCTGGCTAAGGGATCTCTGGGAAATCCTTTGCCAGTTAGAAAGATGGCGTTTTCAGCATCACCTCTCAGGCTCCAATTGCTTTGGCTGAGTCCTTGCCAGCAGTCAAGATGGTGCGGCTCTCAGCTTGTGGAGGAGGGGGCTCCCTCCCAGTGCCGTTCCTTGAGCAGAAGTGGAAACTTCTCCTCAGAGGTACTCACAAATTGTTGGATTCTCCGGTTCCATGAAGCTGGCAAGTCCGTGCACGGCCAGGTGATGGCTCTGAGAAAATGAACAAAATATATCCTGGGATTGCCAACCTTTTATATGCAGCTCAGGAATACAATTTGGTCTATAAAGGCACTGATCTCGTGAAATAATTTATTTCCAAGTTACTGAGTTTTGAACATCAGCCTCCTGTAGATAACTAAAACTATAACTAGGTACTTAGAAATTGTCATAATCCTTTTATATATTATTTGTTTGGATTGTATGAGTTATAATGTTAATGCCAATATCTTCCTCTGAAATGTTAAGTCTACATTCGACACATTTTTTTTCTAGATTTCATTTTAGTGAGTGAAAAAATACTCCTTTCTTATGATTTTGAATGTATCTGGCAGAACTTACAAACAAGTCATGATCTATTGTGGCATATACTGGACATAGCCTACTGTTTAATTTATTACAAGCAAAATGAACAGAGCATTGAAACAGTACCACACACCTAAAGGAGGGAAGAGGATTCATTTCAGGTGTAAAAATAGACCTCTTTTATTAGCATGCACATATTTGCACTCTGTATTCCTCTCCTCTTTTCTTCCTTTCATCTTTCATTTTATATACAAAGACAAAGAACATGTTCAGTAGACTACTTAAATAGCCTAAATAGATAATCTCACACCATTTGCACATTTAATTTGTTCCTGCTGTGAGAATAATCAAGAGATATAAACAGCGTGGGTGGCTCTGGTTTCCTTCCATGAACATATGCCCCAGATTGAGCAGTGAGCTGGGAAATTGCAATCTGTGGTTTGCTCCCATTCCCTATAAGTCTCCATAGTTTGAGTTTCATCCTAATTTGACATTGACTCCAATTTGAATGCACATGTTGCAGATAAAGGCCCTAAAGACAAGCCAGCTATTTTTGCCTGATACTCAGCCGAAAACATAGGAATGTGTTCTGTGATGAAGGGAAAAATATGGTTAACTGTGGAGGTACTGAGCTGGAGGAGGGGTGTGTCCCAACTGCCATTTATTGTTACTTATAGTGTAGTAACACTAAAGCTTAGAATTTTCTAGCCTAATTATGAGGCTTTCAAACACCAATCATCTCCACTCTGTGGTATTCATCATCATCATGTCTTTAACCCAGTGGTTTACATATTTAGATTTGTAAAGATTTTCTGATATTTTTGAAAAAGTTTTGTCTTTTTATTGGTTCTTCTTCCTGTGGTAATTTGATAACAGGAAACTTCTACAGTATGAAAAAATGAAAACATTTGGCCCATAAATCACAACCACTTCTACAAATTCATCCAAGTAGAATTTTCTTATACATAGAACTATTACAATATGTACTTCGAGGCTTTATATCAGAAGAAAAATACCTGCATTTGCAGAAGCGATCATTACTTAATCTTATTTTTATTCATTATTTTTGTAAATGATCTACTAGACAAGTTAATCATGGAGCTAACCACTATATGCATTAAAATTACACAAAATAAAATTTAAATTGTGTTTTAAGATATTTTTTTTGCCTGGGCTTGAACTCATGGCCTGGGCACTGCCCTTGCGCTTTCTTCAAGGCTAGCACTTTACCACTTGAGCCACAGCACTACTTCTACTTTTTCTATGTATGTGATACTGAGGAATCAAAACCAGAGCTTCATGCATGCTAGGCAAGCACTCTACCACTAGGCCATACCCCTAACCCCCTGCTGTATTTTCTTTTTTGACCCTGGAACATTGATGAAGACTTTCAGAATGTGTGTTCAGTTCAGTTTACTGATCTTTGTGACTACATAGTACTGCATCTGACAGAAGGCTGCTGTGGCCATCTTTACTAAACTACTTTCAAAAGCAATCACTGAAATGTACTAAACATCTCCATTACAGTATGAACTAAAATGAATAAAAGCTGTATTACCTTTTTGAAGTAGTGTGCCTCTCACCATTTTCAGCATTCGCTTCTAACATTGTTTAGTTGTACTAGTTCATTTGTTGTTGGTTCTATTAATTTATGTGCTGTAGATTCACTATGGAAATGCAACATTTTAGTGAATTTAAAATTATTTTGTTTTAAAATAAATTATAGTAAATATGCCCTTTTTTTCTTGCTAGTTCTGAGGCTTGAACTCTGGGCCTAGGCACTGTCCTTGGGCTTTTTCAATGATAGAGTTCTACCACTTGAGCCACAATTGCACTTTCAGCTTTTTTTCTGTGTATGTGGTACCGAGGAATTGAACCTGGGTCCTTGTGCATACTAGGCAAGTACTCTACCACTAAGCCAAACTCCAGGCCCCTAAATATACATTTTGAGTGTAGTTAATAAGTAACTTGGAAATAAAGACCCCACAATGAAGTCCTGTGTATTCCCCCACAGCCTATTTTCTCTTTCTCCAAAGATATAAATGATATTTATTGCAAAAAGATAAGATTTTACTAGAGTATTACATTTTATTTTTAGTATAGATGAGTTCTCAATTTTTAAATTTTTTACATCTATAAAACAGAAATGTACAAAATATGTTATTGAACAATCCGACTTTCCAATTATAACATGGCTTAGTGGTTTCTAGACAATTTTGAGTGATTTAGTATTTTAAATGATTGAATGTAGAGTTTTTTTCTTTTATTTATTCTTACGTGTTTTGTTCAATATTATCTTTCACAAAGAATAAGCAAATACTCAATTCATTTCAATAATGAAGAAATTCCTTAATTTATAGTAGCTAAATCAGGTTTTAATATCCAAAGTTAAATGTAGCTAAATTTTGAAGTTTTTTCCTTATTGTGTATCTCACTAGATTTTTTTATGTGAATGTCAGGATTTACATTCCTTTTTTTCTGCATGATAATGTCAGCCTATAGCTGGTTTATAAACCAAGATTAATGTGACTATGGTTGATTTTGCATTTTTACTGTTCATCTTCTGTCAGGTTCCTCATTTGAGAAATATTTTTATCTCCTCTGATGTAGAAAATATATTCCTTTTTTTCTTCCTTGGGAGAGGGTGGAGAGAAAAAGAGAGGGACATTTATGCAGAGTCTGGATTTGTTGCCTAAATTGGCCTATACCTCACGATTCTCGTGACAGTATGCCAAGTGCTATGACAACAGGTTTGTATCACCACATGTAGTGCAGAGAGCTTTTCTGTTACCACTTTGGGACAAAGATGATACATTCTGTTTATTAGAATAGCTTCTTCATTAATTGCCTAAGCTGTTGTTTAATATTTACTATTTTTTGTGATTGTCTTTTCTGTCACAGGTTCATAAGAACATATTCAGAGAATGAGTTCATCTTTCAAGGCACTCAATTTATCAGTTAAAAAAAAGCAATGGATATAGAAACTAGAATTGTAATTAGACAAAGTACTGTGCTTCTCAGTAGAATTTTGTTAATCCTTAACAGTTATCCAGATAATGATGAAACTATAAGCAGTATAGGGTCACAATGATCCTATGGCTGGAACAGGCTGCTCCATGGGTCTCCGTGGAGAGAAGTAAAACACATGCTACATCATCTCCTCTGTTGCTGGACCTGAACAAGTGGAAAGGGTGAGGAAGGTGGCCTTGCCAATCTATTCCAAGACATCAAGATTAATGAGACAGACAGGCTGACAATCTTATTAATTACAGGAATGTGGCCATGGCTTTCTCTTAACTCAGATATTTTTAATACTTTAAGCAGACAGTATAAATGTAAATTGATGCATGCTCAATAAGTAGAGTTTATGTTCTTTGGAGACTTACAGTTGTGTGTATGTGCATGTGTGTACCAATCCTGGAACTTGAACTCAGGGCCTGGGCATTGTCCCTGAGCTTTTCCACTCAGGCCTAGCACTCCATCATAGCCCCAGTTGTTGATTGTTAGTAGTTAATTGGAGGTCATAATCTCATGACCTTTCCTGCTCAAGTTGGCTTTAAACTGTGCTCCAAGTATCTCAGCCTCTTGAGTAACTAGGATTGCATGAGAAACTTGCATCCAGTGATTTGCAGACTTCTGAGGGCAGAATTACCTGGTAGCTCTCTTGAAGTAGAATTAATGTATGAATTAATAGACTTACTTAATCTAACAACAAACCCATTGTCACGGAAACTTATTTACTAAGATAGAATTATTCCTCTTCCTCCCCTTCCTCCCCTTCCTCCTCTTCCTCCTCTTCCTCCTCCTCCTTTTTCCTCCTCCTCCTCCTCCTTCTCCTGCTCTTCCTCCTCCTCCTTCTTCTTCTTCATCATCATCATCATCTAGAGAATGTAGTATTTTTATAATAAAAGAAAAATAGAACCAGATAGCTAATAATAGGAATCAAACTCTTTTGCAAAAAGTATAATTTTATAGTAAAGAAGACAACTGTTTTTAGCTAAATGTCTAGAAAAGGTTGTAAATAAATTTTGAGCGTGTATAGCTTTTGCAGCAGTAAGATCTGGGCGGGGAGGGGAGGGTGGAATAAGCCATGATCTTAACCTATCCCTTCCTCTAACCTCCTTATATCTCTAATCTTCTTCACTGAGTTCAAGCCCCACAACTGACAAAACATCTAATCTTCTTTAACCTGCAGAATTCTAACATGTAAAATTGCAATAACAATGCTTACCTTCAGGCTTAGCAGCAATAATAGGCTTAGAGAAAATGATATCTATTATTTCCAAGCTTCTGTTTAATCTTTATTACAGAATTATGGAAGCAACATATTTTCAGGGATCTAAATAGTTCATTAACTGAAGAAGCCACAGTGTTGAGCAACAAATTAGAGATGTTCATATGCTTTCTCAAAATAAGTTACAAACTCCCATCTTCCTTGGCCTAAACTAGCCATACTTTTGAGCCAAGAATTGAAGACTAGTTTTATCCCTTCTATGTAAGGCTGGGAATGTGCGGTGGAGAGTTAACAAAAAGCCCTTCCTGCTCCTCTCTCATGCAGCACAGACACATCATATTTGTTATCACAATCACTGATGGAGAGTGGCATCCGGATAAAAAGACTGGCATCCTGATTTTAAAAAATGGCAGCAGCTCACTTTGTTATCTGATATATTGAATTTATTTGTATTTGGATATTTGAAATTTGATAGGGAAGGGGGGAAAACCAAGACGGGTGGGGGGGTGGGGGGGAGGGAAACGGGTACCAAGACATGTGAAAGGGTATCAATGTATGTGAATTAATGCACCTTCTATCTGGCAAATATCATGTAACCCTTTTACTAATTACAATATAAAAAAATGGCAGCAGGCAGAAAAGGAGGAACAAAGAGTGAACAATGCAGCAGTGATACTCACTAGACACTGATACTCACTAGGCTGAAAATGAATCATACAATGGGTAGGTGAGGAAAAAACTGGGTGAGAGTGAGGAAAGGGATGACTTTGCCCCCCCCAAAATGTATTCTTTACCTGACTTATATAACTGTAACTCCTCTATGTATCAACTTGATACAACAATCAAAAAAAATGGCAACAGTAGCCTGGATTTAGTGGTTTCCCAACAGATGATACACCTGAAAATTAAAAAGAAATACATAGAAATATTTGAGGTATTCCCAGTAACTTAGGTGTATCATTGAAGTATGATAAACTGTGAAGAAATGATTAAAATGATTCATAATCCCAGTTGTTACTTAATCAGATTAAATAAAAAGTTCCTGCTGTCAATTATAAGTTACAAAATGTCCTTGTTACCATATGTAAGGAGAAACTCTATTCTCTCTAAAATAACTCAGTCACCCATACTAAGTAATTGAAACATTTCACTTTTAATCATCTGTGTACATGCATGTGTATGATTTATAGAATTAAAAAATCACATAACTCAGCATTGTCATTTAGTAGAACATGTTTTTAATATCTACACAGAATTCTTTTGTACAGCTACTCTGTAATTTAATGTTAGAGATTTTTTTGTGTTTTTTGTTGTTGTTTATTTTTTGCTAAGACAAAATACCACCAGTGCAGCAGGGAAGAAGGCCACAAATTTATTATCTTGCAATCTTGTATATTAAAATCATGGCAGAGCTCACTAAACTAAAATAAGATGCTTTCAGGAGTACATTCCAAGCTGGAGTCCCTTAGGGGAAAATCTGTGTAATGAAGGCCTCCCACTGCCCTTGGTTCATGTCTTCTTTTTCCTGCCTTCCTACCAGCGTGGGAGTGGAAGGTCTGCATCTCTACTTACTCTGATCCTCATCTTCATAGGAATTCATCATCTGACTGTCTTCTGCCTCACTCTGAATAAGACCTCTGAGGTATCTAAATAATTCAGGATTTTATTCCTATCTCAGGAATATCACTTGATCATCAACCTTAATTCTATCAATAACCTTATTTTTCATTTTCCATGTAAATGAACACGTTACATATTTAATGGGACATAAAAACAGGTGGGAGAAGAGCTGTAGTTTGCCTGCCACAGTATATTATGTAAATAATACTCTATAATAATGCCAATGCTCTAATCTTCTACATTTTACATGAATCCTAATTTCATCTTTATTTCTTCAAGTTAAACAAATGGGCAACTTTCCCCTGTAAGTTGAATAATTCACTGTTCTATATTTCATGTATTCCCAATAATTGCTCTAATATAGAACCAAAAGAATAATTCAGACTTGTATCAGTGCCTGTGTTTTTTTACATACCATTTTTAAAATTTAAATTCTCCTGAAAGCCTGCTTTTAAGGTTTATTTTCAATGGTGCCAAAACTCCCAGTAGATAAGAGCAGCTGGCTTTGAGCCTCTGGACTAACTGCTTCTCGTGCCCTCCTCAGTGCTAGTGCATTTCTAGACTTTCCCCTGTAATAGATTGACACATACTCCTCAGCTCATCTCTACAGGTCTTTAACTCACTGCTCGTATGATTGCTGTATTTTATTATGTGCACTATTAATGATAACTTAATAGCAAGTGCTGAGCTAGACAAAAGCCTTTAGCAATAAAAAACAAATAATTTTTATGTAGACAGAAGTATACAGTAGAGATATGAGTAAAGTTTTAGGGTTTGCTCTGTACATAGAACAAATAAATGGAGGAAGAATTCCTAACCATCTCTTTGGGATCCTTTTTGTATGAAAATGGAACATACAGCTTTCGGTAATTACATCCTAGAAAACTAAGAAGGCTTGCATTGTGCCAGGTAGCTATGGCTTACACCTATAACCCTTGCTACTCTGGAAGTTGAGGCCTAAAGAATTCTGATTTGAATCTAGTTGAGTCAGAAAAGTCTTTGTGAGGCTCTATCTTCAAAGTAACCAGAAAAAAAGCTGGAAAGGAGATGTGTCTCAGTATGGTACCAGTCATCAGAAGGAAAAGCTCTCTCTCTCTCTCTCTCTCTCTCTCTCTCTCTCTCTCTCTCTCTCTCTCTCTCTCTCTCTCTCTCACACACACACACATACACACACACACACATCAGAGAGAGACAGCAAAAGCGCACACAACACACATAACATTGTCATATTACCAGGTCTGCATTTTATTTAGGTATGTGCAGTGAAAGAATGGTATGTAAAACACATTGGTACACTACTTACCATTTGATAGGTGTGCTGTAAGATAATGCTATAGAAGTTACTTCTCTATTCTCTTATCCAGGGGAAAGTTTCAGGATCTCAGGATATTCAGTGTTAGCCATTATTATTTTTTTAATTTTATTTTTTTGTCAGTCCTGAGGACTGAACTCAGGGCCTCAGCACTGTCTTTCAATTTTCCTCAAGGCTAGCACTCTACCACTTGAGCCACAACACCATTTCTGGCTTTTCTATGTGTGTGATATCAAGGAATCAAACCCTGGTCTTCATGCATGCTAGGCAATAATCCTACTGCTAGGCCAAACTCCCAGCCCAGCCGTTATTTTGGGTGTTTTTAATTCTGTGTTTGTGTGAAAAGATTGGTTTTTCTGGTCATGGTTTAAACTTTTATTTTTGGTTTCTTTATAAGAAAGACTTGGACTATGTTACCTAGGCTGGCCTAATATAGTCCTTCTGCTTCTGCCTATATTCTGTGTTTTCTAATAGAAAACATAGAGTTAATAAGGAATAGGAAATAAACAGGTTGATTCTAAAATGAACTCTATGTGTATAAAGGAAAGCAGACAGATAAGAGCATATAATCAATTAAAACATAAGAAAATACTTTACTCATAAATTGACTTGTTGAATTGAAAAGTTTTTGTAAGAGTACATAAAGAAAATAAAAAAGTTAAAGAATGCTTAACTTAAAAGCATTTGCCTGATTCTCCTGAATGTTTAGGGTTAACGTTGAGATTTAAAAGTGAATGCCTCCACCCCAAAAAAGTAAATACCCTCCACATAGGTCTCCCTCAGTGAAAACTGACGGCTGTTTTTCTTTAGGTTATACACTTCATTTGCCAACATGTCTAGTATTGTTTTCTGTCACATGTCCTAACACCGTTGAGAAGCACGTGCTAGTACTGTGTGAGAAGTGGATCAAGTGCAGTTTGGGGACATTGCATTGGAACATCAAAGGGTGTGATACTGTCACTACTCCCACAGCAAGCCAGCAACCTAATTTACTATTTAATAATGCATCAGTATGTCAGCCTTTCCTTTCCCCAGGGCTGATACAGCTCAACTAGTTCCTTTGCTTTTAAAAAATTGATCAGCTTTCTTTCTCTGATATTTGGAAAAGGAAAAATAAGATTTATCCATATTAACTCCAAGTTTTAATTCACTTCCATCCTTCCCTATGTTGATGTTCAAGAGAGCTTAGTATACGAATCAGGCTAAAGTGGGAGCAGGTGATTGCTATACAACAAAAGTTGCTGTTGAATGTGGTTGGCATGCTAGGACACAAAGCCTTTCCTTTCTCACATGGACTTAGAATTTTTCTGGGGAGTTTTAGTTTTGGTAGTATTAGGGTTTGAACTCCTCCGGATTACTAAGCAGATACTTGTACTGTCAAGCCATACCTCAAGCCCTGAGTTTTGCTTATTATTTTCAAGAGAGATCTCAATTCTTGACCCAGCATATGCCCATGGAATGTACCATTGCATTTGGTTCTTCTTTTGAGAAACAGTTTAGTCACAGTGTTTATCTGCCCAGGGTGGCCTCAAACCTATAATCCCAAAAATCTCAACTCCCTAAGCAACTAGGATTACATGCAAGATCTGTAGGTCCCCAGTTCCAGTTCTTGATATGAATCAGCGTCTCAAATAAGAGGTTGAGGATGGGCAAAATCTCTGTCTTCCATTCTGGCTACAGCATAGCATACCCTGAATAAATATCTAAATTGTATCTGATACAGATGCTTTGTCATTATCATTTCTTTTCCATTGAAACGTCAGTAATTATCATGTCTAAGTATTTTTAGTTTAATAGTTCAGCTAAGATTATTACTTTCATATATTTAGTATGTAAGCACCAAGTGGTAAAAGGACATGGATTATCTAATATTTCTCAAAATATGAAGTTTGGCAGAGAAAAGCAAAAGTGGTTCATGTTCATAATCCTAGCTCTCAGGAGGCTGACAACTAGAGGATCACAGTTTGAAAATGATAGCCTGGGCAGAAAAGCCTGCAAATTTGTTCTCCAAAATGACCAGCTAAAAGCTAGGCTAGAGGTTCATGTGGTAGAGGACCAGCTATGGATGCACTGAGTCCTTGCTTCCAAACCCCAGTACTACCAAAGAAGTAAAAGTCTTTTTCTCCCTCTTAAGACATAGACATGTAAGGTTCTCAGGATCATATCATGTTTGCTATACTTAAAGTAATAATAGATTTAGTTCAGAGATGGAAGCAAGTGGTAACAGAATATGCAGTATATGACATACTCTTACCTACATATTTTAACATTTAACACAAAACATTCAGTACTAGGTGCTTGTTATGAAAACTGGAAACATGAAGAAAAGACACGCCTAACTTTCACCACCTAAATCTAGCATGTCTGATATATGTTCATTTGTCTTATTTTTATTAAATAGGATTCTACCCTTCATGAACTTTTCATTATTATTCTTTCTTCTGAATGTTCCTCAACCTTCTCAGAGTGTAATTCTACTGAGATGCAAAGTTAAAATATGTCCTAAAACCTCAAATCCTTGCATAATCACATTTTTGTGACCATGTTCTAAAATGATACTTTCATATAGACTTAAGACTTGGGCAAATTTTCTTACAAACCTTTGAGACTATCATAGCTAAAAATTAAATACTGTTTAAATCCCTTTTGATAGTCAATGATGAGAACAGTGGTTTTCCTGGACAAAATGCCATGACCTACTCTTTTCCCACGCCCTGGCTAAGTCCCTTGAGAAGAATTTTAAATAGACTTTTTTTTGCCTTCCTGTTTGCTTTAATGAGGTGCTAGATGGATACAAGCTGACATGAAAGTGATAATAAATGATGAAACAAAAGCATATGGTGTGTGACATTATTAGGATAGAAAGATCATAATCCTACACAGTCATTTTCAGAGTGCTTTTTTTGCTCAGTGCCAGTGGCTCATACCTGTAATCTTAACTACTCAGGAGACTGAGATCTAAAGATGATAGTTCAAGGCCGAACTAGGCAAAAAAATACATGAGACTCTTATCTCAATTAAACTTGAAAAGCCAGAAGGAAAACTGTGACTCAAATGCAATCCTTGAGCAAACACAGCTAAGCAATAGCACCCACAACCTAAATTCAAGCCCCAGTACTGACACACAGACAAAAAATACTTTATCTACTTGTTTAACTTCTTAGTTGCTTTTTTGCATAATTCATGTATTCATTTGTAATATCTAACATTTTAGTTTTATTTTCAAATAGAATAAGATTTTTCTCCAGCTCAAGGCTAGCTCTCTACCACTTTGAGCCACAGCTTCACTTTTGGTTTTCTGGTGGTTAATTGAAGAGCTTGCCCTGGCTGGCTTTGAACTCCAGTTCTCAGATCTCAGCTTCCTGCTTAGCTAGGATTATAGGTGGCACCCAGCCCAGTGCCTTTTGATTATGCTGCACAGTTCTTAGGAGTTTGGCCTAGTGGTAGAGTGCTTACCTAGCATACATAGAAAAAAGCTGGAAGTGGTGCTGAGTCTCAAGTGTCCAAGGACAGTGCTCAGGCCCTGAGCTCAAGCCCAGGACTGGCAAAAAAAAAAAAAACCTTCATCCTTATTGACTTTTCATACCATAGGAAAATATAACTCTCCTTTTGCATTTGTGCTATGTTGGTTCATGTATGATTTGATTTAAATTATGTAATTACAGTAACAGGTATAAACAAGTTTAGATAACAGTCATTCTTAATTTGATATCCATACACTTCAACATTCAAAAAATGTGAGCTTAGAGGAAGGAGCCAAATTGAATCCCAGGAGTCCAGCGTCCCATGGAAGTATATGTTATGGAAAGAATGAATAGGTTAATCTGGTGAATTGATTAATTGAAAGGCGTCTTAGAGAGCTTCTCTCATTGTTTTCAGTGATGCTTAAAGGAAGATCAGTAATCTGCTGGAACTGTTGAAAGTAGTAAGTGCTTATTCCCTGTGGGCTCCAGATGTATTAAGCAAGAGAAAGGGAAATGGTTTCTTAATCAGAGAGAGAGCAGATTGGTGAGGGTGGAGTTGGGTAGAAATCTTCCTGAAGTTGCTCATTAGTGCCTTTTTTCCTTATTAGTCTTCCCCAAAGACAAGAAAAACCATGAATATTTTAAATGTTTAAAATGTAGTGTAAATAACAACTTATGTTCTAATTTTTGTGATTTTTGGTTACTTTAGTATTAGCTTCATACAGTTTACTGGCATGTTAGCTCAAAACCTAGCACTGATACATGTGCAGTCCTGATATATTCTTTATTTGGGGCTTCATGTCATAGTATGAAAAGATATTTTCAGTGTTCAAAATATATTAAAGTTACTTGAAAGTGTTACTTTTTAAAAAGTGTATCTTGATTAAAATTTCTTCAAGCTACTGATTTGTTTTCCATAGTTATCCTGATTTTGACTGCAAAAATGCTTCTCAACAGAAAATAGAATTCAGAGAAAAGAATCTCTTTTATTAGGTGACATTTTAAGTTCTGTAGCCAATGTTCTGTAACATATAGTATAAAATTGTATTTATAATACTAGGAACTAATAAAACAACTAAGAAACATAACCCAGACAATGAAAGTCTTTCTGGACTTACAGTTAGTTGTTCACCTACTCTAAATACCAGTCTTCTCATTTATTAATTCCATGTCTCAGTGTGAACATGACCCAAAGAACTATTGAAGAAGCCAGATTCAAAGACAGCTGTCTGGAAGCTGTCTGCAAGTGCTGTTGAGAACTCAGTTTGTTGTACCATTCCAATCAAAGTTTCCAGAGTTCACATGAACCATTTATGCTGGCTCTCAGTGACAGGACAAATGTGTTGTATGTCCTATTATTCATGACAGGATCATCGTTAGAGTTTGGTACCATTAAAATTGCCTTTTACTTTATTTTATTTTCTGCTAGTAGTGGGGTTTGAACTCTGGATCTGTGCATTGTTCCTGAGCTTTTTTACTCAAGACTATCACTTATAGAACTTCAGCCACAACTCCACTAGAGTATCTTGACTGGAAGCTAGGTCATCCCATGATTTCAAAGAGAGCTGCGCATGTCCACTGTGACCCCACCTTTCTCTATTCTTCAGCCTCTGTATAGAGCTGTGGGTTTTCCATGAGAATACACTGGTTTCAGAGCTTTCAGCTTTGCTCAGAAGATAGATGACAAAATTGCCCTGAGAATCATTAATCAACATTAGTCCGTATTGTGAAATGACCTTGAAAAAAGAATACATTGCTGCTTTGAATCTAACAGGGAAAGTCATTTTTATTGTTCATGTTATTCTCTATATAGAAGGTTCTTTTAGGCTTTATGTGACTCTTGAAAATTATGCCAGAGGGTTAGAAGACTGTAAATACATTTCTTGAAAAGCTTAACTGAACTGGTGTACTTGCCTCATGCCTGTCATTCTAACTTCTCAAGTTAAGGTCTGAGGATCACAGTTCAAAGCCAACCTAGGCAGACAGATCTTACCTCCGATGAACAGGAAAAAGCTATGGCTCAAGTGTATAGGAACACCCTTGAGTGAAAAAGCTAAGCAAGAGTATAAGGCCCTCAATCTAACCCCCCCAGCTCATCCCCCAAAAGTTGGCTGATATAATTTATATAAACATTGGAATTTATATATATTAAAATATAAGTTGAGTATATTCTACTTCAGAATCTGACTTTTCAAAAACCAGGTTTGTGGACTGTTCTAAATATAGTAAGTCCTCCCTTGTCCTATGAAAGAGAATGTAGTTATTTCATGACTTTTTCTAAAATGGCATCCCCTTTAAGTGGATGTCTTGTCTTTCATTACTGATCTTCCTCTTAACCTTTTGCTTATTTGTGCTACTTCCTGGCACCTTTATTATAATAGTAGAATAATCACCATCCCAAAGACATACACATCCTAATGGATAGAAGTTGTGAATACCTTCTGTTACTAAGCAAAGGGATATTAATGTTACAGACTGATTCACATCTGCTGATGAGTCAGAGTGAGTGATCCTTAAACATAGAAGAAAAGGGAGACAACGCGAAGTCAAATGGATGCCATATAAGTGAGGGATCAGGAGCCTGGGAGTATAGAAAAACTTAACAGCCAAGTCAGAAAAGGAACATAGCCCTCTTGACATTAAAGTATTTTGTTTGTTTGATTGTTGTTGTTGTTACTGTTTTTGTTTTACTTTGCTTTACAATGCCCAGAGTTTCATACATGCTAATAACTACCTTACCATTTGTGTCATGTCCTAGCCCTTTTATTTTGGTTTTGAAATAGACTGCTCTCCCAATGAGTGATTTTCCTGTCTCCTAACTCAGAAGATCTAAAATCTCAGAAGATTTTAGATCACCAAGCTTGTGGAATTTGTTTTGGTAGCAGTAAAAGATGAATACCTTTATCAATGTCAGAGACATAAAAAAGAACATGAAACTCAGACCACCCATTCAAGAAAAGATTCATTGATGGTGACAGCTCTTGCCACCTGTGAATTTCAACTCCTGCTCACCGTCCGTGGCACAGATAATCCATAGCTGTCTGTTGCCACAGTAACGGCTTGCATAGGTATTTGGTGTTGGTATAGCCTTCATGGATGTCCATCACTGGCAAAATGAAGCCTATGTTTATAGCACCTCACATGCAGCTATTCTACCATAGAAGGTCTGCTCAGACTTAGGTCATGTGTCTGATTTTATATGTACCTTATCTTCAGCCAAAGTAAAATATATGGATTCTCTGAACCCAGGATGCTATTTTGTACTTCAGTGATCTGTGTGTGTTACATCATCCACCTCCTCCACAATTCCAGATCGTCCTAGCCTCTGTCAACCCCATGAGGGATTCAGGACTCAACAACAACTAATCAAGGAGCCCTCCATGTCAAATGTATTGGCGTATAGTAACTTATGCATCTTACTATGGGACACTAAAGTTATTTTTTTCCATTTCCTTCTTTTAGTACTCAACTGTGAATCTCTCAAAGGCAACAGCATCTGATAACATTTATGAGTTCTTAGTAACTCAGGGATTTTAATACAGCAGGCACTCCATGAGTCTAATACAGCACACATTTCATATTTACATAATTTTTCATTTTAAATAAAATTCAGGCAAATTAGTTTGATACCATTACCTTTATACTGTCTATCTCACACTTAGAACTTCATAATTTTATTGGATCACAACTTAAAAATATAAAAATACTCTATTTGAATTTTTCTGTAGGGGTGTGTGTGTGTGTGTGTGTGTGTGTGTGTGTGTGTGTCTGCTTGCCTGCCTGTCTAGTATTGGGGCTTTTACTCAGAAGCTCACATTCTTACTAGACCTTTTCAGGTGTTCTGTCACTCGAACTATAGCTCCACTGACAGATTTTTGTTGTTTAATTGGGAAAAAAGAGTCTCAAAAACACTTCTGTCTGAACTGGCTTTGAACCTGGATCCTCAGATCTTAGCCTCCTGAGTAGTTTGGATTATAGGCATGAGTTCCTGGTGCCTGATATCATGACTCTTTTTTTTTTCTGTGCAGTATATCTGGTCTTGTTGGTAAAACATTGAGAAGATTTTGAAATTTAGGAACATGGAAAGCATCAAATCTTTTTTGTCCTTAAATACTCAGATTTTTTTCTCAGATTTCTTGGAGTATATCTTTTTCACTTAGTGTTTACATGTAAGTTTGACTTTGCTGAGCAGGTTTTTATGAAAATATGAACAGAACTTTAAAGTTATAAAACTATATTAAGATGGGATGGATTGTTAGCATACTTTTTATCATTATTTTATATTCTGACTACAAAAGTTTATAGTTTTTATTGAAATAAGCGTAACTACACCAATAATTTCTCTCTTTTAAATTGCTATCAGAGTACATTCTTATCCAAATATTGATGTGCCCATCTTTAATTCAAGCTACTCAGAAAGCAGAGATCAAAAATATCATGTCTGGGCCAGGAGTTTGGCTTAGTGGTAGAGTGCATGCATGAAGACCCAGGTTCGATTCCTCGGTACCACATATACATAGAAAAAGCCAGAAATGGTGCTGAGGCTCAAGTGGTAGAGCCTTGAGAAAGGCCAAGGACAGTGGTCAGGCCCTGAGTTCAAGGCCCAGAACTGCCAAAAAAAAAAGATCATGTCTGGCAGCCTGCCCAGGCAAAAAGTTAGCGATAATGTTTTTTGCAATCAACAAGCAAACATGGTGATAGATGCCTGTCATCCTAGCTTGAATGGGAAAGACAGATAGGATAATAATAGTTTGAGGCCACAGCAAAGCAGAAAACTGAGACCCTATCTGAAAAAAAACTAAAATAGGGATGGATCATAGCTCAAACAACAGATACCTGCCTACCAAAAATTCCCCGCAGTCAAATCCCAGTACTCTTAAAAAGAAAAAATAATCCCCAAACAGTATAATTTTTAGTCTATCAAATACATTCTTCATTCTGCATAGTAACTTACAAATTTAGTTTACTGTTTTAAGAAAACACTTCTTTTTATCAAGATTAATGGGTCCATGACATTAATATTTTACAGCAAGACCCATCATTAATTTAAAAAGTAATAAACAAGTCATCGATTAATCAGTGAGACATATACATACTGACAATTTTGTTTTCTTAACTGTGATGAATGTGTGATAAGTATCTGGAAAATCTGTAGTGTTTTTATCTGTGGAAATGACCAACTTTAGAATGGATGGAACTGAAAGCAAAGACAATCCTTTAAGGTTTGATCACTATCATATTTCATCATGAATCATTTGGAGTACTTTGTTTTCTTTTAGGTCTGCTTCAAAGCAATGAGCTAACATAAGTACTAATATATCTGCCAGCAAATAGGTTTTAGGGTCTATAAAATAGTCTCCAGGAGTGGGGCTATGGCTCCAGGGGTAAGTCGAGCTGAAGAGCTCAGGAATAGCCCCAGGCCCAGAGTTCAAGCCCCATGGCCGACAAAAAAAAAGTCTCTGGTCAACTTACTTAGCACGGGAAAGTTCCATACTTCCACAATGCTAACTGCATTCTGACACATTATTACTCCTGACTATTCTCTGAAGAGTTTCTCTTTGTTTTTCTACCTGAACCATGATCCAGCCTGACTTCTTTGCAGATTAATTGGAGATTGAGTCTCTAGGACTTTTCTGCCAGGGCTGGATTTGAACTGAGATCATTAGATCTCAGGCTCTAGAGTGGCTCAAATTACAGGTAAAAGCTGACTGGCATCCATCTCTAAAGAGATTATTCATTTGTTCCCTTTCTACCATTGTAGAGTTTTTCAGTGAGTCCTGTATTCTTCCAAGGACATTAGTTCACAGTCTATGATGATTCCTTATTTATACCACAGACTTGGAGCTTGAAGGCTTTAGTGAAAAATATTGGTTCCAGAGGTCAGATAAGTTTTGCATTAGAAGGTTTCACCAATCCATCCTCTTGTTTGGGCATTGTCTCTATGAAAATGACATGTTCCTGATAGATAAATAAAGTTCCTGTATATGTATGTGTACACACACATACACACACCACTTTCTTATTCTGCTTATCCATTGTAGGGCATTTGGCTATTTTCACAGTGTGGCTATGGTGAATAGTACAACAGTGAACATTGGTGTGTAACTGTCTTTACTATATCCTAAGTTGTAATCTTTTGAATAAATGCCCAGGGGTTGTATTAGTGGATCATAGAGTTTTATTCAAGGAACATTTAGTTTTTAAAGATTCTCCAGGGTTTTGTTGTTGTTGTTGTTTTAAGGAAACATCAAACTGTGTTTCATAGTGGGTTTACCAATTTAGTCCTTCCAACAGTGTAATAGGGTTCTTTTTCCCCTACATCCCTCCTCTACTTATTTTTGTTTACATTCTTTTTTTAAATTTTTTATTGTAATTAATAAAAGGGTTACATGATATTTGCCAGATAGAAGGTGCATTAATTCACATACATTGATACCCTTTCACATGTCTTGGTACCCATTACCCTCCCCCCCACCCTCCCCACCCATCTTGGTTTGTTTACATTCTTGATGATGGCTTTTCTCATTGGCATTAGATGGAGTCTCATTGTTGTTTTGATTTGTTTCTTCATGTCCAGGGATATTGACCATTTCTTCGTGTATTTACTGTCCATTTTTATTTCTTCTGAGACGTTTTTAATTCCTTTACCCATTTATTAAGCTTATAAATTGGATTGTTCAGAGCCTTGTAGGATCAGTGAGACATATTTTCTGTCATACGTGGAAGTTAGGTCTAAATTATAAATATACAGAGAATCATGTATGGAATTGTTTTGCATATATACACAAACAACTTGGCAAAAAATATATTAGGGGGAGGATTCCATTGGTATAAATTGCTTTGAATTACTAACAGTTTAACAAAATGAAAACCAGAAGGCTGGAACATAAGTCATCATAGGGAAAGAGGAGTAGGCAGACAAATGGAGGGAGTGGGCAAATAGTTAACATTCAATGTACATATGTGAAAATGGAGCCAGGTAACTTGGGACAGGTAGGGTTGGGAGAGATGAAAGTAGAATGATGGAAGGGGTGACATTAATCAAGATATAGTCTAGTAAGTTACTATGTTGAATTGAAAATCCTTTGCACAACTATTGGAAGATAACACAAAATGAATTTCTGATGATTAAGTAGCAAGTGAATACATTTGAATAGAATTTCTGTATTATGATCCTGTAAGCAGCTTATATATCCTCTTCTCACTAGGCTTTTGTTAGTCATGATTTTTATGTTAAAGGGGCTCTATCTTTATGATTGTCTCTTTGATATCTCTGGGCAACAATCAGTGCATTCTTTGCCTTGCAGGTACTACAGTGCCACCATCCTACAGATGTCTGGTGTGGAAGATGACAGACTCGCAATATGGCTGGCCTCAGTTACAGCTTTCACCAATTTCATTTTCACACTTGTGGGAGTCTGGCTTGTTGAGAAAGTGGGTCGCAGGAAGCTTACCTTTGGTAGTTTAGCAGGTAGGTGCCAAGATGAAGAATTCAGTTTGAATGACAAGGCCAACACTGAGAATCATTTTGAAGATGACTTCTTAGCCAAACAATATACAATTATAGTGATAGACAAAAATTACCAGCTTAAATGTATATACCAAGAATTTGTAGTCATTTCTATGTTCCTAAAATCTAGTTTGTGAACAGAAATGAATTTGAAGAATAATTTGGGTATATTTTTTTCTGTTATTATTTGGAGCATGTCTCAAAGACACAAAAGTGAAAATAATGTTTTTTTTGTTGTTCTGTCTTTGTTTGAAATACTTCTGAACCATTTGTGTGGTATTTATTTTGCTATTCCTGGGCCTTGAACTCAGGCTCTGGGCATTGTCCTTGCGCTTTCTGAAGGATAGAGCTTTATCACTTAAGCCACAGCACCATTTCTGGCTTTTTTCTATGTTTATGGTACTGAGGAATTGAACCCAAGTCTTCATGCATGCTAGGCAAGCATTCTACTACTAGGCCAAACCCCTGGCCCCAATGTATAGTATTTTTATGTTTAGAATTTTTTATGGAAAGGAACTGAAGGCAGTTTTTCCAAACCAAACAGTGGACTGTTAGAAATTTATAATTTCTTAAGGTCTTTGAGTTTGAAACTGGCCTCAATAGTAGAGTGCGATGATCTGATTGGTTAAATGTGTTTTCTAATAGCTAAATAAGGCAAAAATCTTTCATACTGATGTTGTGAGGTGACTCACCAGGAGAGACTACAAAGACACAGAGTATAGCCAATAGAAAGTCTTCATAGGGATGGAAATGTGGCCTAGTGGTCGAGTGCTTCCTGGCATGCACAAAGTCCTGGTTTTGAGTCCTTGGTACCATATACACGGAAAAAGCCAGAAGTGGTGCTGTGGCTCAAGAGGCAGAGTGCTAGCTTTGAGCAAAAAGTGTCCAAGGACAGTTCTCAGGCCCTGAATTCAAGCCCCAGGACTAGAAAAAAAAAGTTTACATTAGCTACCCAGTGATTACACTTGACCATCAAGTGGCCAAGTGCAGTGCTGAGCCTCTTCGCAGGACTCCTTTTATGGAAAAAAAAAAAAAAACCAAAACCTCATTTTTGTTTGTTTATGGCTAGGTGGGAAATCTCTAAATGGTCCTTTCCTGCTGGTTCAAGCCCAGCAGTAAGTTACCCAAGCCAAACAGAGCCTTGAGCAAGAGCAACATGACCATCACTTAGGATCATAAATGGAATAATGGATGCATATATTTTTAAATGTCAAACTGTATGGAACTAGTCTCATAGGTAGAAGTACATTTAATTTCCATAAGGAGTAACTTTTATCAAGCAGATGCAAGGATCTCTAACACATTTGACATCCACCATGTGGCTAAGATGGCACTAGCCAGACCCGATCTTCCCACTTCACTGATGTAATCTTTTGTGTTTAGATTCTTCCCATTTTTGTTATTTCTCTAGCTTGTGTAGGGAACTCTTTTCTGGCAGGAATCATGTGGATATGTATAACAACATTAACACTCACAGGCCATACAAATTATTAGTACAGGAAATCACATTAGACTATAGACATATGTCTGTCCTATCATATATTAATCACATGTACCATGTGATTTTTGGGGCCTTCAGGCTAGATGGGCCCCACCTGCCATTGACAAGTTGGGACCCATCTTTGCATTCTCTTCACATGACTGTATCATGTAATTTTCTGTGTTTTTTTTTCCTTCAAATGCAGAATCACATTCCTACTTAGTAATTAACTGTAATCTAATAGTATTCTTTTATTATACATAAACAGTACATACTATTGTTTGTAAAAAATACAGCTTCCTTTAAAAGAAAATTTTCTATGGCAGTATTAACTAAATTCTATTTTTGCCAAAGTAAGCCTAAAACAGGCTGTTGGTGTTTTTCTTTTGTTTTTGTTTTTGTTTTTTTGGGGGGGTAAGTCTTGTGGCTTGAACTCTGGGCCTGGACACTGTCCCTGAGCTCTATAGCCCAAGGCTAGTACTCTACCACTTGAGTGGTAGAATGCCACAGTGCCACTTGTTGGTGTAATTTGAACCAGATCTGCTGCAGCAGTATTTGAGCTCAGGGCCTGCTTGGTGCCTAGTGGGCTTGTTTGCTCTGCTGGTTTACTACCACTTGAAGCATGCCTCCCCCTCAGTTTTTTCCTAAGTGATATGGAGTCTCAGACTTTTCTGCTAGGGCTGCTTCAAATCTTCATTGTCTGTATCTCAACCTCCTGAGTAACTAGGATTATAGCCATGAGCACAAGCGTCCAGCTTACTTGTTCCATATTTTGATGAGAAATTTCATTTTGAGTTCAGAAAGACATACCCCTCCTGAGGAGGAAGAGAGGAATTCTTCCACCACCTGTTCTCTCCTTAAGCACTGGAAGCCCTTGCAGTAGGAGCACGCTGAAGAATTAACATGGAGGCAAAAGAAGAAATATCCAGGCCGGGAGTTTGGCCTAGTGGTAGAGTGCTTGCCTAGCATGCACAAAGACCTGGGTTTAATTCCTCGGCACCACATACATACATAAAAAGCTGAAAGTT
Organism: Megascapheus bottae; assembly: GCF_031878675.1. Taxonomy (NCBI): domain Eukaryota; kingdom Metazoa; phylum Chordata; class Mammalia; order Rodentia; family Geomyidae; genus Megascapheus; species Megascapheus bottae. The sequence continues at coordinate 4,034,929 of NC_143510.1, forward strand.
GTGCTGTGGCTCAAGGGTAGAGCTCTAGCCTTGAGAAAAGTCCAAGGACAGTGCTCAGGCCCTGAGTTCAAGCCCTACAATTGGCAAAAAGGAAGAAGGATCCAGGGCTAAGGAAGTTGTCATATCCAGGGCATGTAGTGAAGCACAAGAGAAAGGAATGAAAAAAGATGCAGAAAAGTTTGAAGTCCAGGCATAAATTCAAACTCCACGCTGCCAAAGTAGATAAATGAAAAATGAAAAATAAACATTGGCCAGAAAAATGAACTCTTTACATTAAATGTAATAGTTTTATATAATAATCCATGTCCCATAGTTTGTGGGTTGTTTGGATTGCTGAGAGACAGAACTTTCAAATAGGTTACTTGTAAAATATATATATATATATATACTACTTGTGCCATGGCATCACTATGTGCTAGGCTTACTATCTTAAAAAGCTCATTTATCACAAAGATTTTTTTACTAAGTATTAGGAAAGAGGACCCTCCTTGTTCCTTCCCATATTCAAATTTCAATGTTTCATGATGAAAAGTACCTATTCCCCAAAAATAAAAAGTAGAAGTAATTCGGGAAAAAAAGGAAAAAGAGCAAAATAAATAAATAAATTAGAGAAAAGAAAAGGGGTGTATTCTTTAGTTTGGTTTTTTTGGGGGGCAGGATAGGAAACTTGTATCTTCACTAAACTTGGGATCCAAACACTTCAAAAAGTCTTTTTCTCTTGTGATTTGGCTTTGTAGTTTTTTGGATCAGTTTGCTTGTTTGGGCAGAAAAAAATAAAGTAACGGGAAGAGTCATGAGCGGTTTTGTTTACTAGTACTGTGGCCCAGTGCAGGGGGACGAACTTCAGCTAGTGCCGGGGCGGACTTCTGGCTAAGCTGCCTCTGGGAAATCCTTTGACCTTTTGAATGATGGTGCTCCCAGCACCACTTCTCAGGCTCCAGTTGGCTTGGCCAGGTCTTTGCCAGCAGTCAAGATGAAGCTGCTCTCAGCTGGTGGGGGAGGGAATTCCTTCCCAATGCCATTCCACGAGCAGAAGTGCAAACTTCTCCTCTGAAGTACCCACATATTGCTGGATTCTTAGGTTTCTTGAAGCTGGCAGGTCCACGCCATGGCAGGGTGACAGCTCTAGGCTCACAGTCTATCTGGCTCTGTCTGGAGCCGGCAGGTCTGTGCTGCCAAGAAGCGCTGTCTGCTCAGGTTTGCAAAAGAGGCTTTGTCTCCGTGGCTGTTCCGAGCAGCTAGCACTGCTCCATGCTGTCTTCTTGCACCAGTTTTCTGCCTTTTTTCTCTCTGACTGAGATCTCTGTGGTGCTAAAGCTTGCTTAGGATCGATCTTTGGGTAGGAACTTTCCCCTGCGATGCCAGAGCTGGTATCTTGGTGAGAGCTCAGAAAGACTCACACTAAACCACTGCCATCTTCCACCAATCTTGGAAGGGGTATTTTCTTTTCCTTTATTTTTTATTCACACATACCATTTCCCTTCTGTCTCTCAATCCTAGGCCTGGTTGCCTTTTGGTAACAATAAGATCATAAAATATATGTTGTGGTGGGGGGAAGATAGCGCTGAGACAATATGGATGCTGCCTAGCTCTCTCCCACAAAAAGAGAGAACCAGGGAATCCAACAAGCCAACTACCTTAAGAAATCCACAACAACAAACTCAAGAAGCAAGTAGAAGGACTCAAACCAGAAAATAAATCCAGATAAAGCTTACATCCAACTTTCTCAAAGAATTTGAAGCACAATGGCCCCCTCCCCTCGCCGCCAACTCCAAGTCAGGAAAGCCAAAGGCAGAGTGCGCCATCCCCAGAAGCCCGGACCACCACAGAAACCAGCATAGACCTGGCCAGCAAGCGGCAGAAGCCAGACGCAGGAACCAGCGCAGACCAGCAAGCAGCGGAACCCAGACACAGAACACAGGCGGCGGCTGAGATCCCAGGGGAGTGAACGATTCTCCAACACCTCAGAGCTCACAGCCAAATGCAGAGGAGTGAGTGGCCCAGCAGGTAGCCCAGCGGGTCCCCAAACCCATTGGGAAAGCAGAGCTGGTGGCGAGCTATAGAACTTAACTCAGACCCCTCCAGCCCACCCTAGAAAGACTGGCAAGTGCAGGGGCCAAGGAATTTAGAATCCTGTCCCTTCCCCCAACAGCCCCCTCCCCCAGACCACTGACTGGAGACTGACGGGCAGGCTAGCCCTAAGACCTAGCACCCCACAAATGGGGGCGGAGGTGTCCCAGCCCCCACTCTCCCAACAGCCTCTTCCTCTAGACCTCGGACTGGAGACTGACAGGCAGGCGAGCACTAAAACATAGCACCTCACCAAAGGGGGCGGAGGTGTCCCTGCTATCACCTGCCCAATAGGTTCCTCTCCCAGGCCATAGATCGGAGACTGACAGGTGGGCGGGTGCTAAGACCCACCACCCCACCAAAGGGGGCGGAGGTGTCCCAGCTCACCCACCCAACAGGTTCCTCTCCCAGGCCACTGGATCTGGAGAGTGGGGGGCGCTGAGACCCTGCCTTCCAACAGCGAGTGGGGTGTGTGGTAGTCAAGGAGCCAGCATCTGTCCCACTCAAATCTTGAGCCAGGCACCCTCCAGCTGGGAATCGCCAGCAAGAGAGCACCAAGGGCCCCCGCCCCCACAGTCACAGACTCTCTGACAAAGCAGTAGAAACACAGCAGGGAACTGAAGGGCACACCAGTAGCCAAGCTCCCTTTCTGAGAAACAAAAAGGCATGACTCCGCCCTTGGAGCCCATGTCCTCAGCTGGGCCCCGCCCCTGGGAACACAGCAGAAATCAGCCAGTCCAGCTGAGAGCGCCTGGAAACTCCCAAACCCCAGACCCTTGGCCAGGGGAAACAGCACAGGAAAACCAACCATCCGCCTAGCACATTGAGACTGAAGCATGCAAACCCATCCCACGGCCCACTGTGAGGCCATGGGTTGCACTCAGAGCTAGTCGTGCAGCAGCACACAGCCTCTGGGAACAGGCCGAACATCTGCAAAAACTGCAAACTCTGACCTAGTCAGCAGAGGAATCAATTTGGCCGAGAACCACAGGTATACACAATGCCAGAACCACCGGTCCCAATCCAAGTAAAGACCGCCACCTACCGACCACAGAGCGAACTACAAAAACAGTTCTCAATGCCTAGGAGAGCGCAAAGACGAATCACAACATACGTAAATAATCAAAGTCCCATGCAAAGCCCAAAAGGAAACAAGAGCAAAGGGACAAGAGAGATGTCACCATCCCAAGAAATGACACCTGAAGACACACGATATATGACTCAAACCAAGGAGATGGTTTTGGAAATGACTAACGAAATTAAGGCTGAATTCCAAAAACATAAGCAAGAAATTTCCAAGGAACTCTTCAAATTCAAAAGAGAAATGGAAGAAAAGTTCAATACCCTCTCAGCAAACATGATCAGCTCACTGTCCACGCTTCAAGCAAAAATGGAGGCATTACGCAGCAGATTGACTGAGATGGAAAATAGAATATCAGGAACAGAAGATAAAACACAAGAGCTGGAACAGAGAGTCGCCACCTTGGAAAAATCAGTCAGAATCCACCAGAGAGAAATCCAGGACCTGGCTTGTGCAGCAAAGAAGTCTAATCTTCGTATAATAGGGATTGAGGAGGGTGCAGAATTTCAGGACAAAGGAATGCAATCCTTATTCACCAAAATCATAGCAGAGAACTTCCCCAACCTCAAAAGGGAAAATACTCACATTATTGAAGGTCAACTCAACAAAAGTTAAGCAAAGACACCATCAACTTAAACGACACCATAGCCCAACTGGGCTTAACAGATATACACAGAGTCTTCCACCCAACGGTGAAACTTTTTACATTTTTCTCAGCATCACATGGAACACACTCCAAAATAGATCATGTAATAGATCATACAGAAAACTTAAGCAGATACAAGAGGACTGATATAATCCCATGCATTCTATCAGATCACAGTGGAGTCAGACTAATCCTGAACAATGCAGTCAAAGTCAAAAAACATTCAATCACTTGGATGCTGAACAACACACTTCTGAATAACTCCTGGGTTACAGATCAGATCAGAAATGAAATTAAAAACTTCCTTGAATGTAATGACAATCAAGAAACATCACAAAGGAAATTATGGGACACAGCAAAGGCAGTTCTAAGAGGCAAATTTATCACTCCAGGAGCGCATATTAAAAAGACAGAAGAAGAGCATGTAACTCCTTTGCTGTCCCTTGGTTATCTCATATTGGTATAGTATCTCACTTTGTTATCTGATATATTGAATTTATTTGTATTTGGATATTTGAAATTTGATAGGGAAGGGGGGAAAACCAAGACAGGTGGGGGGTGTGGGGGGGGAGGGAAACGGGTACCAAGACATGTGAAAGGGTATCAATGTATGTGAATTAATGCACCTTCTATCTGGCAAATATCATGTAACCCTTTTACTAATTACAATAAAAAAATGATAAAAAAAAAACCTAAAAAAATACACCTAGAAGAGCAAGAAAAAGTTAATTCTAAAACAACTAGGACAGAAATAATAAAAATAAAATCAAAAATATCAGAGATTGAAATAAGACCTGCTATACACAGAATTGATAAATCAAAAAGTTGGTTCTTTGAAAGAGTCAACAAAATAGAGAGACCCCTGGCAAGATTAATCAAAAAAAGGGAAAGGGGAGACTCAAACAAGATTAGAGACCCCATGGGAACAATCACAGCTGATTTCCAAGAAATTCCGTCCATAATGAATAGGTACTACCAGGGCCTATATTCAAAGAAACAAGAAAACCTAGTAGAAATGGATGATTTCTTCAATAAATATAGGCTACCCACACTGAACAACGATGAGGTAAACAAATTTAACAATATTACTCTCATCCCCAAACCAGGGAAAGACCCAACAAAAACAGAAAACTACAAAACTATCTCTCTAATGAACACAGACGCAAAACTCCTCAATAAAATATTGGCCATCAGAATCCAGAAACAAATTTTAAAAATCATACACTATGATCAAGTGGGCTTCATCCCTCAAATGCAAGGCTGATTTAACATTTGCAAATCATTCAGTGTCATACATCACATCAACAGAGCTAAAAATAAGACAATTTCTCTGGATGCGGAGAAGGCATTTGACAAAATACAACATCCATTCATGTTGAAAGCACTAGAACAAATAGGAATAAGAGGTACATTCCTCACAATGGTTAAAGCCATACATGACAAACCTACAGCCAGTATTATACTAAATGGTGAAAGACTGGAACCATTCATCTTAAAATCAGGAACTAGACAGGGATGCCCACTCTCTCCACTTCTCTTCAATGTAGTGCTGGAACCCTTAGCCAGAGCAATAAGGCAAGAGAAGGACATCAAAGGGATCCACATAGGGAAAGAAGAAATTAAACTATCCCTGTTCACAGATGACATGATCCTCTACTTGAGTGACCCAAAAAACTCCACTCCCAAACTCCTAGAATTAATAAACTACTTTAGCAAAGTGGCAGGATACATTAACCTTCAGATGTCAGTAGCCTTCTTGTACACCAACAATACACAAACAGAAGGCCAAATCAAGAAAATGATCCCATTCTCAATAGCCCCCAAAAGAATAAAATACTTAGGAATATACTTAACCAAAGATGTAAAGGAATTATTCAATGAAAACTATAAAAGCCTAAGGAAAGAAATTAAAGAGGACACTAGGAAATGGAAAGACATCCCATGCTCATGGCTAGGGAGAACTAACATAGTGAAAATGGCTATACTGCCAAAATTGATATACAAATTCAGTGCAATCTCCATCGAAATCCCAGACATTCTTCACTGAAACAGAAGATAGAATCCAAAGGTTCTTATGAAACAAGAAAAGACCTAGAATAGCCACAACAATTCTAGGCAAAAAGAGCAATGCTGGAGGTATTACAATACCAGACTTCAAACTCTACTATAGAGCCATCAAAAACTGCTTGGTATTGGCACAAAAACCGACCAGAAGATCAATGGAACAGAATTGAAGACCCAGAAATAGAACCACATACCTACAGGCAACTTGTATTTGACAAAGGAGCCAAAGATATACAGTGAAACAAACACAACTGGGAAGCCACATGCAAAAAAAATAAAAATTGACCCTAGCCTTTTGCCATTCACAAGCATTAACTCAAAGTGGATCAAAGACCTCAACGTCAGACCGGATACTGTGAAACTGCTACATGATAAAGTAGGAGAGACACTGGAACTCATAGGCACAGGCAAAAGATTCCTGAACAGAATCCCAGGGTCACAACAGATAGGAGAGAGACTCAATAAATGGGACTAGCCAGGAGTTTGGCCTAGTGATAGAGTGCTTGCCTAGCATGCACGAAAACCCAGGTTCGATTCCTTGGTACCACATACATAGAAAAAAGCCAGAAGTGGCGCTGAGGCTCAAGTGATAGAGCTCTAGCCTTGAGAAAGTCCAAGGACAGTGCTCAAGCCTTGAGTTTAAGCCCAGGACTGGCAGCACAAAATAAAAAAATAAAAAAATAAATGGGACTACCTAAAAATAAAAAGTTTCTGTACAGATAAAAACAGTTGGAAAAGCAGAGAGACATCCAACCAACTGGGAAAAGATATTCACCAACAATACATCTGACAAATGTTTAATATCCAGTATCTACAGGGAACTCAAGAAACTAATCCCCCCAAACCCAATAAACCATTCACTAAATGGGCAAGGGAACTAAAGAGAGACTTATCAGAAGAAGAGATTAAAATGGCAGAAAAGCATATAAGAAAATGTTCATCATCTATGGTCATAAAAGAAATGCAAATAAAAACAACCCTAAGATACCACCTTACCCCAACAAGAATGGCCAAGGTTTTGAACTCAGACAATGACAATTGCTGGCGGGGTTGTGGAGAAAAAGGAACCCTACTGCACTGCTGGTGGGAATGTAAACTAGTTCAGCCACTGTGGACAGCAGTATGTAGGTTTCTTAAAGAACTGAAAATAGACCTTCCCTATGATCCTGCCATACCACTTCTGGGCATCTATCCTGAACATCATGACCCAAGATAGTATAAGGACACCTGCTCAGCTATGTTCATCTCTGCACTATTCACAATAGCGAGGCGATGGAAACAATCCAGATGCCCTACTGCAGATGAATGGATACAGAAAATGCGGTATATATACACAATGGAATTCTACATAGCCAACAGACAAGAAAAAATAATGGCATTCGCAGGGAAGTGGATGAATCTAGAGCGAATCATGTTGAGTGAGACAAGTCAAGACCTAAGGATCAAAAGGCGCATGGTATCCTTAATATGTGGCTATTAAATCCAAAGAGTACAAGAACGAGGACTCAATAACTGTATACCCAATGCTATGGACATAGTAATGGAAATATGAACATAACTATATCGATATAAAAACCTATGACTCTATAGACATGTTTTATTTCATAAATTAATATGTTTCTATGACATACAAACCCTTAGCCTCATTTGGATTAAGTTCTAAATACTAAGTCCCAGTGATTGTAAATAGAGATTCCCTCCTTGAACACTTGTATGTTAAACTTGTCATTTAAGATATGATGTAAAAATCAACGTTAATAAATTCTTTAATAAAAAATAATAATACTAAAAAATACATGTTTTAGTGGTTTGAATTTCAAACTAACAGGAGGAAAACAAGCAGATATTGTGGTGTAAGGCTATGTAAAAGGACTCAGTTTAAGAAAAGATAGACTTTGAGTCTTCCATTTAGCCCCTTCCCTCACTGTTTTCCTACTATTGTAACTGCTGTTATTGCTGCTACTTCTGAGGGTCATCATAATTGTTAGGTTCAAAAAGAGGCAAGACAGTAGATAGAGACTGTTCAATACCAGCACAGATTTACTAGAGAGAAAAATTGAGGAAGAGACTCTCCAGCCAGGGTACAGAACCACTCTTTGCTTACATGCTTGGGTATTTATAGTGAGACTGAAGTTGTCAATGGGGCTGATACAAAAGTAACTAGTGGTAGACCGTAAGTAATATGCGCAGAGGGTCACAGCTGGAGATAAGGAGGAAGCCAGGCCGTATTGGAATAATTTTTTGGTCTGGTGCCAGCCATATCAGTTCATCTGGTCCTGGAGAGGAGGGTAAGGCCGGAGTATCAGTAATCACAGCACAGTGGTCCAGGCCTCCAGATGTACACAAGGTCATTTGGATCTAACAATTTTTTTGACATTTCATAGCAATACAAAAATGTTTTAGCCAGATACCAATTGCTCCTGCCTGTAATCCTAGCTTTGCCAGAGACTGAAATCTAAGGATTATTGCTCGAAGCCAATCCCAACCAGAAATTAATGAGATTCTTATTTCCAGTTAACCAGAAAAACCTGGAGTAGACCTTGAGTAAAAAGGATAGGGCTCTAGTTCCAGCATGCACACATGCATGCATGTACACCAGCACATGCACTGCACACATACGATTTAAATGCATAGGAACACTGAAAATTTAATAATTCTATAAAGTGAGTATTTGAAGTAAGCACTGTAGAAAACAGAGTTGACTTTTAGAAAGGCAACTTAGCCCCAGTGGGGAACTTGACTTGACTGTGCCTTTGATAGTATTCTTCATTATCTTTGATCAGTTATCACATAAATGTCCTCCTTAAATTCCGTACTTTTTAAACCCACTGTCTCCTTTAGATCCACTGTACAAGTGAATGAAAGCTTTTCTCCTTTATTCCTGTTAGTTTAGGTTCACTGTTCCATGACTTGTACAATGATGGAAAAATTGAAAAGTTTATTTACCATTAGAGTATCTGTGTGTGTGTGTGTGTGTGTGTGTGTGTGTGTGTGTGTGTGTGTGTGTGTGTATGTGTGTGTTTTGGCCGGTTGTATGGGCCTTGAACTATGAGCATGGGCACAGTCTTGCAGCTCAAAGGTACCACCCTGCCCCTTGAGCCATAGTGCCACTTCCCCTTGGATTTTTTTTTGAGAGAAGCACAGGCTATTCTCAAACTCAGAATCCTCCTACCTCTACCTTCCTAGTATTGGGATTACAGGAATATGCCCACAATACCTAACAAAATTTACCTTTTTAACTAATAAGCCTAATCATATGAATCCATTCCTTAAAAATCAAGAATAAGCATATACTCCCAAATACCAACATGAAAAGAAATGAACATGAGTTTTATCATTTCTACTATCTTAAAGCCTGTTTTGTTTTTGTTTTTCTTTTAGGAAAAATATTATTCTATTTTAATAAATGTTCCTTTACTTGCTTTAGAAATAGTTACTTTCTGGTTCAATAGCTTAGGTCTCACATGATTGAATGCCATTAAGCAATTTTTTTGTCACTGAAAGAAACACTTGATATAAATCTGTTGCCTTCTATATTTTTTGACATATTAGGCACTGCCTATTTTAGTTTATTTTGAGATTACTAACTGTAGCTGTTGAGTTGTTTGGAGGGGGCCATTGATTTTTAAAAAATCATTACTACAATTAGTCCACACCTAGAACTCTCCTAGCAAAGGATTACAATAGCTCAAAACCTACATATAGGCCATATAGGATGAGGCTAAATGAAAGAAACCCTAGGATATGGAAACAAGAGTTTTATCTTGTTTGATGGTTATTCTTAATGTGGTATGTTATTTCTCTTCTCTTTTTTGCCTTTATGGTTATCTTACATTGTTACTGTGTCTGACTTGGTTACCCGATATATTGTATATTCATTTATTTGTTTATTTGAAGTAAGAAAAGGAAGGGAGGAAAACAAGATGGTTGGGAGGGGGTGGAGGAGGTAAATGGGGACAAAAACATGAGAAGGGGTAGAAATGTGTGAGAAGTAATGCATCCACTACCTGATGAATGTAACTGTAACCCCTCTATATAGTACCCCAACAATAAAAAAGAAAAATCATTACCAATATACTCTTCGCTAGCAATCAGATTTGCTTTGAAATTGACTCTCCTTATTTCTCACAAGGTTTGTAGAAGCAAACTTGATGATTTGTTTGCAGAATTGAAGTACTTTTGAACTCAGAGACAGTAAAGCAAGGTTTTATTATGCAGAGATGTGGCTAATCAAAACTCATCAAGCTAGGCGCGGTGGCTCATGCCTATAATCCTAGCTACTCAGGAAGCTGAGATCTGAGGATCACAGTTCAAAACCAGCCTGGGCACTACAAAGCCTGTGAGACTCTTATATCCAATTAATTGCCAGAAAACCAGAAGTGGCAGTAGTGGCATAGTGGTGAAGTGGCACTATGGTTCAAGGGGTAGGACGGTAGCCTTGAGCTAAAGAACTCAGGGACAATGCCCAGGCTCAGAGTTCAAGTCCTACTACCTACAAAAAAAAAAAAAAAAACTCTTTGTTGGGCTGAGAGAGTGGCCTAGTGGTAGAGTGTTTGTTTAGCATGCACAGTCCTGGGTTCAATTCCTCAGTACCACATACATAGAAAAAGCTGGAAAAGGTGCTATGACTCAAGTGGTAGAGTGCTAACCTTGAGAAATCCCAAGGACAGTATCCAAGCCCGAGTTTAAGACCCAGCACTGACAAAAATAAAAAAATTTCTAAAAAATCACAACTCCTCATCTTTGAATAATGTCAACTACTCTAATGCAAAACATTTTATTTCCTTTTAGGTACTTTTGTAGCGCTCATTATTCTTGCCTTGGGATTTCTGCTCTCAGCCCAGATTTCTCCTCAAGTCACCTTCAAACCTACAGTTCCATTGGGTCAGAATGCCTCTTGTACAAGATACAGGTAAGATTTCATTATCTTTGTTTTCTTAACCTAAGTCTGATACTTTTTTATTTGCTTTAAAGTTAGAGAAATTAGTAGGAGATTACTAAGTATCTAGGCTTAGATTTTAGGGAAATGAAATGTAAAAGGTTGGAAGGCTGGGGAAAGATTAACAGGAAAAGGGAAAAATCACTAATTATGTAAAAATGACATTGAGATTTTTTTTTGCCAGTCCTGGGCTTGAGCTCAGGGCCTGAGCACTGTCCTTAGACTTTCTCAAGGCTAGAGCTCTACCACTTCAGCGTCAGTACCACTTCCGGCTTTTTTCTACATGTGGTACCGAGGAATTGAACCTGGGTCTTCATGCATGCTAGGCAAGCACTTTTAACCACTAGGCCAAACTCCCAGCCCCAGACATTGAGATTTTAATTGGTATTTTGCATTGAATTTGTACATCACCTCTGTTAATATGGCTACTTTCATAGCTAATGCTGCTAATCCATAGACATGAGAATTCTTTCTACTTCCTGGTATCTTCTTCAATTTCTTTTTACAAGTTTTAACATTTTCATAGTATAGATACTTCATCTCTTTAGTTAGATTTATTTCTACAAATGTTATATTTTATTTGTAATTGGAAATTATACTGTTTTTCAAATTTCATTTTTTCTTATTGTCATATAGAAAAGCTGATGTTTGTGTGTATATATATATATTATATAAACATTTTTTCTGCTACTTTGTTCATGCTGCTTATCAACTCTGGGAGTTTTGAGGTGGAGCCTTCTCATCTTAGAGTCCTTTAGATTTAGGATCATATCACCAGTGGGTGTAGTTGACATCCTCTTTTCCTATTTAGACCACTTTTATAACTTTTTCTTACTTCATTGTTCTGGCTAGAAATTCTAGTACAATACTGAATAAGAATAGAGAGAGGGTGGATACCTTTTTCATTGCTGATTTTAGAGGAAATGATTTTAGTTTTCCATTTAACATGATGTTGTTTGTAGGTTTCTCATACATAGCTTAGCTATATATTCTTAGCCTCCTCCAGAATTTTACGCACACACACACACACACACACACACACACACACACACACACACACACCATTGAAAGCTGAAACATGTTTTATGTAAGGACTTAGATTTGAGGAGCAGAGAGCAAATAAGCAGAGGCATGGTGGGTGATGAGAATATTGCTCAATGGACATATGGGAAAATGGAACTAGGAAACTTCAGGCCATGGCTAGAAATAGACATAGATAAGAAATGTAAGATGCCATTGACCAATATACATTTTACACATAAGTGGGCTTTGTATAACTATTTGAACATAATAAAAAATAAAAGAAGATTAAAAGGATATAAAAAATTAAGGAGACCATGTCATGAGAAAGAGTATCAATGTTTGTGAAGTAATGCACCTTCTATCTGGTGAATATAATGTAATCCTTCTATTAATTACAATAAAAAAAGGCTAAAGGAAGCTGGGCACCCATGACGCACGCCTATAATCCTAGTCCTCAGGAGGCTGAGATTTGAGAGTTTCAAAACCCGACAAGGCAGAATAGTCCCCATAGAAATTTTACATCATATTAAGTGAAGTAAGCCAGACCCAAAGGAACATAGGCTCAATGATTGCCCTCATTTGTAATAATTAGTTCACATCTAGGACTCTCCTAGCAGAGGATTACAATAGCTCAAAATCTAGGTACATAAGGTCATACAGGATGAGACTAAATGAAATGAACTCTAGGATATAGAAACAAGACTTTTATTTTGTGTGACTGTTGTTCTTAATGTATGATGTTATTTCTCTTTTTTTTTCTCATCTTGTTAGTGTACCTGACTTTGTTACCTGGTATACTGTATACATAGTTTATTTGTTTATTTGAAATAGGGAAGGGAAGAGGGAAAAACAAGATTATTGGGAGGGTTAGGGAAAGGGAAACGGGGACAAAACATGAGAAGGGGTGTCAATGTGCGAGAGTTAATGCACTGACTACCTGACGAATATAACAGTAACCCCTCTATATATTATCCCCAAAATAAAATAAAGTAATAAAAAATCTTAAAAAATAATTAAGGAGAGGGGTCAGGAATTTGCCCTAGTGGTACAGTGCTTGCCTAGCATGCATGAAGACCTGGGTTTGATTCCTTGGTATCACATACATAGAAAAAAGCTAATGGTGGTGCTGTGGCTCAAGTATTAGAGCTCTAGCCTTAAGGAGAAAAAAAAAGCTCAAGGACAGTGCTCAGGCCTGAATTCAAGCCTCCGGACTAGAAAAAAATATTAAGGAGAAAGTTAGACATATTATGGTGATGTGTGTATCTGGCAATTAAAATTGAATATTAAGAATTAGTAACAGAGTTAGGTGCCCATGGCTCACACCTGTAATCCTCTGGAGGCTGAGGTCTGAGGAATGTGGTTTGAACTCAGCCCAGGCAGGAAAGTCTGTGAGACTCCTAGCTCCAATTATCTACCAAAAGTCTGGAAGTAGTGCTATGGCTCAAGTGGCAGAAGGCTAGCCATGAGCAAAAGTAATACAGTTCTACATTGAGGAGAGAAAAATAAGCCTGGTGATTAACTGTGTGCATAATAGTGTTTGGATAAGGAATCCGGTAGCAGCTATAGCATGGAAATAAAATGGGGCATTTGGATCAGTCAAGGCTTTAAGTATTTGTGGACATATTGAATCTTACATGTCCATGGAACATCTTGGGTAGAGATGCTGAGTCATAGAGATTTGGGAATTCTTGCCTGTAATTGGAGGAGGTTTCTGGAGTGGAAAATGAAAGCTGTCAGCATATTTCATACTAAAGTTTTGGTTTTGTCAGTCATTACAAAAACTTGAACTCTGGGCCTGGGCACTGTTCCTGAGCTCTTCAGGACGAGGCTAGCACTCTCTACTTGAGCCACACCACCTCTTCTGGTCTTCTTGTGGTTAATTGGAGATAAGAGTCTCGTGGACTTTAATGCCCAGGCTGGCTTTGAACTGCAGTCCTCAAATCTCAGCCTCCTGGGTAGCTAGGATTACAGGTGTAAGCCACCGAGCCTGACTATACTGAGATCAAGACCATCTATCTTTGTAATTCCACCAGGAGTTCACTAGTCAGAAGCACAATATTTCTCCATTCTTCATACTTTTATTCAATTATTCATCATGGAAGATATTTAATATAGAATAAGTGAAGCTTTTCTTCCTACAGTGAAAGGAACAAAACTCCAGATAAACTATGCTCTTTTCTTAGGGCACACTTGTGGAGTGCCTATTCTCCAGGCTTCTCTTCTCTTCTCTTCTCTTCCATTATGCATCCTCTCTAAACTCATACAACTTCTACAAGACTTTACTATAAAACCAAACATGTTCCTTCAAAACCTGAACTTGCCTGTGACCAGAGAAGTGGTTTGCTAGTTAAGAGGTCTAACAAAAACTAAAAGGACTAAGAATGTAGTTTTACTAATTTAATAATGGCAAGAACCTAGTTCAGTGCTTCATGCTTATGATCCCAGCTACTTAAGAGACAAAGGTAGAACGTGGCCTTGGTGTTTCACACCTGTAATCCTAGCTACTTGGGAAGATGAGCTCTGAGGCTCACAGTTCAAAGCGAGTTTGGATACATAAGCCTGTGAGACTATCTCCAGTTAACCACCAGAAAACTGGAAATAGCACTGTGGCTCAAGTGGTAGAGCACTAGCCTTGAGCTGAAGAGCTCTCAGGGATAGGGCCCAGGCTCAGAGTTCAGAGTTCAAGCCCCACGACTGACTCCACACTCCCCCCAAAAAAGGGCAAAGAGGATACTACAAAGGTTGTGACACTATCTCAAAAAACAAAGCATAAATTGTAGCTCAAGTGGTCGCATGTACAAGATCCTGGGAAGTCTCCATAACTGAAAAAAGGGGAAGGAAATATAACACGTTTTATCTTCAGTAGTTTTGGGTTTTTTTTTGATTTGTTTTGTTTTTTGCCAGTCCTGGGCTTGAGCTCAGGGCCTGAACACTGTCCTTGGACTTTTCTCAAGGCTAGAGCTCTACCACTTGAGCCTCAGCACCACTTCTGGCTTTTTTCTATGTATGTGGTACCGAGGAATCGAACCCGGGTCTTCATGCATGCTAGGCAAGCACTCAACCACTAGGCCAAACTCCCAGCCCCAGTTTTGGTTTGTTTTTTTTTTTTAATTAATTTTAGGCCTTTTTTTTTTTGGTCATGGAATCCTCAGATCTCAGCCTCCTTTTTTTTTTTTTTGCCAGTACTGGGCTTGAGCTCAGGGCCTGAGCACTGTCCTTGGACTTTCTCAAGGTCAGAGCTCTACCACTTGAGCCTCAGCGCCACTTCTGGCTTTTTTCTATGTATGTGGTACCAAGGAATCGAACCCGGGTCTTCATGCATGCTAGGCAAGCACTTTAACCACTAGGCCAAACTCCCGGCCCTTAGACCCTTTTTTAATGTAACTTTTTGTTATTATTATGAAGATGATGTGTATGTTATGGTTCTGTAGGTCAGGTGAAGAGTATACCCCTTCCCTTGCTCTCGCCCAGTTTTTCTTATACCCACCCACAAGTGGATAGTTCATTTTCAAAATAAGCATCTAGTGAGTACCACTTAGGTTCTTCTTGAGTAGAAACTTCTCCTAAAAAGTTTACCTCTAAGCTGGGTGCTGGTGGCTCACAGCTATAATGTTAGCTACTTAGGAGGTTTAGAACTGAAGCTCACAGTTCAAAACCAGCCCAGGCAGGAAAGTCTGCAAGATTCTTACCTCCAAATAACTACCAGAAAACCAGAAGTGGCCTTGTGGCTCAAAAATGGTAGAGCACTAGCCTTGGGCCAGAAAGCTCAGGGTCAGCACCCAGGCCCTATATTCAAGCCCCACAGCTAATCCCCCCCTCAAAAAAAGGAAGTTTACTCTAATTCATTGTGCTTTTTCCTAATATTTTACAATTAACAGTTTTATACAGAATCAATAATGGATGTATTTAAAGCCAACCATATGCTTGCCCACCTGCCTGCCTGCCACCCTTCCTCCCTCCTTCCCTCTCTCCCCTCCCTCCTTCCTTCCTTCCTTCCCATATGTCTTTTCATTTTTTACGGGTATAGTTTATAAGCTCTATCCATAAGGCTTCAGACATCTTTTTAAAATTCAAATTTCTTTTTATTCTTTCTGGTTTGCTGTAACATTGAGAAACCAAGAGTATGAAAATACTCAGCATGGCTATTTTTCTATATAGTGGTATTCTCTTCTTTTTCTCTGTGAATGTAGCTCTAGTAATCCCAACTAACAAACCTACATTCATCTATAGACCTCCCCATGGTGATACCACCAGTTTGGGGAACCAGCTTGCTCTTCATGTATTAGTCCTTTCTAAGTTGATTTAAAAAGTAACAATAACAGCTGGGTGCCAGTGGCTCACTATAATTCTAGCTATTTAGGAAGCTGAGATCTGAGGATCAGAGTTTGAAGCTAGCCCAGGCAGACAGTTCCAAGATCATAGTTCTAATGAGCCATCAAAAAATTGGAAGTGAAGACATGACTCAAATGGTAGGGTACCAGCCTTGAGTGGAAAGCTAAGGAAGAGCATTATGTCCCTGAATTCAAGCCCCAGTATTGGCTTTTGTGAGCATGGGTATATACGTGTGTGCACATACACATACACTTACAGAAATGACAGCTTTTCTTCTACTACACTGTCTTTGTTTCTCTTTTTCCCAGCCTGTGTGATTTATTACACATCTTGATATGCAACTATGCAAACATAAAGCTTTAATGCAATTAGAGAAATGTGCAAAAATCCTTTTAGCTCTTATATTTTGGCAATTTTGATGTGTAGTGATAATGTGTTTATTTCCAATAATTCTTAACTTGACAAATATAATAGTATACCATGAATTAAATTTTCACATCACTGTCTGTAGTATTTTGCTTACTGATACCCCCTGAAATTAGTTGATTTTTATTTTTAAGCCTGCAGATACAGACTAATATGCTTTCAAGTTAATGCTCATAAAAGTGACTTGAAAAGTATGCATTAACTGTCATCTATAAACCCACTTGAGAGAAAGATAAATATATATAAATTAGTTGTGAATGAAAATGAAAATTGAAGCAGAAAGCCAACATAATCTTCCTAGGTGATATTAACTCCAAATAAGTATTACATAGTCACAGATGTATATATGTGTCTAAATGTGTGCGAGCACATTTATATGTATATACACTTAGCAAGTGAGAGAATAGCTCCAAGATAGGCTTCATTCTTGAATCTGAAATCTCACTGTAGTCCATTTCTTAGAACCCTGATTTCAGGGATATAAATCTAAAGACCATACTTTCCAGTTAAATCAGAAAATTACTTTATATTTTCTGTCATACATTTTTACTTGAAATGTCAGTTTCATTCTTTTTGAACTCAAAAGACATTTTAGCAAAGGTCTTCTGAACTGGCTTTGTTAGGTCCAAAGTAACACAAAAAGATTAAAATAAAATGTATCTCTGATAACCCACTGGACCTTCAAGTGCCATTCTAAAATTCTGTTTATTGCAGTAGGCATTGACCATGTCTTTGCAACTAAATTCACTTAACACCCCCATTTTATTCTGGTAAACACAGAGCCCCCCAAATCACTCTTTGGAGAAATGACTGTCTTCTTGGCACAGGGTTGGGAAACATGTATACCTTTGTGTATGTCTGATGCTAGACTCCTATCCTCCACTCCACAATTCAGAATGAATCATGTTCTAAACAAAAGTCCATGAGAGAAATATACAACCCAGAGAAGATCATTTAAGATACACATATAAGTGATACCTTGCAGAGTAAGACTCTTAATTGCTTAGAAAAATAAGAGCAAGAATCAAGAGACAACTTACAGAATGCAAGAGATACTCATTTTTTGCCAGATATTCATAGATAAAGGATTAGTATTCATAAAGACATAAACAGCTCCAAAAATATAAAGAAAAAATCGTCCAAATAATAAATGGTCAAATAAGGTGAACCAACAGTTTATAATAAAAGAGTATAAATGACCATGAAGAAATATTCACTATGTGGGGGAGGAGGGAAATGGGGATCATGACATGAGAAAGGGTATCAATGTATGTGAAGTAATGCATCTTCTATCTGGTGAATATAATGTAACCCTTCTATTAATTACAATAAAAAATATGAAAAAAAGAAATGTTCACTAATTAGCCATAAAGAAAATGAACATCAGGGCCTGGAGTTTGACCTAGTGGTAGAGTGCTTGCCTAGCATACATGAAGACCCAGGTTCAATTCCTCGGTAACACATATATAGAAAATAGCCAGAAGTGGTGCTGAGGCGCAAGTGGTAGAGCTCTAGCCTTGAGAAAGTCCAAGGACAGTGTTTAGGCCCTGAGCTCAAGCCCAGGACTGGCAAAAAAAAAAAAGAAAAAGAAAAGAAAATGAACATCAGCACTAAATGAAGCCAGGCTCTGGTGACTTAAACCTGTAATCATGGCTACTTGGAGGCTGAGGTCTGACAATTATGGCTCAGAGCCAGCCCAGGAAGGAATGTCCCTGAAACTCTTATCTCCAATTAGCCACTAGAAAAGTTAAACTTTGACTTTGCCTTTCTAAGGAATTACACTATTTGAGTTCTCCCTTCAGTCTATCATATTTCACTTAATACTTTGTTTATACTTGCATACCACCCCACCTGTTTACTTAACTGTTTCTAAACTAATTCTAGCTTCCACATATGAGGGAAAACATGCAATTGTTTTCAAATACTTCAAAAAAGTTAGTTATATCCAAATGTATATATACTTCTTTATTAACATTTCATATAACAGATCTAGATGAAAATCTAATACCATCGTTTTAAAAGCAATGCATATGGGTTCATACCTGAAATCCAAGCTACTTGAGAAACAGAGATAGGGGAATCTTGTGTCAAGGCTAGCCCAGCCATAAAAGTTCATGAGACTCCATCTCAGTCAATGGCTAGTGCATACCTGTTATGTACTACAGGAGAAACATGAATATATCATCCCTAGAGATACAGGAAAGCACAGCTAATGTGATCACAGCCCAGGCTTGGTCAGGCATAAAGGAGATGCTATCTCTAAAATAACACACATAAAATGACTGGAGTCATGGCTCAGGTATTAGAATCCTACTTAGCAAGCTTGAGGTCCTGACTTCAGTTTCTTGTACCACCAGAAATAGTAGCCCGGTGCCAGATATTCATACCTGTTATCTAGCTACTCAGGAGACTGGCAGCTGAGGAGCATGGTTCAAAGCCAGCCTGGACAGTAAAGTCCATGATTCTCTTAATGCCAGTTACCCACCAAAAAAGCTGAAAGTGGGGCTGTGACTCAACTGGTAGAGCATTAGCTTTGAGTACAAAAGCTCATGGACAGCATCCAGGCCCTGAGTTCACGCCTCAGAAACAGTGCACATGTGCACACACACTAAAAAAGCATAGAATAGAAATACCCATTGTAAATGTAAATGCTAGCTGTAGTTCTATAAGTTTCATTATGGAAGATGAAAGTATTTTATTTCCATTGTTAATTTATATCCTAATTTCATTACTAAAAGAAATGTTTAAATTAAAAGTTAATGAAATATACATGCCATTTCGTTCTTCAATTTGTGAGTTCTCTATTAAAGTACTCTCACAAGAGTGACCTTGATATAATCTTGCTGGATAAGAGTTTCTGAAAGCATGAAGACCTGGGTTCGATTCCTCGCTACCACATACTTAGAAAAAGCCAGAAGTGGTGCTGAGGCTCAAGTGGTAGAGGTCTAGCCTTGAGAAAAATCCAAGGACAGTGCTCAGGCCCTGAGCTTAAGCCCAGGACTGGCAAAAAAAAAAAAAGAGTTTCCGAGAGTGAGATGGGAAGAAGCCCCAGGGTATAAAAGCATTCCAGGCAAAGCAGAGCACCTGCGCTCTCTACAAATTGTGGTTTGGTGCTGCTAAGAGACAGGGACCAGTCAGGAGGAAGGAAAGGCAAGACTTGACTACTAGGTCAAGACTTGGGTGGAACAGATAAACCATTCAGCAGCATTCCAGGGGGATAAATGATAATACTAGAGCTTTAAAAAAGGTTTCCAGGGCCTAATGGTAGCATCCTCCTGTAGCATGCCCTGAGTTCAATTCCTCACAACTACAAACACAAAAGCCAGAAGTGGTGCTGTGGCTCAAATAGCAGAGTGGCAGAGTGCTAGCCTTGAGCAAAAAGTATCCAAGGACAGTGCCCAGGCCTTGAGTTAAAGCCCAAGGACTGGCAAAGAAAGGAAGGAAAGAAGGAAGGAAGGAAGGAAGGAAGGAAGGAAGGAAGGAAGGAAGGAAGGAAGGAAGGAAGGAAGGAAGGAAGGAAGGAAGGAGAGAGAAAGAAAGAGAGGAAGACAGAGAGAGAGAGAGGGAGAGAGGGGGGAGGAAAGAAAGGAAGAAGGAAAGAAAGGAAGGAAGAAAGAAAGAAAGAGGGGCGAGAGAGAGACAGACAGAGAGAGAGAGAGAGAGAGAGAGAGAGAGAGAGAGAGAGAGAGAGAGGGTTTCTTACATCATGCTGGAATATGGATTGGAAATGAGTCTGTAGTTACTTTAAGAGTGACAAACAGGATGGTTTAAAGCCAAAGACAAAGATTTGAAGGAAAGATATTCAGCCAGTTCAGTTTCACAGATACCTTGCAGTTACATGATCTGATATTCCTACAAAGATTGATGAGCCATAATGCTAAGCATGCATTTGTTTTTTAAATAGTAATAGTTTTTGGTAATTATACACAGTGGATCTTGGTAATTAATACACAAAGGCATTTCATAACATTTTTGGCTCTTTTACATTGCCTTTAAAATCTTCTGAAAAGGAAAACACTAATATAAGCCAATTTTATGGGTGTGCATTTATATAACTTGACTAGTTATATATGACTCATATAATGTAGCTATAATTTACAGAGACCCTGTGTTCTGTGCACCTCCCTCCTTAGTAAATCTAACAGTGTTTCTCTGAATCTGTGTCAGGGCTACCCAAGAAGCAAAAAGAGAAGTTTGGTTTTGTTTTTATCAAGTTCTCCATTAGGCACTTAAGCATTACATTTTTATTTCAAACTCTGTCCTGAAAATCAAGTACCAAATGATGAAAATCAGGGAAACTAGAGATACCATAATGATCTACCTGCAGCATGCCCTTTAATTAAACTAACATTAGAACTCTCAGAATTTTCCATAGCCAAAATTCATTATGTAATGGAGATGCAGTTCTGTGCATATACAGATTCATAAATACATACCCTTTTATCCTTTAAAAATAAAACCCATTAAAATTATTTCCAATCACTTTACCTTCTGAGTAACTTAAATTCTGGCAAGATGACCAGATACCTTGATTAGACACCATTAGAACCTTTTTTCTTCACATTCACAGATGTGCAAAATTATCAATACAGGCAGGTGGACTTGGTCAACCTAGAAGGCACATATCTGTCATTTCCCAAATAATTTTATGGGATGAACATTTCCCAAAACACCCTGAATACGCTCTTTAGAGCTTTCTAGGAGAATCATTAATGAAAAGAATTGATAAGGTTTAGAAGTCCATGTGTTTGTACCATTTTAAAGATGAGTACGTTTATTTTCCCAGGATTACTTTTGATCCTTTTAAATGGAAATGTCATAAGTTTGGAGACCTGACACCACACTAGTTGAACTTTCTGCTGATAAGACTAGTGTTGTTTATTTTCCAGACTGTTTGTTCTGTCTAGAACCCCCACAGCCAAAGTACAGCAGACTTGGTGGGTGTTTCCTGTGACTCATCACAGGTCAACCAATATAAGCAAACGTAGGCCGCTGGATCAGTGAGCAAGGCATTCTGACCCTTTTTCTTCCTCCTGAAAAAGATCAATTGTTAGCAGCAGTGAGCACCTACTTTGAGCTACATCTAATGCACAAGTCCCTATATTCTCTAAAGCAACACTAACGTTTTGAGTAAGCCAGTAATTGCTTGATGCAGAATTTTTCACGAAATTGTAATCTTCTTATGTTTTATTTGATAGCATGTGTAGATTTCAGTCAGATTTGTGATGGATTATAATCACATATCTCTGTGTGGTAATGTTAGCCCACAGAGTTAACTTTATCAGAGTGTCCCACAATAATACCAGAAAATAGTCATTTTTATTTTTCCTCTATGGACTTACCATGAAAATAGTAGTTCCAGTAATTGAATGTGTGATCCAGACCCTATTGTTCGTAATTTTTTTTTGTTTTTTGTCAGTTGTGGGGCTTGAACTCTGGACCTCGGTGCTGTTCCTGAGTTCTTAAGCTCAAAACTAGCACTCTATCATTTTGAGCCACAGTGCCAATTTCAGTTTTCTGGTAAATAATTGGAGATAGGGTCCCAGGGACTTTCCTGCCTGGGCTGGCTTTGAACCATGATCCTCATATCTCAGTCTCCTGCGTAGCTTGAATTACAAGTGTGAGCCACCAGCGCCTAGCTTAGACTCTACTGGTAAGGATTAAGTTCACATCAGGTTGGTAGCCAGAAGTATTGGATGCCTTTCCCCTACTTAAACTCATATACCATTGTAGTCCTTTCAAAATCATGCTTCCTCCCATATGGAAAACTGATTCATAACATTTTCCAACAATCTATAGGTAAGGGATGATTGCAATAGAGATAGGTAAGACCTGTTCTCATCTTCAGGGAAATTTATTTGTACAATTGCCCACAATCAGTCTGTCTATTGATCTACCTCTATCTATATGTGTGATACAAATTGGATGACCCTATAGTGGTCAGCTTTTAAATTTCTATTTTATTCTGAATTGATTAGATTACATTGATTCCATGCTAAATCTGTGCTTGACTACTGGCCACACACTCATCCTACAGCCTAGTCTTAGTGATACTTCAGTATTTATGTAAACATAATGTGAAAATATATGCACTCACAACTGGTAAAGGATTGCTTTTCCTGCTTGTCTTTCAGTTCCTGCTTTGACCAAGTGACCTCATTTCAATTGGTTACTCAGATAAGACTCTTTTATTCATACCACTCTCTACTCCCCAGTCCTAGGGCTTGGACTCAAGGCCTAGGTAGTGTCCCTGAGTCTCTTTGTGCTCCAGGCTAATGCTCTACCACTTGAGCCACAGCACCACTTCAGCTTTTTCTGAGTGGTTTACTGGAGCTAAAGAGTCTCAAAGACTTTTCTGCCCTGCCTGTCTTTGAATCACCATCCTCAGATCTCAGCCTCCTGAGTGGCTAGGGTTACAGGCATGAGCCACCCAGGCTCAGAAAAAATTTTAACCCCTTTCAAACTATAATCACTCAAGGTCATGAGCCTACATTCTGACCAATCAACCCAAAGGATAGTAACATATTATGGATTAACCTGGGAAAAGTGTTACCCAGGGTACTTATTTACTTGGCTTCCTGTCAGTAAAACTCCCTTCTGCAGAGATAAAATCTTGCTTCACCAAAAAACAAGAAAAGAAAATATATGCACTCAATAGGAATATCACATGTAAATTGTCTTTTCATCCCATTTTATAACCATGCAATATGTATTTTAACATAAGATCAACACATATTCTTTTTGATTCTATATGCACGTGTGTGTGTGTGTGTGTGTGTGTGTGTGTGTGTGTGTGTGTGTGTGTGTGTTTGTATATTACAGCTGATTGAACTTGGGGCTTCATGCTTTCTAGGCAAGTGTTCTACCACTTGAAACATACTCTAGTTCTTTTTCTGTGTGTGTGTGTGTGTGTGTGTGTGTGTGTGTGTGTGTGTTTTGGTACTACTGCTTGAACTCAAGGCTTATCACCTTCACTTGGCTTTTTCACTCAAGGCTGGCCCTCTACCACTTGAGCCACAACTCGACTTCTGCTGGTTAATTGCAAATAATAGTTTCTCACTTGGGCTATCCTGCAACCTTAATCTTCATATCTCCGCCTCCTGGATGTCTTAAGATGACATATGCAGGACACAATGCCGGCTCCTTTTGATTCTGGACCTATGGAAACAGATGATTTCGTCATTTTATAAGTTTTGAAAGTTTATTTTAAACTTTGTATGAGTGCTTGATTAGTGATTCAAAACTTATCATACCTTAACTATCCCATATTATGGTAGCTAGTGACACCAATCCAGCTTTATTCCCTGCTTTTCACTTAATACATTTGACATGACTGGTGGTTTTCTACAGGTGCCCCTAAAAACCAACTAACTCCCTGGCATTTAGCACTAATAAATAAGCCTATTGTGTAGAAATGTCATCTTAGAACAGATTTCTTGGAAATGATACCAAACACAAGAGAAGGGGCAACCTGAATATAGATTCATAGTGTATTTGACCTTTTTTGATGAAAAAATATGCTAATTTTTGTAATTATCAATATTATAAATAAAATTATTGCTAGTAACTGAGTTGAGAATTAGAATTTGTTTTTACATTTTCAGTTTTCTTTTAGCCTATACTGATGTTTTAAATAGCATAAATACATGGTAACTCATTTTTTAAAAAGAGTAAAGTTATTTTCTGAAGATAACTTACTAACATGTTCTCCTCCATCCATTGTGAAAACAAATAGAATACTTGTTTTTCATATTTAATTGGTTGGTATTATATAAACATTTCATTTGATAGGTCCCTAAATATTCATCTGATTCTGATTTTCTGTCATACTATTATGTCTCGACTTACCTCACTCAACATGATTCACTCTAATTCCATCCATAAAAATGAGAAATAGTTTTAAGCATTTGTAAGATTATCTAGGAGCTGGTAGCTCACTCAAGTATTCCTAACTACTCAGGAAACTGATATTTGAGAACCATAGTTTGAAGTTGGTATGGACAGATGCATCTATGAATTCTTATCTCCAATCAACCAGCAAAATGCCAGAAGTGGACATGTGGCCCAAGTGGTAGAGTGCCAGTGTGAAAGAGAAAGCTAAACAAGAGCTCAAGATCTTAAACTCCAGCATCCACAAGAAAAGGCATTTGTAAAATTACTACTATCAATTAGGAATTGCTTTAAGTTGCATATGAGAGAAATCATTAAAATAACAGTGGCTTAAGTGAGAAAAATGTTGCCTTCTCTTCATGTACAATAAATATGAAGAAGTTTGAGAACACTGTGCCACACATTGTGCCATCAGGGATTTAGGGTTCTGTTTTGCTGTCCCCATATGAATTAGAATGCTCTTTTACAAAGAAGAAAGGGAAACAATTCACAGAGGGAGAAAATCTATTAATTTTATAGGATAGTTATTTGTGGTTCTACTTAACAGGAGGAGAAACAAATTATTTTCCCCATTAGCACTCCACCTGTTTTCATGGTTTGGCTCACTTCAGCATTTTAGAAGTCTAAGGTCATCCTTGCAGGTGGCAAGAAATGTGGCTGCCTTAAATATTTTACCTCCTGCTTAGCAAGGGAGAAGCATTAAAATCTCTTTCATTTACCCTATTGCCTCGTCCTTTAAAACCAGTGAAAATAGTTGCCCTTCACTATAATTTTCCAAATTTGAATTATTTGCTCACTTGTTCAAAAGACCAGGCATGGTAGCTGCCACTTATACAGATAAAATGGTGCCAGTCACTTTACTGAACTTTAGTATAGTCTATTTTTGACCTTTCATCAAGACAGGTAGATTCTCTCATTTTTCTCTCACTGTACAAATGACTCCAGAATCCCAGTGCTAGTGGCTCATGCCTGACATTGTAGCTATTCAAGAGGCTTAGATGTGAGGATCATGGTTCAAAGGTAGCCAGTGTAGACAGACAAATCTGTAGGACTCTCCAGTTAACCATTAAAAAGTCAGAAGTAGTCATGTGGCTCAAGTAGTAAAGCATGAGCCTTGAAGGAGAAAAAGCTAAGAAACAAAACCCAGTACTTGTACTAAATAAATAAATGAATACATATGTACATATACAAAAATGACTTCAGGGCCTAAAGAAGCTCATTGAATTTAAGAGTACATGCATTGGCCCCTCTTAGAACTGAGCTTTAACTGAGTCATCTATCTTTCTCCAGAACCCAGCTCTTACTCTCTGGCCCCTATTCTTTTTCTTGTTGCAACTTGTACTCAGGACCTGGGCTAGTCCCCTGAGATTTTT
This sequence comes from Megascapheus bottae, assembly GCF_031878675.1. Classification (NCBI taxonomy): domain Eukaryota; kingdom Metazoa; phylum Chordata; class Mammalia; order Rodentia; family Geomyidae; genus Megascapheus; species Megascapheus bottae. Next base: position 4,060,773 of record NC_143510.1, read on the forward strand.
TGCTCAAGGCTTGTGCTCTACTACTTTGAGCCACAGCCCCACTTCCAGTTTTATGGTTATTAATTAGAGAGTCTCACAGTTTCCTGCTCAGCCTGGCTTAGAACCACTATCCTCAGTTGTCAGCGTCCTGAGTAGCTAGGATTTGAGGTATGAGCCTCCAGTGCTCAGCGCAGAGTAAGTCTATTTGTAAATGAAAGAAAAGCTGTGGAAGTAGGGAAACTGGAGAGTTCTCCAGATAGAGGAGTCTCCTTATTCTTTTGTTTTGGGGGGGGGGGGTGTCAGTCAAAGGGCTTGAACTCAGCATCATCCCTAAGTTCCTCTGCTCAAGGCTAATGCCCTGCTACTTAGAGCCACAGCTCGTCTTCCAGTTCTCTGGTGGTTAATTAAAGATAAAAGTTCACTGGCATTTTTCAACCCTGGCTGGCTTCAACCCATGATGCACAGCTCTCAGCTTCCTGAGTAGCTAGGATTACAGATGTGAGCCACCAACACCTGGCTTCCCCTATTCTTTTTTTTATAATTTTTTATTGTAATTAATAAAAGGGTTACATGATATTTGCCAGATAGAAGGTGCATTAATTCACATACATTGATACACTTTCACACCTCCCCCCCCCCCCACCCACCCCACGTCTTGGTTTTCCCCCCTTCCCTATCCAATTTCAAATAACCAAATACAAATAAATTCAATATTTCAGATAACAAAGTGAGATACTGTAACAATATGAGATACCCAAGAGACAGCAAAGGAGATGAAAGATAACATAGTACACTAAGAACAACAATCATTCATTATATGGCTTTTGTTTCAGTATCCTGGAGGTCCTTTCAATTAGCTTCATACTATATGGCCTTATATATCAAGGTTTTGCTCTATTGCAGATCTCTGCTAGTAGAGCCCAGGGTTTCTACTGGTTATGACAAATGAGGGAAACCATTGAGCCTAAGTTCCTTTGAGTCTGGCTTACTTCACTTAATATGATTTTTTCTAAGTCTTTCCATTTCCTAACAAATGGGGCAATGTCATTCTTTCTGACAGCAGTATAGAATTCCATTGTGTACAAATACCACAACTTGTTGATCCACTCATCAACTGAGGGATACCTAGGTTGGTTCCATATCTTTGCTATGGTAAATAGTGCTGCAATGAACATTGTTCTGCGAGTGGATTTAGTATGTCCTTGTTTCTGGATGGTTGGGTAAATGCCAAGTAGTGGAATTGCTGGGTCATAGGGGAGTTCTATGTTTAGCCTTTTGAGGCACTGCCATACTGCTTTCCATAGTGGTTGAACAAGTTTGCACTCCCACCAACAGTGTAGTAGTGATCCCTCCTGGCCACATCCCCTCCAGCATCTGTTATCATTCGTTTTCCTGATCCTGGCCATTCTAACTGGAGTGAGGTGGAATCTTAGAGTTGTTTTGATTTGCATTTCTTTTATGACCAGAAATGTTGAGCATTTCTTCATGTGTCTATAGGCCATTTTTGTTTCTTCTTCAGAGAAGACTCTCTTTAAGTCTTTGGCCCATTTTTTAATGGGATGGTTGTTACTTTGGAGGTTAGTTTTGGAGTGATTCAATTTTTTGAGTTGTTGATATATTTTAGATATGAGGCCTTTGTCTGTTGTTTGGTTGGTGAAGATCTTCTCCCACTCTGTAGGCTTCCCAATTAATTTACTAGCTATGTCCTTTGCCATACAAAAGCTCTGCAGTTTAATGCAGTCCCACTTATGCAGCCTTTCTCTGATTTGTTGTGATTCTTGGTCCTTATTAAGAAAGTTTCGACCTGTGCAAAGGAGGCCTAGTGTATCTCCTATTCCTTCTTGTAAAGTTTTCAGTGTGTCATCTTTTACCTCCAGGTTTTTGATCCATTTGGAGTTAATTCTAGTGCATGGTGACAAAGAAGGATCCAACTTTTGTTTTCTAAAGGAGCTTAACCAGTTCTGCCAGCACAACTTGTTGAAGAGGCTGTCTTTCTTCCATTCTATTTTTTTTTGGCTCCCTTGTCAAAGATTAGGTGGCCATAAGTCTGTGGTTTAATATCTGGGTCCTCAGTTCTATTCCGTTGGTCTTCAGGCCTGTTCTTGTGCCAGTACCAAGCTGTTTTGATAATTATAGCCCTGTAATAGAGGCTAAAGTTTGGAATTGAAATTCCTCCAGCGCTGTTCTTTCTGCTAAGAAGTGTTTTTGCTATACGGGGTCTTTTATTATTCCATATGAAACTTTGAATTGCCTCTTCTATTTCTTTAAAGAATGCCATTGGGTTATTGATGGGTATTGCGTTGAATTTGTAGATAGCCCTTGGTAAGATTGTCATTTTCACAATGTCGATTCTTCCAATCCAGGAGCATGGGAGGTTTTTCCATTTCCTTAGTTCTGCTGTAATTTCCTTTCTAAGGGTTTTAAAGTTTTCATCAAAAAGGTCCTGTACCTTCTTAGTTAAGCTAATTCCTAGGTACTTTATTTTCTTTGAGGCTATTGTGAAAGGAGTTGCTTTCCTGATTATTGCCTCATTCCTCTCACTGTTGGCATAAAGGAACGCAGTTGATTTTTGAGGGGTAATTTTATACCCTGCTACCCTTCCAAAGTTTTGAATCAGCTCAAGGAGCTTGGGGGTAGAGTCTATAGGATTCTTTAAATACAGAATCATGTCATCTGCAAAGAGGGAAAGTTTTACTTCCTCTTTCCCTACTTGGACCCCCTTTATACTTGCTTCTTGCCTTATTGCACTGGCCAGGAATTCTAGTACTATGTTAAAGAGTAATGGAGAGAGTGGGCATCCTTGTCTCGTTCCTGATTTTAGAGGGAATGGCTTTAGATTTTCACCATTAAGTGTAATACTAGCAGTGGGTTTCTCATACACAGCCTTTATTATATTGAGGAATGTTCCATGGATTCCTAGTTTCTCCAGAGCTTTTAACATAAAGGGGTTTTGGATCTTGTCAAATGCCTTTTCCGCATCTATTGAGACAATCATGTGATTTTTGTCCTTGCTCCTGTTGATGTGTTGAATTATATTAATTCATTTGTGTATGTTGAACCAGCTTTGCCTCCCTGTGATGAATCCAGTTTGATCATAGTGTATAATTTTTTTGAGGAGTTGTGGTAGATGGTTGGCCAGTATTTTGTTGAGTTTTGCATCGATGTTCATCAAAGAAATAGGTCTATAGTTCTCTTTCTTTGATGAATCTCTGTCTGGTTTGGGGATGAGAGTTATACTGGCTTCATAGAATGAGTTTGGTAAAGAACCTTCATTTTCAATATCGTTGAAGAGCTTGAAGAGTATTGGTGTGTGTTCTGCTTTGAAGACCTTATAGAATTCAGCTGTGAATCCATCTGGCCCTGGGCTTTTCTTAGGTGGAAGTTCTCTAATTGCTATTTCTATTTCAGAGCTTGAAATAGGCCTGTTGGGTTGGTTCTTCTTGGTTCAGTGTGGGTATGTTACTATTGGCTAGGAATTCATCCATTTCTTCTAGATTCTCAAATTTGTTGGCGTAAAGGTTTGAGAAGTATTCCCTCATGATATTCTGGATCTTGGTAATTTCTGTCGTGATATTACCATTTTCATCTGCAATTTTGTTTATTTCGATATGCTCTCTTCTTTTTTTGGTAAGATTTGCCAAGGGCTTGTCAATTTTGTTAATTCTTTCAAAGAACCAGCTCCTTGTTTTGTTGATTCTTTCTATAGTTTTTTTGGATTCCAAATCATTTAATTCTGCTTTGATTTTAATTATTTGCTTTCTTCTGCTAGGATTAGGGTTGGTTTGTTGCTCTTTTTCCAGGAGCTTAAGGCGAGACATTAACTTGTTGGTTTGCAATTTTTCCAAGTTGTTGTTGTAGGCACTCAGCGCTATAAATTTTCCTCTGAGTACTGCCTTTGCTGTGTCCCAAAGGAGTTGGTATTTTGTGTGCTCCTTACTGTTAAATTTCATAAACTGTTGGATTTCTGTTCTGATCTCTTCGATGACCCATTGGTGATTCAACAATGTGTTGTTCAGTCTCCATGAGTTACAGGGTTTTCGTTGGTGGAGATGTGTGTTCAGTTCCAATTTGATGCCTTTGTGGTCTGAGAGTGAGCATGGAATAATTTCAGTGTTTCTGAATCTGACCAGGTTTGTTTTATAGCCTAAGATGTGATCTATTTTGGAAAATGTTCCATGTGCTGCTGAGAAAAACGTATATTGTGTTGTTGCTGGGTGGAATATTCTGCAGATGTCTGTTAGATCTAGTTGGTCTATATAGTTTTTCAGTTCTAAGGTTTCTCTGTTGAGTTTTTGCCTTGTTGATCTGTCCATAGGTGAAAGTGGTGTGTTACAGTCACCGACAATCACTGTATTTCGATCTATGTATGGTTTCAGTGTAAGTAAAGTTTGCTTGATGAAGTTCGGAGCTCCGGGATTGGGTGTGTAAATATTTAGGATCGGTATGTCTTCCTGGAGGAAAGATCCCTTTAGTAGTATGTAGTAACCTTCTTTGTCTTTTCTTACTAATTTTAGTTTGAAGTCTATTTTATCTGATATGAGGATGGCAACTCCAGCCTGTTTATGGGGGCCGTTAGTTTGATAGAGTTTATTCCAACCTCTCACTTTCAAAAGATGCTTGTTTTTTGGGGTAAGATGTGTCTCTTGAAGACAGCAAAACGATGGCTCTTGCTTTTTGATCCAACTAGACAGCCTATGCCGTTTAATTGGAGAGTTAAGTCCATTGATATTGAGAGTTAGGATTGACAGATATTTATTAGTTCCTACCATTTTCAAAAGCTTTTATTAGGGCCTGTGTCTTTACAGTTCTTGTGGTCCTTAGATTCTATGCTGTTTAGGTGCCATTTCTTTCCCTATATTGCATTTATTTTGGTTTTCTATGTATAGAACATCTATGAGAATTCTCTGTAGTGTTGGTTTTGTTGCGACATATTGTTGCAGCTTTTCCCTGGAATGGAATGTTTTTATTGTTCCCTCAGTTATGAATGAGAGCTTAGCTGGGTACAGTATTCTTGGTTGGTAGTTATTTGACTTCAGGGCATGACATATATGCTTCCAGTCACTTTTTGCTTGCATGGTCTCTGCTGAGAAATCTGGGGTTATTCTGATTGGTGTACCTTTATAAGTTTTTGATCCCTTTCCCCTGGCTGCCTTTAGGATCCTTTCTTTGGTCTCTATTGATCCAGTTCGGATTACAGTGTGGCGGTGGGATGTTCTGTTCTGGTCAGGTCTGTTTGGGGTTCTAAAAGCTTCTTGTATCTGGATGGGCCTGCCCTTCTGGATATTTGGGAATTTCCTGAGATGATTCCCTGAAGTATATTTCCAATACCATTGACCTCTTTCTCCAGACCCTCCTCAATACCAATTAGCCTTAAATTAGGCTTTCTAATTGTATCTTGGACCTTCTGTAGCATTTTCTCATATTTCCTAGATTTGGATTGACTCATTTTCTGTTCTTTCTCTATAACAACTAAATTATCTTCAGCCCCGGAAATTCTCTCCTCTGCATTGTCTAATCTGCTATCAAAGCTATCTACTTTATTTTTCATCTCCCTTGCTTCTAATTGCTCATTTTTGATGCCTTGCATCTCTTCTTTTAGATAATGTATGGATTTCTTTAGCTCCTTGATTTCCATTTGAGTGGTTAGCTCAGTAGCTTTATTTTCTTTGAACATTTGCTGGAGTTCGGTCACCTTTGTATTTGTGGATTCTATGAATTCATCCATCTTTCTTTGAAAAACCTTTATTATGGCCTCCTTTATGGCTTCTTCTTTTTCACTTATCACCTTGTTTATGGTTTCCTCTTGTTCAGCTATGGCTTCCTCCCTTATCTCTTTCTTTATATTTTCACATTTTTCATTAATGATGTTTATCAATTGCATTTGTATAGCACTTGGAAGACTCTCCTCTAGGTTTGCCAGTGACTGCTCCATTGTCTGTTTACATTGGGTGGGGGATGTTGTTTCTTGATTTGACATTTTTCTTGAGTTTCTTGTTCTGCCCATTTGAAAATGGGAGCAAGATTAATACTAAACACGATTATAGTTTTTCAGATATAACCAACCTAGACCTCTGTAGCTGGCAGACACTAGATGTTCACAAGTTTTGATTGGTGTTATCACTCTTTCTTTTTGTACACTTATGCCGGGGCCAGCCGGCAGCAAACCAGGGTTCGCAGATTGGGATTCCTGAAATAGGGGCAAGGACTAGGAAAAATTAAAAGAGAGACAAACCGATGGAGTTCGGGAGGACTACAGCCCAAGTCAGCAGTCCAAGAAGGCTGTGAGCTCCAGACTGCCGCCTAAGACTGTCCTGTTTATTCTAAGTTCCGACCTTAAATACTCTTCTTAAAACTAGGGAACTGCCAGAGGCTACATTCATACAAAATAGTAAACAAGTCACATATAGGATAAATGAGGAAGGATTAACATTGCTTAAAGTTATCCTGATAAGAACTGATTGACTTTGCTTAAAGTTATCCTGATAAGAACTGATTGACATTGCTTAAAGTTATCCTGATCAGAGTTACTTCCTTGTGTATATAGTTGTGTAGGTCCAAGGTCAGGTCCAAGGTCATTGACCCCACAGTGGGTCCCCAACACACTTACAGACCAGTCTAATACAACCACTGATAAGCGATTTATACCCAAAATAATAAGCCTCTCAATCCAATCTCTATTGTCTTTAAGTCCCTCTGAGCCTAGAGAATAATTAAACACCTAGATCTACAGTGTTACTCAACAGCCATCAAGTGTAGATCCGTGCAGTATTAAGGGTTGAAAGACGAACAGAGGTCCAGAGATAGAAAAATAGAGTGGGAGAGGTCAGGGGAGGTACAAGAGGATTAACGTAGGAGTGTAAGAATATTGTAGTACTGAAGAAAAGGTATAGCGTAAGGATAACTGACCTAAGTTGGTAAGTAGGTAGCGTATTTGAGTACAAAGTTTGGAAAGTATTAGAATAAAACTTATGTGTTGCTGCACGACTAGCTCTTAGCCCAACCAGTGGCCTCACAGTGGACCGTGGGATGGATCTGGGAGCTTCCATCTGAGCGCAGTTGGCAGACGTTTTCCTGTGCTGCTTCCAGGGGCGACCCCAAGCCAAGGGACTGGGGATTGAGAGTGTCCAGGGGCTCTCAGCAGGACCAGCAGGAGACCCCTCTGTTCCCAGGGGCGGGGCCCAGCTGAGGATGTGGGCTCCAAGGGCGGAGCCTTGCCTTTCTGATTCTCAGAAGGCAAGCTTGGCTGCTGGTCGACCCTTCAGATCCCTGCTGTGTTTCCACTGCTTTGTCAGAGAGTCTGTGACTGTGAGGGGGCCCCTCGGTGCTGTCTTGCTCAGGATTCCCAGCTGGAGGATGCCCCGCTCAAGTGTTGAGGGGGGACAGGTGCTGGCTCCTATTTTCCCTCACACCCTACCCGCTGTTGTAAGGCCGGGTCCCAGTGCCGTCCACTCTCCAGATCCAGTGGCCTGGGAGAGGAGTCTTAGGGTCCGCCTCCTTGTCAGTCTCCAGTCAGTGGGCTGGGAGTTAAGCCCGTTGGGCAGGTGGGAGTTGGGACAGCTCCGCCTCCCTTGTTGGGGTGGTGGGTCTTAGGTAGCCTACCTGTCAATCTCCAGTCAATGGCCTGAGGGAGGGGGCTGTTGAGGGAAGGGACAGGATTCTTAATTCCTTCCCCCCCTGCTCCTGCCAGTCTTTCTTGGGCAGGGTGAAGGAGTCTGAGTTAAGTTCTATTACTTGGCACCCGCTCTGCTTTCCTGATGGGTTTTGGGATGCGTTGTATTACTCACGCCTCTGCGCTCCGTCTGTGGGTGCTCCACGGTGGTGGGGAGTCTTCTACTCCCCTCGGGTCTCTGCTGCCGCCTGTGTTCTGCATCTGGGTTCTGCTGCTTGCTGTTCTGGTTCCATGTCTAGGTTCTGTTGTTTCAGCCTCTCTCTGGCCAATTCTATGCTGGTTTCTGCAGCGGTCGGGCTGCCCTCCGCCAGCTGCCGCTTTTCACGGCCTGGAGCCAGTGGAGAGAGGTGGGGGAAGGGTCCTCGCATTCCGAATTCTTTGAGAAAGTTGGATGTGAGCTTTATCTGGATTTCTTTTCCAGTTTGAGTCCTTCTCTGTTGCCTTTTAAGTTTGTTGTTGTGGATTTCTTAAGATAATTGGCTCGTAGGACTCCCTGGTTCTCTCTTTTTGTGAGAGAGAGCTAGGCAGCGTCCCTATTGTCTCTGCTCCATCTTCTGTCTCCCCTCCCCTATTCTTAAATGTTAATGCTCATGAGGTGATTCTCCTGTTGTCAGGAGAGGTATCATGGGGAGTAGACAGAAATTCTATATTATCAAGGGCCAATGAGTCTATAGATACTCACTTTGATGTTTCATTTATTCCTTGAACTTGAAATTGTTTTTCTCATTGTGTGTGTGTGTGTGTGTGTGTGTGTGTGTGTGTGTGTGTGAGAGAGAGAGAGAGAGAGAGAGAGAGAGAGAGAGAGAGAGAGAGTGACTTATGATCAATATGAGACCTAAATAAGTTCAGGGTTTTTTAATTTGTTCATCTATTTTCATTTGCATGTATTTATTTCAGAACATTCTTTTTCCTCTGTTGTAAGGAGCATGATGAGGGACATCTTTAATCCAAGATCACTGTCTAAGCTAAAGTAAAATTATTCTAAATTCACTTTAGGATATTCTCCTAGAGTTTGCCTGAGAGTAGACTGATGTGATCCACATGGCTTTGAACATAAATTTCTATTCTAGGTTGAATTATTGACATTACTATGCTTTGTTTGTTTGGATTGATAGCTTTTATTTACTTATTTTTTTGCCAGTCCTGACTTGATCACAGGGCCTGAGCACTGTCCTTGGACTTTCTCAAGGCTAGAGCTCTACCATTTGAGCCACAGCACCACTTCTGTCTTTTTTCTATGTAAGTGGTACCAAGAAATCAAACCTTGGTCATCATGCATGCTAGGCAGCACTCAAGCACTAGGCCAATGAGGTGGTAGTTTTTAAGGCCTCTGTTACACAGGTAGATAAACAGGAAACAAAGTCAAGGAAGGTAAGAAGCAAATGCTGTTTAGGCAAATTAGACTGTATCTGTGAAGTTAGAACTGAAAATTAAAACCAAAAAAGCTGCTCTAAGCTTCTTTCTCTAGTTAGAGTAATGAATTATACATGCACACCTGAACATCTCCTGAATGAGATGTGCTGACATCAGTATTTTGACTTACCCTCAGAATCACTTTACTGATTGCTACAAGCTTCATTCACCTTGAATTCTGTCAGTTGGGGGAGGTTATGTCAGTGTAGTAGGGTCTCAGCTTCAGAACTTATCATGATTGGACTGAATGGAGTGACTCGCGTGGTAGGACACACTGAATATTAAGGGATGTGACTGCTTCATTCCATCACCATCACATGACAAAGCTTCCCAACCAAACATTAGTCTAGAGCGCAGGGATGACTTGTTTTTTTCTCACCTCCCAAGCAAAATTCACTTTGTCATTTACTGCCAAACATTATTTCCTGTGAAAATCAGAAAGCCTTCCAAGCCACTGTGGAGGAATGATAAGCAGAGTGGTATTAAGGCCACATATATTTTTGTCCTTGTGATTTTGTTGACTCTCAATGAAGCACTCATGTGTTAAGCCAAGTGTCAGCGATTACAGTGTTTGATTAAAAATATTTAAAAGATTTGGTAATGAAGGTATTTTCTTAGTGCATAGAGAGATTCTTGTGGAGCACCTAACTGGAGAACCATCTGTTACCTAAACAAACTAATAAAAATGTATCCCCAGAAGAGAGATGGTTTTAAGAAGTGTTTACTCAATTTTAAAAAATACGGAATGCTCACTTTATTTAAAGGAACCTTCTTTTTACACTGACAAAGTAAATATATTAAAGAAAGAGTGATCCTGTCCTTCTCAAAGAATGCTGATACTAGATCACATTTCAATCTGTGATATGCCACAGATTGTTTCTGAATAAAAATTGAGTCCTATTTTCTAAATGTACAATGTATGAATCACTTATAATTATTAGGTGTATTTTATTTTTCCTATTTGGATTTTAAAAGTCAAGAATTTATATTCTCAGGAGTATGTTAAGTTAACCGATCTAAGGAGTGTTTCTAAAGCACTAAAGAGGGTAGATAATACACTCTAAGGAGAGTAGATAATTTCCATAATACTTTAAAACTAACTGCTTAAGAAATGTTTCCTTCTAAATAAAATTTTATTTATGCAATTTTGTTAGCCTAGGGATTTGAACTCAGGACATTGTGCTTGTTAGACAGTCACTTGAGCCACATCAACTTTTTGTTAATTAATTGGAGATGAAATCTGCCAGACTTTTCTGCTAGGGCTGGCTTCAAAAAACTGTCATCCTCTTAAGTCTCAGCTTTCTGAGTAGCTAGGATTACAGATGGGAGGCTCTATCATCTAACTCAATTTTTATTTTGTTAAAAAGTTCTCTTTTACTGAGTTCAAGTGGGAGAAGGAAATATCCTCATGTTCTCAGAACCTAAGTCACCTGCTCAAGGAATAGGGGTGTGAGAAAAGATTCCTGCAAAAGCAGGGAAGGCTTGAGATCTCTGTTAGAGACAAGGTGAAGGTGCAGAAATTAGGGCCTTGGGCCCTAATGTATATATGTGTTGTCCAGAATTTTCTGAAATTTAGACCATAGCACAGGCAAGCATTTTAAGACAAGAGACTGTTCTTGATGCCCCATCTCATTGAACTTAATAAGATGTAATTAAAAGCAAATGGACCTTTTTCCATAAGGCTTGACTTAACAGAGTAGACACTAATAATGCTCTAAATTAAATCAATTCTACAAAGATTTTTATGAGAAGAGGGCACATGCAGTGGGTACTATGTGAATGATTACTGGATGAAAATAGGCCACCTTTTATCTCCCTTGGACACTAAGATGCTTTTTGTTCTGCTCTCCTTTACTTGAATGGGAGGCATTTTAAAGTTTTAAAGGGAGTTTTGTTCTAAATATATGGCTACTTGCCCCAATTTCTAAAAAGAAAGGTCAGAGATAGAAAAGGTAAATCCCCTCCCTGAACCAATAAGAACCACCAAGCCATTTGTCTTTCTGCTGTAATTATTGTCTGGATTGTATGATGCCACTCTGCCAGTTGCTTGTGAACTCTCAAGCATTTTCCCCAGCATGAGAACAGCTTCAGTGGCTGTTCACCTCACGTTCACCACCAGAGTCTCTCTATATGTTGCAATGGCCTTTTACTCTGAATGTTTACAGGCTCCTGTGGGTTCTGAGGAAATTGGCCTTTACTGTTACCGTATCAATAATACTAACCTTTCCCACTCTGGCTGCTGACTAAATGTTTGCAAACGGCAGCTTTTGCCTGTGGCAGTTTAAAAACAGGTTCAATTTGGCAGTACCCTGGACAATGAGTTTTACTTTTCTGTCTTCTTCCCTCCCTCCCTCCTTTCCTAAAATAATGGAATTATTTATCACAAGCCCACTCTCCCAAGATTATTTTCATAAATGGGAAGAAAGAAGCTTCCTTGATTTATGAGGTGTTAATGTGCTATATGTGATACATTAACTTGTATTGGGATCCAGAGGCCGATGGCTGGATCCTGCTCTACAAAGCCACAGGTGGGAAGTAGGCTCTCAGCCGCAGATTTCCCTCCACAGTCTATTTTGTAAGCCAGACCATGAAGAGCATCATATGTTCTAAATGCAGAGGAAGATAGAGCCTAACTTTACTATGTTTACATTTGTCTGAAAATCCAAATACTTTATATCAATAGGAAGAAATCCACATTTATTTCTTGTAGCAGTTTGTTTTATAAAGCATGATACTTTTATAAATGCTTTCCTAATTCATAGCTTTTGAAACATAACATTTTTTAATTATTTTTATTTTTAATGGTGGTTGAACATAGAGGGTCAAATTCTAGGCAGAGGCTGAACCACTTAAGCCATACCTCTATCCCTTTTTGCTTCTGCTTTTGTTTTTGTTTTGTGAGGGAGAGGTGTATGTATGTGCCCATCTGGAGCTTGAACTCAGAGCCTGGGTTCTCTCACTGAGCTTCTTATGCTCAAAACATCACTTGAGCCACAGTTCCATTTCCAGCTCTTTTTTTTTTTTTGGTCAGTGCTGGGGCTTGAACTCTGGGCCTGGGTGCTATCATTCTACTACTTTGAGCCATAGTGCCACTTCTGCTTTTCTGTTAGTTAATTGGAGATAAAAGTCTCATGAACTTTCATGCCTGGGCTGGCTTTGAACTGTGATACTCAGATCTCATCCTCCTAAGTAGCTAGGATTATAGGCATGAGCCACCAGTGCCTAGCTTACTTCCAGCTTTGTGATGATAAATTAGAGATGCGAGTTTCAGGGACTGTCTGTCCCTGGCTGATTTTGAGTCATCATCCTTACATTTCAGCCTCTTGAGTAGCTTAGATTACAAGTGTGAGCCACTAGTATACAGCTCTTCTCTTATTTATTGAAGAGGGTCTAATTTTTGCTTGGGCCAGCTTGTGGAGCTGCAGCACCACACCCAGCTTTTTATTTGTTGAAATGGGATCTAAAATCTTTTTGACAAGCATGGCCTCAAACCACAATTCTCCTGATCTCAGTCCCCCAAAAGGTATGATTATAGGCAGAACCCACCAATGCCTAACTTAAATTTTCTTAAAGTATAGGGCACAACTATGCATTTTTCTCTTGAAATCAGTATGTGCAGTGTTTTTGAGATATTACTGTACTCTAATTTGTTCCTACATTGTTAAAGTTGGGTGCATTTAGGGTTAGGTTATATACACTTTTTTTCATTTATTGTGTGGGTTCTCAGATCTATATGTAACATATTCTCTTGCACTAACTGGAAAACTTGAAGTCTAGAATTTAGAATTTTTCCCAAGTCATTGTGAAGGTGGAAAATAGACCTCATACCTGCTTTTCACACACACACACACACACACACACACACACACACACACACACACACACAACCGAATCTTATAATCTGTATTTACATTTTTTACAGGCATTAATTTTTTACCAATATATTTATGTTCTCAGGTTTTTTTTTAAACTCTATAAGGTAAATTCATCAAGTTACATTCCAGGAAGTCTTAAGGAACAAATTAAAATCTGCAGTGAAAAATAGTTGTACTTGAAGAGTTGCTCTTTTTTGAAAATGCCATTCGTTAAAGCCACAGTTATGATATATGCTCTCTGCAAAAGGTCAATTAGCAGTTCCCGAGGAGATTTAAAGTTTTGTGATACCTTCAAAATGTCAAGTTGAAGTTAAGCCATGTTTGTTATATTTGGAAGAATTTTTCTATAAATTGGTATATATGATGAAAAAAGATTTCCAGGTCATGGATGAGGGAGTGACAAGAAGTCTTGTCTTACCTGAAAACTCTTTGATTCCAGAGAAGCAGTGACAAAGAAATTGAACACATTTTAATAGACCCCTACATGCCCTGTCACTGCGTTGTCTCCCCAGCACTGCACAAAAATGAATAAAATACCAGCACAGGGGCTTAAACTCCAGGACTTAAGCTCTCAGTAGCCTGTCTGTCTCTTCGCTGAGTCATACTCACAGCCTGGAGTTTTGCTGATTAATTGGAGAGTCTCCAGTCTCTCACTTTTCTGCCCAGCCTGGCTTCTAGTCTCAGCCCCCCTGAGGATTACAGACTTTGAGCCACCAGTGTGTGACTAGTGTGAACTTTTAACTGTTAGTAACTGTGCCCACTCACTCTACCAGTATCCCCAAACCCACAGCTCTTCAACTCTTTATTCATCTACACATTGCTTACAAGATGATCTGTTTTCATTGGGAATCAGAACATAGCCCGCCTCAAAGTATGACATGTTGAAGGTCACACCCTGACCTTTTCCTTTACTTTTTCTCCCATGAAGTATTGTTTTAATAACAATAATAATAAAGAACATGTCTTCTTCTGTAGTAGGTTACAGACCTCATTTCAGAGGAGTCATACACTAGACTAGAAGGTCAAGAAGCAGCTACACACACAGGTCTTTCAGAGTTCCTTCAAGTTCATTACCATGACATTGTACCCATTATCTCTGCAGTTGTGCCTCTGTCATTAGTTTTTTGTTTCCATTTCTGAATGTTCCCATGTCATGTAAATCTTTGGGTAAAGCACTTTGTCATTTTTGTTACAGTATGTAAGGAAACTTTTCTTTTTCTTCCCTATACTTCACTTTACAGTGAAAACAAGGTATTAATGGATATACATGCAGGGCCTTAGGGGCTCACACCTATAATCCTAGCTACTGGTGGTTCAAGGGATCATAGTAGTCTACAAATGTGGCTTAGTGGTAGAGTGCTTGCCTCCTTGATACCACATACACAGAAAAAGCTGGCAGTGATGCTATGACTGAAGTGCTAGAGTGCTAGCCTTGAGTAAGAGAAGCTCAGGGACAGTGCCCAGGCCCTGAGTTCAAGGCCCAGGACTGGAAAAAAATAATAATAACTTAAGCTTCTACCTGGAGACAGTGGATATATAAGAGAAATACACAGCAAAAAAAATGGCATAAGTCTGAGATGGAATCGAAAGGGAGCACAAATAGAAAAATTGGCCTTAAGGTCAGCTTCTGGTTGTTAAGATGCGTGGTATATCTGTTTCTGTGGAAATACACACGCCACCCTCTGTAGGAATAGTGGATCATGCTGTGCTTATAAACTGATAAGCTGAATTGAAACTCCTTTGTATAACTTCAGGTAGTTCTTAAAATGTATTAGAGGGGGAGAATAAGTAAATATATCACACTTCGTGCAGTTATCAGCCAGCATTCTGAAGAATTTCTTCCGCTCTTTCCTCCCTTCATCTCCCTTTTCCTTCCCATCTTCTTTTTCTCATTTCTCTTCGTCTCCTTATCCCTTCCTCTCCCTCCTTTTTGTCTCTTCCTTCTTTCCACTCTCCCTTCTTCTTCCCTTTTCTTCTTTCCCTTTCCTTTTCCACATCCTCTTTGTCTCCCTCTCTTCATTCTTCTCCCCCTACTTTGTCTCTTCTCTACCTACCCTCTATCATTAGCAGCTGTCTCTCTGCCTGCTTGTGGGTTACAGAGCTCTGTAACCCTGTCCTTGCAGTCTAACCTGTGCTCATTTGTCAGACCATTGACAATGAGTATCCAAAAATGGATGTTTATTCCAAGAATGGAAAATGAGGGAGAGGGAGAACAGATTCCATGATCTAAAATGTGATACCCAAAGACAGAGCAAGAGAGGAGGTTGAAACAAAGACAAGCCAGCAAAGTTTGCTGGTGCTGCCTTTGACCTTTTCTATGAATCTGGAATTCAAGTTCAGGAAAATGGAGCACTAGAAATTTGAAGTATGTGAAGAGCTGAGATCATTTTCAGGCAGAGTGATTGGTTAGTCCTATGTACAAGTAAAAGCAAGTACCAAAAATATTAGGCTTGTTGAGGATGGTAATCCAGTTTTTTGAGGCAGGGTCCAAATAGGGCTGGACTCAACATTCTTCCTCTACTTCTCCTCCTGGGAGCTAGGATTACAGGTATATATCACCACACTTAACAGTAATTATGAATTCTTAAGGGAACTCCTTCAGCTTCTATATGTGAAGGCACAGAAAAAAATGTGAATGTTACTATTCTGTAGTGAGTTAGGGATAGAATAATACAAATGAAGAAAGATTTCTGCTACTGAAATGATGAGCTGTGATGAATAACCCTACAAGGAAAATGCTAAAGAAGGGAGAAAACCACAAAGGACAGTGAGCCAGCAGAGGGGTCATTTTATCAGTAACCACTAGACATTTAATGTCAACTCCACAAGGGGCAGGGAAATCATTTGGTTTCCAGTCAGCCCAAAGTGGGCACCTGGGCAGTAATTTAATAAGCAAGCCAACACAGGAGAATTAGAGGTTAGACTTGTATGAGTGACAGAGGATGCTGCCTGCCATCCATACGGACTTGTGTCTACCATGTGTGTGCAGTAAGGTCTCAGTAAATATTAGCCTTATTATTACACTTTTTGGACTTTGATAGGAACTGTATATTTTCATAGAAATAAAGTTTAGGACCAATTTGATTTTATTATTATTATTTGCCAGTTCTGGGGCTTGAACTCAGAGTCTGAGTACTGTCCTTGGGCTTTCCTCAAGGCTAGCACTCTACCACTGGAACCACAGCACCACTTCTGGCTTTTCTAAATATGTGGTACCAAGGAATCAAACCCAGGTCTTCGTGCATGCACAAAGCACTCTACCACTGGGCCATACTCCCCGCCCCAATTTGATCTTAAACTATCATTTAGGCCATTGTAATAATTAGGATTTATATATCCATCCAACCTTCCTTGCACGGAATGGATAACACTAAAGCAAACATTCTTCCTTTCCAAATGAGCCTAATAGGGTTCCACAAGCCAACATGCTTTGGTTCCTCACTTCTAGTGCATTCAGGTTTTTTTTATTGTGCTTATCACTAAGGTGGGCAATTTTTTATTGTAATGTATGGAGGGGTTACAGTTGCATTCGCCAGATAGTAGGCACATTACTTCTCACACATTGATACCCCTTCTCATGTTTAAGGTGTACAATTTTATATCACTCGATCTTCTCCCTAAAGTATATTGACATTGTAATGGGTTTTTAAAGACCTTTCTTAATACTTCCTGCCTAGGACTGAAATCACATTCAGAATTAGGGGTGTTTATCAAGGAACTGTTAACAATAAGAGGCTAAAATGATCTACTTTCTAAAGAACTGAGGTGTTTTCACATTTCATTAAGTGAATTAAAGGGGTATTTTGACTCTGAGGATTCAGTTCATGTCTTTCAGGATGACTTGCTTGTTTTCAGATCTCTTTTGCCAGTGACCTTTTTCTTCTATTTCTCTCATGCCTTGTAATATAATTCCTTGTGTAGAGTAGATCATTAGGAAGTCTGTGCTCATTGATCTTTGATAACAAAATAAGTAGTTCTTTATAGTGTCCTTCCCTCTCTTCCTTTATGGTAAATTTATCTCATGGTTTAGATCAAATTTCACCTCTGAAATTCCCAGTTCTCTCCATCAAAGCAAATAGGCCTGTCTGCTTTCCACAGTTCATATCTATTACATTTGCATTACTTACTAGTACATGTGCTTCCTGTTACTGGTTTTACCTACCAAGAAAAAGGCTCCATCTTACCCCACTCTCTCCAGTGCTTTGTATGTGCCAACAATGTATGAAGTGCTACAGAATTGTCTCAGATATTGTACTTTGATAACAAAAAACTGAAATGTACAAGCATGTTGTAGAGTCAGACAGGGAAACCTCTCTGTAAAGTGAGCACTAAATTAGATTAACTTATACCCAGTTTTGCCTTATTCTAAGTTTTTTAAAAACTTTATTATTAAGGAGTTGAACAAAGAGGTTACAGTTCCTTAAGTCAGGTTATGAGTACAGTGCATTTTGATCAGGGTTATCAATTTCATCACTCTCCTCCATTTTCTCCTTCCCATCCCTATCCCACAAGTTACACAGTTGAAATTTTACTTGTTGAACATTGAATTTAATTACTGTTTGTTTTTTTGTGCCTATCCTGGGACTTGAACTTGAGGGCCTGGGTGCTTTCCCTGCATTTTTTGTTTGTTTCGCTCCAGGCTAGCCCTCTACTACTGGAGCCACAACTCCACTTGTGACTTCTTTTGGTAACTAATTGGAGATAAGATTCTCATGGGTAGGCTGGCTTTGAACCACAATTCTTAGAGCTCAGCACCCTCAGTAGTTAGGCTTACAGGTGTGAGACAATAGCAATGGGCTTGTATTTTTTTTTAATTAAGAAAAACACTTGGTGTTCAATATACATTTGTTAAAAGTGAAAATGGCTATCAATATGTTAGCAATAACTATATTTGAGTATATGCTCTTTAAATGTTTCTTGAGACATTTTTTTTTCATTGCTTGAATTTGCCCTTAGACAGAGAGAGAGAGAGAGAGAGAGAGAGAGAGAGAGAGAGAGAGAGAAAGAGAGAGAGAGAGGGGGCGCTATCTATGGGGAGAGGCCATTTCTAGGTTTTAAAATAGATAGCACATGAAAGTAAAAATTACAAGAAATAAGTGCTTTCACTGCAGTTAGGAACCAGTGTGTCAAAGTGGACAAAATCGTGATTTGGTACTAAATTTCCATATGTGGTTTGGGAAAGAAAATTATTTTTTTTTGCTGTAGGTCAACTGAGAGTCTTATGAGATCCAAGCATCCCCATCTCAAAATAGCTTTCAACACTGCTGCATCCAGGAGAGGCAGGGAGGGAAGCAATCAGATAGCTGTCACCTGGCTACACACACACACACACACACACACACACACACACACACACACACAGCACTTGCTCAGGTCAGAACTAGTCCCAAGGTGTACTGGAACCTAGAGTGGGAAGTCTAGGAAAACACCTGGAATCTAGGACATGGTGCAAATTAGTTGACTCCATCAACCTGATGGGATGCTTTTCATTTTTCAGTTACTGTAATGACTGTATGCTGGATCCAGACTGTGGTTTCTGCTACAAGATGAACAAATCAGCTGTCATCGACTCTTCCTGTATTCCAGTTAACAAAGCATCTACCAACCAGGCCGCCTGGGGCAGGTATGTCACTATTGCTCACAGTAAGAGCATACTACACAAATTCCAAAAGGAAGCACATGTTTAAGTATATGTTTTCAGTGTGCAGTTTGCAGTTTTGATTTGTTTTTTCTTTTGCATTTACTGGTAATGCTCACTCTTTCTTCAGAGCCTACTATGCTTGTCACCCATTTGTTTAGTGTATATAGCTGTACCAAGGAAATCATCATGCTATTTATGCACATATGTGTATTACATTTAAATCAAAATAACACTCTCCCCTCATCCCCCTCCCCACCCCCATGTTGATGTCTTTCTCCCATCTCCCTTCCTACCTACTGTTGAACAGCTCTACCCTTTGAGGCATGCTTTTGGTTTTGGAGATGGAATCTCTTGGGCTTTTCTGTCTCAGGAGGCTTTGAGCAGTGATCCTCTGGATCTCAGCCTCCGACATAAGCTGCCAGTGCCCAGCAGTGCAGTAGAATGTGCTGAGTTACCTTGCAGCATATTCAGGTATGGCGAGTAAGTGCCAGGTGTTGGCATCTTCAGGCCTGGACCCCTGGAGATCTAGAGTCCGGAGCCAGCAATGCCTGAGAAGCAAGAGGAATTTATTGTGGGGGGTTGAGGATCAAACACAGGGCTAACAAATACTCTGCCACTGACTTTTCTTCCCCAGCCAGTTCTGGGAGTTGGGATCTTTCGCTTTACGAAGAGGTTTGTAAAGATGGCCCATGTAATGCCTTCCACAGGACTGTTTCCCTGTGGCTTCCGAACTCTTAATTTTCTGGACTTCAGCAAAAGACAGTTGTAAAGTAAAAAATAAGTTAAAGTTTCTATTAATTCTTTCATAGACCTGTTTGATGTTTTCTTTTTGTTTTGTTTTCCTTGAGTTCTGAAAGTCAGTGAAAGTAAGAAAGATAAGAGATACTCATGAGTATGCAGCCTGTTCAGAGACCATAAGGTCTGGTCTCTGACAGAACATGTTGAGTTATTCTGTTTTGCTGCGCTGTGTTATAGTGGGCTTTGAACTCAGCGTCTCATACTTGCTCGGTACCTACTCTAGCACTTCAGCCATGTCCTCAGTCTAGACATGCTAGTTTACTGTGAACATATAAGTGAAACATTTGTATAGAGTAAATTTATAACTGATATTTATATCCATAGACTTAAAATGCCTAGATGTCATTTACAATGGCTTTAACCTCTTTTGTGTTTTAAATTCTCATGAGAAAAGCTAATGAACTTTGATACTGTTTACCTCCCAGTAGTCAAAAGGCTGTGCTCACAGTCAGGACTTGTGTCTTCTAGCAGCTTCAGGGTGTGATGCATTGATATGAATCACTATATGTCATCACCACTCTATCAGGAAAATTAATCCAAATATGTAGAAGCAAATTTTATGGTACTTGAGTAGAGATCCAGACTACACAGAAAATATGGTGATCACAAGGAGATATTATTACATAAGCTGCACACATAAAAGAACTAATTTTAGAGATGCCAGCATGTAACTTTTATCAGCCAGACTTTATTAGTGAATAATTGCTTGATATTCTGGATGTATTAGTTTGCAGTTATAAACATTTAGGAGATAGAGCTACTAAAGGTAGGTAACAGGAAAACTGCTTTCTTGCTGTAATACACACACACACACACACACACACACACACACACACACCAAATGCAGGTTTAAAGCACAGTGGAACTTGAGGGAAATCTTCAAGTGCAACAGTGAAAAACATAGAGAGGTGACTCACCTGGGATGATCAGAAGAGGGCAGGGGCATTTTGCATAAGAGCCTAGGATGTCAGTTCTGGGAGAGATAATGTGCCAGGCCTTGCCTCTCCTGCTATGAAGTGATACCCAGGCTCTGGAATAGAGACAAGTCAAGTTTTACATGATCAAGCTAGACTAAGAACACTACCCATTTTTTTCCTATTCTCAAGTGATCACAAATGGAAATCCTATCTCCCATAAGGAAAAAAAAATAGCTTTCACTATGAGGAACTTTGGGTTCCCATTGCATACTTCCTTTATATGGTGGAATCACAGGTGAAAAACAATATCACAATAAATAAGCAGAGCCGGGTGCAATTACTCATGCCTACTCAAAAGGTGGATACAGGAGAATCTCATGAACCCAGGACCAGCCTGATCAACATAGCAGAACTGTTTCACAAAAGAATGGATAAAGGAAAGGAATGAGTGAGTAAATGAATGAATGGACAGTGGGTCCTAACCTGGAGACATCTATGTCACCTCAGTAATAAACATAAAATTGTCAGAACCCAGAATGCATGGATTCCCATGGAAAGCTTTGTTTTTGTTCTCATTTCGTTTTTATGAGACATGAATTCCCTGTTGCTCAGACTGGACTTAAACCTGAGCTCCTTCTACTGCCTCAGCTCCTGAGCATTACAGCACTTGCCACCATGTCTAGCATAAGGCAGTTCTCCATAAGTATGGGTAGATAGTCCAAAAGTATAAGCTAAACCAATGCACAAAGTCTACAAATGAATATCTAGGCAATCTGCATTCACAAAACAATTGGGAGAGTTGAGAATGTTATATGTGAAATATGTATGTGAATGTGTATGTATGACATATATATTAGGATTCAGTAAATGTAACACAAAACTTAACCTAGAATTCTAAATAAGTAATCTAGAATTTAGTATGCCATCTTTTAAAAAAATACCTTTACTTGTACAAAACTGTTTCAATGTATGAGTACAAGCCTCTTAATAAAGATTCTTGTTGCCCCTTGCATCGTTCTCTGCCATCTGCCCCAACCCCACCTGTGGAATGCCAACTTAAGGTACATATAATGTGTTTAAAACATGAGCCAAAAGGGCCAGGAGCATAATTTAGTGGTAGAGTGCTCACCTAGCATGCACAAAGCCCTGGATTTGATTAATCTCTACCATATACACAAAGCTAGAAGTGGCACAAGTAGCAGAGCTCTAGCCTTGAGCACAAAGTGTCCAAGGACAGTGCCTAGGCCCTCAGTTCAAGCCCCAGGAGTGGCAAAAAAATTAAAATAACCAGCTAGATGGATCCACAAGAACTTAGAATCAGAATCTTATATGCCTGCAGAGCAGATAGAGGATGAAAACTAACATCTAAAGGTAAGGGGATGGGAATAATGCAAAAATGGCAGAATCAGAATACAAACCTGTTTCTTTTAGAGAAGACCAAAAACAAAGTAGAAGCCTCTGAAAATATTAACCAAGAAGGAAAAGGAAAAAAAAAACAGAGACCAACTATTTAGAATAAATACCTGGTACATGGATTAAAGATTAAATAGCCAGAGAACACTAGGAATCATGCTCTGGACTACTTTCTAGAATAAGTATAACTTTTCTAGAGTAAACTCAGAGCCCCTGTAGAGCGTCCCCATTTTATGGATGAAGACAGTGGGGTCTGGAGTGGCTTCCTTATACAAAAGACCAGAAAGTCCATCTTTTTAAGAACGCCAACAGTTAAGTGATTAGAAAGATGCATATTTTATAGTGAGATCAAACAGATTGAGCATTTCTTCCTAATTGACCCCAGGACAATCTGGATTCCTCTGATAGAAAAGGGGCAATAAAATAATGGTTGGTTATATAACACAAAAGTGCTAGTTATAAAGACGAGGTAAGAACATCTCTGAAAACAGCTGCCATCACATAATGCCCCAGGGTGAGTTTTTCTTTTTTCTTAGATTTGTCCATACTTTATAGACTAGAATAAACATTTCCTAATAGACCAATTCACTAGAAGTTTTTAATCTCTCTGTGTCTGGTCACCCACTTGCATACCTCCCAGCTCTCACAAACATTAATACCCTAACCTGGAGCTTCAAACTTCCTGACTAAAAATACTGCAAGTGAAGGACACTTTCTTAATGTGCTGGTTTAGTATTTGTTTCCTCTAATGCAGCCTGTTAGCTCTGTAATTAGAAACCCTAAAATAGCTGGATAAATTCCCTGTTTGGCAATTCATTGTTCTGAGCGTTCTGTCAGCAGAGACAGTTTTTCACGGCTGTGCTGTGAGAGCAGAGTCTGTGTTCTCTGTATTTTTCCTCCAGCTGCATCGATTCTAAGCAGTTCTAACCCTTGTCGCCATGTGCATACTCACAGTGCCCTTTTGCATCTTAGGCCTCTCTCCCTATGACTGACCTCCTTCTTTTCCATCTCTGCTAAAATTTAGGTCATTTTTTCCTCACAGAGGACAATACTTACTATTTTGACTCTTGCCCTCTAATGCTCAAGTGTTGTGTGGGGTCAGTTCTCCATGTCACTACGACACCTCTGGGTCTAGAAATTCCCTGGAGACAAGACCATCTCAGGACAGAGAGAGCTCTCAGAAACCCAGGCAAAAATGCCCGGCAGTGGTAGCGTACACCTTGTAACCCTAGATAATTAGGGGGCTGATCAGAGAATTGTGGTTTAAAGCAGCCTGGGCAGGAAAGTCCATGGTAAGGAGCAACAGGAACAAGAGGAAGTAGGTGGCTGGATCACACTGTCTTACAGGCCTAGTTAGAAAGTTAATTGGATTTTTGTGAATATGTTTTCATTGGTGTGAGTCACATGGTATTTAGCTAAATGATGTCATAAGATGCCTGGACACAGATATGGTATTAGATCACCTATAGAGATATAGTTGTTCTTTTTTAAATTTTTCATTGTTATTCTAAAGGTGATACACAGAGGGGTTACAGTTATATAAGTCAGGTAAAGAAAAGCCATAGTTTTCTTATATATTCTGAATATAAGAAGAAAATCATGCCGAGCTCTGTTGACTGACACCTGTAATCCTAGTACTCAAGAGGCTGAGATCTGAAGATCACAGTTGAAAGCTAGCCTGGGCAGGAAAGGCTGTGAGATTCTCATCTCCAATTAACCACGTAAAAACTGAAAGTAGAGCTATAACTCAAAAGTGTAGGAACACCAGCCTTGAGCGGAAAAGCAAAGGGACAGTACCCAGGTCCTGAAATCAAGATCCATGACTGACAAAAGAAAAAGGCATTTGATACTGGCATGGTTTTAACAATTGGGCAGGAAACATTAACTAGAAATGAATAGCAGTCTTATTTTCATCCCATTTTTAATATAATTGTCTCCCATCCTGGGAGGTGTGGTTGATTGGATTATTGTTCAGAATGTCTGCCATCCATGCAGAGGCACTGGATTTGCCAGTCTCCCTCAGTCTTTTCCAGATGACTTGCTCTGCTCTAGGAGATGAGAATAAAATCGTTGTGTGTCATTTCTGAACCCTAGCTTTGAGGCTCAGAGTTTTAAGTTGGGACTTTCCACATTCTTTTTTTTTTTCTCTCTGAGATAAAAGTTGGCCTTGTCTCAAAATACAAGATGTGGAGCAGACTCTTAACTGACCTCATCACACCTGTACCATGAGCAAGATCTTAAGCCTGGATTTTCACAATCCCACTGGAATTTCAGTGCTTTTGTTACTTCCATATAATCTATTCTCTATGGCAAGGGAAACTGGATTCTGCTGTCCATAAGCGCCCAAAACAAACTTGTCTATTAAAGAAACGAAAGTGAACTAAACAGTAGTTACAGGACACAAAAATATGAAAATTTGTGAAGGGGATACTAGATGTTAATAATTTGGAAACACTCCTGCAGATTATAGGGAGCTGTTAAGGTTTTTATGTAGGAACTAACAGAAATGATTTGAGGATTAAGAAGGTAGAATTC
This sequence comes from Megascapheus bottae, assembly GCF_031878675.1. Taxonomy (NCBI): domain Eukaryota; kingdom Metazoa; phylum Chordata; class Mammalia; order Rodentia; family Geomyidae; genus Megascapheus; species Megascapheus bottae. The sequence continues at coordinate 4,085,013 of NC_143510.1, forward strand.
TGAAATGAAAAAGGTAGCATTTTATAAAGAACAAGTATAGGCCAGGCACTGGTGGCTCATGCATCATGCTTATAATCCTAACTACTAAGGAGGCTGAGATCTGAGAATGGTGGTTTGAAGTCAGCCTAGGGAAGACAGTCCCATGAGACTCTTAACCTTCAATTAACCAGCAAAAAAGCCAGAAGTGAAGCTGTGGTTCAAGTGATAGAGTGCAAACTTTGAGTGAAAAAGTTTAGGAACAGCACCAAAATCCTGATTTAATCCCCAGGACCAGCAGATAGCTAGCTAGCTAGCTAGCTAGCTAGCTAGCTAGATAGATAGATAGATAGCTACATACATACATACATACATACATACATACATACATACATACATACATACATACATACATACCTAGACAGACAGACAGACAGAGTACAATCTAAGGCCAGGAATTTGGAAATACTTTAGGAAATGCATTAATATAAAGAGATGTGGAAAGGTAATTCCTACATCTTAAATGTTATATATTTTATGAAAATATTGAAATAAGATTATATGTACTACCTTAATAATGGCATTAGACATCCACATGCCCTCTGAAGTCCTTTCACTAGACTGCATGCGTGAGCTGTTGCCACCTAGTCCTTCCAATATTCTCAACTTCAGTTTGAGGTTTATAAAATTACAGAGTAGTTTCTCTATTAGGTGAGCATTGTAAAAGGGAAAAATTTAATATAAAGCTCTCCACGCAAAAATCCATAAATATTAATAATCTTGTGTTGAATTATTGGTTAGACTGGATTTTATAATGGAATGTAAACTCTGTATGCACTGGTATGACATTTACACTTGGAAATATTTTCTGAAGTAGTTTTGTAACATTGAAAATTTACAGTGCATTTTTAGTATTAAAAGTGTATTTAAGCTGGGCGTGGTGGCTCACAGCTGTAATCCTAGCTACTCAGGAGGCTGAGATCTGAGGATCAAAGTTCAAAGCCTTCAAAGCCAGCCAGGGCACTAAAAAGACTGTGAGATTCTTATCTCCAATTAGCCACTAGAAAACAGGAAGTGGGGCTGTAGCTCAAGGGGTAGGGCAGTAGCCTTGAGCTGAAGAGCTCAGTTCAGGGACAGCACCAAGGCCCAGAGTTCAAGCCCTATCATCCACCAAAAAAAAAATGTATTTAAGGGCTGGGAATGTGGCCTAGTGGTAGAGTGCTTGCCTAGTGTGCACAAAGCACCACATGCACAGAAAAAGCCAGAAGTGGTGTTGTGGCTCAAGTGATAGAGTACTAGCCTTGAGAAAGCCCAAGGACAGTGCTCAGGCCCTGAGTTCAAGCTCAGTACCTGGTAGGGAAAAAAAGTATATTTTGAAAATTGGGTGCCAGTGACTTGCCTGTTATCATAGTTACTTTAAAGATTGAAATCCAGACAACTGTAGTTCAAGGCTGCTGAGGCAGAAAAGTCCAAGTATGAAGCCCTGGGTTAAATTTCTCTATACCATATAAACAGAAAAAGCTGGAAGTGGAGCAGTGGCTGAGGTGGCAGATTGCTAGCCTTGAGCAAAAGAAGCCCTAGGACTGGGAAAAATAAAGAAAAATTAAAAATAAAAGTTCTGAATTATTAGAGATGCAAACCTGTGTCAGTATACTGTTTGGTTTTCTGTTGAGAGCAAGGGGAGCTGTGATCAACAGTAGTGAGTCACCTTGTTGGCTTTAACCCAGAGCTTTTGGAATGTTCTTGATCAAGTAGACCTTTGTTGCTTTTAAATTACCTAGTGTAAGAAACAAGCAATTAGAATTCTGCTCAGAAGATGGAGAGGGGTAAAGGACAGAGGCATGGAAGAGTGAAGTTTACATCTTACAGTTCAGCATCTGAAGTTTATCTACATCGGTCCTGTCAAAATGTACTTGCCTGTCATTATGTGACCCCTCCACGCACATTCTAATCACTCAGCAGGTGCAGATGCAAGCTTTGCTTAGAACCAAGATGAACAGGAGAGCTTGTTTGTAGTTTTTTAATATGAAGGAGTTCAACTGGAAGACATACTTGGAAAAGATTTGCAGAAGTGGTTGCAAAATAAAGGTATTTATTTAGATATTTAATATATTTAGGAGCATTAAACAAAGATCACATTGTTCAGAGCATACCCTTTCCTGCTAAGGTATTAGTAAAGTGTGTGTGTGTGTGTGTGTGTGTGTGTGTGTGTGTGTGTGTGTTGTAACGTATGCACACATGTACCCATGCTAGGCTTGAACACCAGGCCTCTGTCTCTCACTTGGCTTTTTCACTCTACTTTTTGAGCCATACCTCCACTTCTTAAAAGTTTTGATGCTTATATAAGGCATCCTAGCTGACACTTAGGTAGCAAATGAGTATATTGGCAAGTAGTTCTTGATTTATTACTATCACTTTTATCTTCTAAAATAAAAATTGATCTGTAGAAACGTGTTAGTTATTTCTTGTTTTTCTTTGATTTTTAAGTAGTTATGAAAAGGAATTCCATTCAACAAACCAGTCTATGCATTTGATCAATGTCACTCCTTTCATCGTTCTCCTCTATCCCTCCCAACCCTTTTTCCATTGATTTGTACATTTTTCTTATGAGTGTGTTACCAGTGTCCTAGGCCTGGTTACAAAGGTCTCAATATATCAGGTCCAGCCACTCATCTCAAGAAAATTGGCAAATGTAGTGTGAAGATGGGTGAGAGAGTAGTGTTCCCCTCTAAGCACTCGGGGAAGAGAAAGGAACTAGCACCCTCACAGCCTTGTCTTCAGGTATATTGACAGGGACCCCAGGATAGGTGAATTTTGTTGAAAAGAATAGTAATAAGGAAAAAAAAAAGTCAAACTCAACAGTCATCTAGCGTTTTCAACAAAGAATCGGTCAGGTTCTTTCTTCTGCCTGATCCTGTGTTATGCTGAGGCCAGACTTAACTGAAAAATATGTTTGGGACCTGGTGTTAACAATAAAACAGAACATAATGACATGCTATACACGTCATGGTGTTTTGTGCCTTCTCCTAGCTCCTTTTTCTATTTCTGACTCATTTGCTTATGTGGAATTCAGGACCTTTCTCAAGGTTAGAGCCATTCTTGGAGCCACAGGGGCCACTTTTAAGACCTTTCTTTCAGAATATCTGAAATCAATGGGTGTTTACCACTGGCATAGCAGAAGAAGGGTGCTTCCTACAGGCCTCCTACCAGTTTCTAACTAGATTGCCCCTCAAACCCTTTATTTCATCTGTAGTACCCTTATTTTACTGATCTGTGTGTAAAACAGGAGAAAAGTAACACTAGAACTTAAGAGACAGACTTGGTGACAGACTCAAATGAAAATAATTTGAATACTTGATGTTTTCAAAATCCTACTTATAAATCTCAGTTCCACAGTCTATTTTATGTTTTTGTCTTTGGCTGATAAAATGTTCAGAATTGGATATCTAACAAATATGCAAAAATAGCAGTGTCTTTCTTATACATGCAATATTTTAAGTCAAGAGCTCATTTTTCCTACAAAACAATTCCTAAATTTATATTAACTGTCATCTGCTTATTTTAATTACACTGTATAAAATTCAGGCCTGGTGATGGACACTTGTAATCACAACCACTTGGGAGGCATATATCAGAAAGAAGGCTGTTCAAGGTCCATTCTAGCAAAAAGTTAGACCCTATCTCAGCCAATAAACCCAATGTACTTGCTTGTGATTCTGATCCTAGCTTCTCAGAGGAGAAGTTGGAGGATCGTGGTCAAGGGCATCCTTGGGAAGAACAAAAGACCCTCTCTGAAAATAACTGAAGTGAAAAAGACCTGGAGTATTTTCTCTAGTCATGTTCCTACTAAGTAAATATTTTAGAGTTTCTTTTATGACAATATGTTGTTTGATCTCTCTCACATACATACACACCTTGTTCTGTTTTCTCTTTTTTTGTGTGGTACTGAGCATTGAATTTAAATCTTCATGCTTGCTAAATGGGCCTTCTACCACTTAACCATGCCTCCTAGCCCTTTTTGTGTCAGTTGGAACTTCAAGTAGGGTCATGTGATTTTGTTGTGTGGTTGGTGTTTGGGTTGGCTCCAGTCTATCCTAATCCTCCTGTGCTTGCCCCATGGCTGGGAATTTTTCTTTTTTTTTTTTTTTGCCAGTCTTTGGGCCTAAACACTGTCCTTGGGCTTTCTCAAGGCTATCACTCTTATCACTTGAGCTACAGCACCACTTTTGGCTTTTTCTGTGTATGAGGTACCAAGGAATTGAACCCAGTGCTAAGTAAGCACTCTACCACTAGGCCATGCTCCCAGCCCTGGCTGGGAATCTTTTTTCTTCTTTTGTTTTCTTTTTTTTTTTTTAACTGGTCTTGGAGTTTGAACTCAGGGCCTGGCACTATATCTGAGCTATTTTGCCCAAGGCTAGCACTCTGTCACTTGAGCCATAGTTTAGCTTCCAGCTTTTCAGTTGTTAATTGGCCATAAGAGTCTTATGGACTTTGCTGCCCAGGCTGGCTTCAAACCATGATCCTCAGGTCTCAGCCTCTTGAGGAACTACAATTACAGGTATGAGCCACCAGCACCAAGCCTTATAGGTAGGATCTTATGTGCATACCACCACAGCTAACTTATTGGTTGAGATAGAGGTCTCACTTTAACTCAGCTGGCCTTGAATCATTATCTTCCCAATGTCTGCCTCTCACGGAGCTGAGATTACAGAATAGAATTATGATACCTAGTCTCCTCTTAGGTTTTTTTTCCTTAATGGAATAGGTATTTCCATTTTAATATCTAAAAAATACATACACACTAGTTTTTATTTTAAATGAAGAAGCTGTAAATAATTGTTTCTTGGATGAATTAAAGCAATGCTATTAAAACACCAGCAACACGGGGCCAGGAGTTTGGCCTAGTGGTAGAGTGCTTGCCTAGCATGCATGAAGACCCGGGTTCAATTCCTCGGTACCCCACATACATAGCAAAAAGCCGGAAGTGGTGCTGAGGCTCAAGTGGTAGAGCTCTAGCCTTGAGAAAGCCCAAGGACAGTGCTCAAGCCCTGAGCCCAAGCCCAGGACTGGCAAAAAAAAAAAAAAAAACCACCAGCAACACAATCTATCTCATACTGGCTGATTATGTTTGAAAGTCTTGAGCTGGACGCCATATCTTATGTTAATTTAACTCTAAGATCATCAAAACAGGTAAACAGTGCAGAGAAGATCAAAAAGAATATTCATGAATGGTATTCAGTCTCTGGAGAGATGTGAATTGTAGCTTAAAGACTTTGCCAGTGTGACATGGAGGAATTAGCTAAGAAATCAATCATTCTAGAAATTGCCCCAAATTGAAAATGTTTAAATGTAGAACCCAAGATGTAGCAGAGTAGGGTTTTTTTTTTAACAATTTCTAAAAATGACTCTCTTCAAAATTACTTGTAAACTAATTTCAAATGCTTTTGTAATGTAGAAGTTTTGTGTGATTAATATTAGAAATTACATCTTTGAAACTGCTCTTTTAAATTTTAAGTCAAATGTTCACTGTCCTGGTACTCTCTCTGAAATCAGAATCAAAATAATACAGATTCTCCAAGGGTTCATGTGGAAACTGTAGAAAAGCAAAACTCATCCCTAGCTCCCTAAAACGAAGTGATCATTGAGAGGGCTGGGTATTATGGAAATGTGCAACCTGTAATTTCTGCTGATGGTTGCATTGTGGTCAGGGTGCACTGCAGTACCGGTTACGTAGGTGTGTTACACTAATAATTAAAATGCTGAGTTAGTTGGCTTATTATATATTAATTTATATTTTTCTAGCTGATTTCAAAGGACTGCCTAATGGTATTTTTAGCATGCTGCATTTGCCAACATCATTAACCACATGAAATTTTTGCCTGATACTGTTAATAAAAGCCAAATTCTGAATAGCTCTGAACAAGTTCATCTTTTTTTTAATTTAGTTTTTTTAAGAATTTATTAACGTTGATTTTTACATCATATCTTTTTTTTTACCATGACATAAACCATTTTGTTTTATTTCAAACAAGGCATTGATTTATTTTCTATTCACAGATTGACTTCATTCTGATTTTACATCATATCTTAAATGACAAGTTTAACATACAAGTGTTCAAGGAGGGAATCTCTATTTACAATCACTGGGACTTAGTATTTAGAACTTAATCACAATTAGGCTAAGGGTTTGTATGTCATAGAAACATATTAATTTATGAAATAAAACATTATGTCTATAGAGTCATACGTTTTTATGTCTATATAGTTGTGTTCATATTTCCATTACCATGTCCATAGCTTTGGGTATGCAGTTATTGAGTCCTCGCTCTTGTACTCTTTGGATTTAATAGCCACATATTAAGGATACCATGCGCCTTTTGATCCTTAGGTCTTGACTTGTCTCATTCAACATGATTCGCTCTAGATTCATCCACTTCCCTGTGAATGCCATTATTTTATCTTGTCTGTTGGCAATGTAGAATTCCATTGTGTATATATACCACATTTTCTGTATCCATTCATCTGCAGTAGGGCATCTGGATTGTTTCCATCGCCTGGCTATTGTGAATAGTGCAGAGATGAACATAGCTGAGCAGGTGTCCTTATAATATCTTGGGTCATGATGTTTAGGATAGATGCCCAGAAGTGGTATGGCAGGATCATAGGGAAGGTCTATTTTCAGTTCTTTAAGAAACCTCCACACTGCTTTCCACAGTGGCTGAACTAGTTTAAATTCCCACCAGCTGTGTACTAGGGTTTCTTTTTCTCCACAACCCCATCAGCAACTGTCATTGTCTAAGTTCAAAATCTTGGCCATTCTTGTTGGGGTAATGTGGTATCTTAGGGTTGTTTTTATTTGCATTTCCTTTATGAACATTTTCTCATATGCGTTTCTGCCATTTTAATCTCTCTTTCTGATAAGTCTCTCTTTAGTTCCCTTGCCCATTTAGTGAATGGTTTATTGGGTTTGGGGGGATTAGTTTCTTGAGTTCCCTGTAGATACTGGATATTAAGCATTTGTCAGATGTATTATTGGTGAATATCTTTTCCCAGTTAGTTCGCTGTATCTCTACTTTGGCGACTATGTTTTTATCTGTACAGAAACTTTTTATTTTTAGGTAGTCCCATTTATCGAGTCTCTCTCCAATCTGTTGTGATCCTGGGATTCTGTTCAGGAATCTTTTGCTTGTGCTTATCAGTTCCACTGTCTCTCCTACTTTATCATGTAGCAGTTTCATGGTTTCCGGTCTGACATTGAGGTCTTTGATCCACTTTGAGTTAATGCTTCTGCATGGTGAAAGGATAGGGTCAATTTTTAGTTTTCTGCATGTGGCTGCCTAGTTTTTTCAGCACCAATAATTGAATAGACTGTGTTTGTTCCATTGTATATCTTTGGCTCCTTTGTCAAATACAAGTTGCCTATAGGTATGTGGTTCTATTTCTGAGTCTTCTATTCTGTTCCACTCATCTTCTGGTCTGTTTTTGTGCCAATACCAAGAAGTTTTTGTTATTATAGCTCTATAGTAGAGTTTGAAGTCTGGTATTGTAATACCACCAGCATTGCTCTTTTTGCCTAGAATTGTTTTGGCTATTCTAGGTCTTTTCTTGTTTCATATGAATCTTTGGATTATGTCTTCTATTTCTGTAAAGAATGTCTTTGGGATTTTGATGGGGATTGCATTGAATTCAAGTTCATCTTTTTTAAATCAGCCAGGCTGATGTTTATCAACATGTAACTGTTAATATTTTTACATGTTTGTTTTTATTTTGAAATAATTATGTACGGAGGTAAGATTCCTGTCTTGTGTACTTGTTTCCCAGTTCCATCCAGTGATAAAGTTTGATATAAGTGTAATATAGGATGTTAACACTGATGCAATTCAGTGGTTTTCTTCAAATTCCATATTCTTCCTCATGTGCTGTGGCTTGGAATACCTGTAGTCCCAGCCCTAGGGAGGATGAGACTTTGGTTTTTTTTTTTTGCTGGTCCTGAGGCTTGAACTCAAGGCCGGGGCATTGTCCTTGTGCTTTCTCAAGCCTAGTGCTCTACCACTTGAGCCACAGCACCACTTCCAGCTTTTTTCTATGTATGTGACACTGAGGAATTGAATCCAGGGCTTCATGCATGCTAAGCAAGCACTCTTCCACTAGGCTACACTCTAGGCCTGAGGCTGAGACATTTTAAATATGTAAGTCAATGAGTTTTAGCAATTCAACTACTACCAAAATGAGATACCGAGCATTTGTATAACTGAAGTTATTTATATATCCAGTATAAGAAACTTAGTGATGCCTTGTAAAAAAAATACATGTGTATATACATACATACACACACCCATGTGCATATATCTAAAACTGTCTACAATACATGTGTGTACATACATGCAAGTATGTACATGTATGTTATATATGTATTATATGGGTGTATATTACATGTATATTTTAGTGCCAGGATCCCAGGTAGTGGTCTTTCACAGCTACACTCATCTTCCCCTCCCTCCAGTCCTGAGAACCCTCATTTAACCTCTCCCAACCAGTAATATCATTCATTCCAAAACTTGTTATCTTGAAAATGTATGATATCTCAACCTTGGGGAGGCTGAGACGGGAGGATCATGTGTTTGTGGCCAGCCTGGGCTACAGAGGAAAATTGCATATCAAAAAGGGGAGGAAGAGGAAAAAGGTAGGAAAGGAGGCAGATAAGAAGGAGGAAGAAGGGATACAGATGAGGAATAATCAGTACACCATTGGATTGTGTAACTGTAACCTTTGGGACTAGCTGTTTTCTCAGCCTTTCTCTGGCAGTGGAGGCTGTGAGAATGCATAGTTGATCCCCCCTTGAGTTCAGTAGTTTATATTCTCTACTGTAAATATAGCCATGCTTCCTTATCCATTAAAGGACATCTATATTGCTTCTAATTTTAGCTTCTAAAAGCTATTGTCAAGGGCCTGGATTTTATTATCTCATGAAAGCACTTACAAATATTGTTTTCTATACATGGTAGAAAACCTTTAAATAGTATAACTTTGTGCACACTGGAAAATGTTTTTAAGATTTGTTGCTTGTTTAAAAAGGTTGTATCTTTCAGAGATGAGGAGTTTGACATATGGATCATCTTTTATCACAATCAAGAACATGCTGTGGGGCCGGGAGTTTGGCCTAGTGGTTAAAGTGCTTGCTTAGTGTGCATGAAGACCCGGGTTCAATTCCTTGGTACCACATACGTAGAAAAAAGCCAGAAGTGGTGCTCAGGCCCTGATCTCAAGCCCACGACTGGCAAAAAAAAAACATGCTGTTTACTGGCCATCTTGTAGTTCAGATAACAATAAATGTGAAAAGGAAACAAAAGCTATATGCCTTCTGATGACAGCCTAAAAGAAAACATACACAGTGCGTTAAGAGCAAAGGGGCCTAGTGAAGGGACAGAACTCATTTGTTCTTGTTCGGGGAGAGGATGGTTCATCTGGTACCCAATGTTAGATAGATACTGTTCTTAAGAATACCTGACAGTTAAACCCTAGCCTTAAGCAGAAAAGCTCAGGGATGGCACCCAAACCCTCAGTTCAAGCCCCAGGACTGGCACCAAAACAAAACAAACAACAAAAAAAGTCAGGTGCTGGCTGCCCACACCTGTAGTTCTAGCTACTCAGAAGACTGAGATCTGAGGGTTGAGGTTCAAAGCCTGTAAGACAAAACATCCTGTGACCACTAAAAGGCCAGAAGTAGAGATGTGGCTCAAGTGATAAAGCACTGGCCTTAGGGAAAAAACAAAAACAAAAAACTAGCAAGAATATGAAACCCTGAGTGCAAGCCTCAGTACACACACACACACACACACACACACACACACACACACACACACACGCCTCCCCCCCTCTCTCTCCCTGTTCCCCTCCCTTCTCCTTCCCACTATCCCTCCCTCCCTCCCTCCATCTCTCCTCCCCCCCAGAACTAAGTGGGCAAAAGTGTGGGTTCTAACAAATCCATCACCCCCTCTTCAAGTGCATGTGGTCCTTCATCTTACAAGTTTGCAGGGAAGATCAAGAAGTCAAATCTGAAATAGGAACTTGTCCTCTATTGTTGGTATAAATTTTACTCCGTAAAATCAAATTCTCCAGAGCCCTTGTGAAACATTTATATATTCCTACGCAGATTGGTGTTTATAGTTTTAAAATAATCTGTTCTGCCTTAAGGTTTGGGTCACTGTACAATTTTTTTAAGGTAGCAATCAATATCAGAAAGCAGGCTGTTAAAATCACAGGGAATCTGCCGTTGCTAGGAAAAGTTGTTAATGAATAGACCGCCTACTAATTGCCTCTTGCTGGTAGGTCCAATTACCTGTGAAACTAGGCAGCTCCTGTCTGTGGCTTCCTGCTATGCATGTCTGTTTCTACAAAGCCCATGTCCAAGAAAAGAGGAAAAGCTTGGTGATGACTCTTGACTGGCTTCTAGAGGTGGGAACATCTGGCCCACAGGCCCTGTAAGGCCTGAGAATAACATCCTAAAGTGTGATGTGTTGTGATAGACACCCAGCTCATCTGCTGCCCTCCCTGTCTGCCTGTTTTGAGAATTCTGTACAGTGTGTGTGTGTGTGTGTGTGTGTGTGTGTGTGTGTGTGTGTGTGTGTGTGTGTGTGTGTATGCACATCCAGATGTCCCTTGGCAGAATAAAATTCACTGGAATGCCTAAACAGACGTGCCGAAGTACAAATCCCTTTCTCACCCATGCCTTACCAAGGAGCTGCCGTCTGCAACCAACCTCGTCAGTGCCCTTTTCCTTCCTGAGGTCATAGACGAAGAAGGAACTGGGCTTTAAGAGGCTTCTCGAGTATTTACAACTCCTTCTCCAACCCTTTAAAAACAGTTGTAACATTTCAAATGCAGTCAGTCAGGAGTTTTGTTTTGTTTTAGATGCAGGTCCTGAGACTTGAACTCTGGGTCTGGGTACTGTCCCTGAGCTTTTTTCCTTGAAGTTAGTGCTATAACCACCGGAGCCACAGCTCTACTACCAGCTTTTTGATGGCTAATCAGAGATAAGAGTCTTGCAGACTTTCCTACCTGTGGTGGCTTTGAGCTCTGATCCTCAGATCTCATCCTCCTGGAATTACAGGAGAGAGCTGCCAGTATCCAGTTTATCAGTCAGTTTTTAAGAAAATAGTTGTTTGGGGTACATAGTCTCTAGGAATAATTTCTCCAAAAGAAAAGCCAATCAGAAGTAATAAGATCTTGAGGGAGAGACCTAGAGCAGGCTAAACGGACTTTTTATTAGTTCACATTATTTATTATAACCATTGACTTATCCTCTCTACTCTCCTACACTGTGTGTCCATAGTCCCCCTGCACTGTGATTCGGGTCCTTGTCCAGCTCCTCGCACTTCTCCAGGATGACCACAGAACAAAGCAGCCACACCGACCCTTTAAATAGAAGGCAGATTGCACCACTCTCCTCAAGACTGTGCAGTGGCTTCCCATACTGCTTTGAATACACACACCCCCTGCAGGACCCCACACCTGACAGGTCCTCTGTCCTGCTCTCCCGGCTCTCTCATGGAAGCTTCTGCTGACCCTGGTGTTTGACAAGATGCCAGCTTGAGGACTGGGCTTTGTCCTCACACTGGCCTCTGCCCTGGGGCATCCTCAGGGCCTGTGCCCTCTGTGAGGCCCTGTCAGAGGAGCTAAATACTCACCTACCTGCTGGACACTGCTCACCCTGCTGCGTTGATTTCCTGTACAGTCACAGTCTATTCTTTGCATTTAACATACAAAGAGAAACTTGTATGCATGTATATCCATTTATGTCTGTGTGCAGACAGAACAGCATGGCTGTGTCCCAATTGCTTTCTGTCACCTTAGCATAACTGACAGCACAGGTAGTTAATGAGCATACCAGTAGTTCAAACCGACAGGGTTTTGATAGGAAGGTAGGAAGGTCATTGTTGTGATTAATTTAGCAGCTTAGGAGAATGAATGTTAAACTCGACCATGATGACTGTGCAGCTACAGCTTTGCTTTCCAAATCTGCAGCCTCACTTTCTAGAGCTTGAAATTGATTGCCAGGTGTTGAAACTGGGTGTTTAGACCCCAGGCCCAAGCATCAGGTAAGGGGCAGAGAAAGGAAATTCATTTCATGGACACCATGGAAGGCAGTACTCTATTACATCTTGTCACATCCTTTTTACATCCTCAGGGTCCACACATTGGCTTCATGGGATGCTTTTAGTCACAGACACATGGGCACTAACTTTATAGATACATATAGACAAATATTTCAGTAAACTAATTTAGAGTTCAGCTTCAAAGCAATTACCTGATAAGATACATCTTTTCTTTAAGCCAATTTCATAGACATTACTAAGAGTAGAATAATATTTTAGGTAGTATTACTATAAATATAAGGAATTAAGTTTTAGTTTTGCATCAATATGGTTAATTTTGATCCTTAAATTTTTTTAAATTCTTTAAATTTTATGGCCCTTGGCCAGTGAATATTTCTTCTTACCTTCCTTTTTCATCAGTACAGTGCCCGTGAACTAGGATAACAGCCAGCGTCATGCAAGGCCGGCATCACTGGTCTCTGCCTGCCTTGACCACTACCACTGCAAGTCTCCCCCTCCGTCGTCATCGGTCATCTTAGCCTTTCCTGTGTTTCTCACACATGCCAAGGTCATAACCACACTTTCGAGATGTCTCTCCACCTGCCCCAGCATTATATCACTGTCCTCAGGTCTCCATTCTCTGCAGGAAAAGCACAGCTTATGTGCAAAATGAAAATATAGAGCCTTTGATAAGAGTTACTAAAAAGCAGATCATCAAACCAATGAGCTTGCAACCCACTGCACTAACTCTGAACCTGACTAGCGGATCGCCTGTCCTCTAGATTGTCACTCTGGTATTTTGTCCTTACAGTTTTCACTCTGTTGAATTATTTGCTTACTTATTCATGGGCTGTCTACCACCAAACACTGGAATATGAGACACTTCAAACGACGCCCACTTGGTTTAAATAAGTCCATATTTCCAGAGAAGTAATCTGCCGTAAGGCCTCAAGTATTCCAGAATAAGTTGTTCTATTCCTAAATCAAAAAAAAAAATCTTAATTTGCTTGTGTGTGTTTGTGTGTAGTTAGAAGATTAAAAATAAAGTCACATACAAGGACAAACATTTGTCTCTCTGGGCCTGACTTCAACATAATTTTTCCAGGTCTTTGCATTTCTTTACAAATGATATAGTATCATTCTTTCTGATGGATAAATAAAATTCCATTGTGTATATAGTATATTGTCTTGATCCATTCATCTGTTGAGGGTCCTCTAGACTGATTCCATACCTTGGCTATGGTGAACAGGGCTGCAGTGAGCTTGGTTATGCTGGTGGCTTTACTGGGTACTCCTTTGTAATCTTTTGGCTAAATGCCCAAGGAGTGGAATTGCTTAGTCATAGGGAAGTTCTGTGTTCGGTTTTCTGTAGCACCTCCATACTGCTTTTCAGAGTGGTTGAATATTTACCTTCCCATCAACAGAAGCTAGAATTAGCTTACACACATAGAAGTAAATGCATTGGGTGGCATCAAGTGTATGCAAGTGAATTAACTGAAATATAAGTCAAACTTCAACAAAATAAACACCAGGAGGCAGGTACTTGAAAGGGGCTGTGATGTGGCTACAGGGAGAGAAATAGACAAATGAAGAGGGAAATGGAGAATGAAGTCAAGAATTCATTGTATATTCTACAAAATTAAGAAAAGTGAGGCAAGCAGGGGAGGGCTAGAAGGGGTAAGTTGAGAATGATGAGTGACTTTGATCAAGATGCATTGTATTCATAAACTACTTTGTTAGCAACTCCTTTGTATAAGTAAAGATTTAAAATGTCATGATCTGGGAGTTTGGCCTAGTGGTAGAGTGCTTGCCTAGCATGCATGAAGACCCAAGTTCAATTCCTCAGTACCACATACTTAGAAAAAAAGCCGGAAGTGGTGCTGTGGTAGAGTTCTAGCCTTGAGAAAGCTCAAGGACAGTACTCAGACCCTGAGTTCAAGCCCCAGGACTGGCAAAAATAAAAAAAATAAAGCCACTGTAAATTTTAAAAGATTAGCTCATTAGTGAAGAAAATATTCTTCCTATCAAATGTGTGATGGTGGACTCTAGAGCCAAAACTAAGATTTCAAATGATATGTATTTCATCTCTAAGTATCAGTGATGTTGCTGATATGAAGAGACTGGTTTTGTGTAGATTCCTAAGGATTTATGAAGACAGATTTTTGCTTCTGTTTGTGAACAGCAGCATTACTTGCCTTTCTCTCAGAAGTCCAGTGAAGCTCAGAGCTTAGCCTGTGCATGTAGCATGTCATCTTACCTTGACAATGTCACTGGTACTGACATTTGTCATAAGCACATTCTCTCAGAACTGACTTCAGCCACACCTTGATCCAAGGACAGTCAATCCAGCAATCGTAAGATAGATTAGTCCCAAACACTATAGAAAGAAATGCACTGAAATCCATTATTCTCCGTGGATTCTATATATTTGCATTATTTTACAAACTCACCAAAAAGTACTTGAAAATATATTTCATGATCATGTAAGGTTTCTTCCAGACTAAAATTACTTCAAGTCATTATTGTACATGTTTAATTAAGGTTTTGTTAATTCAGAGCAATTGAGAAATAGGAAGCTCTCCCTCATGATGGCAGTAATGCTACCAACTAAAATCATAGCAGTCAATTGCCAGCCCTGTCTCATCACATATGTATTTTTTTCAAAGTTAAGTTGCAAAACTTAACTGGAACTATGGATTGAACTCAGGGGGCCTTCAACTTGCTTTACTGGTGCTCTCCACTTGAGCCAAGCCTCAAGCCCTGGCTTTTGCTAACTAATTGGAGATGAAATCTCATAGACTTTTTGGCCCAGGCTTGTTTCAAACTTTTTTCTCCACTAGCTAGGATTACAAGCATGGTCCACAAGTACCCAGACTCAATCTGTGTTTTGCTGATTATTTTGGAGGTAGCATCTCTTGGACTTTTCTGCCCAGATTGTCTTCAAACTGTCATCCTCGAGTCTCAGCCTCCTGAGTGGCTAGGATGACAAGCACAAGCCACCAGTGCCAGGCTCCGTCTGCTGCTTAAGAATTGTGCTCTAGCTGTTTGGAATTTTATACTGATATGACCAAGTGCAAGGAATTTTAATGAAGGTATTGTAGCTATTACTGTTGCCTCATATATATGAAATACAAAACCGTGTTCTGTTCTAACCAATCTAGCACCAAATTATGGCTTACTTCGTGCTTTTGTTTTGATAAAAACTGAACATTAATCGCTGTGAGTAGTTATTAACAGTCCTTAGCAATTAAGAATTTACCCTTCTTTTCATTACCATGCTCAAAGTAATTTTTAGACGTGAAGTTTCATTGAAATAGCTCCCTCTATGCTCACAATGTGTTCACTGGATAAATGACAGAATTTATCCGGTTCTGGTGGCTCACACCTATTATCCCAGCAACTCAAGAGGCTGAGACTTGAGGATCGATGTTCAAAGCCAGCCTACTTGGACAAGCCCAAATGACCTTTATCTCCAGTTAACCAGCAAAAAGCCAGAAGTGGAGATGTGGTACATGTGGTAGTGCGCCAGCCTATAGTGAGACAGCTAAGGAAGAATGTGAGGCCCGTACCAATGTGGCCCAGTACCAATGCACGTGCGCGCGTGCGCACACACACACACACACACACACACACACACACACACACAGAGTACAGAATGTTATATAGTTGTAAGTGCCTTTAAGGGTGATGAGAGACCAAGGACAGCAAGCAGCCCCTTCTCCCACTGTCCTGCAGTGCGCAACATTGCTAGTTAGTTTAGGGTCTGATTTCCTAAGAAATCTCCAGCAGCCTCCTCAACATAGTTCTCTACACTTTCCAGTTATCTCATTTGGCACAAGCTAGTGAATTATGGATTCTTCAAATCCCAGCTAGCTCAAGTGAGTAGTAATGCAAAATACTAGTGGCAGATCCCAAACAAGAAAAGTCATCCTGCTCCCTTCAAATTTCTCTTATGATAATGCATTTAGTGAGTTTTTCTAATGAGACAGCCTTTTGGATTATAATTCTTTTTTGCACTGCTGTTGCTCAAATCTAGGATCTCATACACACTAGACATAATGTTCTTCCCTTGAGCTACAACCCAGCCCATATAGCATTCTTCTATATTTGATTACTGGCCTTTCGATGAAACTGTCCCCATTTGTATCCTATCTTTGTGTCAAGTGAAACTAGGCTATGCCATGAAGCCAGCCCTCCTGTGGACCCCTCCCATGCAGAGCCGCCCCTCTGTAGATACCTACCCATCTCTGGTTTCCTGTGGCTCTTCCCTTAGTGTTTCATTTATGACTTTGTTGCCTGCAGCAACTTCCATTCTGTGAAGTCACCTTGGAGACAGCACTGCCAGCTCTCACTCAGCATAACTTGCTTTCTCATTTATCATTCACAGAAGAACTTTGGGGCTGGTGCCAGTGGTTCAGATCTGTAATCCTAGTTACTCAGCAGACTGAGATCTGAGGGCCACACTTCAAAGCCAACCTGGGAAGAAAATTCTATGAGATTCTTAATCTCCAACCACCAAAAATCTGGAAGTGGAGGTCTGATTCAAGTAGCAGAGTGCCAGTCTCTCGTGAAAAGCTCAGGGACAGCACCCAGGCTTTGAGTTCAAGCTTCAGCACTGGAACAACAACAAAAAAATGTGGCCACAAATAATCTCTAACAAGGCCTGTCAGTCTGTTAGCTGTTTACCTCTTTGTAAAAATGAGAGGGATTTAAAGAGGTCTTACTACTTGGGGAAGTTCTGATGGTGATTTTAGAGTTGTCCTGACTTTCATCTATCAGACACACACAATACATACATATATTCAGACAGACACAATTGGGGGGGGGTGTGCGTGATAGCAATTGTGGGAATTGTTGGCAAAGTGAGCATTTATATTCTATACCTACCAGCTATTCTGCTACAGGTGGGATACCAGTCTTAAAGTTTCTGACAGGTTGCCAGTTATGCTGGTGTACACATGATTCCTTTGGAACTAGTAACTAAAAGTTATACCCAGCTTCTTTGTGGATGAATTGAAGCTGTTGTTCAGCCTATGCTCAGTAGTGCCAGACTTCATTTGCATGGATGTGATTGTAGACACATTATTGTATAGTTTATTTTCCATAGCACCCAGTTGCTTACTGACATGAATTCTTTACCTCTTCTGTGGACATTCCATAGCCTCAATTTCCCCAATCCTTGTTGATCCAGCTGCTACTTATACCCCAAACGGATTGCTTCTTAGCTTTTATGCTTACTTGCTTTATTTAATTAGTGGTACAAATTCTAGTGGAAGTGAAATTTGCTTGACTTGTGATTTTGGAGCTTATTCTGGACAAGTCCTTGGAAAAGTGTAGTCAGTTTCTGGTGTTCAAGCATAGGTTACTAATGCAAGAGCTTGTGAATATTAAATGAAGGTCAATTAACATGTACAGGTAGTTGAAATCCAAATCACCTTAATTCATACTCAGATATCCAGGTATAGTGGTTCACACCTAGCTACTGAGATCTGAAGATCAAGGTTCAAGGCTAACCCTGGCAGAAAAGGCTGTGAGACTTGGAGTTATCTCCAAGAAACCACCAGAAAAGCCAGAAATGAAGTTGTGGTTCAAGTGGTAGAGTGCTTGCCTTGAGCAAAAGAAGCTCAGAGACAGCACCCACACTCTGAGTTCAAGACCAGCACATACAAAATACAACAACAATAAAAATAAAAGTGA
Source organism: Megascapheus bottae (assembly GCF_031878675.1). NCBI lineage: Eukaryota > Metazoa > Chordata > Mammalia > Rodentia > Geomyidae > Megascapheus > Megascapheus bottae. The sequence goes on from NC_143510.1 coordinate 4,102,781, forward strand.
CTTGTAAATTATCAAACTTTACTGCATTTACTCCTGTTGTATATCAGAAGAGCCCTTCAACTGTTTCAAATTATGAAAAGCAAGTTCCTCTTTCCTAGACAGGCCTTACCACATCAGCCTCTTCACACAACACAGTCTTCAGACCCTTCCTAGGCAGGCCCGGGGCTGTTGTGAAGGCAGAGGAAAAACTCATGTATGTATCATCTCCTTTTCAGCTCTGTTGTATGGACATGACTCTTGGAATATTTCCCATGACACATTTCAATAAAGAAAAATCTCTCATACTCTGTTTCCAATAAGTGAAGTTTAAGATGCATCATAAATTGCTACTGAAAAAGGCCACAGTAACAGAACAAAGGCATTGCTTGTTTCAAACTAATCCCACCAGCTCCCACCCCACCATGCTATATAACAAATTACCCCAGAGCTTAGCAACTCCAAACAATAAACACTGTTGGCCTCACTCAGCTTCTGTGAGTCAAGGGTTCAGGAATGGCCAAGCTGAGGCTGAGGCCATGATCTGGGCCATTGGGGGCCTCTAAAGCAGGGATGTGTCTAGAAAGCTGCAAGTGTTGTCATTTCTCCTCCAGGGGTTGTGAGTGGCCTCTTCACATGGCTGCTGGCCTCCCCCAAGTGACACCTGATGGAGTAGAAGCAATCCTCAGGATCCCATTGATGGCTCAGGTCAGTCTTGCTCAGGGGAAGCAATAAGGATATGAGAGAAAGTGGAGCCATCAGAGAGGCATCCAGCTCCCCTGCCCTGGGGGAAATTACATTGTTTTTAAAACCATTTGAATTGAATTGTGAGTGGTTTTCACACTGTGTGTGTGTGTGTAGGTGTGTATTTTCATCTTGGAAGAGGATTGAATTATTTGCTGTGTGTTTATCATTGTCTCAGCACACACCAAAGGGCTGCAGTTACCTTCATAATCTGTGACATGGACTGAAATATGAAGCTACTTGTAAGAGGGGAATTATTAGATTAGCTCCTCATTTTGTATCAAATCTTCACACATTATTTCCATATTGCTGTCATTTAGGAAAATAGAAAGCCATGTTGTACTAAGAAAACTACTGCATTATAAATGAGAAAAATACAGAACTGAAATGGGAAAATGGCACTAGTGTTATAGCTCAGGAAATATAAGGTAGAAATCCAAAATAAATTCATTGTACACTGAAAATGTTATCCTTTTATAATGTGTGTAAGGATTATTGCAAATACAATGCAATTTTTACCACTATTTCCCCATTTGAAGGGCTCAGAGATATGTGAATGCTTATTCTGATTACCTGGAGAGGTGTTTTCATAGCATTGTACTGTACACTAAGAATAAAATTCAGTTTTCTTTATCCATTATTTACCACTATTTACAGTAAGAAAGGTTCATATGTCTTAAGATTTTGAAAATAAGCAAAAAAATATTTATTCAGGGATGCAATGACTGCAATTATTCTTTCACTTGGAAATGTGGCAGAATGTTTCAGGAATCCTGTTAACATCCATGATCTGTAATAAGAATCCCCCAGACCATAGAAATATAAGAAAATAACTTGAGAGAAAGACAACACAGCATATATGTGTGGAATTGATGGAAGTCTGTCCCCCAGGCCAAGGGTACATCAGATAGGGCTGCTGTCAGGCTTGGTCAGTGTCCCATAGGCTGACACTCTTGTGACCAAAAGGCCCCGGCTATTTTAGTCACGGAGGTCCCCAGTATTGAGTGGCTGTTTGCCACGAAAATGTCAGAAGCCTCAGTTTGCTTATTGCTTTTCAGCAGTCCTTAGGGTCTGATGCTTTCTCACACATGTCAGCCAGCTTGTCATCACTAAGACCATCACCAGCCTGTAGGAATAGGGCAGTGTGAGATCTGCTCCAGTGGCCAAAACTTAGTCAAAGGGTCATATGTTAAAATCACAGTGCTAGTCAATGATATAAATGAGGAAACACAAACATTGCCTTGTACCAGTTTAAAATCATCACGTCAAGACAAGAAACTAGTTACACCAGCTGCATCGTCCTAGTTGTACTCCCTGCACAAAAGGCAAATCCATAGAGACAGAAGACAAGGAGCTGTCAGAGACTACAGGGAGAAGCGAAGGGCAGCCATTACTAACACATGCGCCGTTTCTTTATGATGGACTGAAAATGTTCTAAAATTAGGTTATCATAATAATCACAGAACTCTTAGAAATCACTGAATGATATACTTTCAAAAGATGAATTTTATGGCTATAAAAGAAGAAAAAATTCTAAGAACTAGTCTCTGTGCATAAAAGCCAATAGGAGGCTTTTCATTTCCCATTCTTGGAGTGGACGGGGACTGCTCAAACAAGTAACAGCAGAAGTGATCACTTGCATGGACCAGCCTGAGTCCATGCACCCTGTGTCTGAACACTTCCACTAGACTTCCACCCATGTGGTCTGGCCAGGAACACCCTCCAGTGTCTAGACACAGAAAATGGAAATCCTCTGTGCCCTGCGAGATCTCTCATATCATGAAAGATCTGCCAAGAAATTTTGAGTCTCAAAATGCAAATAGTGTGACAGAGAAAATACTTCTTTGTCCTTGGGACTGAGAGAATATAAGCATTTTATTAATAACAGTAACCACTATTCAATCATTTCATGGTCTTCAATGCAAAGAAAGAGCACATGGGGGAAGGAAATGGAAAGAAAAGAGAAAAGGAGGGGGAAGAAATGATTCAGATGTTAAAAATACTTATCCATCCCCACACTATACACTGTCGTACAACCTATCAGTGTCTTTAACACTGGACACACTGATGGGAGATAGAAGGCAGTCAGCTCCAACTGGGCAAGCTGTTTCTGGAACCACGCTATTTCTCTGGCTTTGGGAGCCTGGGCAGGTTCATGGGTATGGACCGATTACCCAGGACAAATGAGAAGGAAGAACAGGGTGAGTTTTAATGGACCTGTCATGCTAATCATTTACCCAAATGGTAAAATAATCCCCTTTCATTTAAAGAACCGAGAATCTTCTCAGTTTTTGTTTTGTTTCGGTTTGTGGGTCATGGGGCTTAAACAAGGCCTGAGCGTGGTGCCTGAGCCCTTCAGCTCAAGGCTACCACCCTACCCATGAGCCACAGCCTCACTTCCCCTTTTCTAGAGATTAATTGGAGATAAGAGTCTCAGGTCGTAGGCCAGGAGTTTGGCCTAGTGGTAGAGTGCTTGCCTAGCATGCATGTGAAGACCCAGGTTTGATTCTTTAGTACCACATATTTAGAAAAAAGCTGGAAGTGGTGCTGTGGCTCAAGGACAGTTCTCAGGCCCTGAGTTCAAGCCCCACAGCTAAGGGGGAAAAAAAGTCTCAGGTCCTTTTGTGCCCAGGCTGGCTTTGAAACTTGATCCTCAGATCTCAGCCTTCTGAGTAGCTAGGATTACAGGATGAGCCTCCGCGCCTGGCAGTTTTGTTTTGTTTGCTGATCATCGCAAGGTGTTTCAGAAGTTTCTGTATACATCAGGAAGATAGAAATGATAATTGCAGTTAACATGTTTACTCTGGGAAGCTATTATGTTTTCGCTTTAGGAGTAATTTTAGATGAAACCATGGGGAGCTGCCTTACAGTTGAGTTTTGTGAGAATTACTTTCCCTCGTCTTACTGTTTACAAAATTCTTATGTCAATAACTACCAACATAGTTTTAAAAATAATTCCTGAGGCCTTCTAGATGTATTTTGTTTCTTGTTCTAAGCAACTGATAAGGCAATATCTTTTTTCTTCATAATTCCTCATTGTCATAATTGTATCAGAGAAAAAAATAATTATGTATCACTACTGCTGATGGAGTCAGAATGGCTGTCCTCCTTGAAGGCATTTGGAGAGCTGACATTGGTGCCTTCCAGTGATGTAGGCACTTCCTGAGATCATTATGTGATACCTTCCAGCTCAGCCCAGCGTCTTTCCTGTTCTAGTGAATGTTTTGTGCTTTGAGGTACAAGAGTCAAAGAAAGACTAGAGGACACAAAGACCTAGATCTGCCAAGATGGTATGTAGATTAATTCCTCCCTGGTTAGAGAGAAGCATTTTTATTCCACTCACTTTAGATAGAAATTTTCTGATAAATGTAAGGCAGTTCTTTGTCCATTTGCATCCCTAAAGAGCAAGGCGTCGCCAGGCAGAGAGTTCTGTCCATGCTTCTCCTGGAAGGCAGACTGTGTTGCAGGAGAAAATGGAGGGGGCAGGCTCCTGTGCTACTAAGCCTTTCAGATATTGGCTGTGCAAATTGGGAAAGTCTCCATATATAGCGATAAGGCAAGAGCAATGACTTGTTGCTTTGGATTACCGAGAATTAAATTCCATCATATGTATTAAGGTGTTCCTGATGATAAGATTAATCCTACCCATCCATTCATTGATATTCCTGCTAGGCACACAGCTTTCACATGGAAGCTATGAAACTCACACTGGATGGAAAGCAGCTGTAGAAGGCATAATGAAACGCATTTTTTAAATTGTGTACCATTGTTTTCATCAGTTCATTTAATGTAGGACATCATTCCCATGCACCTGCAGACAATAATGTCTCATTCTCACAGTGGGAAGCAGGCAGAATGAGGAGGGTGGGGGTGGGGGGGTTGTGCCACATGAGATGTTTAGGGCCCCACAATGGCACACATGGGTTTCCCGAGGCTGTGGTATGGGATAGTGTCTCTCTTTACCCTAACCAGAACTATGAAAGTGAAAGAGGTTTTGGAATTAGAAATTACAAGAACACCTGATACCTATCTTCTCAGATGCTTACAACACCATGAGAAACTGGTGTCAGATGGCCATAATCAGCTTAATAGAAGCTGATAAAAAGTATTCTGTTTTATGTGATAAGCATTTATTGAGCGATTGACTTTGTGGGAAGTTTGCTCGGTGCTGGCCTAGGAAGCTTAGGCTGAAAAAGAGGGAGGATAACAGGCTGACTGGAGGAGCACAAGAATTGAGTCAGGAGTTTGAGCCACTCTGCATGGAGAAATCTCTGCATGAGAACTTGGGAATGACGGAAGTGGTCTCCTGTCACAGCACAGTCACAGGGGCCTCATAACTAATTCTGAAGAAATCACTTTGGCCCTCGATAAACATTTATTAGTTTCATTTATTTTGTGGTTGTTTGGATTTCAAAGTTGTTCTCGTGTAAGCTTTGTGATACCAGTAGAGTAGACAGTGTGGACTCAGATCACCACTGTTGACACCAGAGTACAGGCTGCCAGCAGAGTCAGCCCCGCCCCACCTGCCCCAAACAGGGAGAGCAAGAACTGGCAGAGCTTCCAGAATGCTGTTCAGATGAGTATGGAGATTTATTTTTCAGGTTGAGTCCATTAACGAGGAAAGTGATTGAAAAACTTTTTCAGAGAGAATTAGAAAGGGAAGGTGGCGCATCCTCGCATGATGTCCCCACCGCCCAGCCATGCCTGGGTCTGCTGCTGAGTGGCCTCTGGGTGGGATACTGCACACGACTGGGTTTTTTTTGTTGTTGTTGTTTGTTTTTGTAATTAATGGAAGGGTTACATTACATTTGCCAGATAGAAGGTGCATTGCTTTACAAACATTGCTACCCTTTCTCATGTTTTTGTCCCCATTTCCTTCCCCTCACGCCCTCCCTGGTTTGTTTTCTTTTTGTCAGTCAGTCCACCTCACTCACCCATTGTGTTCTCGGGAAATAAGCATCTTCGATGAAGTATCCTCAGAGGTCCTCCACTGTAGCTGACTTGAATTTGAAGACCTTTATCTAGTTAAACTCATGTATTTCCCATGGTTGTTAGAAACTATAATGTATTAATGGAACGATCAGCTTGAGTCTAGAGCTGGGGTGGAACCCGGGGCCTCCTGCAGGTGGAGCCCTGTCTTGAGTCCTGCTTTTACTTGGACAGACTATTTCCTCACTTGGTTAAATTTTCAGCTAAAGCCCCTTATATCACTCACTGAGCTTGGCAAGAATGAAAGGAAGAGGAAATTAAGAGACATAAAGTGCAAAAAAGGAAATGAGGCTTGTTTTCACGACAAGGTAGATAGTAACTGTGATTCCCCAGAGGGATGAATCCCAGACACTATGAAGTGTATGCACCAGTATAGAAGCAGGAACAGCTCCTCCACAGGGGCAGCTTTGAGGAAAGTGTGAGTAGAGGCAGGTATGCACCTGTGCATATGTGCGTCGATACCAGGGCTTGAACTCAGGGCCTGGGGACTGCCCCTGAGCTATTGTGCTCAAGACTAGCCCTGTACCACTGTAGCCACAGGTCCACTTCTGGTGGTGAACTGGGGTGAGCATCTCATGGACTCTGCGGCCCCGGCTGGCTTAGCACTCCAGTCCTCAGATCTCAGCCTCCTGAGTGGCAAGGATTACAGGTGCTAGTCGCTGGCACCTGAGCGTCATAACTTTTATTTTCCACAGTGGATGGAAAAGCCAGTGGCAGATGGTGCCATGCCACCACAGGTCCATTGCTGCAAGTCCTGTGGAGTCTAGGACTCAGAATTGAACCTAGCCATCATCTGGGTAAAACTTTGAGATGCTCAACAATTTTCCGTGGTAAGACGAAGTGTTTTGCAGAAGGAAAACAATGTCAACTTCACAGAGCTGTAGCCAACTGGTGGCATGCTGCTGCCCTCACTGCCTTCTCTGTGTCCTTCCACTTCTGGACTACTCTATCTTCGATTATTTCAAATTCTGATTTTCATAGAGAAAGCATAAACCCTTTGCAGTTATCCTCTGGTGTGAAGCTTCGCCCTGTGTGTGCAGAGGTGCTCACTTGTTGGTGTCAGGCAGTTTGTGGGTCAAAAGGCACTGTTCTTTAGCATGGGGCAGGTAGGAGGGGCATGGGCTGTGGGCAGCATTTGCAAATCCCACGAGACTCACAGGAAGAGAAGCTGTGGAGACTTGCAGCATCAGAATGGATGGAAGCCAGAGTTTTGGGCCATAGCCAGTGTGGCAGATGGGTGGGCAGAGAAGGAATATAATCCAAAACAACATAATTAACAGGGAGGATGTTCCTTGCTTTCAGTGCAACTTGAAGCAGAAGAGCTAATACCTTTAATTCATTCTTTTAAAAATATGTATTAAGTAGTTATACAAAAAGGCTATAATTCCATTGGTCAGCTTGTGAGTGCAACGCCCCCCTTCCATCATTCTCCTCCCCTACTCCCCTTCCCATCCCTGCCTTCAGTCAGGATTCAGTTTTTGCATAATATACATTAAGTTGCATTTGCTCACCCTTCCTCCTTCCATTCATGCCCCCCCCAAAATGTTTGTACTTCTAGGTATTCATTTAGATAAACAGTATATGCATTAGTCATGGGTTACCCCTTTTGACTTGTACTAAATATATACCCATTGTCACAGTGTGTGTGTGTGTGTGTGTGTGTGTGTGTGTGTGTGTTAGATTTATCTTCCACATAGGAGAAAACATGTGCATTTTGTCTTTGCGCTTGAATTCATATAACTTAATTTTTATAAAACCATCCATTTCTTGCAAATAATGTAATGTTATGACTGTAATTCCTAACACTGCCTCTACTATAGGAAAAAGTGCTCTAGGTTTTCCTTGCTGTCAGGATACTACTGTCATAGGTGAAAGCAGGTATCACCTGCGCTCCCTATTCTCCCTCCTTCACATGTGCAGTGTGGGTCTGGGTCTGCAACCTCTTGCTCTGACATGCCAGTGTCTCAGGTACATCCTCTAGCCCCTGCCAGTTTCCATACTTCCAGGTAGTTGTGACAAGGCTTGCTGTAAATGATGGCACTATAAGAAAAATAAGTATATTCTTAGGGAGTAGTACCATAGGATGAGGTTTTTTTCTTAAGTAGTATTTGATTTGAACCTGAATGCTGTTGTGGGAGCCTTCTCCCCCACCCCCACCCCAAGGCAGGGTTCAGGGCTCCTCTGACCTTTAGAGTTTTAGAGAGAGTTTAAGAAGCACTAGAGAAGCCACAGGGCCATGCACTAATCCTGGATTTCACATACATATATTGCACCACTTGTTCGTAATTACTTTGATGGCTGCTTTACTTTCCAGTCATCTTTGACTGAACTACCCTGCCCTTGCACTTTACTTCTGTTAACTCTGTGATGAGGAAAAATACACTGAAAAGTACAACTATCAGTAAGAATCATTGTTCCATACAGATGAATTACCAAAGGTAAGTTTTCCAGAGTTTGGACCACCAAATTTCTTACCAATTGAAACTGATGCAATGTACGTACATTAGAGACTGCATGATGGCTCCTCATTGGCTTTAGGTGTTATTTTCAGTTGACTATCCATTTTTCTCATATTTACAATGGGAAAGGCAGCCAACTTGCTAATTACTTCAGATGCAGGGACTTCAAAATCTTCTTAAAATTAGGAAATACTGGCTTTTAGCTCTTAGCTTTTAATATTTTGAACTGTATTCATGTCTATGATTTTCTTTTTACCAGGAAGTAATTTAATTAACTGAGACAAGATTTTTCTAAGCTCCTCTAGGAGAGCCACCCCTCCAGGGTGTGGTAGCATGGCATGTACATCACGAGCTGGGGAATCACGCCTTAGGTGGTAAATAACCAGCTCTGCCCACAGAAGAACAAGTGTCCAGGAAGTAATGTACATTTTTAATGGTAACTTTTCCTAGTTCTTTTGATAGAATGCCGCAAAGTAAATGCTCCTTAGGGTCTGGGATGCTTGTGGGATTTACATCGTCTCGGTCCTTCATAACTGGCATTTTCTTTTTCTTACGTGAGAGGGAAGGTATCATTTCCTGGGAGATGAACTACCTTTCCCTAGCTACAACCCCACTGCCATTTCTCACTCCAAATGGTGTCAGCAGGTTCATCAGCTCTCCCCCAGGGCTAAGTATTTTGCCTATAGCCACTGGCTAAGTAGTGGCTATGGCAGATGTCACAGTGCATCACAGGAACTGATTCCATTCTTGGTGCACAGTTCTCAGAAGTGAATGAGTGAGTAGGAGCCGTGCCATGAACTCAGTGGGAGAAGGGGAACTGTGTCACACACAGTAGTACAGTAAAAAAGAGGGGTGGGATGTCACTCAGTGGTAGAGAGCTTCCCATCACATGAGGCCCTAGGTTCAGTTGTTACTGCAAAACAAAGTCTTTCTTCCCATTGTAAGCACTCTGGTTTTCCAAAATATTATTTCATGAACTATTTGGCAAGGGAAAAAATTGTGTATGTCTATCATTCATTAGGAGTGGAGAGCTAACTAACACGTTTCTTGTCTCCATTTTCCATGCAAACCAAGGCATTTGCGTTTGGTCGTGGGGTAGGAGTGTGCTGCATGGGCGCTGGGGTGAGCGGTCAGGTTTTGGCACCGCTCAGCTCCTTCAGTGATTTCTCTCGTTTAAAATTCCACGTGGCTATTCATTGGTGAGGTGACACAAGAGAGGCAGGACTAGTCCTGCGGAGGATCCGACTGTGTGCTGGACATCCATGTTCACAGAGGGCTATTTGTAGGTGTGCTGCTAAGGAAGCCTGGGGCCCACGACTAGAGCAGGGAACTCTGGTTTAATCCATATGGCACCCTTCTCCATACTTGTCAAGCTGCAGATGGGTCACTGTAGTAGGAAAGATTAGTTCTGATACTGCCGAAACAAGATGTATGCCACCTCTTTGGGAGTTGTTTTATGTTTTGTTTTTGTTGGTGACAGGGTTTGAACTTAGGGCCAGGGCGCTGTCTCTGGGATTTTTCTCTCAAGGCTGGTGATTGACCACTGTGAGCCACAGTGCTCTCCTGTGCCCCTTCTTGACAGTGCCTGCAGCTTGTCCGTCTCTTGTCCATCCACATGGCTTCTTTCCCTCATTATCTCCTGGTTTGGCACTCTGATTCTGTGAAAAGATGCCACATCAGAGAGCATGACTTTTTCTAACCCCAGCCCACGTGCTGATGTCCAAACGTTTTTTTTTTTTTTTTTTTTTTTCCTTCTGGAGAGCAGTTTGTTCTCCCACCAGTGGTCAGTAAGCCAGGAAAACATAAGGGGTATTTTGCAAGAACATTTGGAGTACACATGCTGGGATTTCTAGCATTTGTATTTTGAAGGTTGCGAGTGACATCAGATCTTTGTCATTGGCTCTCTACCTATTGCTGAGTGTATAACTTTGCTAAATTCATGGCTGAAGTGTTTCCCTAAAATCTGTGTAGGAATTGCTAGGTGCTTTTTTTGGCCAGTCCTGGTGCTTGAACTCAGGGCCTGAGCACTGTTCTTGGACTTTCTCAAGGCTAAGGCTGTTTGGGCCACAGCACCACTTCTGGCTTTTTCTGTGTATGTGGTACCGAGTTGAACCCAGGTCTTTGTGCAAGCAAGGCAAGCACGCTATCAATAGGCGATGCTCCCAGCCCAGGCCTTTCTAACACATACAGAAATGTGCTCATGGGTAAGGCTATGCTGAAAAATATACTATTAAAAAGCCCTTAAAATGGGCTTCTTAGCATTATCACAGCAAGACTTCCTGCAAGGAACTCTGGTGGTGAGGAAAACAGTGAGTAGATTCTGTTCATGGAATTTTAGTTAATTGTAAATATTTCTTTTTTTAAATAATTCATATGTTTAATCTAATTCAATATGGCATGATTTTGAAATACATATTAATATCTCCATTTTTAAACTAAAAATGATGGCTGATTTCATATGTTCATGTTTAAATCCTTATTTATCTAATTTAGCATGTAGACAAACTTTGCCCTGCTTACTTGGAAATGATTCCAGCTGCCTTTTTGCTGAAATTAATAAGCTAATTCTAAAATTCATATAGAAATACAAAAAACCAGAATGGCCTAAGTAATCTTGAGAAAGAACTAAATTGGAAGATTCACACTTCCTGGTTTAGAACTTGCTATAAAATTAGATTAATTAGATTAAATCAAGACAGTGAGGTATTGGCATGCAAACAGTTCCAAAGACAGTTGAATTGTAAGTCTAGAAATACACCCATGCATCAATGGCCTGCTTCACATTGTATTAAAAAAATCACTCAATATCGATTAAAGAGAGAGAAGTAAAAGGGAATAAAGAACATAAATCATTAGGTCCTTGCTTAGGCAATTATTTCTTATGATACCAAAAAATTCAAGAAACAATGGCAATGAAAAGATACATGTTGAATTTCAAAAAAATCCCTGTGTATTTTAAGAAAGTGAAAAATGGTGCTGATGGCTCATGCCTGTAATCCTAGCTACTCAGGAGGCTGAGATCTAAGGATTGCAGTTTTGTTGTTGTTATTGTTGTCAGTCCTGGGGCTTGAACTCAGGAAGCCACAGCTTCTAGCTTTTTCTGTTAATGTTGTATTGAGGAATCAAAACCAGGACTTCATGCATGCTAGGCAAGCATTCTACTACTAAGCCACAGTTCCAGCCTGAAGATCACAGTTTGCAGCCAGTTTGGGTAGAAAAGTCCAAGGGGGGGGGGGGCCAGGAGTTTAGCCTAGTGGTAGGGTGCTTGCCTAGCATGCATGAAGACCAGGGTTCAATTTGTCAGTACCACATAAACAGAAAAAAACGGACATGATGCTGTGGCTCACGTGGTAGAACTCTGGCCTTGAGAAAGCCTAAGGACAGAATTCAGGCCCTGAATTTAAGTAAATATTTCTTATGTCTGGAACCCACCTTCCTACCTTTACCTTTTTTTTGGCAATGTCAAGTTTTGAACTCAGGGCCTCATACTTATTCATTGACTTGACACTTTGGATCTATCTTAAATAGCTAGGATTATAATCATGAGCCACCAGTACCTGGATTTTAAGATTTTTGTGTTTGCATGTGTGCACTCCAGGACTAGGGCATGAACTCAGAACCTAGGTGCTTTCTCCACTCAAAGCTGTTACTCTCTCATTTATGCCACAGCTTTACTTCTGTCTTTTGGGAAAAAAAAGAAATGGCTAATTGGAGATCAAGAGCCTTATAAACTTTACTGCTCCAGCAGGATTTGAACTGTGAACCTCAGATCTCAGCCTGAAGTAGCTAGGATTATAGGCACCCAGCTTTTTATTTAAGATTTTAATAACTCTATCTGCTTTTCTTTGTTACTGATCTTGGGGACCTATCAGGATAGTTCTAACATGCAAATGGAAAGGCTTCATTATCATTCAGTGACTATTTAGCTCCAGAGCATTTTGAAGTACTACAGGTAAAGAGTTTTTAGGAGGCTAGGAGTTTGGCCTAGTGGTAGAGTGCTTGCCTAGCATGCCCCCGGTTTGATTCCTCAGTACCATATATGTAGAAAAAAGCTGGAAGTGGTGCTGAGGCTCAAGTGGTAGAGCTCTGGCCTTGAGAAAGTCCAAGGACAGTGCTCAGGCCCTGAGCTCAAGCCCAGGACTGGAAAAAAAATAACAAAGAGTTTTTAGGAATACAAAATGAGGACTTTTTTTCCTCCCAATACAAGGATTTGAAATCATCATACTTGCACAGCAGGTGCTCTAGTATTTGAGCCTTATCTTCAGCATGACTTTTTGCTGATTTTGGAGATGCAGTTCAGCAACTTTTCTGCCCAGGCTGGTCTCAAATCACATTATCTAGATCTCAGATTCTATAGGACTATAGGTGTGAAACATGGTGCCCAGACAAAATCACTGTGGATTCAGGAAACAATCAACAGTTGTTTTCTTTGTGTCAGGTATTCATGACCTTGTAAGATCTTTGTAACAACTTGATTAGGGCCTCTTATTTGTGCTCTTCTGTCTCAATTTGTTTACTAAAGTCACAGCAGGCAGGGGGAGAAATGCATCAACCTTGTTCAGTTAATGCACTGTGGCATGCTACAGAGCCTGGGAGAGCCCTGAACAGAGGATGGCAGGGTATTCAGGCAAGTAGCTCAGAGCTCTGTGTGCCATGATATAGGGGAGGATAAGGAGAGATGTTTGATGCCCACAGTTGTTTTTTGTTTGTTTGTTTTTTGTGGAGGTTTTTGCCAGTCCTGGGCTTGAGCTCAGGGCCTGAGCACTGTCCTTAGAGCTCTAGCCTTGAGAAAGTCCACCACTTGAGCCTCTGCACCACTTCTGGCTTTTTCTATGTATGTAGTACTGAGGAACCAAACCCAGGTCTTTGTGCATGCTAGGCAAGCACTCTACCACTAGACCAAACTCCTGGCCCCAGTAGTAACAGTTTTTAACACATACAACATGAGTAGAAGATACTGGATCTTCCAGAGCTATGGCTGGAAAATAAACAATTTACTTGAATACAAGGGATGGCAGGCTAGAGTCCAGTTTTGCACCCTCTGTTTTGTAGAATTGGAAATATTAGGTTTTGAACATTGAGGTAGTGCAAAGAAAAGAATGATAGAAACAGGAAAAAGGAAACTACATTTCATTTATCCTTTTCTGAAAATCTAAGTTGCCAGGCACGATGCTCTGCTTAGAGGACCGTGTGGCTGTGGTTTCCTTTGAAGCTCACCCTTTGTTAGCAGAATTCAGTAGTTATGGCTGGGTGTGAAGGACTGAAGTGTCCTTGTGGCTACTGAGCCAGGCCCCTGGTCCTTCACAAACAGGAATCTTACCTTTCCCTGTGCCATGATCCTTTCCCTCTCCTCCGTTGTAAGTGAGGAAGACACTTGGCAAGGACATTGAGATCTCACATACATAATCACTATGTCCTGTCACCTCTGCCAGATCCACTCATGAGAGGCATGGTTGTGCTCGTAGCTTTAGTGCAGTCATTTGGGTAAATTCTCGGGAGTGGGATTGCTGGATTATACTGTTATCCAAAGTATCCGAACAAGTTTACATTCCCACCTATTGTGTAATAGGGGTGCCTTTGGTAACATTCCTGCCAGCATTTGTTATTAGATTTCTTGATAATAGCTATTTTAACTAGGCTGAGGTGGAATCTCAAAGTTCTTTTGATTTGTATTTTTTTATAGCCAGAGATGTGGAGCATTTCTTCATGTGTCCAAATAAGCCATTCTTATTTTCTCTTTGGAGAAGTCTCTCTTTAGTCTTCAGCCCACTCGTTAAAGGGGTAGTTGTTTTAGGGGGATTTAATTTTTTTTGAGCTCTAAGTATATATGTTAGATATGAGGCCTTTGTCCGCTGTATTTTTTCTTGCTGGCATGTTCACTGCAGCATTACTTATCATACCTAAGATATGGAATCAACCCAGATTCCCCTCAGTTGATAAACTGATCAAAAAGATGTGGTACTTATACACAATGGCATTCTATGCTTCCATCAGAAAGAATGACATTGCCCCATTCAAAGGGAAATGGGAAGACCTGGAAAAATTATATAAAGTAAACCAGGGCCAAAGAAAAGTAGGTTGTGTTGTTTCCCTCATTTGTAATAACTGGAATATATCTATGATATTCTTAACTAGGGCTCACAATAGCTCAATTGCTAACTGTATAGGACCATATATAATGGAGCATATCAAAATGAACTCCCAAGAATTGGAAACAAGAGGTTCTTATAATGTCCTGTATGCAGTTATTTATATTTTTTCTATTTTAGTTTTCTAAACCCTTGTCATGTAAGTTTATCTGTCCTCCTGTTTCTGTGATTACATTTCCCTTCCACAGTTCAAAGGATCAAATAATGCAACAGTGATAGTCCCTACATACTGTCTGAAATTTTTACAACTGAGTGGGAGGGAAGTAAGCAGGAGAAAGTAAGGGAGGAGATAACAGTGTTTAAAAGAAATCACTCATTACCTTACTTATGTAACTGCAACCTCCCCTGTAAAGATATTTAAAAAAAAAAAGGCAAGTCACTGGCCATGCCCACACTTGAAGGCCATCAGAAATAGATCGTGCACAGTCTGAACTAGGGTGCTACACAGTCAAGAAATTATGTCTAAGAGCATGCACGTGTGTGTGTGTGTGTGTGTGTACATTTACATTTAGTGCTGGGAATCAAACCAGTGACCTTCACATCATGGTGTACCACTGAGCAACATTCCCAACCCACAGGAAATATAATTGTAGGTGAAATTACAGCACTTCATGTTCTCATGCAAGCCCAAAAATCAATGTGTAGTTATGTGCCAGGAAAATACTTCTCTTTTTTGGCCGGGCCATGGGACCATCCTTGGGCTTTCTCAAGGCTAGCTCTGTACCAGTTGAGTCATAACACCATTTCTGGCTTTTTCTGGTATGTGGTGCTCAACAGGCACTCTACCACACTCCCAGCTGGAAAATCCTTACTTTACAGAAGACAACAAAGCTTTGAAAAATACTCTGATCATATATATCCTAGATTATTGTTATTACAGTATTAGGGCTTGAACTCAGGGTCTGTGATATTTTTGCCAGGCATGTATTCTACCACTTATGTTACCTGCACTCTCAGCCCTTTTTGCTTTACTTATATTTCAGATGGTCTCATGCCTTCTTCCCAGGCTAGTCTTGACCACAGATCTGGGACGACAACAGGCATGTACCACCACATGGTACATGTTGTTGAGAAAACTAATGTTTTGCTCTGGTTTGCCTTGGACTGCAATCCTCTAGAACTCTACTTTCTGAATAGCTGAGATTACAGGAATGAGATACCACCCTCAGTTGCAACCTAACTCCCTGCAGGAGTTCACAGTTTTAGCCGCTGTGCTTTTTTTTACTTGGATTTAAAAAGCATTTGAGGCTCTGTAATGGCTATGAAAACTGTGGATGACGCTAATACTTTTAAACCATCCAACTCAGAGAACGGTGACGTTAATTAACATAGAAATGTCATGACAGGTGGGCACTAGTAGCGTAGTAACTTACGCACACGACACCTGGCAGGCAGGATGCACAACACGCAGAATACAGAGGCAGCGTGCATGTGCAGATGGGAGCACTTAGTGTTCCAACAGCCTGAGCCAGTCCTCTCCCCTGTTCCGCAGATTAGGAAACAGTAGCATGCTTGTTCCCACCAAACAACATTCTGTAAATAGAGCAGTGGTTATTTTGCCCACAGATGTTCTAATGTCTGACACATAAATTGAATGAATGAGTACAGCCAGTAAATGGCAGAGTCACAGTCTGAACTCCAAACAGCACCCCCTCCCATCCCAGAAGGCATTTCACTGTAGCCATGTTATCGTGGCTACCACCTCAGGTATATGTTCAGGTCCCCAAATCCCCTCACAGCTAGAGTAAACTACCAAGGCCATCCATGTGGAGATTAGTCCTAAAAGGAAATGCCATGATGATGAGACAGGATGTAAGCCCAAAATAGAACCTTAGAAGAGATGCAGAAGAGGCATGAAATCTCTGACTATTCACAATTTATCTTTTTAATGTATGCAATAAAGAAACAAGAGGGAGATAGATATAGAGAAGGAGAGGGTTGGCACAGAGTAACAGGCAATCATATGTGAGCTGGCATGCCTTAAGCAAGTTCCTGGAGCCCTGTGGGGAGTACAGAGCTCTCTGGAAATTGGAGAGAAGTCTCTGGTGCTGTGGAGAGAACAGACTACTGACAGAACCTGCTAACAAAGGAAGCAGGGGGTGAGATGCAGCTCCACAAGTGGGAAGGACAAGAGATCTACCAGTGGATACAGGAGGAGAAAGAAGGAAGAGATTGAGGAGGGAAAGAGAAATATTGATACTTAAATTGAAGATTCTTATAAGAAAAAGGCAAGTTCGTTCACATTTTTTGTTGTTGGTGGTGGTCATGGGGCTTGTACTCGGGCCTGGGCCCTGTCACTCTAACTCGAAAGCCACTTGAGCCATAGCACTACTTCTGGTTTTCTAGTGGTTAACTGGAGGTAAGAGTCTCACAGACTTTCATGCCCAGCTGGCTTTGAACCATGATCCTCAGATCTCAGCCTCCTCCTGTGTAGCTAGGATTATAGGCATGAGCCACCAGCATCTGGCCACATTTTTTAAGGTGTCAGGCTTAGTCACTGTCCCGTAGTTTTTTGCACTCTACTAAGTAAGCCATAGCTCCAAACCCAGCTTGCTACTGGTTAATTAGACACAGACTTTCCTGCCCAGATTGGCTTGGAACCATGACCCTCAGATCTCAGCTTCCTGTGTATCTACGATTACAGGCTGTAGAAGATGTTTCTGACAAGTAATTCGGTAGAGAAGACAATATAGGCCTTTCTGGTAGTGACAACCTGTCCTCAAGAATGGAGTTCCTCCAAGGCCTGCTGTAGTATATGGGCCAGAAGGAAAAATAAATGGACATGGCAGGGAATGAAGTGACTAGTTTAACAAGCATGGGGCTGACAAAGAGCTACACATCCATGACCTAGAAAATCAAGATTTGAAGCCAATCTGGGCAAAAAAGACCGTAAGACTCCATTTCAATTAACCAACAAAAAGTCAGGCCAAAAGCATGGCTGAATCACCATTCTGAGCCCCAAGTTCAGGCATTAGTACCAGAACACACAAAATTGTTGACAAGCAGAAATACACTGACAGCAGAGTAACAGTGACAGCAGAGTAACAATGTTTGGGAGGTAGTAATATCTTTAGAGGCAATTCAGATTTAAAAAAAAATTAAGTTCTGTTTGATCCCCAATGTAAACCAAGAATACTTTGTATCATCTCAGTACAAAGAAGCCAGATTGCCAGGCATGAGTGACAGAAAGGAGCTGCTACAGCAATCAGCTATAATCACTTTTTCCCCATTATACATGACCCTTCTATACTCTTTAAAAATAGTCTATATGATCATTTCTATCTTCCAGACAAAAGAAGTCTGGCTCTCAAATTTGGGTCTTGTGCTAACTGCATATCTGATGACTCAGGGTGGTCCTAAAGGGGGTTAAGGCATTGTCTAGATTCAAAATTCAGTCTAATGGATATGCAGCAGTATATTTCCATGTAATTTGCTTGAATAATATGTAACTCTAAAATGTTCTCTTTGTACATGTTTACATGTGTGATGTCCAGATCTAACCAGTATAACCGCATTACTTCCTACAGCTGTATCCTAACACTAGATTGCTAATTATGGCATTAACCCTTTTTTAGGTGTGAAAATGAAACCAAGTTCAAAACAGAAGAAGTGTTTTGGGCTTACAATTTCTGCCCCACTCCGTACTCCTGGACTGCACTTTTGGGCCTTATTTTATATCTGGTTTTCTTTGCACCTGGTAAGTCTAGCTTCTGTTATTTTCTCATTCAATTGTCTTTATGAAAACTAGTGTGGTTTTCCAATTCTTTACAGAATCTTTCTCTCAAGTTCTGTTTCTATTTCTTAGGAATGGGACCAATGCCTTGGACTGTGAATTCTGAAATATATCCCCTGTGGGCCAGAAGTACAGGAAATGCATGCTCATCTGGAATAAACTGGATTTGCAATGTGTTGGTTTCACTAACATTTTTACACACAGCTGAGTATCTTACATATTATGGTAAGAGCTTAGTTTCACCAACATACTTATTTTCATTTTGACTGATCTATAATTGGTTAGTAAGTGACTATATTCTTGCTGTTTGAAATACCTTGTTCTCCAAAGGGCTTGACATTGTATCTGAGGAAAAGGAAGAGGAATTCTCCTTTCCTCATCAGTACTGAGTCTTGTTGCTGAATGTGTAGGCTTCCCTGAACACAGAGAGCTGTGCAGGCTCCCAGGGCTTGCCTGTGCTGTTCAGGCCGCGCTGTGGGCACCACAGTGTCTGTGGAGACGAGCACCACCACTTCCAAAGCTGTGAACAAGACACAAATGAAAATGTGTGGGAATCTGAGTTGAGAGCAAACAATATCAGAAACAACTAGGTTAGCGAAACACTTTGGCAAGCTACTTCAAATTTATTTTTACAGAAGATGATTTTTCTTGTTACAAGGAGAGTTTCTGCCTTAGCTTTGTGATTTTTCTAGGTTGGGACAGGGTTCTTGAAGGTGAAAATGTAAGGTTCTCTTGTCTCTCCATAGTATCTCTAATATATATATGTAGAATGTTCTTCCAGAAAACCTTTGACCCCACCTCACCCCTGTTCAGAGCACAGAAACTCCTTTTTACCAGAACAGACTTTGCATGCCCGTCTCCTGCCTCAGGATACAAGTCCACACAGCAGCAGGATTATTCCTTGTCTGTCTGCACATCTGTCAGATGAGTAAACACAGGGACAATTGTTGAAAACGATGAGAAAACACTTTTTAAAAATCCATTTCCCCTCTTTCTCCTGGACATGCTAAATTGGCTATTTGCTTTTAGTATTATTTGTTCATTGCTTTCATTTTCCTAAAATGCTTCACTCCCATTCACAACTTAGAATATCAAGAAATACTGATTTTCCTGGAAAGGAAATGCACTGCCATTTTAAGCCACAAGCATAAATAAAAGATTCCACTTTATGTAAAAATAAAACTGTCAACTGGGAAAATCTCATGAACTTATCTTATGACATGGTAAATATAAACAGAGTAATGTTTATTCATAATTGCTGATTCTGGAGAATGCTGAAATATTTGAAGGCTTTCATATACACTAACAATCCTGAGGAAGCTTTTTTTGTTTGGTTTTTTTTTTTGCCAGTCCTGGGCTTGAGCTCAGGGCCTGAGCACTGCCCTTGGACTTTCTCAAGGCTAGAGCTCTACCACTTGAGCCTCAGCACCACTTCCGGCTTTTTTCTATGTATGTGGTACCGAGGAATCGAACCTGGGTCTTCATGCATGCTAGGCAAGCACTTTAACCACTATGCCAAACGCCCGGCCCCAGCTTTTTTATATCAACTAAAAATTCCTAATTTAAATAATGAAGTCTACATCATAGATGGCAGAGCTGCTCCTACTTGACTCTCTACTGCTAGACATGGGGCAACAGTGAAACCTGAATGGCACATAAGCAAGTTCTCAACACCAGGCAGGAGTCTTAAGCTTTACTCACTTTCCTTCCTCCCAATGCAACGTCTACTCAGTGTGCAACTCTCCAGTAGGGAGAAATACTTTAATTCTGGTCAGTTTCTTCATTTCTCGGTGACATTTTGATCTACATGCTATATTTTTAAATTCCAGATGTCGTAAGAATATACCTTTTGGCATGCTAGGTAGGACCTGACCTCAGGGTCTGGATGCTGCTTCATTTGTCCTACAAATGAGCTACAGCTCCACTTCTGGCTTTTTTTTTTTTTGTAGTTAACTGGAGTGTCATGGACTTTGCACCCAAACCAGGTTTTGAACCTCTTGAGTAGGTAGGAGTGTAGGATTGAACTTCTGGACCTTGCTAACAATACTTCCTAGGGATATTTTTGTTTTCAAGTATCAGTGTCTTTTTCTCCCTCCTTTTTTAAAAATATGTTTATTGTATTTAATAAAAGGGTACATTCTATTTGCCAGATAGAAGGTGCATTAATTCACATACATTGATACCCTTCCACATGTCTTGGTCCCCATTACCCTCCCCCCTTCCCTGTCCAATTTCAAGTAACCAAATACAAATGTATCCAATATATAGATAACAAAGTGAGATATTGTGACAACATGAGATAACAAAGAAACAGCAAAAGAGATGAGAGATAATGTAGCACCTTAAGGACAGCAATCATTCATTATATGGCTTTTGTTTCAATATCCTAGAGGTCCATTCAATTAGCTTCATACTATATGGCCTTATGTATCAAGGTTTTGCTCTATTGCAAATCTTTGCTATTAGAGCCCAAGGTTTCTACTGGTTATGATGAATGAGGGAAACCATTGAGCCTAAGTTCCTTTGAGTCTTTCTCCCTCCTTTTTGATTGTTTCCTAAGATCTCCAGTTTTGATGCTTTCTTTCTAATCCATGGAAAAGACATACCTTGAATGTCCTTTAACGATGTTTACTGTCAACATACCATTTTCTACATAGCATGTGTGGCTAAATAGATCCTTGGAGAGCCGCAGATGATGTTCCTGAATTGAGGTATTAAAATTCAATCAATCATGGTCTTTGATTCCTCAATTTGTATGAAGCAATTAAATATTTGTTTTAACCTATATAGCTCTGTAATAGAATTTACTACTTTCAAGAAAAATGCTAAGAAATCTTGTCATTGTTTAAATACCTTGGAGCTGATTTGTTACATACATTCTTTCATTTTCCTTCTACAGAATAAATGGGAGAGTCTAGTGGCCAGAAGTCTTACAGGGAATCCCCACTTCACATGCACTTTGGCATTTGTCTGCCTGAAGTCTTCAGGGCTCATATAAAACAAATTTAAGACAAGACGTTTTAGTAGCATTGCTTTAGTAGTAGATAGCATTGAGAAATCTAAGTTACATGTTAGAGTCTCTCTAGTCTCTAACAGTTGTCCTAATTCATCTGTTTTTTGTTATTCGTAATTATGCCACTGTCCAAAATTGAGAAAGATAAAGAAAAAATGATATTTTGTAAAGCTAAACTAGGCTTAGCAGTCTGGTTTAATCTAAATCATTTTCCCATCTGCTCTTATTTTTATGTGTAATTATCATGATCAACCATCATTTCTTTGTCATTTACTGCAAAAGATTCCAGTTCTGAGCCAGGTCCTCATGGCTCACACCTATAATCCCGGCTACTCAGGAGACTGGGATGTAAGGATCATGATTTGAAGCCAGCCCTGGCAGCCTTAAGCAAAAACAAATACAAGCAAGATCATGGGGCCCTATATTCAAGTTCCAGTGCTAGCAAAAAAAAAAAAAAGGAAAGAAAATATTTCTACCTATTAGACTTGTGCCTCTCTGCCCCTAGAATACAGGGTTTCCTCTTCTTTTTAAAACGGAGGAGAATTCTGAAATTTTCTAAGAGCTGGCCTACCAGCATCACTCTAGCATGAAAACATTTCCAAACTATAATCCTAAACCCATGTTGTTTTGTCTTCAGTAGCCCCTTTCCTTCCCTACTACTCACTTTAAGTTCTAATACCCAAACTTTTAAGAGTCATATAACGTAACTTTCCTTTTTCATTCTAATTTACCTATACCCTTCCATCTTCTCACAGCTTCTCACTTTTAAGAGCAAATTCTTTCGGGTGGTCTTTGTTTTTCTTTACTTATATGCACTCTAGTTTATTCATTACTATAGTTTTATATGCTGTTCCCATTTTCTGGAGTCTCTTATTCTCTTCACCATGATTTTTCTTTTTTTCATATATTTTTATTGTAATTAATAGAAGGGTTACATGATATTTGCCAGACAGAAGGTGCATTAATTCACATACATTGATACCCTTCGGGTGGTCTTTTCAGCAGGATTCTTCCTCCATTCTTTTCTTCATGTCTCCTCAAGACATTTCTGTGGCTGATTATTAAATAGTTTTAACAAGTCTTACCGTTACTGAGTTGTTTCATCAGCAAGATTGAGAAACTAAGTCAGGTCTTTGCGCTAAGCAAGTATAAATATTGAAGACTGACTTTGAGATATGCTTAATTTTTAGCCCTGTTTAAGATCTGTTACACAAGGTACCCCAAAATCTGACAAATGGCTTTCCACTGTTAATTTCTAGAATTCTTCTCCCCCATCCTCCCTCCCATACTAGTCACTGGAAACCCTGGCCAAACTGTGGGCTCTGCCCTCAAGGAGACAACAGAAGAGCAAGTCTCTTTCTGAAAAAGCTCTTCATCATCTCTCCTGTACCTGTTCCTGACTGGGGTAAATTATACAATGATAAACTTCCAGCGATCGAATAGGAGTTGAGAAACCATCTTATTTCACTTCATAAGGAAGTAGATCAGAGGGGTTATATGACTCCCAGAAGACATACTGGGAAGGCTCAGTTCACAAGATCTCCCTTCCCCAGTCATTCCTTTGTCACACCAGTCTTTCATATACAGGAGCCTCTGGACTTAGGGATTCCATCCATCTTCTCCATCAGAGAAGATGACGACTCTTAGCCTCTTACTGGAAGGAACAAAGTAGGAAAGGTCATTGTCTTCATCAGTTTATACTAAGTGCAATGAGGAAAAAGAGGGATATAGTATAAGAGAAAAGGGGGAGATGGCTCCCAGGTTTTGAGTGACTGGAAAGCTAGCACGGCTCCGTGCTCCAGTTAGGTCTCTCCTCAGCAATGTCACAGTTGCACTTGGATCTAAAACTCAAAAAGACATTGTCCTGCCGGTCAAGTAACTCTGGTCTTAACAGATACGATAGACTTGCATGTGAACAAGTGAAATGCTGCTTGGCTATTATGCTGTAACACTTCTAAGAAAGTATACAGGAGACAGCAACCTCCCCTTCCCCCACATGAGGGAAATGAGGCAAGGCCTCATCACAGAACTTACTTCTGTGCCTAGTGTTGCTATTAAGAAAAAGTACACTATATTTATACAGAGCTAACCCATTTGGCAGCAATGTTTCAGTTTCCTTTCATACCAGGTTGTAAATGACTGATGGTAGGGGTTGTTAACATCACATCTCTGTCTCTCCAACTTTAGCCCAGAATAGTCATGCATTTTTTTTCCTCTTACAGGAGCCTTTTTCCTCTATGGTGGGTTTGCAGCTGTGGGACTTCTTTTTATCTATGGCTGTCTTCCTGAAACCAAAGGGAAAAAATTAGAGGAAATTGAATCTCTCTTTGACAACAGGCTATGTACATGTGGGGCATCTGATTCGGATGACGGAAGATACATTGAATATATTCGGGTTAAGGGAAGTAACTACCATCTTTCCGACAATGATGCTTCTGATGTGGAATAATGTCAGCTGCTGATAGGTTGAGGTATTTACACAAATGTAGGGGAGAAGAACAGCAATTGGTGACCTCACTGCCCTGCTTCTAACCTGGTTCTTGCCACCGTCTCATGATGAATGACTTCATATTCCAGAACACTTCATAGAAGGAAAAGTCAAAGTACAATGATAATAATGAAATGTAAAAATACTTAGAGATTTTAATCTAATAATTCTTAAGCAAATGTGTATAATTCCTTCCCGAGATAGTCTAAACTGAATATTGTACCCAGTGACTCAAGTGGTACCCTTTATTCCTAAGACCATATATAATTATTAGTGGAAATAACAAGTCAGTGACAATCTAGGCAGATTACATATATATATTTATAATAGGTTACGTGCAATAGTCCAAGGGTGTTTTATATCCAGAATATGGCTGATTGGCCCTAAATTTTCCTAAGGATAAGTGACTTTTCTGTTATCAGCTGTTAGAAAGTTATTCCATTTAAGCTTTCATCAGCAAATTCAAAAATTCCAACCAGGGCACAGTTGTCCTTCTTGCCTTTAGGTTCTCTATTTTGGTTTTTCTCTCTCTCCAACTCAGATACCAAGAATTCTTCAGAGCCTGGCTCCACACAGGATCTTTGAACATTATCAAAAGCAGGTATTTTAGGAGTTATTTTCATACTTTTTTGCATCGTATATTTACACAGATATGCTAGCACGTTTTGATATGGCTATTTTCTTGTCAGATTAAGAAAGAGAAGATTTTTATAGATCACACATTCATTAGTGGCTTAAGAATGCAATTATAACTGCAGAATAGCACTAGATCTTTCATTGTATTTCAGGGTCTGTTTTTGTTCATATCAAACTCACCACACCGGCTCCACCTCTTCTGTGCCTTCATTGGTGTTATGTAGATGGCTGCTGAGAGATGATTTTTTTTCTTTTGTTGCAAAAATGACTGTCTGATTAAACAAAACAGAAGAAACCAGTGCCAGAAATGGTTCTCCAGTGTTGTTTAGTTAAACCATGCCACTTACTTTTCTTGGGTTTTATTAGATCTTCCTAAGAACAGTGTCACTTTTCTGGCCTTGACCTTTTTGTAACTCTAGTAACATAAACTAGCTTTTATTTTACATACCTTTTCTCATTTTCTCTGACATTTGCCAAAAGCCCAAGATACATAAATTTTTTTTCTCATAGTTTTTTCCTTGTCTAAAAATTGATTGTTCTAATATATCATATCCATAAAAAATGTTCACTTTTCCAACAATGTCTTTCCAAAATTTTCATTGATTTCTGTGTTCCTCACAAAATTCATAATTCTTGTCCTTCCTTTAACAACTACTTCAATTCACAAAATCGTTTGCTAATTTCAATAAAAATGTGAGTAATTATTTTCTGTGGCAGAGAGGAATGCATCAGTTGATGTGGTTCTAAACTTATAAGATACACTATTTGATCAGTACAAACTGTTTTTTACTGGTCTCCAAGATGCTCTGTTTTTCTGAAGTCTGTCTTATTCCTATCACAATTTTAAGACTGAGAATTTAACAAGTAACTTTCACCAGAGTACTTAACTAGTCACTTTTGTGCCCTTTATCCTTCAACCAAAAAAAATTTTTCTCCGGTCACTCATTATTTTTTTAAATGTAGTATTTTAGAGATTTCCCTTGAATTAGGTGCTTTGACAATTGATTTCTAAAGGGATTAGTATTTTTTTGTCAGAAAAACAGATGTGATTTAGCAGAGTAAATTATTTCTTACCTGTAATATTTTATACAGGTAAAGAGAAAATTAGCTATTATGTCATATAACCAGAATATTGTGGATAAAAATGTATCTGAGTGCTCTAAAAATTTATTTTTCTGATTTGTTCAAATAATTGCCTCAATTCCTCTCTTTATCCAAGCCTTAATAGTCTTATCCTCGGCTGTGCCGTTACTGCACAGCAACTTATTAAAAGAGCAACTGGACTCACTGTTTCTTAAATTAGAACATGGCCTGCTCTCCCTGACATAAGGAAATGACCTTTTCAAGTTTCTACCCATCAATGTGCATACTGGGAAAACCAACCTCGGTTCTCTTATCCAGCTCCGCTTCCCCTCCCTGTCACTTCCTTCCACAGTACTGATAATATTCCACATCCCTACAGTGCAAGACAGGCACAGCATAAGAATTATACCTTTTAAGGATTGTACCTTTTAAAAACAAGTAACAACTTGAAAAGGAACCTTATAGAGCTTTAGAGTATTTAAACATTTATAGCACATTTGAATTTTGCAAGCTTTTTAAAAAATATATAGTGCACCTTCTAAGTTCTGAGTGTCATTGGCTACCATTATCAAGTTGAAAACCTCCACTTTCAAAATATCAAACATAGTTTAAAGATAATTTCAACATGGGATGATATGATGTGACATACATAAAACCTGTGACACAGGAGTTGCAAGCCAGCTTGTGCAGTTGCTGCAAGTCAGTAGGGTATGTTAGGTTTGAGAAGAAGTAGAAAAGGCCTCAGAGGTTCTGAGGACAGGTAGATAGATGGCTGAGCTGCTCCAGAATTTAAAGAATGAAGCACTTTATTGTCTATGTATAAATTCATACAATTAAATGTGATGTCAGAAAAGTTGTTTATACAGAAGGAAAAATAGTAACACTCAATTCTAATTTTGATTGTTAAACCTAACTTAGTCCTTAGCTAAAATATTTTAATATGAAAGACATAAGGATCATGTTTCATTTCAAATTTTGTTACCAGCCATATGCAGTTAGTCCCTGATAGCAAGCAAATGTTATGACAATAACAGTAGTTTATTTCATGATTTAATTTTACCCCTGAGCCAGATTTTAGTACATAACCTAAAAATATTTTTGTTCTTCACTCTAAAATGAGAAATCAGATAAAGCCAAGACTTTATAAATTGTTATTGTAATCAGGCAATATTTATTGGCACCTTATCCTTTGCCATTTAAATAGCAAAGTAAAATTGTAACAACTTGTAAATCCTGAGGGTGGGGATAAGATGCTACTTTAGAAAATACTCCCCATATGTTATCTTTAAAAGCCTGACATTATACTAACAGACTCACTAATAGTGTGATGCAGTAAGGCATTTGAAGGATTTTGGTTTTTTTATAATCAGATTTTTCAATTATTTTCCAAGTTACTTCAAATTATAGTAAGTTTTCCATTGCCAAATTCAGACCTTTTCACTAAGTCAGGAATAAAAGAATGAGATGACATAGCCAGGCCAGAGGCAGAGAATTCATAGCATGTACTTTATGCCAAGCTCTATTAAGTTCTCTATTTGAGAAATGAATTATGGCTTGTGTGTAGCTGCTGCCTATAAAAAAAAACACTTAGGATTGTCCTTGGCATTCATTTTAGTGTCCTTTGTGTTGTCACATCCATCAGTCTTATCCCCCTCGTGGAGGGGATGTTAGGCTAAGTTGACAATGTGCCTGAGATTGTAGCAGTGTTAAATTGTTGGTATATTTCAGTTCTCCTCCTAGGTGAGCAATATGCTGCAATTTTCTGGGGATAGCAATCATTTTAAAATGCTAAACAGCTAACTGTTACCAAGTGTTTATTGTATTGTCGCTTCAGAGAAGGAATTTTTGTGTGTGCCAATAATCATTCTCCGAGAGGTGTTTTTTTTAAGAATGTTGTTTTTGAAGCACATGAAAAGTATTTTATCATAATTTACTTATGAGTATAAAAATATGTAATTCCTTTAAATCTTTATATGTATAAAAGAGAGTCTGTTGTACTACAAGATTTTAAATATTTATAAGTAATGTTCACATTTTAGGTAAGTTTATGAATTTGATTTTATAATATCAACCTAAGAAAAAGAAATGGGCCATTCAGAAAGCCAGTACAGAATTTAAAAAAAAATTGTGAAGTTCTACAGTTTTAGTAAGTTTAACATCATTCCATTTCATTTAAAGGTTAGGAAAGATCAGATTTAATTCTAGCCAAAGTAAAAATTTATGTTTGCTATGTCAAGTGTTTCCTAGCTGCTTTTGAAACATTTTACATCTCAAGTTATCTTTTCTTTGAATAAGTGTTCAAATTGCTACTTAGAAACTCTAATATATATATCTAAGTATTATGCTTTTAAAATGTGTGCATATTAATTTCAGAGTGCATGTTATATAAGTGTTTAACACTTCTATCTTGGCAGTTTAATATATTTATTCCTACGTGTGACATATGGAATATCTCTTAAAAACCATGAGTATGTATCATATACTGAAAGTCATCCTAGCCTATTCTGTCTCAAAATATTGTATATTTTATGGAGACTTAAATGTTTTAAGTTATTTTATTGAAGTTCAATCTTTACACAAAATTAAAATCTTTTTTTAAAAAAGTGTCATTACCAGAACTGTATATGAAAATAATCAAATAAAAGTTAAAATAATTCACTGCTCATGTATTTTCATTCACTTTCTTATTTTCTAGGTTTCTTCTATGGAATTCATTTACATCGTAGTTACATACTGGCAGTACTTTCAATCTATCTCTAATACACTAATGTAGTCCAATTTAATGTTCACTTATATTAATCATATTCACTTATATTAATCATGGATAATTACTTTCAAACATTATTTTTAGTTTTTTGTTTTTGTTTTTGTTTTGTTTTGCCACTCATGGGTTTGAGCTCAGGGCCTGAGCACTGTCCTTGGACTTTCTCAAGGCTAGAGCTCTACCACTTGAGCCTCAGTACCACTTCCGGCTTTTTTCTAAGTATGGTGGTACCGAGGAATTGAACCTGGGTCTTTGTGCATGCTAGGCAACCACTCTACCACTAGGCCAAACTCCTGGCCCTTTTAGTTGTTTTTAAGTGGAAACATAGTGTTGCTGATAACTTTTATTTACAAACATGCTAGATACAAAGTCCCTAAACTTGTCTCCAAAGTATGTCATCCTGAGCCCCACCATAAAATTAGTTCAAAGAGATCTTTGGATGATAGCACACCTGTGATCACTTGAAAACTTGCATGAACCTGAACATCAGCAGACATCCTACAGTCACCATGCCTCTTACATAGCCCACAGATTACACAGAATCTTCTACCCGCCTGAGTAATGAACACAGAAACAGTAAGTAGTACATGTCGATCAGTGGTGAGGAAAGTCCTTGCTTACTGTCCAGTCCTGTGAGACAAACTCTGCCATCCTTTCCTGCTCCTAAGATTTAAGTGCAAAACAGTTTAGTGACGTATCCCAGACCACACACTGGAAACGGGTATGGAATGTCTGCAGTGAATACCCTCGCAGGTCCTCAGTTACAACGTCATTACGCCTAGGCTTCAAGGATTTTTTTTTGTCAGTCCTAGGGCTTGAACTCAGGCCCTCGATACTGCCTTGGGCTTCTATCACTGGAGCCATGCAGCACTTCAAGCTTTTTTGTGTGTGTAGTATCAAAGAATTGAACCCAGGCTTCATGCATACTAAGCAAGCACTCTACCACTAAGGCACGCTCCCAGCCCAAGGAATTCTTAAATTATAACGATCATAAACAGGCCAGCCATGTACTTGGACTGCAGGACAAATGCTGGGAGCCCTGGGTTTTGGATTATAATTACAGAATATTATTACACAGCCTAAACCAAACTCAAAATTGTCTAGAATTCAATCTCAGCTTTTATACTTACTGACAGAGTTTCAAACTCCAGGAATTCTACAGTCAGGTCTAGCCACCTGGCCCCATATGCCAAGTTAAGAGACATACATGGCAGAAAAAGGCAGTAGACAACATTTGAGTTTCATCTTCACATACAGGTTTGAACAGACAAACTAGGAGCAGTGAGTAAAAGTATGCACAGTTACCTCCATGCCAGAGATGTCATTGCTGACATCACTTGAGGCAAGCACTCTGGTTTCCATGAGACCATTCCGCTTGTCCAGGGTGCAGTCTCATTAGAGGTAACTGTCCTATTTGGTGGGGACAGCAAGGCTCTGTGTTCGGTACCTGTAGTTTCTGTCTCTTGTTATAAAAACGTTACTCATCAGTTCTGTCCTTCCTAGGTTCTAAGGCAAATGCAAGAGAATGGCTTAGAACAACAACAGATCACAAGATGGAGGCAGGGTTGATAAAGTTTCCTCCTGCTATTTATTTGTAAGTCCAATTAAGTAGTCAGTGTTTTTCAGAAAAAAAGCCATTAAAAACCTTTAAGGATTTGAATTGCCTTTGTGTCACTTTCCCTGTGTGAAGAATGAAAGGAGATGGCACTCTACCTACTTACACACAAAGCAGGAGCACCAAGGACTGGGTGACTGCCAGTGTCGTCATCCCTGTACTCTCCCCAGTGCCACTGAGGTCAGGATGTTCAAACCAAATCACAGAATGAACAAATGCTACCACAGGAGGAACACAAGGGCCTGACATATGTCCGCTGTGCTACCAGAATGGTCTGAGCTGGTCTGACTTAGCCTGTTGCTTTCTTTCTCCTGAAAGGCACAGTCTTGCCATTCTCTCCAGATCCACAGGACTTAGGGCATAATTTCTCTTTATCTGACCTTACAGTTAAGAAATAAGACTAGATTTAGAAAATCTGTTAGTAACATATCACTTAGAGCCGTTTCATTATTAGCAAAAGGAATTTGTAAATCTTCACCAAATAAAAACAGCAACATTAGTCCTTGTGCTGAAATAAAGCTCTTATGATTATAAATGCTAATTATTCTGTGCTTTTCCACTGCACTTACAAAAACTATTTCCACAGGACAAGTGAGTTATTTTATGTAAGAATTTGGGGAATGCCTTATTTTAGCAAAGTGATACTAAATTCACCAAATATTTGTAACAGGTATGATCCTCAGACAGGCATCACTGACATCAAGCCAGCTTGTTGCAAAAGGCAATCTTGTAGATTTGCTTGGACTAACACACTAGGATCTCCAGGGATAGAGCCTAGAAAAGTTTTTCTACAACATCCTGGTGTGGGGTGAGTGAGTGTGGGTGTGTATGTGTGTGGGGGGGGGTGTCCTGGGGATTGAATATCTACTTATAACTTATTTATGTGCTATCATACCATACAATATTCCACTAATTGCATCTCAGCATAAACCCTATCACAGTCCTCTGTGACATACTTTTGCCTACTGGCTTTGCCCTTGGCTATTCCATTATGGAGTAATCCTTTGCTTTTAGTACAAAACTATTCCAACATAAGGATTCTTCTTTCCAAAAAGGCTTGTGTATTTCATCCCTGCTTCTAGCCTTGGATTCTGGAGGGTTTTTTGTTTTGTTTTTACCAGTCCTGGGGCTTGAACTCAGAGCCTGGGCACTGTCCCTGAGCTTTCTCACTTCAGCTCCAGTACCACTTCCAGCTTTTTCTGTGTACACTGTACTCAGGAATCCAAGCCAAGTCTTCGTGCATGCTAGTCAAGCATTCTACGACTAGGTCACACTCCTGGCTTTACCTTATGGTTTTGTTTTGTTTTTGAAAACCTAAACTATACAAACTATATTTGCAAAAGAATAAAGCAAAAATCACCTGTGCACATGTAGCTGCAGAAAATGTGTTTTAATGGGTTTTTGGTTTTCTGTGCTAGTATTGGGGCTTTAGCTCAGCACGTGACACTCTTACTCAGCTTTTTCATTCAAGAATAGCACTCCACCACTTGAGTTGCAGCACCTTTTCCAGCTTGTTGGTGGTTAGAGAGCAGTCTCACAGACTTTCCTGCCCAGACTAGTGACTGGCCTTTGCACCAGCTCTCAGGTCTCCGCCCCAAGTAGGGAGGAGAAGGAGGAGGAGGGAGAAAACCTCCCAATAACTTTGAAAACTTTTAGTCCAAGCAAGAATGCAGAGGGAGAAAGAATTCACAGAAGTCCCACATCTTGCCATGTGAACCCTGTCATTGCTGTTTGGAATACTATTATCTGATATTCCCAGACACAAGAGCCAAGAGGAATACCTCCACTGTTGATTTAGCCAGGTAGCATTCCCAGTTCAGAATAAAACTAAAGAGGTCCCCCCCACCCCACCCCAATGATTCAAGTAGGAGTCAGGCAGGCTTGACGGAGGAGCGTACATCACTCACTGGCTTCTGGTATGAGGTCTAGAGGTCCAGAAAGATGCTTTTCTCACTAGAGAAAGAATTCAAGGACTGACAGAGGTTTATTAATAGAGAGCAAAGTGTACCCTTCAACTAGAAAGAGGGGGGCAGCTCACAAGAGCACTGCACTGGGCCGGGGGTGGGGTCCCAAGACCTTAGGCATTTATTTTACTCTGGACATGGGGAAGTTAGTCCTGGAATCTAGGAACTGTGTCATCAACTCCTCCATGTCAAGTGGGGGAGTTTTGACTTTGGATGGACAGACTGCAGCTGGCATTTCTGTGGGCTGTGGGTCAGCAAGACCGTGCTGTATGCCATGAGTCATTCTATCAGCACTGGCAGGCCTGAGCATTAATTCTCATCCCAGCCCTAGCCATCAGTTCCCTAACTCCCTACCACACCCTAACAATACCATACCTGGCAACTTATAATTCTGTGTTCAATGTTCTATGATGTGCACAGGTAAAATGGCCTTGAGTGAAATAGTTGGTGTGGAGATACCATTCTACAGCCTGATTACTTCTAATTCTTTTAGCGGGTTACAAATACTTGTCATGTTTCTCTCCCCATATAGAAAAGAACTACTGGAGGATGAGAGTGCCTCGCCACCCTGACCCCCACCTAGAAAGCTAGAGCCTGCTAGAGTTAGTTGCAGCCACACTAGAGTAAAAGGAAATGGAAATGTTAGTGACTTTTTTGGGGGGGGGGGTGAAGGTAGGTCTCATTAGAAGAGACTGCTCTGCGGGTTTCACCACCCCTGCCTTACCCACAAACAGAAGCAGAAAAGCATTCCCTTACTGTACATCTGGAGGGTCGTGTGAAAGAAAGGCTCAAAGAGTCTGAGGGAGCAGGGAAGGGTCTGGATCTTCAAGGACACTTAATTAGGTTCCCCTTATAATCATTCACACAGAGACCAGCAATTTATTAATGACAGGTTCGATTTGTGTAGGGCTCCACCTTAGGTTAGTTCAGTAAGCTGGTTGGCTGTTACCTCTCTTTCCCCAGTTTGGAGGCAGAGTTTGCCCTGTGACTTTACTTTTCATGCAGAAAAGTTATTGACTTCCAGTTTTTGTTCAGCTTTTTACTTGTGAGGGTGGAGTGTGAGATCACCAGCTGAGATCAACACAACACCTTTTTACAAAGTTTAAGATTCTTTTTCCTACCAAGAGAAACTACTGGGAAAATGGCCAGAAGACACCAGAGCTTTGTCCTAAAATGTTCACTGATAGGTAAGTCCAATAGAGATTTACCTTTAGAACCCAAAAAGGAAAAAATTGTTTTCATTATTTTCATTGCTAAGTTTTAATCAAAAACTTTTGTTTTTTGGGGTGATGCAAACCAAACTTAGGACCTGGTACATAAACACATAATATAACATGAATAGAGCAAATGTAACATATGGCAGTGACTTGAGCTCTTCCCCCTCAGAAGGAAAGGGTGTTTAAAAAGGGGAGCCTGATGGTGCCCCCATTTCACAAGCACAGGAAACACTATGCTGCTACCCTGTGCCACTCCTCCATCCCTCACAGGCCAAGTCCCAGGACAGGAACCCAGGGAAAAGCTCATCTGCTCAGCAGCTCTGATTCCCCTCAGGAGGAGACCGAGCATTCCCACAGACCTAAATGGTGGCCAGGCCTGCCTGGAATCTGCTGAAATGCTCGTGCTCTGTCCCAGGACTGTGGGAGATCCGATAGCTCCTTAGAAAAGAGGACAGGCATGTGTCCACATGGATCACAGACAACCCTGGGGTAAATGCAATGCAAACTTGGAGAAAAAAACAACAACCATTTCATGGAGGGAAGAACGCACATTTTAATAATCTGGGAGTGTTAAGAGGCTCTATTGTTCATAGGATGGTTGAGCATGGTCTACATTTTAACATGCTATGCACGGCACAGAAATGGTTGAATGTTTTAAATTAGCATACACTGATCACTGTGTGCAATCGCAACATGTACACATGTTCCCCACCCACCCCACCCCTTCTATCACTCCCCACCCCACCCCTACTCCTCAAGTAATGGTAAATGGCTTTCCAGCCCCAAACAACTTCTACCATATTAACCCCTCTCCACAGCACCCAACTCAGCTCACCTATAACATGATTTCTTTATTTGGCAAAGGAAAAAAAATATTCAGAAGAGAAAAAAAATCATCTAAAAATGCCAAAGGAATTGTATTCTAAACAGAAACCATTGTTTAGGCTTCGATCTCACATTATTCTGATTTTTTCATTGCATTTTTATTCTTTCCTTTTTCACTACTGCAAAGACCAGAACTCACTTATTATCTCTGATATGCCTGGATGGCAAGGGATTCGAGATGCAGCTGAGTGAAACCTTACCACAGCACTTACAAAGATCATAAAATCCCACTAAAATTTTACAACACAGTTAGTGAAAATTGATACCTACTCCCTATTTGTTTGATACAACCTTTAAGGAAAGCAAGATAGTATATATACCACTATGTCCATATATTTGTACAGATAGAAAAAATATGTGTATGTATATGTCTATTTTCTAAATCCTAATCCCTATTTTTTCATAGAAATTCATTGTATGAATATTGCCTTGCTAAAAATTTTCCAAAAACACGTATACCATACAAATGACAATAATTAAAAATATTACACACTGTCCTAGCTTAACTTTACTAATCCCAGCAACTCCAAAACATCAGAAAGATTGGGATTAACTGTATTTGTAACTAGCTATTCTTCTGTAACAAACCAACCCCCTTAACTGCAAAGACTTACATCAGCAAATATTTGACTTTTAATCCTAACAACTCAGGAGGCTAAGATCTGCAGGACTCGGATTCAAAGCCAGCAGAAAAGAAGAGCCAAAGGCCTGTTTCAGTGGAAGACCACCATCTCAGCAAGCAAGCCTCAAAAATTCTGGAAAACATTTTAATATTTTCTCCATCCTACAAAAAATTTTTTGATGCTACTGTGGCTTAAATTCAGAATATGAGTGTCCCTTAATCTTTTTCAACCACTCCTTTCCGCTCTTTTTGAAGACTGAAGAAATCTCACATTCCTTTCTGCCAGGCCTGGCTTTGAACCATGGATCCTCGAATATCAGTTTCTTGAGTAGGCAGGATAACAGGAGACACCCATGTCTGATGGCAACAATTTTTAAAAAATACAAGAATACAATACATATGGCATAGAATTTATCTCTCATTTAGCAGTAGTTGCCGGTCTCCTTAATAATTACTTACCTGGAAATGCTCTACAGAACTGGCTGTAAACAAACTTCACTACGCTGCAGAACAGAATAATGATAAATACAACCTTGGAACTATAAATAGAACTTATAAATTAGAGCAGATCTGCAATAGCATGCCTGCCACAACTCATAGTTGACTGTGAACAACCTACCGTCTCCAAATCTCTATTTAATACCATGAATTCATCAGCTGTTTCATCACAGAAAAACACAGTAAAATCATATTTTATATGATTAAGAAATATATGCACACTATGACTTTTTCACACTGCAATTTTCCAAATCTATTACATGTCAATGGCATTTGAAAATACACATAAATCTGGTTGTGAAATTCACAAAAGACTCTCCAATTAAGCTATATACTAAACTAGGCATTAAACAAAGAAATCACTTAGTGTCACTAGAAA
This sequence comes from Megascapheus bottae, assembly GCF_031878675.1. Taxonomy (NCBI): domain Eukaryota; kingdom Metazoa; phylum Chordata; class Mammalia; order Rodentia; family Geomyidae; genus Megascapheus; species Megascapheus bottae. The sequence continues at coordinate 4,137,995 of NC_143510.1, forward strand.
ATAACTTAAGACATGCCATGTGGAAAGTCATTTTCTATGAAGTCAGTTATTTCTGAGGCCTTGGAGCAAACAGCCTGCCCATATCATTCCATCTTAACTGCAATAAGAGAGTATCTCTTTACAAGTTAAAGAAAAAGTAACCATCATCAAACAGCAACAAATTTTCCACTGTATCTAAGATAGGAAAAGAAAACGTAAGTTTGTACTCATTCTTTGAATTTCCAAATGTTCCATCCAAACTGCTTTTTGGGGGCTAGATTGTTGATTTCTCCATGAATTTACTTCAATAAATAAAAATTCTTAAAAGAAAAAAATTCTTAAAAGAATGATATTGTTCACATATATGTCCAATGATTTTAAAATCTGAGAATAGCCACTGGCAGTAAGAAAAAAAAAATTGATAGCAGGACCAGAATTCAGGGTCTCAGGCTTTCTGAGTTTGCTAGAGTTAACTTTTTTTTTTTTTTTGGTCAGTCATGGGGCTTAGGTTCTGGGCCTGGGCGTTGTCCCTGAGCTCTTCAGCTCAATCTACTACTGCCCTACCCCATGAGCCACAGCACCACTTCCGGTTTTCTAGCAGTTAATTGGAAATAAGAGTCTCATGGCCTTTACTGTCCGGGCTGGCTTTGAACAGAGATCCTCTGATCTCAGCCTCTTGAGTAGCTAGGGATTACAGGCATGAACCACCATGCCAGGCATAGAGTTAACTCTTATACCAATGGAAAAACACAATCAAAATTAGCAAGAAGATTTCACCTCCAGAGAACAAAAAATATTTGATGACATATGCTTAAAGTGTTAAATTTATAAGACTGGAACATCTAACATCAGGAAATTTTCACGAAGACATGATTTTTTTTCTATGTTACTGAGACAGGTCTGCTCAGTTCACACTGTTTTAGAGGAAAGGGAATAGTCTTGTTATGCAGCCCAGGCTAGCATTGAACTCCTTTTATATCCAGGGGTATAAAAGAAGCTCCTAATGTCTTCAAACTTACAATACTCCTGCTTCATTCTCCCTGGTGGTAGGATACAGTGTACCCCACACGAGCTAGCTACACGTATGGCTTATGAAGCCAAGACCTCCTTTATCCCCTGAAACACTAAAGTCATCTTTTGGTGATTGGCCTTAACTATGTGAGACAGGAGAAACATGTATAGATATATATGTGCTTTTAATTTTTACAAGAGTTTGAAGATATTTTTACAAAAAAAAGAAATTTGAATTTAAATTCCTAAGGTGATTTTCCCAAACTAGTGTAATTAACAGGTTCAAATCACAGGTCTGATTCCAGAACCTAGATTTCTAATACTTGCTCTGGATTTATTTTCAGTTGAACTTCGTATTATCCATTGACTTCACCCTCAATATGAATTAAACCACTACTCAACCACTGTTTCTTCGGCACTTCTGGTTTTCTTGCATATGATTTGTATCTTGCTGCATTCTTTCCTATGGCTCACGTGGAAAGAATCATCCATTACAAATGCTACAAATTTTGCACATAAAATTTTGCACTAGGAATGCCAAGTGTGATAGGTCATACTTATAATTCAAGTCCTAAGAAGACTGAGCAAGGATTTCATGCTCAAGGCCAGTTCAGGTACTATGTAGTGAGATCTTGCCTCAAACCAAAAAGTTAGATATAGGGGCTGGGCGTTTGGTCTAGTGGTAGAGTGCTTGCATAGCATGCACGAACACCCAGGTTCAATTCCTCAATACCACATACATAGAAAAAAAGCTGGAAGTGGTGCTGTGGCTCAAGGGTCAGAGCTCTAGCCTTGAGAAAGCTCAAGGACAGTGCTCAGACCCTGAGCTCAAGCCCAAGACTGGCAAAAATAAAGTTAGATATATTCCAATATAATAGTTATCATTATCAGGCCATGAAGTAAAGTTAAGACAATGTAAAAGGGATACTAGCAGAATTATGAAAGAGCAAAAGATGGAAACTAAAAAACAAAAGGTAATAAGCAAAACAAGCAAAGGTCAGGGGAAATGTGAAATGATCCAACTGGGGTATTAGAATGCTAACTGCTCAAGAACAAGCCAGGTGTACATATTCCACTCAACACCTGGGCAGGACTAGCAGCAGCTCCCTTCTGGATGGGGTGGCTCAGGTATGTGCTGTCCAGGCTGAGAAGACTCAAAAGTGGATGGGAAAGCATCCCTGTGTTATCTCACTCATAATGGCCATGTGATGACTACCCTTGGCCTTTCTACCATGGAAGATTGAACCAGACTTCTACCACAGCAACTTAGAATGCCAAAGGCAACTGGAGAAGAGGAAGGAGAAAGAAAGGGAAAAAGAGGGAGAGGGAGAGGTCACCAGAGTGACCTTTAATGACAGTCTTCCCTGCCGGCTCATTTCCACCTCACGCTGCTTCTACGATGCCAGTCACGAAGGCTCATGCACCACAAGGGCAGGGCAGTTATGCTCCAGCTCTGTGGAGGGATGTCAGGGACACTGCAAACACACCTTATGCCCACAAATTATTTGTTTCTTGCACATGCAAAGCATGCTCCCAACATCTGTAGCAATTCTACCTTTGAAAAAGAAATCTTACCTCTTACACAATGAGGGGGGACAGGCTCAAAGTTCACGACTTCATCCAGTTGGGGCTGGGACTCCTCAGAAGCCATGAATCACCTTCCACGAAACACAGCTCAGGAAACAAAGCTACTTACAGCAAAAAGCAGTCACAGACACAGGAGTTAGAAATCAGGCTGGCATGTATAGAAATGGGACTTGTTGAGGACATGGGAGCCAACCATGACAGCATTCCCTACACTGCAACAGGATTATGGGGGCAGGAATAAACATTAGCTAGGAAACTGCAAACAAATTACAACTATGATAAGCCATATAAAAGTGAATTACTCAAAATTTCCCTAAAAATAGTCTCATATAATTACAGGTGGTAACTTTCTGGAGTAATCAGTACAACCAAAGCATCGCTTTCTGTTTCATCTAGGCAGAATTTAAAATTTACTTTATTCTATAAATCTTAAATTTCAACATGGAAAACTCTTTATTTCAACTATTTACATTTCCACCAAATGATTCCACCTAGAGAAAGCCTTGCCTATAAGTATTTGGGGGTATATGTCATAATTTACCATATAATGCATCTTATGTTTTTAATCCATATGCACTTTCCTTCCTAAATACAACCATCTCCTTAAGGCATCTAAGGAGTTGCATCTGTAATATTAATAGACCACAGAACTGCCTTTCTTTCTGACCTATGAAGTGCAAGTTTGGAGGTCAAAGGATTACCCTAAACAAGGACACACAATTCATCCAAAGATACTCTACTCATGATGGCATATACACACTATAGACATAATGATATGTTATATAAATCAATACATATCTATGACATGCAAACTCTCAGCTTAATTTTGTTCTTCAACTTATGTGCCAATGATTGCATATAGAGATTCCATTCTTGATACTTGTTAAACTTGACATTTGAAATATGATGCAAAAAATCAGTGTTAATAAAATCTTTTAATAAAAAAATACTCTTCTCACAGTTGTGACTTATTTATTTAGGAAAGAAAATTGGTTAAAATCAGTAAAGAAATCCATACCGCAGAACTTAGGAAAATACAAAATGTAGAGCCTCCACTAGTCCACTCTTATGGAGAAGTAGATAGCAGTCCTTTCCTAGCAATATTACTGACATGCACTCTGGCTGAAGAAGTCCACCTAAGTCTCAGTCTATTAGAATTGCAATACAGTGGTGTGGAGGTAACCTACATGGATGGTCCCATTTTCAAATTCCCTTAGGAAGTAAAGCTGCTGGCTCAAAACATTTCGACTATCTGACTTAACACAACCTTTCCCAGGCAAGTAAAGGTACTCACCACTCATGGCTTCCTTACTTTCTAGAAGCCTACCCTCTGACCAGACAAGAGTAAACTCTTTACTATATTGCAAATTACCTTGCTCTTATGGAGTGATTACATTCATGAAGTCCTGAAATTCTGAACTTGTTAAGCATTACTGATCCATATCAATAAAAATAGAGCTAGCTATAGTGCTTTCAATATTGTTAAGACAGTGGTTTAAATGTGGAAAGAAATCATGTATCCAAAATTTAAGTCAATCAAAGATTCACGGTTTATTCTTACCATAATATCTTCAGAATATTCTTTTTCCATTATCAATATTTACTACTATAATATGCTCATCATATTTTTGTAAAATGATGCCTGAGTAATCCAACCCATAATGGAATACATTTTATTTAAAATCACAATAAAGATATACTCTTTTGGGGCCGGGAGTTTGGCCTAGTGGTTAAAGTGCTTGCCAAGCATGCATGAAGACCCGGGTTTGATTCCTTGGTACCACATACATAGAAAAAAGCCGGAAGTGGTGCTGAGGCTCAAGTGGTAGAGCTCTAGCCTTGAGAAAGTCCAAGGACAGGGCTTAGGCCCTGAGCTCAAGCCCAGGACTGGCAAAAAAAAAAAAAAAAAAAGATATACTCTTTTTGGAATCAGTGCTGTGGCTCAAAGTGGTAGAGTACGAGCCTTGAGTTGAAGAGCTCACAGACAGTGCTCAGGCCCACAATTCAGTACCTACAACCAACAACAACAAAAGATATACACTTTTGGAAAACTATGGATATATCTAAGAAATGATAATCTCCTTTCTTGAGATAATCAATAGATTTACAAAATAAATTCTTAAGACTGTAAGATTCCACCTCACTCCAGTTAGAATGCCCAGGATCAGGAAAACGAATAACAACAGATGCTGGAGGGGATGTGGCCAGGAGGGATCACTACTACACTGTTGGTGGGGGTGCAAACTCGTTCAACCACTATGGAAAGCAATATGGCAGTGCCTCAAAAGGCTAAACATAGAGCTCCCCTATGACCCAGCAATTCCACTACTTGGCATTTACCCAACCATCCAGATTACTGGGGCATACTAAATCCACTACCACAACTATGTTCATTGCAGCATTATTCACCATAGCAAAAATATGGAACCAACCCAGATGTCCCTCAGTTGATGAGTGGATCAACAAGATGTGGTATTTGTACACAATGGAATTCTATGCTGCTGTCAGAAAGAATGACATCGCCCCATTTGTTAGGAAATGGAAAGACTTAGAAAAAATCATATTAAGTGAAGTAAGCCAGACTCAAAGGAAATTAGGCTCAATGGTTCCCCTCATTTGTCATAATCAGTAGAAACCTTGGGCTCTACTAGCAGATATCTGCAATAGAGCAAAACCTTGATACATAAGGCCATATAGGATGAAGCTAATTGAAAAGACCTCCAGGATATTGAAACAAAAGCCATACAATGAAAGATTGTTGTCCTTAATGTACTACGTTATCTCTCATCTCTTTTGCTGTCCCTTGGTTATCTCATATTGTTACAGTATCTCATTTTGTTATCTGATATATTGGATTTATTTGTATTTGGTTATTTGAAACTGGATAGGGAAGGGGGGAAAACTAAGACGGGGGGGGGTGGAGGGGAGGGTAATGGGGACCAAGACATATGAAAGGGTATCAATATATGTGAATTAATGCACCTTCTATCTGGCAAATATCATGTAACCCTTTTATTAATTACAATAAAAAATAAAAATAAAAAATAAATAAACTACCTAAAAGTTTGAGGATTGTTACTAATCATTAGCTGTTAGTATTTCTGATCTATTAATTGAAATTCAAATCAACTCAGCAGCACAAACTATTAGGCAACATCTCTATATAAGAATTCAGCATCTGATTGCTCTTTTCTTTAAATTCTCCAACAATTTTATTTTTGATTAACTGAATCAGAATGTATCAGAATGCCATCTGCTGTGTGCTATGCAATACTCTCTGACATTATAATTTATCATATGCATGATGTGACAGCTTTTAGAATGTTGATCTTTTCTTATATTAGCTCTGCCCCTAGTGCTGCACAAGCCATGGCTCCCAGTCAGATGTGTAATGAACGGCAAGGGTTAAACTGAAACAACACTTACCCAACAAGGCAGCTGACTACTTGGGAAGCAGAGATGAGGAGACCAGGTATTACACAGCTGTAATCCTAGATTTAGGAGTCTGAGATCTAGAGCGTCACAGTTCAATGCCCGCCTAGGCAGAAAAGTTTTCACTGGTGTCTTTTTCCAAAATAATCAGTTACAAAAAAGAGACAAAATGAGGGAATGGGGGTAGGTTGGGAGGGATGGGTGAGAATGCTGAAAGGGGTGACATGAAGTCACACTTAATTCATAAACTGCTTTGTTTATGAATACAACTTGATACAACTACTTGAAGGTAATAAAAATATTTCTTTAAAAACAGTTAAGAGTCCATTTCTTTATCTGACATGTAAATGTAACTTTTCTGTACAACACCCTTTATATTAACAATTTTAAAACAATTTTTAAAAAAGGTTTAAATTATGTAGATGGCCCAGATGCCCTACAATGGATGAATGTGTCGTGAAAGTGTGCTGTGTGTGTGTATATATATGTATATATATATACATATATATATATACATTCATCCATCAGAGAGATGTTATGCCATTTGCCAAATGGATAGATCTAGAACAAAACATGTTAAAGTAACCCACATTCAGAGAGACAGACAATACATATTCTCTCATATGTGGAAGCTAGATCTAAAATACAAACATACGAGACAACATGTACCAGAGCTCAATACATTTGCACATAGATAAATACACACACACACACACACACACACACACACACACACACACACACTGACTAAAGTATGTTATACTTAGGGGAGGAATCCAAAGGTAACTCCTCTGGATAACTAACATGCTGTTTATCAAAATGAATACCAGAAAGCAGAAACATCTTTTTGGAGGGGAAAGGAGGGAGACACAAATGAAGAGAGAAAGAATGGAGCCATACATTCAGTAAAAACCAAACTACAACATGTGCAGGTAGGGATGGAGAGAATGGGTATGGTAGACAAAGGGAGAAGCAACACTAATCAAGGAGTATTGCACGCATAACCTGACTTATCAAACTGTAAACCCTTTGTACAACTACTTAATAAAAAAAATCACTTCTTAAAAAGCAGGGCTAGTCACACTAAAGCCACTAGCACAGTGATGTTCACCGCAGCACGGTTTACTATAGCAAAGATATGAAACCAACCCAGATGCCCCTCAGTAGATGAGTGGATCAACAAGATGTGGTATTTATACATAATGAAATTCTATGCTGCCATCAGAAAGAACGACATCGCCCCATTTGTAAGGAAATGGAAAGACTTGAACAAAAATTGTATTAAGTGAAGTATGCCAGAGTCAAGGAAACATAGGCTCCATGGTTTCTCTCAGCTGTAATAATTAGTATATGTCTAGGAGAGTCCTAACCAGAAGATCAAAATTGCTCAATGGCTATGGTACATATGACCATATAAAATGAAGCTAATCAAAATTAATTCCAAGATATGTAAACAAGAGGATATTTTGTTATTCTTGATTTTAATGTAGTGTGTAAAGTTGGTTATTCTTTTTTCCCCTTTTGGCATATCCTCTGTTGTCATGGTTTTTTGTTTTGAAACCCTGTGTCTTCTATATACATTTATCTGATTTGGGGAAGGGAAGAGGAATAACAAAATGGCAAGACAAAGGGTGAAGAGTGAACCAATGCAACAGTGATACTCACAAGATACTTTGTTGGAAGTGAATTTTACAACCTGGGGTGGGGGGGAAGGTAGTCATGGGAAAGAGAAAATGGGAGAAAAATGAGAGAAGCGGTAACACTGTTTGACAATAAATGTACTCATCATTGTACTACATACGTACTAACTCCTCTGTATAACACTTTTATAATAAAATTAAATTTTAAAAAAGCAGGGCTACAGGCATGATTCAAATGTTAAAGTACTCATTAGAAAAAACCTAAGATTAAATCCCAGTGCCACAAAAGAAGGAAAAATCTTTATGTGATCTAATGATAAGAATTTTAACAGTATTATAATAATAACATAAACAATGTATGCAATTTCAAACAATGCTTTAAGGGCATTAATGCATTTTTTTATTTTAAAGAGAAAAAGTTTTCTTTGAACAACAAAACAACAACAAGCAACAACAAAATTATTATCCAAATAAAATAGAAGTGTTTTATTTACAAGTTAATTGGCCTGACATGCATGAGGCCCCAGGTTTGATTCCCAACACTGCAAAGAAAGAAATAAAGAGGGAGGGGAGAAGGGAGTGAGGGAGAAAAAAGGTAAAAACAGTGAAAGATATTGCAATTGTTCAAAAATTTGCAAATAACAAAATGGGGTATAGTATTAAATGGTAATAGCTAGCAAAATGCTAATAATGAGTACATAAAATATTAAGGTATTATTTATTATCTTCTACCTTAAAATCCTGAATGAGAACATTTTTTCAGCAATAAATGCCACAAGGAAGAACACAACTAATTTTAATTCACAATAGCATCAGTTCAACATCACAAATAGTAAACAGGAGGGTGATGCTATATTTAAAAGCACATTTCCTAAAAACTTGAAGATATATTAAAGCTATTGAAAAACACTTACATAAAAATAAAATGCATAGGGGCCTGGAGTTTGGCCTAGTGGTTAAAGTGCTTGCCTAGCATGTATGAAGACCCGGGTTCGATTCCTCGGTACCACATACATAGAAAAAAGCCAGAAGTGGTGCTGAGGCTCAAATGGTAGAGCTCTTGCCTTGAGAAAGTCCAAAGGACAGTGCTCAGGCCCTGAGCTTAAGCCCAGGACTGGCAAAAAAATAAAATAAAATAAAATGCATAGACAATGTTAAAAACATCTTCAAAAGAACCATAAATACACCTTTGCAACTTAACCTTAACTCTAGTTTCTCATTCATTATGTTAATGAAATTCTGGACATTTACTCATTCCTTCCAAAGTCAAGAGAAGTAAATGTTCTGCCCTGGGCTGAGGTTAGAACATTACTCACTCTGAAGGCTCTCCTGCCCTCTAGTGGTGTCTTCCTTATCTTCACCACAGCTTTTGCTACTGTGCAGAGGAGACACACAGCTCCTACACACACATGGTGAAAGTATGCTGCACTGTGTGGCAGCATCTACCTTTCCTCCCACTGAGGGCTCTCTCTCAGTTTGCACCCCCGCATCGCACGTTGGAACCTTCACAATGCAGTTAGTATTGGTGGGGATCTGCACTATGTGTGTGGAATTGCATGGAGACTGTGGACATGGATCTGTGCTATTTTTCAGTGACACTTGGTGAGACTTCCCATTCTGTGTGTGAACTTCGGCATTATCTTTAACAATCTGATCACCTAAACATTTTCCCATCCTTTCTGGATAACAACTTTTAGCTGTTTCTGTGATCTTCGGGGATGTCTTGCGTGAGTCTTCAATTTGTTGTGATGTTTGATCTTCATCTTCAGATAGCTAAAAGCAATTAAACATTTTTACTGTGAAACAGTGCTTAAATTAAAAAAAATCTAGAAGGGCACTGGTGGCTCACACCTCTAATCTTAGCTATTCAGGAGGCTCACATCTAAGGATTGAGGTTCAAAGCCAACCCAGGCACAGAAGTCAGTGAGCCTCTTATCTCACCACCAGAAAACCGAAACTGGTTCTGTGGCTCAAGTGGTAAAGCACTAGACTTGAACTGAAGAGCTCAGGGGACAGTGCCCAGGCCCAGAGTTCAAGCCCTACAACCACAAACAACAAAATAAATCATTCTATCACTTCAAATGATAGGATACCTAAAAACAGTATCAATTAATCTCCAAACATCTCCCAGTAAAAAGCCAGGCAGCAAGGTGTCTCCTACTTGAAAGGTAAATACAGGGGGATCATGGACTAAGGGCAGCCAGAGCAAAAAGAGGCTGGGTGAGGGGGTGCATAGTCGCAGCTACTAGGAAGGCACAATGGCTGAGCATGCATACGCAGGGAAGTACAAGAAAGAAGGCGGCACTGCAGGCATCACTGATTGTGTGAATATACCGCTACAAGCCAAGGAAAACTTAATGAAGAACAACTAAGAGGTAACCTGGAGATCTTAAGTAGGTTATACCTGGTTTAGACCTGGGAGCTAGGGAAGTTTTTTTTGAATAAGTGACATATTTAGTGATACCATAAAAAATTAAACAGAAATAGGGATGAGGAAGTAGACTGTATAGAACCCACAGAAGGACAGAGACTGACAGGCCTGGAGCATGGCTTAGTGGTAGAGTGCTTGCATGAAGCCCTGGTTTGATTCCTTGGTAACACATACACAGAAAAAGCTGGAAGTGGTACTGTGGCTCGAGTGGTAGAGTGCTAGCCTTGAGAAAGCCCAAGGAATGAGCACCATGAGAACCATGTTACATAGGACCAGCAGTCATCACAAGGAGTTGAGATAGAAAGTCAGACAGGAACCCTTGAATAGCCAGAAATAAGGATGGAAATATCACAACTCAATTTATGTTTACAAAAAGTCAGTTTGTTTGTTTTTTTTTACCTAAAGAATAAACTGGAGCCAGGCATGATGGCTCATGCCTGTAATCATACCTACTCAGGAGGCTGAGATCTGAGGACTACAGTTCAACGCCAGTTTGGGAACTAAATACCATGAGACTCTTATCTCCAATCAACCACCAGAAAACCGGAAGTGGTGATATGTCTCAAGGGGTAGGGCAGTGACCTTGAACTGAACAGCTCAGGGGCAGTGCCCAGACCAAAAAAAAATAAATAAATAAACTGGGGCAAAAGTTAAAATATAAAATAGGAAATAAAATAGGAATCCAAAACAATAGTTCAAGAACACAACAGGGACAACAGGGTAAGTCAAAGGTTGAGAGGACCAGAAACATTTATGATTTATTCTGGAGGTAGAAGTAATTAGAAATGAATGTGATTGAGGAAACCAGATGAGACATAAGAAGAAATACTAACTCTTTTGATATGAACACTTAGTATCTACTGATAGCTCAGAAAACCTGGTCTGGAGAGAAAGCCAGGAGTATGGTTAGTGTCAAACATGAAAAGATGCAGATTTTGTGAACTGGAAATATATATTGAAACATAAAATCATTGGAGCCAATAACATCATTAAAGCTTTAGAGCACAGGTAAACAGAAGAGAGTTCTGTGTAACCCCTAGACATTACAATATTATTACAGAAAGAAGGGTATGCTCGCCGGGCATAGTGGCTCACACGGGTAATCCTAGCTACTCAGGAGGCTAAGATCTGAGGACCTTGGTTCAAAGCCAGCCCGGGCACAAAAGGACCTGAGACTCTTATCTCCAATTAACCACTAGAAAACTGAAAGTGGTGCTGTGGCTCAAGAGTTAGGGTGGTAGACTTGAGCTCTTGAAGAGCTAAAGGACAGCACCAAGGCCCAGAGTTCAAGCCCCACGACAGACAAGAAAAAAGAGAAAGAAGGAAGGAAGGAAGGAAGGAAGGAAGGAAGGAAGGAAGGAAGGAAGGAAGGAAGGAAGGAAGGAAGGAAGATAAGTAGAAGAAATGCTGGTGAAGGCATCAACCACCATTTATAGAGATATGAAGAAAGCTAAGATTGTTACTGGTTATAACCACAAACCATAAAGCATGTTTTTTTTATTTGTTATAGTGCTAGAATTGACCCAAGACTTCACTCATGCTAGGACAATACTCTGCACTGAACCATTAATCCCACCAAAAATATTTTCAAGAAGTAAAATAATAACCCAGGTGTAGTGATAAATATATGTAATTCTAGCTACAAGGGGCCAAAGACAGAAGAGAACAATCACAGTTTGAGGTCAGCACTGGGCAAATGTAAGAGTATAGCTGAAAACCAAACGGAAGGCAACAGGATGGGGCATAGAGGGTGGCTAGGTAATAAAGCAGTTGTGTACAAAAAAGAGTTAGGCTCTGAATTCAACTCTCAGTACTGAAGAATGAGAAGGAAGGGAGGGAGGGAGGGAGGGAGGGAAGGAGGGAGATACAGGAAGGACTTATACAAAGATCAGGAGTTTTATGATATAAAGATTGAAAGTGTCTACTAAACTGGACAACATGGAAGTCTCTGGTGTGCAACCTGACACTAGTGGCTCATCCTTATAATCCTAGCTACTCAGAAGCCTGAAATTTGAGGCTCACAGTTCAAGGTCAACCAGGCAGAAAAGTTTGTTAAGATTTTCATCTCCAATAACCAGAAAAAAGCCAGAAGTGGAGCCCCTGATTCAAATCATAGAACACCAACCCTGAGTGAAAATGACAAACAAGAGCATGAAGCCCTGAGTTCAAGCCTCAGTCCTGGTGCACATGCATATGCGCGCACACACATGTACATGCACACGCACACACACAGTCTCTGGTATCCTTACCAAGAGTAACTTATATGGAAAATTAGAAGTATAAACAAAAGCAATGATGAAAAAGAGGGAAAGGAGGGGTTGGGAGTTGGGTCTAGTGGTTGAATGCTTGATTCCTTGGTACTACATAGATAGAAAAAGGTGGAAGTGGTACGGTGGCTCAAGTGGTAGAGTTCTATCCTTGAGAAAGCCTAAGACAATGCTCAGGCCTTGACTTCAAGCCACAAGACTGGCAAAAAAAAGGAAGGAAAGGAGAATTCCCTCCATTTAGGTACATGATTTATAAGAAATGCCCTACCAATTATTTTTATTTGTCTTTACTATTATTGTTTTCATTTCATAAGTCTTGAGACTATATATCTATGTTGTGTGTGTATATGTATATAATTTTTTTGGTCGGTTCTGGAACTTGAACTCTGGGCCTAGGCATTGTTCCTAGGCTCTTCAGCTCAAAGCTACCACCCTACTCCTTGAGTCAAGCACCATTTCCGGTTTTCTGGTGGTTAATTGAAGGGAAGAATTGAAGGGAAGAAGGACTTTAGTTCCTGGGCTAGCTTTGAACCAAGATCCTCAGATTATCAGCCTCCTGTGTAGCCAGGATTACAGGTGTGAGCCACCATGGCCAGCTAGACTGTATTTTTAATGTATACTTATATTTCCAATTATTTCAACTTCTTTTAAAAAAAACTTTAAAATGTCACCATTTGTGTATAAAATATAACCATATATACATTTATATTTATATGTCATAAACTGTATGTATATGCTCAAAGTATCTATATTTATGTTGATAAACTTTTGCAAATGATATATACTGTACATAATATATAAAAAATAATTTTTAAGAGAACAGTTCTGTGGCTCAAAGTGGTAGAACACTAGCCTTGAACTGAAGAGCTCAGGGACAGAGCCTAAACCCAAAGTTCAAGCCCCACGACGGACAAAATATAATAATAATTTTATTAGATTTTCCGCACCCTTTTACATTTTCATTTTTTATTTTGACCACATTGATTTAACAATTTTTCTTAGTGTAAAGGAAACTAGAATAAAAGCAAAACTTTCTAAATTAACACTGGATATGTAGGTAAGTAAATAAGTATAACATACCAAGTCTGAACTAGAGCTGAAAGAACTCTCTGTTGGCCTTGGAGAATAACTGGCAGACAGACTGCTCTGTGAAGAATCAACACCTGAAAAACAAAGGTTTAATTCATCAAGAGTACCCCACAAAATATACATGCAGAAGATACTGACTGCTTACAATATAGTTTGTTATGTTAATAACATAACAAACTACTTTGAAATGTGCCAACATTAGTTATAATTTTGTGCACATGATATCTTGCATTTTTTTTGCCAGTCCTGGAGACTAAACTTAGGGCCTGAGCCACACAGTACCACCTCCAGCTTTTTCTGTGTACGTGGCACCAATGAATTGAATGCAGGGCTTCATGTATGCTAGGCAAGCACTCTATCAATAGGCCACACTCCCAGCCCAGCACCCTGCATTTTTAACAGCATATATAGTTTTTTTCCTTGTAGATTTGTATCTATAAGCAAAATACAGGTATATGAAGAAATGAAGAAGAAAAGGCAAAACTGAATTCTGAACTACTTTTATGAATAGAAAGTGTCAACCTACAGAAAGGAGGAATAAACTAGGTTTACCAAATCCCAAGGGATCAGCTTATTATTGCTAATCAGTAAATAAAACTCCATTGAGTAGCCAAAACTGCATTTAAAGTATCCAGTGCTACATTCTCTCATTTTCTGCTATTTTACCACGTAGCTGAAAAAAATTTAAGTAGGTCCTGAAGCCCGACATTCCTCAACACTAATAGCTACAACTACTGTCCTTGTGTTCTTGATGAAAATGGGTTTCCTGCAGAAAAGCACAAAACAATCACCTATCTCAACTCATGTATCCAATAAGCCATAGCTATTTGTCTCAAGTAAGAACTGGTGCTCTCTATAGCTCATTAACTTCACTCAGCTGAGACAGAAAGAACTTTCCAGAACTATTATTTCATTTTATTAGAGACTTATACAGTCAGGCCCGTGGTGGCTCAAAGGTAGAGTGCTAGCCTTGAGAAAGCTCAAGGACAGTGTCCAGGCCCTAAGTTCAAACACCAGAGCCGGAAAAAAAAAGGAAAGGAGAAATTTGCATACTTACACATATGTGGTGACAGAAACATACATTTAAGTAAAGAGTACTACCACTGCTGAGCATAAGCCCATATAAACCCAGTTACCAGCAAGGAAGAAAGAAGCCTTGCCTTGCCTTGCCTTGCCTTTTGCCTTGCCTTGCCTGCAGCCACTGAGACTTCCCTGCCCTGCCCACAACCACTGTGACTGCCCTGCCCTGCTGTGCCCGAACTTGCCCACAGCCACTGTGACTGCCCTGCCATGCTGTGCCTGACCTTGCCCACAGCCACTGTGATGGCCTGGCCCTGCCCACAGCCACTATGACTGCCCTGCCCTACCCTGCCTACAGCCACTGTGACTGCCCTGCCCTGCACACAGCCACTGTGACTGCTCTGCCCTGTCTTGCCCATAGCCACTGTGAGTACCCTGGCCTGCCCTGCCTTGCACTGCCCCAGCCACTGAGACTGCCCTGCCCTGCTACAACCACTGTAACTGCCCTGCCCTGCCCACAGCCACTGTGACTGCCCTACCATGCCCACAACCACTGTGACTGCCCTGCTCTGCCCTTCCCTGCCCACAGCCACTGTGACTCCCCTGCCCTGCCCCCAGTCACTGTGACTGTCCTTCCCTGCCCTTCCTTGCCCTGTCCTGCCCACAGCCACTGCGACTGCCCTGCCTGCCCTGCCCTGCCCGCAGCCACTCTGACTGCCCTGCCCTGCCCTGCTCACAGCCACTGTGACTGTCCTTCCCTGCCCTTCCTTGCCCCGCCCTGCCCACAGCCATTGTGACTGCCCTGCCCTGCCCTGCCCTTCTTTTCCCTGCCCACAACTACTGTGAATGAGGGAGTAAAACAATTTGCACTTTTTGATGGAATTAAACAATAGAAACAGAAAATTTGGTAACATGTACTAAAATCAAAATACCAATATAAAGTACCAATGTAATTGGCAATACCTATCAAATACCACTGCTTTCCTTATGTACTAACTAATTCCAGTTCTAGAAAATACTCCCAGTTGTACCTCCACTAATGAGAAATACATAGTTATTTACTTATTGCATTTGTAAAAAGAAAATCCTAGAAGGAGCTCAGGCATTCATCAATAGGGCTCCAATTGTCCATGAGCACATTCTAAATAAGGATAAAAATACCTATTCCTATCATAAAGGAATAGAACATATACCCTACAGAACATTTACTAAGTAAATAAATTCACTTAATTTACTTTTAAAATATAACATTACTTTTAAAAGAAAGGTAGAAGTCTAAGATTTATTGGTAATTTTGTGTTTATATGTGTTAGCTTCAATTTCTCATTACAATGATAAACCATTAACCCACAAAAGTAATTATTTGTTTGTAGCAAAAGGAACTAGTGCAGGGGCAATAGGAATAAAAAACAAATTAGCATTTTATACATTTCAAAATTAAACATGGAAAAATTCCACAAAGGTTTTAAGTAAATCTTAATAAATTAGATAACCTGAAGAACCATTCTAGGACAGAATTTTGCCAGTTAAATATAAATTTTTTGTCCATTAAAAAACAATAAATAATGAAAAAAGCACTTAGATATGAAGTATTTGCTTTACACAACCATACAAGGAAAATCCAAGAATCAGAAGCAATTCATAACAAATAGATATAGTTAGGTACAGATGCATAAAACTGTCTAACTAAAATCCAACTTCCCAAAACAAACATGGGCAACTGGGCATGGTAGAACACACCTGTAATCTCAATAACAAGAAGTTGATGCAAGAGGATAAAGAACAGTTTGGGCTACACAGTAAGATCTTGTCAAAAGAAACAAAAGAAGCCAAGAAAATATAGCCAAGGGACATAAAAGGTATTTCAGAGATAAAGCATGGATGGTTAATTATCAGAGAAATAATTAAAATTACGGTGGACTGCCAGATAATAATGATAAAATACTTAGAATTTAAAGTATGTGACTAAGACAAAGTTTTACCCAGGCTAGTAAAAGGTTGAATAATTTGGGGTTATCTTAAAGAGGTAAAGAAGTCTCTACAATATGAACTAATGATTCAGTTCCTAGATATATACCCTAGAGAAATTTTTTATCATGCTCATCAGAATAAATGTCAAAGTGGCCAAAAAACGTAAGAGAAAAATATTCAAAACAATCTAAATACCCATTTCCAGAAGATACATAAATCGTGGCATGGTGGTACAACAGAATGTTATATAGATGCATACCAGTCAGAAAATAATGAAATGTTAGAGCCACAAATATAAAAGTAAATGAAATGCAACAAATAATACTGTATGCATAAAATAAAGCTGCATAAAATATAGCTCCTGTAGGGTGCTGCAAGTACAAAATCAAACAACAGCAAACTGTGTTCACATCACACAGAATAAATGCGCACTAAAAGTTACCTCTATGGGGCAGGAAAGGAAATGCAATTGAGGATATCTACAAAAAGAATGACATTCACATAGGATTTCTTAAACTGAGTATGTTTTTCTAAATTATTCATTAAGCTTCACATTTATATTACACACATATATTCATCATGCATATTTTCTAAATGATAAAAGTAGTGGAAGAATTAGTCCTATTAATAATATAGCCTACAATACCTAGAAAAGTAATTTGGAGATAAAAATTTTCAAGAGCATTTAAAATTTAACTGATATCTAATTTTTAAAAGTAAAATCTGCTTATATAGTCATACTAACATGTCTTCTTAGTAGATGCTGACGTCCCTTGTAAAGAACTTGTTCCTCTTTCTTCCATCACATTCTACAAGAGAATCAAAATTTTAACAATTCCCAAGTGTTCATAAAGTCCATTTATATCTATACTATCTATAAAATGAATACATTTCCTAGTATCTTCCTATTATTAGCCTGCAGTGAACAATAAGATGAAATTTAAATTAGTTTAGAAACAATGAAAAATAAGCTGTGAACATAAAGCACTTTGAGGATTTATTCTGTTATTCTTTTCCTATTTCTTATGTTAATTATCCTAATTTATTTTCACTTTTCAAAATATCAAATCCTAGACTGTAAATTTTCTAGAGCGGCGAGTAGGAGTTTGGCCTAGTGGTGGAGTGGTATCACATACACAGAAAATGCCAGAAGTGGTTCTGTGCCTCAAGGCTCAAATGGTAGAGCTCTAGCCTTGAGAAAAAGCCCAAGAACAGTGCAAAGGTCCTGAGCTCAATCCCTGGACAAAAAAAAATTTCTACAGAAGACACTATTGGTTTTAATTTTCTTTGATTTTTCTATGCATTTTATTATCTTTAACTGGTTATACAAAAATGCTATCCAACAGAATAGTTTATAAATAAAATGGATCTTGATCATTGTCACTTCTTTCAATATTCTCATCCATTCCTCCCAATCCACTCCTTCCCTCGTTTTTCTTTTTTTTTTTTTTTTAAACTCTGGGCCTGGGTACTGTCTCTGATTCCTACCCCTTGAGCCACAGGCCCACTTCCCCTTTCTAGTGATTAACTGGAGATAAGAGTCTCACTGTCTTTGGTGCCTGGGCAGACTTTGAACTGTGATCCTCCGATATCAACCCCCTGAATAACTAGAAGTACAGAAATGAGCTATCAGGCCCAGCTCATTTTTCTTAGTTTTATAGGATATATATTTATTTTTTGTTTTTGGTGGTGGTGGTCATGGGGCTTGAACTCTGGGCTTGGCTGCTATCCTTGAGCTCTTCAACTCAAAGGCTACCACTTTGACCGAAGTACCACTTCATTTGGAGATGAGTCTCACCAGACTTTTTGTGCTGGCCTGGTTTGAGTGATCCTCAGATCCCAGCCTCCTGAGATCTGCGAGGATTACAGACATGCATCCAGCTCAATATATTAAAATTTTTACTGCATTCTCTCCCACCCTTCATCTCTTCCTCTCCCATCCCCTTCCCTTGACCCTACACAAAGCCTTTTAGTATCTAATTCCTGGTGTTTATTTTGATTAACTTTGATTTAGCCTTTCTAAGAAGTTTGGGTTCTTGTTGAATCTACCATATTTCAGTTAATACATTGGTGAACATATGCATGCCATCAACAATTTCACTTAGACATTTATATACTATAAACTATAGCTTCCACATATAAGAGATAAAGTGTGTTTCCTTATCTCTCCCCAAACTGATGGAAGAACCATTTGCATTTACTTCTGTCAAATTTTACTGAGTTTTTATTAGTAAACATGACTATGAATCTCTTTTCTGCTAATTACTGGGGGGCGGGAGGGGAGGTTCCACACTTCCAAGCTTTTCTTCAAGTTGACTTTTCTTGAAGTTGATCTCAAGTATGAATTTCTGGTTATGGGAAGAAGTAATATCCATTCCTGCCAGCCGAAGCCCACCATCTTTTCCAAAACACTCCACCATTTTTTCCTTCTGTTATCTAGTACCACCACACACTACAATAAATACCACCAAACAGCAGATTCCCATCCATTTGAGGCCTTCCATATGGCCATATGGAGTAATGGCTTCTTTTTGTTTGTTTGTTTTGTAATGGCTTCCTAAGGCCACCATTTCAGCACTATTTAACTCCTGACACAATCAAGCTCCAAATGCACACCAAGAAGAAAAAGGAGTTGTGATATCCCATTAGGAAGGCTCCTCACCTGAGAAAGCTATATCCATGTATTTCAAGCAATGCATGCAGAAATTTGTTCCTGCAACCAGCTGAATGAATGCTAAGTATTTTGAAACAAATGTTTATTATGAAATGTACAACAGTCAACACAAATATTTTTCTCTCATGCAGTAATGTGGGTGCCACCAAAAAACAGTTTTTTTTAAAAAAAAAAAAAAGAGGGAAAGAAGATGGTTCCGAAACAAAAGGGACTCAGCCTAGTTCTCTCCCACAAAGAGTGAGAATCAGGGAATCCCAGGAGCCAACTATCTTAAGAAATCAACTACAAATTTAAGAAACAATGGAGAAATATACAAACAGGAAAAGAAACACAGATAAAGCTTATATCCAACTCTCTCAAAGAATCAGAAATGCGAGGACCCCTCCCCCACCCCTCACCAGTGGGTGCCAGGGCCAGGAACCCGTGAATTCCAGCAAGCTACAGATCCAGACACAGGAATCTCACACAGCCCAGGTGCAGGACAGCACAGAGGCTGAGACCAGAGGGGAGGTGATCAACTCTCTACCACCATGGAACAGCTCACAGCCAAACCCCCGATGTGTAAGTAGCCCACTGGATCTTCCCAAACCCCATGGGAAAGCAGAGCTGGTGGAGAGCTTAACCCAAACCCCTTTCAACCCCACCCAATAAAGTCTAGCAAGTGTTGCAGGCAACAAAACTCCTGCTCCTTCCCCTAACAGCCCCCTCCCCCAGGCCACTGAAACTGGAGACAGAAGGGTGCTAAGACCCAGTGTCCCAACAGATGGTGGGGGGGTGTGCACATACGTGCATCTGAGGTAGCCAAAACCTAGAGGGGCACCCTACTGGGAGCCTCTAGCAAGTCAGCACCATAGGGACACCAACCAAGACACCAAAAGAAGCACAGTCAAAAACAGTGCTTTACTTCCAGTGGAAATCAGGGATGCACTCCACCTTAGAACAGAAAAGCAGAAAGAGCAGGGATAGCAACCCTGAAACACAGTGGGGAACTGGAGGGAAGACAAGCAAGGGACAAACTTGCACTCTGAGAACCAAAAAGGTGCTGTTCTGCCCTATTGTGGAAACGCCTAGAGGACACATCCTGAGCTGGGTCAGGCTCCTGGGAACAAGGTGGGAAAACTAGCACTGGCTGGGCTAGCTGAGACCTAGGTGTGCAGCTGCACTCAGCCTTTGGGAATGTCTGAACACATCAGCAAAGGCTGCATGCTCAGACCCAGAATCGTGAGTACAGTCCACCCCACTACAACAGTGCTATCTAACTAGAGAGCACGGGCACAGCCAGCAACTATATGTCTCCACTGGAAACAAGTAGACATGTCAGCAATAGCCACTCATTCCTACCGGGAATTGAGAACACATCCCCTATTGTGAATTGAGAACATGCCCCCCTAAGGGCAGAAAACCAAAAGGGCACCTACAGCTGGCCCCTTCTGCTGGTCACCAGGTGTTCAAGACAACAAACAGGCAATCAAAAAGCAAGTGACACTCACCATTCAGAATAGGCAGGCATGCCAACAACAGCTATCCAACCAAACTGGGAATCAGGTGTGTGCCCCACCACAATAGAACCGAAGGTGCACATCAACAGCTAGACTCTGCTGCTGAGAGCCTGGTGGACAAGCCCCAACAGTGACTCTATCCAGCTGAATCCAAAACACTCACAGATAACTGTGAGCCACTATGGGAAATAAGCTGTACATACCTCCTGACCCCAGAAACACCAATAGTGCAAATCCACACCTGGACCCACCTACCTGAAGTCAGCGACGGAATTAACAGATATCCAGAGAGAACCACCAGCCCCAAACCAAGTAAAGACCGCCACCTATTGACCACAGAGCAAATCTTCAACAGTGGTTAACAAGCCCTGAACTCCCAATGAGGAAATCACAGAGACAAATCATTAAATTTATGAAATCAAAGTCCCACACAAATCCCAAAAAGCAACAAGAGTGAAGGAATGTGAGAAGACACCATCCAAACAAATGATGTGATACATTACTCTGTCCAAGGAGATGATTGTGGACATGACTAAAGAGATTAAAGCAGAACTCCAAAAGAAATTCCAGGAATATAAGCAGGAAATCACCAAGGAGTTCCTTCATTTCAAAAGAGAAGTGGAGACAAAGTTTATATACGGAAAGATGAATACCCTCAGAGCAGACATGATGGCCTCAATGTCCACAATGCAAACTAAAATGGAAGTGCTAGGCAACAGAGTGACTGAGATGGATACAGGAATGGAAGATAAAACACATGAGCTAGAACAGAGAATCATCAATCTGGAGAAATCATCAGAATTCACCAAAGAGAAGTCCAAGAATTGGCAGATGCAGCCAAGAAATCTTATCTTCATATACTAGGAATTGATGAAGGGCAGGAGTTTCAAACTAAGGGAATGCAACACTTAACAAAATTATAGCAGAGAACTTCCCCAACCTCAAAAGGGAAAATCTCACTCACATTACTGAAACCTTCAGGACATCGAATAAACAGGACCCAGAAGGACCTCTACCAGACACATCATAGTAAAAACATTAAACATGAATAGTAAAGAGCTGATCCTTAATAAGGCAAAAAACAAAGAAAGAACTATACTTTACAATGGAAAAAAAATAGAATAATTGCTGACCTCTCCATGCAAACCCTAAGTACAAGAAAACCTTGGAAAAATATCATTCATGCCCTGAAGATCAACAACTGCCAACCCAGTCTGATATATCTTGCAAAACTAGCATTTACATTTGAAGGAGAAATGAGAATATTTCATTCCAAAAAGAAGCTAGATGAATTTATGCACACTAAACCAGCATTACAAAAAATATTAAGGAATCAAGAACAAAGAGCAGAACAGTAACAATTCCCATCAAGCTATCACCTATAAATCAGTAAACACAAAGGGAAAAAAGAGAGAAAGAAACACAGAAGGCAAAATAAATGACAAAGGACGCTAACCATTTCTCCATAACTTCCCTCAATGGAAACGGGCTGAACAATCCAATCGAAGGACACAGCAGAATGGCTTAAGAAACAAGTGTGGTACATATATACATTGGAATTCCACATAGCCAACAGGGAAGAAAAAATAATGGCATTCACTGGGAAATGGATGAAACTAGAGTGAATCATGTTGAGTAAGATAAGACCAAAGGAACAAAAGGCACATGGTATCCTTAATATGTGGATATTAGATCCAAACAGTATAAGAGTGATAACTCAATATTTGGGTACCCAAGGTTACGGACTTAGTCTTGGAGATATAAACATAACTACACAGATATAAAATCTATGATGGGATATATACATCAATCTATATAATATGTCTATAGAGTATATCTATGACATACAAATTAGCCTAATTTTAATTAAGTTCTAAAATCTATGTGCCAGTAATTGCATATAGATTCCCTTCTTGAATACTTGTTTGTTAAACATGACATTTGAAATATGATGTATATCAGTGTTAATAAAATCTTTCAAAAACAACAACAAACATCCAGGCATGGTTAGCTCACGCCTGTAATCCTAGCTACTCTGGAGGCTGAGATCTGAGGATCATGGTTCAAAGCCATGCCGGCATGAAAATGTATGAGACTCTTATCCCCAATTAACCACCACAAAACCAGAAGAGGCACTGTGGCTCAAGGGTAGGGCAGTAGCCTTGAACTGAAGAGCTCAGGGACAGCACCCCGGCCAAGTTCAAGCCACACAAGCACCCCTCCCCCCAAAAAAAAGGAATTAAAAAAAAGTAATTTGGAGCTTGTGCCTTCCCATTCTTGGGGTAGACCTCCATCCCTTATGATGGCCTTCTTGTCTTCAGAAGGAAGACAGTATAGAAAAGGACTTCTTGTCTTATCTCCGTTCTTCCTCCCCCTTTTTTTGCCAGTCATGGGGCCTGAACTCAGGACCTGGGCCCTGTCCTTGGCAGTCTCTGTGCTCAAGGCTAGCTAGCACCCTACCACTTGAGCCACAGTGTCACGGTGTCCCTTTCTCTGTTTATGTGGTACTGAAAAATCGAACCGAGGGCTTCATGCATGCTAGGCAAGCACTCCTATCCACCAAACCACATGCCCAGCCCGACTTCCCACTTCTTAGAAGCCTTCATCTAAAATGATGTGTACTGCTCCGCTACCTTGTCTCTAGTGAGTTCTAGCCATGGGGCCACGCCTTCATGGGTAGACTGTTAGAAAATCCATTCTTTGCTGGGAAATTATTTCATTTATATCCTAAAAAACACATAGGTTCAAATTTATCATCCCGCCAACTACCAACTTGCCTGAAATCATAGGTCTTGTATTTCTCCATATCTCATCCTTGTTAGCTAATGTCAAATCATTGAGTTCTTTCAAAATCTACATCTGAATCTCTTTTCCACTCAAACTGCCACTGTACAACTTCCAGCCCTACATTCAGATGTTCTGCTTATCAGATATATCCTCATTTTGCTCAAGTTGACTTTTTAATACTCTACTGTCATCATACACTTCTGCTAGAATTTTCTTTGTGTATGCATGTGTACGTGCCATGACATGAACTCAGGGCTTGAGTCACTGTCCTTAGCTTTTTCACTCAAGGTTGCTGCTCTACCACTAGAGCCACAGCCCTACTTTTGGCTTCTTGTTGGTTAATTGGAGATAAGAGGCTCATGAATTTTCTTGTGCAAGCTAGCTTTGATTTAGCTTCCTGAGTAACTAGGATTACAGACATCAGCCACAGGTACTCTCAGTTACAATTTATTTAGCACACTATTTGGAGATAGGAAACTAAACTGCTAAATAGCATAGAAGTTTATTTATTATCTATTCCTTTATAAAAGGATGTGGCATGTTTGTTAAATATGTCATTTGAAATATGATGTAAAAATCAATGTTAATAAATTCTTTAATAAAAAAGAAAATAGATAAACATAAAAAAGGATAAAATTCTCTCTTGCTACTTGTCTTTGTAACTTGTATCTATAACAATAATTAGAATGATTACATTTTCCCTCCACCTGTCTCTCTTCATTCATCATACCCTTTTCCCCTTAACCACTTTCAAGTATGAGAATCTAAGTATTCATTTTGTTCAACTGTGAGTTTTTCTAGGGAATTATACCTTCAAGTAGTGTCTAAAACAAAGTAGTCTCATCACATCTTACTGTTGCTTTCTCAGACATTTCATCCTTTCAGTAAACTCACTATTATTATATTCAGAAGCCTTCTCCACTATATTTTCCTATGAACTAGCCATAAAACTTACATTTTCTTAAAACTTCATGCCCACTGCCAATTGTGCAAAATTCAATTGCAGCAACTTACCTAAATGCATTGTGTTTTCTTTCTGCATCTGTTTAGCTACTAGAGAGAAGCATCCTAAAAACTGGTTCTGTAATTGTCCTCTCTGTATCTTGCAGAGGACAGTGTATAACAGAATATAATCTCTAAGGAAGAGAAACTATTTTTTGCCATTTTATTCTCAGTCTAGTATACAGAAGGCACCGAGTGCCCATTAGATTCATAACACTCAATGCCAATTTCTCAATAAAAAAGAAAACAGAATAGTTGAAAATATCAGGTCAGAATCCCAGCTCATGTGTATGACCTGGAATAATCTACCCAATCTCTTTCTTTGACATTCAGTTTCTTTTTTCTTATATTGTCATGTAACCATACTGTTAACAATACGCAGTATAGTAACGTATATTGTTACAAGTTTCAATATTTTTAAGCAAAGAACATTAATTTCTGTAAAGAAGATTCTATTTGTAGATCTAAACTATAATTTCCTTAAGAAAATGCAAGCGTACATAAAAAGAAACAAGAATAAGAGTTAACTATAAGCCAAAGTAGATAAAATATTAAAATACAATACAAAGAACTGACTAAATTAGAGATACATTTTACCTCACCAAGTCCATAGGCCCAGTACTGTGGATCTTCTAAAGGGAAAGCACCGCTAAATTTAATTTGAGATAGAGAGATAGAGATAGAGATAGAGAGATAGAGAGATAGAGAGAGAGAGAGAGAGAGAGAGAGAGAGAGAGAGAGAGAGAGAGAGAGAATTAATATTTGCTTTACTCCCTCTATAAGTTGATATGGTAAACTGCAATTTCAAATCTTGGCTTCAAAAAACAATTATATGAGAAATTAAAAGAAAAAGATACATATACTCATGTTAAGACTTCTGCAGTTTTAACATCATCCCCTTAAGTAACTGAGATTTGTTATCTAGCTCTGGAAGCTATTCTAAACCATTTTTTTTTGTTTTGTTGTTGTTTTTGCTAGTCCTGGAGCTTGAACTCAGGGCCTGAGCACTGTCCTTGAGCTTTCTCAAGAGGACGGCTCTACCACTTGAGCAACAACATCACTTCTGGCTTCTTGTGTGTATGTGGTACCCAGGAATCGAACCCAGAGTTTCATGCATACTAAAGCCTACAGCTTTATATTCATAAATTCCCAGATATTGAGGAAGAGAAAGTGATAATTTTAATAAAATGAATTATGAGTCTGCATTTTATGTAAGTCTCACAAATTACAAATCTCACAAAAATTCGTTTTGCATGTGTTTGTGTGTGAGGTACTACTGGGGCTTGAACTCGAGGCCTGGGTGCTTTTCCTTAGATTTTCTTTTTGCTCAGGCTATCATTTAAGTCACAGTTCTTCTACCTGCCTCCTGCTGTTTAACTGGAGATAAGAATTCCATTAGCCTTCCAATGCAGGTGTGGCTTTGAACTGTGATCCTCAGATCTCAGTCCCCTGAATAACAAGTGTAGGCATAAGGTTTAGGTATTCTCTTAAATCAGTATTTTAAAGATATCCCTAAAGCCACTTTCAAATTAAAAATCTAAATAGATTCCTAGTTTCAACGATTTGTCTAAATCACAATTGCCGAAAAAGTTGGGACTATTCTAGAAACTACTGGCTAAAATGAAGTTTTCTTTAAATAGCCATAATTGGAAGTCATCATGCAGAAGGATCAGTGAAACAGCCTCAAACCTCTAAATAAATTAGGTTATCAAATTACAAAGGATTTGATACCAATCTACTCGAATCCAGAAGATTTTGTACAGAGTCAGGAGTCAGATAAATGCTGGCAAGAGGGCAGCATTTCTCTCTTCCTAGAACACATGCTGTGGGTTCCATGAATGGTTGGCAAGCTTGCTTAGGCCACTAACATATGTATCATCACTCCCTGTTCTTGTTCGTGGTATTTAGGTTGAAACCTGGGACCCTGATCTTGCTAAGCAATGCCTCTACTAATTTATTCCTTGTTCTGATATAATACAAAGAAATCTGCTTATGGAAACCCTAAAGTAAGGAAATATGCTTGCCAAGTTAATAAGCATACCTATTTTTTACTGCAAATAAATTGATATTCTGGTAAATATATCAATTTCTTGAACATATAAATGTATTTTCTTTAGTGTCATGAACACTAATATTCAGATAAGAAAAATATTTCAGGGAAGGCAGCTGTAAGTACCATACCCTCAACTAGCGTGCTGCTTGCCCTCAGGCAATATGCTTACCTCACTGTCTTGGTTCAACCTGATACACATATCACTCTAATATATAACTACAGATATATATATCCTAATATACATTCTACAGATTTATATGAAAACTTACATATGTTTCTCTAGACATTGCTGGGTATTTTTCTGTGGTATCTTCTCTTGGTAATCATTTTTAAGTTTTCCTTAAAAATAAAAGTATGCTTTGAGTAAAAGATCCAGCATAACTTATCTCTATTTTTTCACTTAAGACATATGCGCATGACACATACAGTAGGAAAACACTGGTTTGCACTGTCAGATAAACAAGATGTCATAGAAACTCACTCTAGTTTATGGCTTTGTGTTTTGATAAAGTAGATGAATTTATACACTGTATCATCTTCTCTTGGTATCAGACAGGAACACTTTTCTCTACTACTCTGCCCATCTGCCTCAAACGTCAAAATCTACAGGTGCTCAAGGCTCAATACAGAGTGTGCTCACCCTCATGTGCTTTATGTCACTCAATGACCTATGATAGCTGATATAACACTGCTTCTGGAATAAACACCAAAAAAAATCTGTACATGCTCAAAACAGGTGCTAATTTTCTTTAAAAATTAGTTTCAGTCTATGGTTAGATAAATCTGCAAACAAAGAAAACTTTAGTTTTCAAAATTCAACTATACAGGAGTGGGTGCATCTTACATATGTAAAATACACCAATATATATCAAAGCTGGAAACAAAAATTATGTATTTTCCATCTACAATACCAACCGTTATTTTCAGAGGTGGCTGAGTAGCAATTCTCCTCAAAAGATGTATTGCCATCATTTATCTCATCATTGCATTCTCTCTGATAATTCTTGACTGACTGACATGCTTCTGGGTAACAGCTAAAAGCCATCTCTGGAACTGTAAAAATGTCTCTACTGCATCCATCAATGAAATGGTTTTCAGAAGGAGTGACAGCACAAGATTCTCCGAAATTATTGCGAACACACTTATCAAAGGGTTCTTTTATTCTTTGTTGATCTATGCTTAATAAGTTAATGATATTTTGATTAACAAAAGAGCCCTGACTCTCTGATGCAAACATATGAGTTGGCTGGGTCATGTTTCCAAGAAAACTTGAAAATTCTTTTTTATTATCTTCCAAAATATCTTGTACTGGATGGCTTTTAATAATGAAGTCTGACGGTCTTCTTGTATCCATGCTTCTACAATCCTCACTCACAGATATAGCAGGTGTAAGAAATTTCTCATTACCTGGACTTTTGGACAAATAAACTTGTATAAGCATAAAAAGTACAACCAATTTAAACTCTTAGACAATATATTGAGGATTAATAAACCTTTACTACATTACATACACACACACACACACACACACACACACACACACACACACACACATATTTGCCAGTTCTGAGGCTTAAACTCACCAGAGACTGAGCAATATCCTTGGACTTTCTCAAGGCTAGAGCTCTGGCACTTGAGCCACAGCACCACGCCCAGCTTTTTCTATGTATGTGGTACCAAGAAATTGAACCCAGGTCATTGTGCATGCTAGGTGAGCACTCTACCACTTGCCAAACAACCAGCCCTATATTTTATTTTTTATATTGAAGTAAGTGATGTTTTGGATGGAAATGTATCTAATATACTCCATACATATGTATATACTACTGAGTATAAAAATATATACTGTTTTGTAGTTCACATGAAAAATTAATTGTTTTATTGGTTACATAATCAAAACAAAATGATTGACTATAATAATATCTCATCTACAATAAAGTCTAGCAAATAATTCAGTCGACCACTGTGTGTCACTGCTGCTCCATTTGCCCACAGAGAGATTTCCAAGAGTAGAAAAAAGTTACCCTGCATATGAAAAGCTAAAGCCATTTCCTCTAAAAACAGGAATGAGACAAGGATGCCCACTCTCTCCACTCCTAGCCAGAGCAATAAGGCAAGAAGCAAGCATGAAGGGGATCCAAATAGGGAAAGAGGAAGTGAAACTTTCCCTCTTTGCAAATGACATGATTCTGTATTTAAAGAACCCTACAGATTCCTCTCCCAAGTTGCTTGAGCTGATTCAAAACTTTGGCAGGTAGCAGGGTATAAAATTAACCCTCAAAAATCAACTGCCTTCCTATATGCCAACAGTGAGAGGAAGGAAGAACGAACCAGAAAAGCAACTCCTTTTGCAATAGCCACAAAGAAAATAAAGTACCTAGGAATTAACTAAGAATGCAAATAACTTTATGATGAAAACTTTAAAATCCTGAAAAAGGAAATTAAAGCAGAACTGAGAAAATGGAAAAAACCTCCCATGCTCCTAGACTGGAAGAATTAACATCATGAAAATGGCAATCTTGCCAAAGGCTATCTACAAATTCAACGCAATACCCATCAATATCCCAATGTCATTCTTTAAGAAAATAGAAGAGGCAATCCAAAATTTCATACAGAATAATAAAAGACCCCGTATAGTAAAAAGAATCCTTACCAGAAAGAACAGAGCAAGACGAATTTCAATTCCAAACTTTAGACTCGATTACAGAGCTACAGTAACCGAAACAGCTTGTCACTGGCACAAGAACAGGCCTGAGGACCAATGAAATAGAACTGAAGACCCAGAATTCAACCCACAGACCTATGGCCACCTAATCTTTGTTAAGGGAGCCCAAAAACTAGAATGGAAGAAAGACAGCCTCTTCAACGAGCGGTGCTGGTAGAACTGGTTAAGCACCTGTAGACAACTAAAGTTGGATCCTTCTATGTCACCCTGCACCAGGATTAACTCCAAATGGATCAAAGACCTCGAGGTAAAAGCAGATACAATGAAAACTTTACAAGAAGGAATAGGAAAATTTCTTAATAAAGACCCTGAAACACATCAAATCAAAGAAAGTTTGGATAAATGGGACTGCACTAACCTGAGGGGCTTCTGTATGGCAAAGGACATAGCTAGTAAGCTAAATAGAAAGCCCACAGAGTAGGAAAAGATATTTCCTAACCATACAACAGACAAAGGCCTCTTATCTAAAATATATCAGCAGCTAAAAAAATTGAACCACTCCAAAACTAATCTCCAAAGAAACAACCATGCCATTAAAAGATCGGCCAAAGACTTAAAGAGAGTCTTCTCTGCAGAAGAAATAAGAATGGCCTATAGACACATGAAGAAATGATCGACATCTCTGGCCATAAAAGAAATGCAAAGCAAAACAACTCTGATTCCCACCTCACTCTAGTTAGAATGGCCATGATCAAGAAATCTTATAACAACAGATGCTGGAGGGGATGTGGCCAGGAGGGATCACTACTACACTGTTGGTGGGAGTGTAAACTTATCCAACCACTATGGGAAGCAGTGTGGCAGTTTGTTCCTCAAAAGACTAAACATGGAGCTCCCCTATGACCCAGCAATTCCATTACTTGGCATTTACCCAATCGTCTAGAACCCACGAGCAAAATGATGTTCATTGCAGCACTATTTACAATTGCAAAGATATGGAACCAACCCAGATGCCCCTCAGGGGATGATTGGATCAAAATATGTGGTATTTATACACAATAGAATTCTATGCTGCCATCAGAAAGAACAGCATTGCCCCATTTGTAAGGAAATGGAAAGACTTGGGAAATAATCATATTAAGTGAAATAAGCCAGATTCAAAGGGACATAGGCTCAATGGCTTCCCTCATTTGTTATAATTAGTATAAACCTTGGTTTCTCCTAGCAGAGGATTACAATACGGCAAAATTTAGATACATTAGGCCATATAGGATGAGGCTAAATGAAACGATCTCCAAGAGATAGAAACAAGAGCCATATAAGATGTGACTATTGTTCTTAATGTACTATGCTATTTCTCTAAAAAAAATTTAGCTTGCGTAAATATCAATTAAATAGTTTTAAGAACACTTTAATTGATATTTTGCAACCAAATAAAGATATTAAAGCAGCTACTAAGTTCCAAAGAAGAAAACTGTAAACAGGAGATCAGATAAATTAGATGAAAATCAGGAGCAATAGAAGACTCCAAAGTTTGTTTCTAATGCAGAAATGGTAAGTCTAAGTGAAGTCCAATTTGTGGAAAAGAATCAAAACTAAGATAGAAATAATGAGAAATAAAGATGCTTTTTATTTGTACTTCTAGTAACTACAAATTTACTTGGGATTGAGTGGTTTGAGGTTGGTGGTATTAAAGACATTTTAAAAAGAAGCATACTGACACAATACTGATTTCCAATTTTATCCTCAAGTTATTTATCAAATATTCAATAAGCACCTACAAGTATTATAGGCATTAAGTCATATGTTAAGGACAGAAAAAGAAGTGAGTTCAATATTAAAAGAGGGAAATTTTTTGCTCATATTCATAATTCATAATCCCACAATATTTCTCAATGTTTACACTCTTTTGTTATATTAGGAGATATAATCTAACACATACCATGAACAGTACAAAAGTTGAGCATGAGTGTGAAATTTTTATGGGGTGGGGGAAAGCCACAAACAAGCAATTCATGACTTGTAAAACACATTATAAAATGCATTCTAAGTGGGGCACGGTGGCTCACGATTATAATTCTAGCTAATCAGGAGGCTGAGATCTGAGGATCAAGGTTCAAAGCCAGTCTGGGCAAAAAAGGACCTGAGACTCTTATCTCCAGTCAACCTCTAGAAAATGGGGCTTGGCTCAAGGGCAGGTTGGTGGCCTTGGGCTGAAGAGTTCCGGGACAACGCCCAGGCTGAGTTCAAGCTCCATGACCCACAAAAAAAAAATATCCAGGCAGCATCTGATTTGGGAATAAATATTGCAAAGGATTCCTTGTAGAGAATAGAGAATTGAAACTAATAAACTCCAAAGTCTTACAATAATTAAACTTAGCTTTCTAACTATAACTTATTAAAAGTTATGGGTTAAAATACAGATAAGTTCTCTAAATAATTCTTTTATATGCATTTATTATGTGCCTATTATGTAGTAGGGAGACAATAAAGATTATATGCTAAAGAAGACGGATAGCAAACAAATAAGACTATCCATTAATAAGTGCAATGGATAAGAATTTAAAACACAGAATACAGAAGTCTCCAAAAAATGAGGGGACCAACAGTGTTTTCTCCAAAGAAACAGTTTTAGGTCCATGTCTAGAGAGTAAGCTATAATTATACAGAGATTTATATTTAAGGAAAATATTATAAGCAACCTACTTAGAAAGACAAGATTTAAGTGACCACTTCTAGAGGGAACCAGGAAAAAACAGAAGAGACCGCATATGTGGGCCTTCCACTCACCTCCAGCATGAACTTAAAGAGCAAGAACACACCAGTACAACTATTTTCTTTTTTTTTTTTTTTGCCAGTCCTGGGCTTGAGCTCAGGGCCTGAGCACTGTCCTTGGACTTTCGCAAGGCTAGAGCTCTACCACTTGAGCCTCAGCACCACTTCCGGCTTTTTTTCTGTGTATGTGGTACCAAGGAATCGAACCCGGGTCTTCATGCATGCTAGGCAAGCACTTTAACCACTAGGCCAAACTCCTGGCCCAGTACAACTATTTTCATTGCAGCATTATTTACCATAGATAAGACATAGAACCAATGCAGATGCTTCTAAGTAGATGAATGGATCAAGAAAATATGATGTGAATGTGTGTGTGTGTGTGTGTGTGTGTGTATACATATATATAATAGAATTCTATGCTTCCATGAGAAATAATGACATCGCCCCATTTCTAAGGAAATGGAAGATTTGGGAAAAAATCATATTAAACAAGCCAAACCCAAAGACACATAGGCTCTGTGGTTTTCCTAATTTCTAATACTAGAATATGTCTATTGTA
This sequence comes from Megascapheus bottae, assembly GCF_031878675.1. Lineage (NCBI taxonomy): Eukaryota > Metazoa > Chordata > Mammalia > Rodentia > Geomyidae > Megascapheus > Megascapheus bottae. The sequence continues at coordinate 4,170,436 of NC_143510.1, forward strand.
GGGCCAGGAGTGTTACATGCTTGCCTAGCATGTACAAAGCCCTGGGTTCAATTCCTTGGTACCACATCCACAGAAGAAGCTGGAAGAGATACTGTGGCTCAAGTGGTAGAGTGCTAGCTTTGAGAAAGCTCAAGGACAGTGCCCAGGCCCTGAGTTCAAGCCCTAGGACAGGTAAGGAAAAAAAAAGGTACAGCTAGGCATTAGTGACTCATAACTTCAATTCTGGATACTCAAAGTCAGTCTAGGTAGAAAAATCCCTGAGATTCTTATCTCCAATTAACCACCAAAAAGCCAAAGTAGATTTGTGGCTCAAATGGCAGCATGTAAGCCCTCGGTGACAAACATTAAGAGTGTGAGGCCTTGAGTTCAAGCTGCGCTGCACTACACACACACACACACACACACACACACACACACACACAGTGATAAAAAGCCAAGAAATCCAATTAAAATGAGCAAATCATTTGAATAGGAATTTCTCAAAATAAAAAGAAAAGCCAACAAATCAATGAAAAATATTCAACTCTAATTGGTCATCAGAAAAATGCAAATCAAAACTAGGATGATTACTACCCCACTATGGTTAAATAGCTATTATACTTTTAAAAATATATTCTGTACATTATCTCATATGCATGCAATATGGAGACAGTATTCCAATTGCTTTGAATTACTCTCGAAATGAATTCTCCCCTTCATAATAGAGTTTAACTTTATAGCAGAAAAAGACCTTAAAGGAGATTTTTTTGTTATTAGCATATTGTTATTAGCATATTGTTATTTTTGAAAAAATTACAAGGAAAGTTCTTGTGATAATTAGTAACATATAAAGGATCATAAAACTCAAAATTATTAAAATGAAATAATCCTGCCCTTTTCAACTTAAAAAAATATATATTGTGAGTAAAATGTAGATTTAAACCCTGTGGAAAAGCAAATTAGAACTATAATTATAAAAAATAACATGACGTTTCCTCAAAATACTAAATATATATAGATATATATGCCAAATGATCTAGCCACCCAACTTCTTGATGACATATCTGAAAGTAACCAAATAGCCCACTATTAAGAGACATAAATGCACAGACATGTTTACTGTGGCACTACTCATAGTGTATTAGGGAATCAGCCTCCATACTCAGGAAAAGTGGGAGCATAGTGAAGAGTCAAAATCCTGTCATTTGCAGTGAAATAGATGGGACTGTAGGACATGGTGCTAAGTAAAAGAAGACAGCCACATATACTATTCTCTTCCATATGTGAATGCTAATAAAATATAGTATTACTGAAAATCAGGAAGGATTTCTGGTAGGGTGTTTGGAAAGAAGAAGTATTTGATGAAAGATCGCTATGGAAAATCATGCTAGAGCTCATTACTATATACATTATGTTAAACATGTTTTGAAGGATAATTTTTTGAAGGATATTTTAAATAAATGATACATTTTACTGAGTGTTTTGTTTCTACAAATGTACTTAAGTCTGTTTATATTCCTAACTAAAATTATGCCCCTTAAAAGCAAATTAACACTGAACATACAGAATTCTATTATTTCTTTATTTTCTTTGCATCTTTTCTTACCTTTGTAATTGCCCAAATAATGTTCCAAACTGTGCTACTTTATATGATGAATTGAGAACATCTTGACCATCTCTTAACTTGGAAACCAAAGAATCAGAACAATTAATTTCACTGAGCTAAAAAACAAAGAAAATGTCAAAATAGTAAATATACGTACATATAATTTATTTACCAAAGGTGACATTTACATAATCTACATCTATATTAAAATATGTATTTATGGTGGGGGGAGAAAGAAAGATGGACCTGAAACAATAGGAACCAGCCTAGCTCTCTAACACAAAAATAGAGAGTCAGGAAATCCCATGAGCAAACTATCTTAAGAAACACATGACTACAAATTCAAGAAACAACGGAGAAGTATACAAACCGAAAAAGAAACGGAGATAAAGCTTATATCCAACATTCCCAAAGAATCCGAAACATGATGACCCCTCCCCCACCCTCACTGCTGGCTCCAAGCCACCAAAGCCGTGGCAGAGGGTGCCTGGGCCGGGAAAGCCCCCAACTCCAGACACAGGAATCCCACAGAGACCGGTCTTGGGCAGCAGAGACAGCAGTGGAGACCAGAGGGGAGGCGAACGACCCTCCAACACCGTGGAGCAGCTCAGACAAACCCTGACCAGTAAGTGGTCCAAGGGGTTCCCCCAAACCCATCGGGAAAGCAGAGCTGTTGGTGAGCTACAGAACTTAACTCAGACCCCTCCACCCAGCCCAAGAAAGACTGGCAAGTGGGGGGGGCAAGGAATTCAGAATCCTGTCCCTTCCCCCAGCACTCCCTCCTCCAGGCCATTGACTGGAGACTGACAGGTGGGCAGGCACTAAGACCCAGCACCCCAAACAAAGGGGGTAGAGGTGTCCCTGCTCCCACCTGCCCAACAGCCTCGTCTCCCAGGCCACTGAAACTGGAGACTGAGGGGCGCTAAGATCTTGCCTTCCAACAGCGGGTGGATGTGTGCATGAGTCTGCAAGCCAGCATCTGACTGAACCAAAACTAAGTGGGGCACCATCCTGAGGAGAGCCTCTGGCAAGCCAACACCAAGGGACCCCCCCCACACACACAGAGTCACAAAAAGACTCTCAACCAAAGCAGCCCAGTACTTCCCTGAAACACAGCAGAGAACTGAAGGGCAGACCAGCAGGGGCAGAGCTCACCCTCTGAGATCCAGAAAGGTGCAGCTGTGCCCTCAGAGCCCACTTTCTCTGCTGGGACCCGCTCCTTGGAACAGGGCCACAAGCTAGCTGGCTCCCAGAAGCTCTCAAACCTCAGGCCCTCAGCAGGGCCCCACCCCTGGGAATAGGATGGGCAAACTAGCTGCAGGGCCTCACGGCTGAAGGCCCCAAACTGCGGCCCACAACGGGGCCACTGGTTGTGCTAGCTGAGAGCTAGCTGTGCAGCAGCACACAGCCTTTGGGGACGAGCTGACACACCTGTAAAAGCTACAATCTCCAACCCAGTCAGCAGTGGAACTAGTTTGGCTGAGAACCACACATTTACACAGATTCCCAGAACCACCAGCCCCAAACCAAGTAAAGACCGCCACCTATAGACCACAGAGGGAAACTACAACAACAGTCTCCAATGCATCGGGAATTGCAATTGACAAATCACAATATGTATAATCAAAGTCCCACACAAAGCCCACAAGGAAACAAGAGTGAAAGGACGAGAAAGATGTCACCACCCCAAGAAATGACACCTGAAGTGACACGAAACATGATTCTACTCAAGGAGATGACTACGGACATGACTAAAGAGATTAAAGCAGAACTCCAAAACAATTCCAGGAACATAAACAGGAAATCAGCAAGGAGCTCCTTGAATTCAAAAGAGAAATAGAAAAAAAATTATACATCCCTAGAAGAAAAGATTAATACCCTCGCAACAGACATGATCAGCTCAGTGTCCACAAAGCAAACAAAAATTAAAGCATTAAGCAACAAATTGACTGAGATGGAGAATAGGACATCAGGAAAGGAAGATAAAATAGAAGAGCTGGAATAGAGAATCATCAGTCTACAGAAATCAGTCAGAACTCACCAAAGAGAACTCCAGGACTTGGCAGACGCAGCCAAGAAATCTAATCTTCGTATAACAGGTATTGAAGAAGGGGCAGAGGGGCAGAGATTATCAATAAAGGAATGCAACTCTTATTCACCAAAATCATAACAGAGAACTTTCCCAACCTCAAAAGGGAAAATACACACATTATTAAGGCTTCAGAACTCCAAACAAGCAAGATCCTAGAAGGAACTCGTCTAGACACATCCTAGTAAAAACACTAGACCCGAATAATAAGGAGCTGATCTTAAATGCCACAAAAGCAAAGAAAGAGCTATACTAAACTGGAAAAAAAAATAGAATAACTGCGGACCTCTCCACGCAAACCTTAAATGCAAGAAAAGCTTGGAAAAATATCATTCATGCCCTGAAGATCAACAACTGCCAACCCAGACTGATATATCCAGCAAAACTAGCATTTACATTTGAGGGAGAAACAAGAATATTTCATTCCAAAGAGAAGCTATATGAATACATGCACACTAAACCAGGATTACAAAAAAATATTAAATAATCAAGAACAAACTGCAGAACATCAAGAACCCCCATCAAGAAGCAATCACATATGAATCTCTAAACACAAAAGTGGAAAAAAGGGAGAAAGAAACTCAGAAGTTAAAATAAATAATGACAAAGGACACAAACCACTTCTCCATAATTTCCCTAAATGTGAAGGGGCTCAACAATCCAATCAAAAGACACAGAACAGCAGACTGGATTAAGAAACAAGACCCATCCACATGTTGCCTCCAAGGGACCCACCACTTCACTGCCAAAGACAGAAACAAACTCCAAGTGAAAGGATGGGAAAGAATTTTCGACTACAATGCACCAGCAAATAAGCAGGAGTAGCAATCTTAATCGCTGACAAAATTAACTTCTCAGTAAAATCAGTAAATAAAGATAAAGATGGCCACTACATATTGCTAAAGGGTACAATCCATACCCAGAATATTACACTTATAAACATTACTCCCCCAACACGGGAGCACCCAAATTCGTGAAGCAAACTCTCTTAGAATTACAGAACGAGATAGACTAAAACACAGTCATAGTGGGAGACTTCAATACGCCACTCTCACCAAATGACAGGTCAACTCAACAAAAGATAAGCAAAGACCCCATCGACATAAAAACAACACCATACTCCAGCTGGGCTTAACAGATATACACAGAGTCTTCCATCCAGTGGCGAAACTATACATTTTTCTCAGCAGCACATGGAACATACTCCAAAATAGATCATATAGTAGTTCATACAGAAAACATAAGCAGATGCAAGAAGGCTGATATAATCCCATGCATTCTATCTGATCACAGTGGAGTCAGACTAGTTCTGAATAACACAGTAAAAGGTTAAAAAAAACATTCAAACACTTGGAAGCTGAACAACTTCTGACTTAACTCCTGGCTTACAAAACAAATCAAAGAAGGAATTCAAAACTTTCTTGAATGTAAGGACAATCATGTTACATCACAAAGGAACTTATGGGACAGAGTAAAGGCAGTTCTAAGGGGCAAATTTATCGCACTAGGAGCCCATATTCAAAACACAGAATAAGAGCATGTAAATAACACGAAGAAGAAACTAAAGCACCTAGAAGAGCAAGAAAAAATTAATTCTAAAACAACTAGAAGGACAGAAATAACGAAAATAAAATCGGAAATAGAGACTAAGATCCACTATACACAAAATTAATAAATCAAAAAGTTGGTTCTTTAAAAGAGTCAACAAAATGGAGAAGAGGAAGATGACGCCGAGACAATAGGGACACTGCCTAGCTCTCTCTCACAAAAAGAGAGAACCAGGGAGTCCCACAAATCAATTACCTTAAGAAATCCACAACAACAAACTCAAGAAGCAAAGGAAAAGGACCCAAATTGAAAAAGAAATCCAGATAAAGCTCACATCCAACTTTCTCAAAGAATTCGGAAGGCGAGGACCACTCCCCCACCGCGCCAGCTCCGAGCCAAGAAAAGCAGCGGTGGAGGGGGCAGTGGAGGGAGCCAGGCTGGGCAGCGCCGGGCCGGGCAGCGCCGGGCCGGGCAACCGGGTCAGCAAGCCGTAGAAGCAGCGGAACCCAGACGCGGACCACAAGCGGCGGCGGAGATCCGAGGGGAGTGAAGGATTATCCAACACCATGCAGCACCCACAGACGAGGTGTGAGTACTGCACCGGGCCCCAAAACACAGAGCGGGTGCCAAGCCATAGAACTTAACTCAGACCCCTCCACCCCACCTGAGAATAGTAGGAACAAGGGGGGCAAGGAATTTAGAATCCTGTCCCTTCCCTCAACAGCTCCCTCCCCCAGGCCAATGACTGGAGATTGACAGGCAGGAGGCGCCAAGACCCAGCACCTCACCAAGGGAGGCGGAGGTGTCCCAGTCCCCACTCGCCCACCAGGTTCCTCTCCCAGGCCTCTGACAGGAGACTGACAGGCAGGCTGCACCAAGACCCAGCACCCCACCAGGGGAGGCGGGGATGTCCCAGCTCCCACCCGCCCACCTGGTTCCTCTTCCAGGCCACTGGGTCTGGAGAGCGGGGAGCACTGTGTCCCTGCCTTACAACAGCGTGTACGGGACAACAGGAGCCAGCATCTGTCCCCCCCAAATCTTAAGCGGGGCATTCTCCAGCTGGGAATCCTGAGCGAGACAGCACTGAGGGGCCCCCCACAGTCACAGACTCTCTGACAAAGCAGCAGGGAACTGAAGGGCCGACCAGCAGCCAAGCTAGCCTTCTGAGAATCAGAAAGGCTCAGCTCTGCCCTTGGAAAACACGTCCTCAGCTGGGCCCCGCCCCTGGGAACAGAGCGGACAGCCACAGGTACTGCTGAGAGCCCCTAGAAACTCCCAAACCCCAGACCCTTGGCTGGGGGCCCGCCCCTAGAAGCAGCACAGGAAAACCAACCATCCACTCAGCATGCTGAGACCAAAGCTCGCAGATCCATCCCACGGCCCACTGTGAGGCCACTGGCTGGGCTGTACAGCAGCACACAGCCTCTGGGAATCGATCGAACACCTACAAAAATGGCAAACTCTGACATAGTCAGCAGAGGAATCAATTTGGCTGAGAACCACAGGTATTCACATACTCCCAGAACAACGGTCCCAATCCAAGCAAAGACCGCTACCTACTGACCACAGAGCAAACTACAACAACAGTTCTCGGTGCTGAGGAGACCTCAAAGAAGAATCACGACATACATAAATAATCAAAGTCCCACGCAAAGCCCAATAGGCAACAAGAGCGAAGAGACAAGAGAGATGTCACCATCCCAAGAAATGACACCTGAAGAGACACGAAACATGACCCTATTCAAGGAGATGATTGTGAACATGACTAAAGAGATTAAAACAGAATTCCAAAAACAATTCCTGGAACATAAGCAGGAAATCTCCAAAGAGCTCCTCGAATTCAAAAGAGAAATGGAAGAAAAGATTAATACCCTCAGAGCAGACATGATCAGCTCAGCATCCACACTTCAAGCAAAAATGGAGGCATTAAGAAGCAGACTGACGGAGATGGAGAACAGAACATCAGAAACGGAAGACAAAACACAAGAGCTGGAACAGAGAATCGCCACCTTGGAAAAATCAGTCAGAATCTACCAGAGAGAGCTCCAGGAACTGGCAGATGCAGCAAAGAAGTCTAATCTTCATATAATAGGGATTGAGGAGGAGGCCGAATTCCAGGACAAAGGTATGCAACCCTTATTCACCAAAATCATAGCAGAGAACTTCCCTAACTTCAAAAGGGAAAATACTCACATTATTGAAGGTTTCAGGACCCCAAGCAGGCAAGATCCTAGAAGGAACTCACCTAGACATATCATAGTAAAGACATTAGACCCGAATACCAAGGAATTGATCTTAAATACTGCAAAAACAAAGAAGGAGCTATATTATAATGGGAGGAACATTCGAATTACAGCAGATCTCTCCACGCAAACCCTAAATGCAAGAAAAGCTTGGAAAAACATCATTGATGTCCTGAAGACCAACAACTGCCAACCCAGACTGACATATCCAGCAAAACTAGCATTTACATTTGAGGAGAAACAAGAATATTTCACTCCAAAGAGAAGCTTTATGAATATGTGCACACTAAACCAGCGTTACAAAGAATACTAATTAATCGAGAACAAATTGTAGAACATCAAGAACCCCCATCAAGAAGCAAACATCTATAATTCACTAAACACAAAAGGGGAAAAAAGAGAAAGAAACTTAGAAGTAAAAATAAATAACAACAATGGACACTGACCACTTCTCCATAATCTCCCTAAACGTGAACGGGCTGAACAATCCAATCAAAAGACACAGAGCAGCAGACTGGATTAAGAAACACCACCCATCCATATGTTGCCTCCAAGAGACCCACCTCACTGCCAAAGACAGAAACAAATTCCAAGTGAAAGGATGGACACGAATTTTCCACTCCAATGCACCATGCAAAAAAGCAGGAGTAGCAATCTTAATCTCCAATAAAATTAACTTCTCAGTAAAATCAGTACACAAAGATAGAGACGGCCATTATATATTAGTAAAGGGTACAATCCATGCCCATAATATTACAGTTATAAACATCTACTCCCCAACACGGGAGCACCCAAATTCATCAAACAAACTCGTTTAGAACTACAGAAAAAGATAGACTCAAACACAATCATTGTTGGTGACCTCAATACACCACTCTGAACAAATGACAGGTCAACTCAACAAAAGTTAAGCAAAGACACCATCAACTTAAATGACACAATAGCCCAGCTGGGCTTAACAGATATACACAGTCTTCCATCCAACGGCAAAACTTTTTACATTTTTCTCAGCAGCACATGGAACACACTCCCAAATAGATCATATAATAGTTCATACAGAAAAATTAAGGAGATACAAAAAGTCTGATATAATCCCATGCATCCTATCAGACCACAGTGGAGTCAGACTAATTCTGAACAATGCAGTCAAAGTCAAAAAACATTCAATCACATGGAAACTGAACAACACACTTCTGAATAACCCCTGGGTAACAGATCGGATCAGAAATGAAATTAAAAACTTCCTTGAATGTAATGACAATCAAGAAACATCACAAAGAAACTTATGGGACACAGCAAAGGCAGTTCTAAGAGGCAAATTTATCGCCCTAGGAGCTCTTATTAAAAAGACAGAAGAAGAGCATGTAAATATCCTTAAAAAAAATAAAAACTGAAACAGAGCCGGGAGTTTGACCTAGTGGTTAAAGTGCTTGCCTAGCATGCATGAAGACCCGGGTTCGATTCCTCGGTACCACATACATAGATAAAAGCCAGAAGTGGTGCTAATGCTCAAGTGGTAGAGCTCTAGCCTTGAGAAAGTCCAAGGACAGTGCTTAGGCCCTGAGCTCAAGCCCAGGACTGGCAAAAAAAAAAAAAAACTGAAACACCCAGAGGAGCAAGAAAAAGTTAATTCTAAAACAGCTAGAAGGACAGAAATAACAAAAATAAAATCAGAAATTTCAGAGATTGAAATAAGATCTACTATACACAAAATTGATAAATCAAAAAGTTGGTTCTTTGAAAGAGTCAACAAAATTGACATACCCTTGGCAAGATTAATCAAAAAAAGGAAAGGGGAGGCTCAAATAAACAAGATTAGAGACCCCACGGGAACAATCACAACTGATTCCCAAGAAATCCAGTCCATAATGAATAGGTACTACCAGAGCCTATATTCAAAGAAACAAGAAAATCTAATAGAAATGGATGATTTCTTAAATAAATATAGGCTACCCACACTGAACAACGATGAGGTAAACAAATTGAACAGACCAATTTCTTACAACAAAATTGTGGAAGCAATCAGGGAAATGCCAACCAAAAAAAGCCCAGGTCCAGATGGTTTCACTGCGGAATTCTACAAGACGTTTAAAGATGAAATAACACCTATACTCTTGAAACTCTTCCGAGAAATACAAACAGAAGGAGCAATACCAAACTCATTTTATGAAGCTAATATTACTCTCATCCTCAAACCAGGGAAAGACCCACCAAAAAAGAAAATTACAGACCTATCTCTCTAATGAACACAGACGCAAAACTCCTCAATAAAATATTAGCCAACAGAATCCAGAAACAAATTTAAAAAATCATACACTATGATCAAGTGGGCTTCATCCCACAAATGCAAGGCTGGTTTAACATTCGCAAATCAATCAATGTAATACACCATATCAATAGACTAAAGAAAAAAATCATAAGATAATTTCTCTGGATGCGGAGAAGGCATTTGACAAAATACAACATCCATTCATGTTGAAAGCACTAGAAAAAATAGGAATAAGAGGTACATTCCTCAAAATAGTGAAAGCCATATATGAAAAACCTACAGCCAGTATTATACTAAATGGTGAAAAACTGGAACCATTCACCTTAAAATCAGGAACTAGACAGGGATGCCCACTCTCTCCACTTCTCTTCAATATAGTGCTGGAACCCTTAGCCAGAGCAATAAGACAAGAAAAGGACATCAAAGGGATCCAAATAGGGAAAGAAATTAAACTATCCTTATTCGCAGACGACATGATCCTCTACTTGAGTGACCCAACAAACTCCACTCCCAAACTCCTAGAATTAATAAACCACTTTAGCAAAGTGGCAGGATACAAAATCAACCTTCAGAAGTCAATAGCCTTCTTGTACACCAACAATACACAAACAGAAGGCCAAATCAAGAAAATGACTCCATTTGCAATAGCCCCCAAAAGAATAAAATACTTAGGAATATACTTAACCAAAGAAGTAAAGGAATTGTTCAATGAAAATTATACAAGCCTAATGAAAGAAACTAAAGAGGACACTAGGAAATGGAAAGACATCCCATGCTCATGGCTAGGGAGAATCAACATAATGAAAATGGCTATACTGCCAAAACTGATATACAAATTCAATGCAATCTCCATCAAAATCCCAAAGACATTCTTTATAGAAATTGAAGATATAATCCAAAGATTCATATGGAACAAGAAAAGACCTAGAATAGCCAAAACAATTCTAGGCAAAAAGAGCAATGCTGGTGGTATTACAATACCAGACTTCAAACTCTACTATAGAGCCATAGTAACAAAAACTGCTTGGTACTGGCACAAAACCAGACCGTAAGATCAGTGGAACAGAATAGAAGACCCAGAAATAGAACCATATACCTATAGGCAACTTGTATTTGACAAAGGAGCCAAAGATATACAATGGAACAAACACAGTCTATTCAATTATTGGTGCTGGCAAAACTGGGCAGCCACATGCAGAATACTAAAAATTGACCCTAGCCTTTCGCCATGCACAAGCATTAACTCAAAGTGGATCAAAGACCTCGATGTCAGACCAGAAACCTTGAAACAACCACAAGACAGAGTTGGAGATACACTGGAACTCATAGGCACAGACAACAGATTCCTGAACAGAATCCCAGGGTCACAACAGATTGGAGAGAGACTCCATAAATGGGACTACCTAAAAATAAAAAGTTTCTGTACAGATAAAAGCATATTCGAAAGCGTACAAGAGCGAGGACTCAATAACTGCATACCCAAAGCAATGGACATGGTAATGGAAATACAAACGTAACTATATAGACAAAAAAACCTATGACTCTATAATCATAATGTTTTATTTCATAAACTGATATGTTTCTATGACATACAAACTGTTAGCCTAATTTTGATTAAGTTCTAAAGACTAAGTCCCAAAGAATGTAATTAGAGATTTCCTCCTTGAACAATTGTTAAACTTGTCATTTAAAATATGATTTAAACATAAGCCATATAATTAATCATTGCTGTTCTTAAGGTACTATGTTATCTCTCATCACTTCTACTGTCCCTTGGTTATCTCATATTGTTACACTATCTCACTTTGTTACTTGATATATCAGATATAATTGTATTTGGTTATCTGAAATTGGATAGGGAAAGGGGGAAAACAAGATGAGGGGTGAGGGAGGGGGGAAGGGAAATGGGGACCATGACATGTGAAAGGGTATCAATGTGTGGGAATTAAGGCACCATTTATCTGGCAAATATCATGTAACCCTTCTATTAATTACAATAAAAATATATTAAGGAAAAAAAAGACTCAACAAAATGGACAGACCCCTGGCAAAATTAATTTAAAAAAAAGGAGAGGAGACTCAAATAAACAAGATTAGAGACCTATGGGAATACTCACGACCGATATCCAAAAAATTCAGTCCATTATGAGTAAGTACTAGCAAGGCTTATATTCAAAGAAACAAGAAAATGTAGAAGAAATGGATGACTTTTTAAATATAGGGTACCCATATTGAACAATGAAGAGGTAAACAAATTGAACAAATTAATTTCATACAATGAAATAGTGGAAGCAATCACGGAAATGCCAACCAAGAAGAGTCCAGGTCTACACAGTTTCACTGCGGAATTCTACAAGACGTTTAAAGATGAAGTAATACCTAAACTCTTGAAACTCTTACGAGAAATAGAAGCAGAAGGAGCAATACCAAACTCATTTTATGAAGCTAATTTTACTCTCATCCTCAAACCAGAGAAAGACCCAACAAAAAGAGAACTACAGACCGGTCTCTCTAATGAACACAGATGCAAAAATCCTCAACAAAATACTAGCCAACAGAATCCAGAAACAAATTTTAAAAAGTATACACTATGATCAACTAGGCTTCATCCCACAGATGCAAGGCTGGTTTAACATTCACAAATCAATGTTCATCAAATCAGTAGAGCTAAGGATAAGAATCATATGATAATTTCTCTTGACGCAGAGAAGGCATTTGACAAAATACAACATCCATTCATGTTGAAAGCACTAGAAAAAATAGGAATAAGAGGTACATTCCTTAAAATAATTAAAGCCATATATGACAAAACTACAGCCAGTATTATACTAAATGGTGAAAGACTGGAACCATTTACCTTAAAATCAGGAACTAGACAGGGATGCCCACTCTCTCCACTTCTCTTCAATATAGTGCTGGAACTCTTAGCCAGTGAAATAAGGCAAGAAAAGGACACCAAAGGGATCCACATAGGGAAAGAAGAAATTAAATTATCCCTATTTGCAGATGACATGATCCTCTACCTGAGTGTGACCCAATAAGCTCCACTCCCAAACTCCTAGAATTAATAAACCACTTTAGCAAAGTGGCAGGATACAAAGTCAACCTGCAAAGGTAAGTACCCTTCTTGTACACCAACAATATGCAAACAGAAGGTCAAATCAAGAAAATGACTCCATTTGCAATAACCCCCAAAAGAATAAAATACTTAGGAATTAACTTAAAGATGTAAAGGAATTGTTCAATGAAAACTATAAAAGCCTAAGGAAAGAAATTAAAGAGGACACCAGGAAATGAAAAGATATCCCATACTCATGGGTAGGGAGAACTAATACAGTGAAAATGGCCACACTGCCAAAATTGATATACAAATTCACTGCAATCCCCGTCAAAATCCCAAAGACATTCTTTACTGAAATTGAAGATTGAAATTGAAGATAGAATCGAAAGGTTCATATGGAACAAGAAAAGACCTAGAATAGCCACAACAATTCTAGGCAAAAAGAGCATTGCAGGTGGTATTACAATACCAGACTTCAAATTCTACTATAGAATCATAATGACAAAACCAGCCTGGTATTGGCACAAAAATAGACCAGAAGATCAATGGAACAGAAGATCCAGAAATACAACCACATACCTATAGTCAACTTGTATCTGACAAAGGAGCCAAAGATATACAGTGGAACAAACACCGTCTACTCAATTATTGATGCTGGCAAAACAGGGCAGTCACATGAAGAAAACTAAAAATTGACCCTAGCCTTTCGCCATGCACAAGCATTAACTCAAAGTGGATCAAAGACCTCGATGTCAGACCAGAAACCCTGAAACAGCCACAAGACAGAGTTGGAGATACACTGGAATTCAGAGGCACAGAAAAAAAATTCCTGAACAAAATCCCAGGGTCACAACAGATTGGAGAGAGACTCCATAAATGGGACTACCTAAAAATAAAAAGTTTCTGTACAGATAAAAACATAGTTGCAAAAGTAGAGAGACAGCCAACCAACTGGGAAAAGATATTCACCAACAATACATCTGACAAATGCTTAATATCTAGTATCTACAGGGAACTCAAGAAACTAATCCCCCCCAAACCCAATAAACCATTCACTAAATGGGCAAGGGAACTAAAGAGAGACCTATCAGAAGAAGAGATTAAAATGGCAGAAAAGCATATGAGAAAATATTCATCATCTATGGTCATAAAGGAAATGCAAAAAAAAACAACCCTAAGATACCATCTTAACCCAACAAGAATGGTCAAGATTTTGAACTCAAGACAATGAGATTTGCTAGTGGGGTTGTGGAGAAAAAGGAACCTGACTGCACCGCTGTTGGGACTGTAAGCAAGTTCAGCCACTCTGGAAAGCAGTGTGGAGGTTTCTGAAAGAACTGAAAATAGACCTTCCCTTCAATCCCGCCATACCACTTCTGGGCATCTATCCTGAACATCATAATCCAAGATATGATAAGGACACCTGCTCAGCTATGTTTATCTCTGCACTATTCACAATAGCCAGGCGATGGAAACAATCCAGATGCCCCACTGCAGATGAATGGATACAGAAAATGTGATATATAATATATATATATATATACTATGGAATTCTACATGGCCAACAGACAAGATAAAATAACAGCATTTTCAGGAAAGTGGACAAATCTAGAGTGAATCATGTTGAGTCAGACAAGTCAAGACCAAAAGAACAAAAAGGCACATAGTATCCTTAATGTGTGGCTATTAGATCCAAACAGTACAAGAGAGAGGACTCAATTTTGCATACCCAATGCTTTAGACATGGTATTAGGAATAAAAACACAGATACATAGACATAAAAATTTATGACTCTATACACATAATTTTTATTACATAGATTAATATATATCTGTGACATGCAAACCCTCAGCCTAATTTTAATTATGTTCTAAAATCTAAGTGCCAGTGATTGTATACAGAGATTCCCTTCTTGAATACTTGTTTGTTAAATACATCATTTGAAATACTATGTAAAAATCAATGTTAATAAATTCTTTAATAAAAAATATGTATTTATGGGTCTGGGAGTTTGGTCTAGTGGTAGAGTGCTTGCCTAGCATGTACGAAGACCTGTGTTCAATTCCTGGGTATCTCATACATAAAAAGCCAGAAGTGGTGATGTGGCTCAAGTGTTAGAGCTCTACCCTTAAGAAAGCCCAGGGACAGTATTCAGACCCTGAGTTCAAGACCCAGGAATGGCAACATATATATATATATACACATATATATGTATGTATGTATGTATGTATGTATGTATGTATGTATGTATGTATATTTAAGCCAGGCACCAGTATCTCAAGTCTATAATCCTAGCTATTCAGGAGTCTGAGGTCTGAAGACCATGGTTCAAAGCCAGCCCAGGCAGACGTCTGACTTTTTTTCTTCCATTAACCACCAAAAAGTCAGCAGTGAAATCGTGGCTCAAGTGGCAGAGCAGTAACCTTGAGCTTTAAAAAAAATCTTGAGGTCTTCCAGGTAAAAGCTGACACACTGAAAACTTTATAAGAAAGAATAGGAAACACTCTAGGCCTCCTTGGCACAGGCCGAAGCTTTCTCAATATGGACCAAGAAACACAACAAATCAGAGAAAGGCTGGATAAGTAGGACTGCATTAAACTGCAGAGCTTCTGTAGGGCAAAGAACATAGCTAGTAAATTAAATAGGAAGCCTACAGAATGGGAGAAAATCTTCACTAACCATACAAAAGACAAAGGCCTCATATCTAAAATATATCAACAGCTCAAAAAATTGAATCACTCCAAAACTAATCTCCAAAGTAACAACCATCCCATTAAAAGATGGGCCAAAGACTTAAAGAGTCTTCTCTGAAGAAGAAACAAAAATGGCCTATAGACACATGAAGAAATGCTCTACATCACTGGTCATAAAAGAAATGCAAATCAAAACAACTCTAAGATTCCACCTTACTCCAGTTAGAATGGCCATGATCAAGAAATCTAATAACAACAGATGCTGGAGGGGATGTGGCCAGGAGGGATCACTACTACACTGCTGGTGGGAGTGCAAACTCGTTCAACCACTATGGAAAGTAGTATGGCAGTTCCTCAAAAGACTAACCATCGAGCTCCCCTATGACCCAGCAATTCCACTACTTGGCATTTACCCAGCCATCCAGAAACAAGGACATACTAAATCCACTAGCACAATGATGTTCATTGCAGCACTATTTACCATAGCAAAGATATGGAACCAACCCAGATGTCCCTCAGTTGATGAGTGGATCAACAAGATGTGGTATTTATACACAATGGAATTCTATGCTGCTGTCAGAAAGAACGACATTGCCCCATTTGTAAGGAAATGGAAAGTCTTAGAATCATATTAAGTGAAGTAAGTCAGACTCAAAGGAACATAGGCTCAATGGTTTCCCTCATTTGTCATAATCAGTAGAAACCTTGGGCTCTCCTAGCAGAGATTTGCAATAGAGCAAAATCTAGATACATAAGGCCATACAGTATGATGCTAAATGAAAGGACCTCTAGGGTATAAAAACAAAAGCCATAGAATGAGTGATTGTTTTAATGTACTACGTTATCTCTCGCCTCTTTTGCTGTCCCTTGCTTATCTCATATTGTTACAGTATTTCACTTTGTTATCTGATATATTGGATAAATGTGTATTTGGTTATTTGAAAGTGGATCGGGAAGGGGGGGAAACATGATGAGGGGTGGAGGTGGGAAATGGGCACCAAGACATGAGAAAGGGTATCAATGTATGTGAAGTAATACACCTTCTATCTGGTGAATATAATGTATCCCTTCTATTAATTACAATAAAAAATATATGAAAAGAATCTTGAGGTCTGAGTCCAAGCCCCAGCACAAAAACAAAGTAATTTTAGTTCTTTAAAGACCAAAATAAACATTTTTTAAAAATCCAATGTAATGTTTGAATAATTAATAATGGAGTTTACAGTACGTTGAACAAGGTCCTGATTAACTAAAATCTAAATTCCTCTAACAAAACAATCATTTGTTCTTCCACGTATTCAGTAGTTTTGAATTACTTTTTACTTTTTAATTTTTCTGAATACCAATATATTTCAGTACAAAATGAGGATAGTGTGTGAAGAGTGTTAAGAAAATCACCTGTTAAAGTGCAAAGTATCTTACAATATCATATATTGGCCCAATACTAATTTACTAATTTATCCAGTAATAATGATTTTTATCAATAGTATATTTCACTTATTATCCATGAACATAAAAACCAAAGTCCAAAGACATCAATTGCAAAAATCTGAGAGCTGGTCATAGAATTACATCTCTGTAATCCTTTCATGTGGGAGGTAGAAGCAGGAGGATGACAAGTTTCTAGCCAGCCTTGGCTACATACTGAGCGCTGTACTGTGTGATACAAGGCAAGACCCTGTTTCGACAACAACAGCAAAAAAAGAGGGAAGTAAAAAAGATGCCATGTGCCGTCTTTGCAGGGGAAAAAAGACCAAAGACAGGAATAGCTGATATTCAAGTCTCAATTAACAAATAGTTCTAGCTGAAAAAGAGATGGTATCAGGACAGTGGCAGAAGTATAGAAATAAAAAAATCAAACTTGATATGAGAAATAAAAAAGACGTCCCACTGAAAGAGATGGAAGGTGAGGGTACAACGCGAAATAGTGCTAGCTTATCAAGTGGGAGGTCTTGGGTTTGATCCCACTCCGTCCCTACCACCTCTCTATTTTGAGGAGATACTGGTGGTTGCCTATAAATCCATCAAAATAATAAATTAAGTACATCCTAACACTTCACATGATGACACAATGACATGGAGAATGTCATTAGCCACTCTTTCCAGTCTGCATGGAAGGATTAAAACACTACTGTCTAGAGTTAATCATGAATCCATAGCTACATAAACACAAACATACACATATATATGAAAAGAGACTTTTCAAATATATATATATATATATATATATCAGTGTTTTATTTTCTATCTGAAACTATTCCACAGAGCAAAGATAAGCTATAAAATAGTCACAACAGAAGAGTTTGTCTTTAATGTATAAACTAGGGCTGGAAACAGTAGCTCATGCCTATAAATCCAGCTACTTCAATAGCAGAGATAGGGAGGATTGTAGTTCAAGGCCAGCATGCATAAGAAGTTAGGGAGAACTCTTTTCAATAAACAGAGCAGGCAGGCTAACTCATGCTTGTAATCTCAGCTTAGTGAGAGAAATAGTTTAGAGGATTGTGTTCTCAGGGTAACATGGAACAAAAATGGGGCACTCTTATCCACAAAGTAACTAGAGCAAGAAAGGAAAGGGGTGATAGAAAGGGCAGTGATAGAGTACCTATGTAGCAAATGCTATGTCTTGCACTTAAATTACCCATAGTCCCATTTTAAATATAAGGACACTATATAGAAGTATCTATGTATATTATGTATGTATGTATGTATGTATGTATGTATGAATGCAGGTATATATAAGCTACATGAATAGTTTAATAACTAGTTTAATGTCTTTCACAGATGTTCAAAATTTACTGGCTCTAAAACTTTGCATGCTAAGAATAGAGAAATTAACAAGTAAATATTCTTACAAAACATGCATACATCTTTTTGCCATTATATATTACAGCGGTAGTAACCTTTAGTAATCCTATATTTAAGCTATGTATTAAATGAAAAATATTTTCTAGGATTAGGATATTTAGACATTTAAAACTGGGATATGTGGGCCAGGAGTTTGGCCTAGTGGTACAATGCTTATCTAGCATGCACAAAGACTCAGGTATGATTTCATAGTACCACATATATAGAAAAAAAGCCGGAAGTGGTGCTGAGGCTCAAGTGGTAGAGCTCTAGCCTTGAGAAAGTCCAAGGACAGTGCTTAGGCCCTGAGCTCAAGCCCAGGACTGGCAAAAAAAAAAAATTAAAAAACCTGGGATATGTGATTGAACCTTTGGGTTCCTACAGAAACTATTAGTTAAAGTGATACAAAATCAGTTGTCAGCTCTCAAATTCTTAAGAGAATCAGGCCATCACAATTATCTTTAGGAGACATGACATGAATGGGACAGTATGCCGTGCACAATGGATCACCGGGACATCCCAACTAGCCATTACAGTGATTGCAAACATGTCCAATAAAATACACTCAAGAATTTTTCAACTGGGCTAGCAATAATTTTCTAAACAAATGACCATCTCCAAAACTTTTAAAATATCTCAGTTTTGGGATTTACCATCAATGTACAAAAATTAAATTTTGACTGAAAAGAAACTATTAGCCTCCATCTATCTTCTCTTTTGATTTTATCTGTAGAAATTACAAACTTACAATTTTCAAATCTGTCAAATGAGATGAGAGAATATATCCTAGCAATATAATGACAGGTAAGGACTAGTGATTCCAAATACCTGGTTATTTTGAGTTGTTTCATATGCAGGTTTCCAAGGATTTAGTGTTACTCTGGGAGTGCACTTCTGCCTTGGACTATGTTTGTTAGAAGACAAATCTGTAGAAAAAGATGGTGAGGGATAACTACAGTTTTCTCTTCTGTGAAACTGAGGTGCAAACATACGGTATGAGCCCATGTGCTGCGACAACTGTAGGAAAAAAATTACAAAAATCACTTAGAATACAAAAATTAAACAAGTTAAAATGCCAAAACTAAGGTGGAAAAAAAAGCATACGTTACAAGAGGCCGAAGTAGGCTAAGCCATCTGTAACTGGTAGAATTTTCTAACGTAAGACAGGTAAATAAGTAAGACTGTCTTTCAACTCATTTCTACCTGCCATTTTCATCTTCCTCTTGTACCCTCAGGCACCCCTGCTACATTTACATGTCCTCCTCTAATATAAGAGATGATTATCAGTAACTACAAGTGACAAGATTGCTGATCTAGTTTAACTCTAGCAATCCAAGGGAAAGAAGTCAATAATAGACATTGGACATTAAACAAAATTTCAAACTTTATTCTTAATGTACATATTTTCTAATTGATTAAGATTTTATTTGCTTGAAACAATTGTAGCTAAGGCAGTGGCTCACATCTGCAATCCTAGCTACATAGCAGGTGGGGAGAGCATCGTGGTTTGAGGCCAACACAGAGAAAAAGTTTACAAGACCCATCTCAACTAATACAACCCTGGCACACACCTGTCATCTCAGATGGGTGGGGACCATAAATAGGAGGAGTGAAGTTCAGGCTGGCCCAACCAAAAAACAAGACTTTATTTTTATTCAAGTTAAAGAAGCCGGGCGCAGTGGCGCACGCCTGTAATCCTAGATACTCAGGAGGCTGAGATTTGAGGATCAAGGTTCAAAGCCATCAGGGCACAAAAGTCCATGAAACTCTTATCCCCAATTAACCACCACAAAACCAGAAATGGCACTGTGACTCAAAGAGTAGAGTGCTAGCCTTGAGCTGAAGAGCTCAGGGACAACACCCAGGTCCAGAGTTCAAGTCAAATCACCAACAAAAAAAAAATTAAAGAAGGCAAAATTGGCTAGAGATATGGCTCAGGTGGCAGAGTGACTGCCTGGGAAGCAAAAGAAAGGCCTTGAGTTCAAAGTCCTGTTCTGCCAAGGAAAAACAAAAAAGACTATAAAAATTTTCTTTCAAAGTTAAAACTAATTTTTCTAAAGTTCAAAAATTTAGGTCATTCATTGACATGTCACAATTGTTAAAATAATTTAGAAATTAAATTTTAAAAACTTACCTGAATTAGTTCTTCCTTGTTCCCCTGTTCCTGAGAGTGTATACTAATGGAAAGAAAACTTTAAGGTGAAAACTCTAAGTATAATAAAATTCATTTTATTTCCCTAAAATGCGCAGGGTTCTACCCCAACAAACAAAACAGTAAATCCTTCCAGGATAGTAACATTATTGAGCTTTGATAAAAATCCTATTAATATGAGAATAATCACTTAATCATGAAGAAAATTGAATTATGTGTACAAAACATCTAGGTCCTTTGATAAAGGTCCTAATACTTTCATAATATCGAACAAAACTGAAGCTCAAAGGCAAGCTCTTAATACTTTTTCAATGAATGAGTCAAATCCAGGTTAGAGGAAGCTCACATACCTGTTATCTTAGCTACATGTAGTTTAAGGCCAGCCCAGGCAGAAGTCTTCTTGAGACTTCATCTCCAAAATAGCCAGAAAACAAAACAGGACTAGAGGCATGGCTAAATTGGTAGAGAATCTTATGAGCAGGAATCTTATGTTCAATCCTTGGTACTGCCTCCCCGCCAAAAAATTTGATAGTAATCAGTTTAAATATGTAACAAAGTAAGTCTCAGTGAAAACTCACTTGTCTTCTGCATCATCAAGGCAGAGTTTAGAAGGTGTGCAATTAGGTGACATTGGAAGTTCTAAATCATGCTTTCTTAGAGGGATTTTTATGTCTCTGTTCATATTCACGTGGACTGGTTTTTTCATAGTCTCTGTAAGTTAAAAAATTTAAACAATAATTTACAAATTAGAAGAAAACACTGTGAAAACGATAAATCATCTTCAGTAGATAAATATGTACCTGAAATGCTTTATACAAGCACATATTGTATATGACAGAGATACTGTACATATGACTATCACACAAAGTTGAGAATATTTTGCCACCTTAACTAACCTCAAGAGAAGGCCCTATTAATTCATTACAGAACTTCCTGCAATGAATTTGTACCTGCAAGACTGTCCTGTTCTCTCAAATACATGACATTTTGTGATACGTACTCAAAGCCCTACACATTTTCTAGTGTAGCACGTCTTTATACTTTATCTCATTTGATGAGTTTTACCTCACCCACTAAATTTTAAACTTAATGTTATCTTGTCTTTATAAAGATAAGCTAAAATGCTCTCATGCTAAATGGTTTTCTTTTTTTGGGGGGGTAGTCTTTCTTTTCCTGAGAAATCTTTTTTGTACCAGTCTAACTTTATAGTTCTAATGGGGACTTTCTGTCTGCCTATCAAGTTTTGATTTGGAAGTAGCTATTTGATGAAAGATAAACTAATAATAATAATAATAATAGAATGCTAACCAAAAATAGAATGCTAACAACTGATTACAAGTAAAGTTGTTTCACTACCAAAACTAAATGCCAATACTAAACGAGAATATACTTCCAAAAGAATTAAAGATCTGGAAACCACCTCTGGTGGCAAACTTAACAGGTAAGCAACGTTAGTTTCTTAAAACAAGGTTTGAAGCCTTAATAATGAAGACAATGAGAGAATAAAGCTCTACTCTTTGAAAAACTCTTAACATTCAAATTCCTGATTAAAGTTATCACTGAGACCCACTGCACTATCAGTCCTCCTTTTAATTAAACGAATGTATATCTGCTTTGGATTTCTGTCATTAACAGCTATGAGTCCTGATAAAGCATTGCTTTCTGTCTCATTTTCAGTATCCAAATGCAGTTCTTATCATAAGTAGTTAGTAAATTTGTTGTGTGACTGGATGAATATACATATGAAAAGAACATGATGGTAGTACCCCTAAAATGGTAACCTGGGATTTAGAAAACCTGCTGGAAGCAAGAAAATCATTTTTAGTTTCCACTGCTCTCTTCAAAGCAAATCACGTAATAGGAAAAACTGAAAAGATATTAAAGAAATACTAAAATGCTGATCAATTTCTTTCCTAATGGTTTATCTAACTTATCATTTTTGTACTTCTTTTAAAAATTCAGTATTAGATACAAGTTTTCTTAAGAAAGGGAAGGGATATTCTGATTTGCTTTTAACCAAAGTACAAGAAAAAATGAATTTTAGTTTGAAACAGAGGACTATTGTAGTCCACTTTAAGAATGTCTAAGCCAGGTGCCAATGGCTCACACCTGTAATCCTACCTACTCAAGAGGCTGAAATCTGAAGATCACAGTTCCAAGACAGTCTCCACAGTAAAATGTGTGAGACACTCATCTCCAATAAACTACCAAAAGCAGTGTTGTAGCTCAAGTGGTAGAGCACTAGCCTTGAGCACAAAGAGACAAAGAGGCTCAGGGACAGCATCCAAGCCCTAAGTTCAAGCCCCAGGACCAGCAAAAACAAAAACAAAAAAATATGTAAGAAATAATTCAAGTTATGAGACAGGAAACCACTTCAGGTATACCTTCCAAACAAACCCCTCCTTTTCCCTCCCTCCCTCTCCCCGTTTCCCCTTTCCCTCTCCCCTCCCTCCATCCTTTCCTGTCTCCCCCCTCTCCTTCTCCCTTTCGCTCCCCCTCTCTCCTCTTCCCTCTGCCTCTCCTCTGTTGTAGGGCTTGAACTCAGGGCCCAGGCACTGTCTCTGAGCCTCTTTGTGCTCAAGTCTACTGCTCTACCACTTAGGCCATGGAGTCACTTCAGTTTTGGAGTCATTAACTGGATGGGTCTCATGGGGACCTTGCTTCCCAGGGTGACTTTGAACTTGGATCCTCTGATCTCAGTCCCCTGAGTAGGTAGGATTATATGTGTGAGCCACTGGCACCTGCCTTCCAAACAAATTTCTTTTTTGTTGGTGGTGTTGGTGGTTATGGGGCTTGAACTTGTCTGGGCACTGTCCCTGAGCTCTTCAGCTCAAGGCTAGCACTCTACCACTCTGAGCCACGGTGCCACTTCCTATTTTCTGGTGGTTAATTGTAGACAAGAGTCTCACAATTATTTTGTGCTCAAGCTGGCTTTGAACCCTGATACTCAGATCTCAGTCTCATGAGTAAATAGGACTACAGGCGTGAGCCACCAGCACCCAACCCAAATGAATTACTTAATCAGTGTAAACACATTTGTTGTTCTCTGCTGCCAAGCTAAACGTTGGTGACTTATCATCTTAGAAATTAAATACCTAGTAATTTAAATATGTATACAGTATAAAAGTAAATTGTACAAAACAAAATATTTTAAATAAGTCTAACAGCTAATTTAAAAATACAGACCGGGAGTCTGGTCTAGTGGTAGAGTGCTTGCCTAACATGCACAAACACCTGGGTTCAATTCCTCGGTACCACATATATAGAAAAAAAAACAGAAGTGGTGCTGAGGCTCAAGTGGTAGAGTTCTAGCCTTGAGAAAATCCAAGGACAGTGCTCAGGCCCTGCGCTTATGCCCAGGACTGGCAAAAAAAAAAAAATACAACTAAATTTTTAAATTAATTTTCCACAGCTTTGAGGTCTAAATTTTCAAGCTAATTAGAAAGCTAAATGTTATAAAATCAAGCTCAAAATAAAATGCCATTGGACTTACCAGGTGTCTTCTTCTTGCAAGATATCTGATTTACCATGTAGAGGTTAAGAAGGTCTAAACTGACAGCAGAATTTGGGGCAGGAGACAAAACTCCCAGTAATTTCATTTTTGATTTTAACCTGTTCCTTTCAAAATACTCCTAAAATATTTAAAAATTAGAATTAATGTATACCAAGTAATGTAAGGCAGAATCACAAATCAAAATCATAGACTGATTTTGTTTTCATATTTTTGTGACAGCACCAGTATATGTTTACACATAAATATAAATCACACTGTGTATATATATTTCAGCAATAAAATAACAGGAACCTTAGGATGCAAATACTAAGTCAAATGATAGTTCATATAATGATAGTGTCTTAGAATGAAGATGTTCTTTTTAAAGGCACTGTATTTTGGGATGAATAACAGCAAGGAAGACAGTGACACAATTACAATTAAATGTGGTGGAGATGGTAAGACATTGTCAGTAAGAGCATGTAACTTACAGCTTGGCGGATGGTAGGAAGAGAAATGGAAGAAAGAAAAGGTTTCTTGGGAAATAATTTGCAAAATTTAGAAGGTTAATCAGAGCCAAAAAGTAGATAGAAACATAAACTTTGGGGCTGCAAGTGTGGCCTAATGGTAGAGTGCTTGCCTAGTATACTCAAAGCCCTGGGTTCAATTCCTTGGTACCACCTATATAGAAAAAGCCAGAAATGGCACTGGGGCTCAAGTGGTAGAGTGCTAGCCCTGAGCAAAAGATGCTCAGGGACAGTGCCCAGGCCCTGAGTTCAAGCCCCAGGACTGGTCAAAAAATAAAAAGGAAAAGGAAAAGAAAGAAATATAAGTTTCCAAGAATTAGGAAGAACAGTTGAAAGACTCTCAATTGAAAGCCTGTCTGCAAAGAGAGTAAGCCTTTATTCCAGAGAGTTCTACAAAGGAGGCTTGTTCTCTATACTCTAGTTATCAAGTTGGCTTCCAAACTCAGCATTTCTAGCAAGACAAATGACTGTGTCTGACAAAGAGTAAGGTTCAGTTTTTTTTTTCTACCAAGGAAGATAGAGAAATTGTATTTACAATAATTACTTTTCTATTAATTTAAAACAACCCTCAATAGTAGCTTTTAAAATGACTAGATTCAAGGCTCCGTGTTTTCTTTCCTTTAAGATGCATCTTAATACCTGCTTGGCCTTCAATAAGGATGACATCTGCTCTGTACAAATGAGGATTAGGCTAAAACTAATGGTCTCAGTAATGACTGAAGACAATTTCTTTGCTAAATATATCAAATTATTAAATATGTAATATACAAAAACTTTGAATAGCAGCCTACAATATATTGTACAAAGAAGACGATCTATGTAAAAACAAAAGTCCTAACTAGAGCAAATTTAATATTCCTTTGGAAGGGAATGTACTTAGAATATTAAATAGAATCTGAGTGAAGAATACTGAAGTACAGAATACAAATCAGTTGTATTAGACTTGACTAGGAGTAGCCATCTAGTTAGGAAGCATGGAAAAAGCATTCAGTGTCTATTCCCAGACTAGAATTAAGACCCAAAGCAAACACTTAGCACACTCTCAAGGAAGCACAGTTCTGCCTTGCAGCTGCACTACAGGCCACCCAAACAGCGACATAGGCACCCAGGTGGAGAAGACAGGAGGCCACTCTCCTAGCAGTGTAACACCTCACAGGAATGGGTTTGTCTGGACAGTCAACTAATGCTGGAAAGAGCTTGCTGTGTTTGTCAAGTCTCCCTTGCTGGAGAAAACTTTCAGGGGGAAGAAAAACAAGTTTCAATTTGCAAATAGCTATTAAAACTAGACAACAACCAGAGAGATGGAAGTCAAATCTGGTAAGTATGTCAAAGCGTAAGAGGAGTTTGTTTCAAAATTTGAAAGGAAAAGCAATTATGCATGAGATTAAAGTATGCAGGACTAACAAAAGGTACATAGCACAACTGACAAATCAGTTTGTTTTCATCATTATTACTCCTTTTCTTTAAATTTCACTACTTTTAACTATATTGATATACCATTTTAATATTTTCCCTTTTTATTTTCCATTTTAGCCCTTTTATAAAAAGAATCTTTCTTGGGGTCTTCTGTGAGTTACCTCTTTT
Source organism: Megascapheus bottae (assembly GCF_031878675.1). Taxonomy (NCBI): domain Eukaryota; kingdom Metazoa; phylum Chordata; class Mammalia; order Rodentia; family Geomyidae; genus Megascapheus; species Megascapheus bottae. The sequence continues at coordinate 4,196,527 of NC_143510.1, forward strand.
GTTCAGCATTTTATACTTGAGAGTGCTGCACACTTCCTAAATATCATTAAAACATTTTTACTGCTCTATTATAACTTAGATACAACACCATCTGTTTAATTATTTTACCACTATGGAAGTTTGGCTTGTTCTCTCACTTTCCTCCTCCCTCTCCATGAAATTCTTTCTCCTTTCTCTTTCTGTTTAGTAGTTTAGCAAAAGAGTGATCCAACCTTATCCATATCTCCAGGTATATACACACAAGTTTCTCTCAGGTGTGTACTACTCAGGTGTTATGCTTACATGAATGAATTATGCAATCAGCCAAATAGAAAGACTAAATGGGAGTATTTGCAGTACTCTAGGCAATTCAAATTACAGTGCTAATACTATGAGTATGATATTATCAGATATCATCTTGACACTAGCAAGATAGCAAGAATCAAGAATTGTTTTTAAGTCTCCACCTGAGCAAAGTGGGGAGTTAATTGATATGTCTATAAGGATGGAGAAGACTAAAGGACTAAGTTGAACTTAGGTGAATTTAATATAAATGATGAAAAATGTTTCAGAAGTTGCCTAATGCATATATGTGACATCAATAAAAACAGATTTTGGTTACCTTTTGTTTTCTCCTGTCCTGCTTGATCAGAACCCTGCTCCTAAAAAGGGAATGAAGACAAAATACACAGTGATTAAAGAAGTGTCTTTAAAATGACTGTCATCTCAGTTAACTACAGATCTGAAACTAAAACCCCAAAATGTAGTGATCATGGCATTATTTGCTAAAAAAAAAGAAGTATGAAAATGTTCTTCCAAGTATTTTTAGTATACATTTCACAAAATTTTCTTAGGTAATCTAATTTTTAAAACACCCTATCGACAGTGAATGATTTAACACAAAATTACACCTGAATTTTATTTTATTTTTTTATTACTTTTAAAAATACTTTTATTGTAATTAATAAAAGAGTTACATGATATTTGCCACATAGAAGGTGCATTAATTCACATACATTGATACCCTTTCACATGTCTTGGTACCCATTACCCTCCCCCCCACACCCCCACCCCTATCAAATTTCCCCCCTTACCTATCAAATTTCAAATAACCAAATACAAATAAATTCAATATATCAGATAACAAAGTGAGATACTATAACAATATGAGATAACCAAGGGACAGCAAAGGAGATGAGAGACAACATTAAAGGACAACAATCATTCGTTATATGGCTTTTGTTTCAATATCCTGGAGGTCCTTTCAATTAGCTTCATACTATATGGCCTTATGTATCAAGGTTTTGCTCTATTGCGGATCTCTGCTAGTAGAGCCCAAGGTTTCTACTGATTATGACAAATGAGGGAAACCATTGAGCCTATGTTCCTTTGAGTCTGGCTCACTTCACTTAATATGATTTTTTTCTAAGTCTTTCCATTTCCTAACAAATGGGGCGATGTCATTTTTTCTGACAGCAGCATAGAATTCCATTGTGTACAAATACCACAACTTGTTGATCCACTCATCAACTGAGGGACATCTAGGTTGGTTCCATCTTTGCTATGGTGAATAGTGCTACAATGAACATTGTTGTGCTAGTGGATTTAGTATGTCCTTGTTTCTGGATGGTTGGGTAAATGCCAAGTAGTGGAATTGCTGGGTCATAGGGGAGTTCTATGTTTAGCCTTTTGAGGCACTGCCACACTGCTTTCCATACTGGTTCAACGAGTTTGCACTCCCACCAGCAGTGCAGTAATGATCCCTCCTGGCCACATCCCTTCCAGCATCTGTTATTATTCTTTTTCCTGATCCTGGCCATTCTAACTGGAGTGAGGTGGAATCTTAGAGTTGTTTTGATTTGCATTTCTTTTATGACCAGAGATGTGGAGCATTTCTTCATGTGTCTATAGGCCATTTTTGTTTCTTCTTCAGAGAAGACTCTCTTTAAGTCTTTGGCCCATTTTTTAATGGGATGGTTGTTACTTTGGAGATTAGTTTTGGAGTGATTCAATTTTTTGAGTTGTTGATATATTTTAGATATGAGGCCTTTGTCCGTTGTTTGGTTAGTGAAGATCTTCTCCCACTCTGTAGGCTTCCTATTTACTAGCTATGTCCTTTGCCATACAAAAGCTCTGCAGTTTAATGCAGTCCCACTTATCCAGCCTTTCTCTGATTTGTTGTGATTCTTGGTCCTTATTAAGAAAGTTTCGACCTGTGCCAAGGAGGCCTAGTGTATCTCCTATTCCTTCCTGTAAAGTTTTCAGTGTGTCAGCTGGGTTATGGGGCTTGAACTAGCCTGGATACTGTCCCTGAGCTCTTCAGCTCAAGGCTATCACCCTAACCTTGAGCTAAGCCCTACTTCCCGTTTTCTAGAAGTTAATTGAAGATAAAGAGTCTCAAATCCTTTTGTGCCCAGGCTGGCTTTGAACCTTGATCCTCAGATCTCAGCCTCCTGAGTAGCTAGGATTACAGGCATGAGCCCAGCTGTACATGCTCATTCTTTACCTATAAAGCCAACTGTAAAGCAAGTGCCTAGTGTCTACAGAGGGAGATGGCTTGTATCTATCAAAAAAGCATATAAGGTAAGAAATACACACCAATGGGGCTACTGAAGAATATGTCTTAGAAATAACTGTTGCATAATAAAATTAAAATAAGTAATCTAAAAGTCAACTACATATCTTCCTTCCCTTCCTCCGCCCTCCCATTTTTTCTCTCATCTTTCATTTATTTCTAGTTAAAAATATAGCAGGCCAGTGCAGTGTAGTAAAGAAATATCCTTGAAGGTTAGCAGAGAAACAGCTAAACATAAGAAAAGCAAGACCAAGTCCATAAGACAGAAAACAGACCCCAGACATGAACACAGACCCCTGTGTGGGAGCACTCCTAGCCAGGCCTAGGTGCTTCTGCACACAAAGCTCACACACATCTCACAAGTTCTGGCATCCTTTGGTGTCTTATGTGGATAGGACAACCTGGTAGGGCAGACAGACATAAAAAACCTATGTCTGTTGAATGACACAAGTTACATTTAATATCTGGGACTGTAGGGTATGCAACCATAGTCAGAAAATTCAAGCCTCTGGGTTTCAACATTCTTGTCCCAGGGCCAGAGCAGCTTTAGAGAAGCACCAAGGCATCTAGAGGGAATGTGCCTGTCTGCTAAGGGAAGTTGAGTAGGCAAAGTGCAAAGATGTGACGTTAGAAATAGTTACAGGTTGTCTGAAATATAAGAGAATCATTTCTTTTCTTTTTGTGACAGTAGTAAGGTTTGCCTCAGGGCTTTACTCTCCGGCTCAATTTTTTCTGCGCAAGTCTAGAACCCTAACTACTCAATCCACACTTCCCCTACCTTCTTTGTCCAGGTTCAATGGAGATATTTCTTATCTTGTATTTGTCTGCCTAACCTCAGTTTCAACCTAATTTTCAGATCTCAGGCTCCTTACCTGCTAGGATTACACATGCCCAGCTTCAAATCAATCACATATAGTTTTCCTTACACTAATACATAAACAAGGTAGCAATGATAAGTGGAGTCAGTCCTTAAGTAATATGGGAAATTAGCTCAAGCTTCATAATTGACAAACATAAATCATATCCTAAATTTTGCATGTAATCCAAATAGCCATGTCTCCAGCCTTGCATTTTGCTCATTATTTGGGAGATTAAAGCCTCAAGGACTTTTCTGCCTATTTTGGCCTTCAACCAAATTCTCCCAGATATAAGCCTTTTGAGAAATAAACATGTGAGCCACTGGCACTCTCATCTTTGGAGTAGTAGTTACAATATTCTAGAAAATACCTTTAAAAAATATATATATTGTAATTGTCTTGTTCAATGAAAGTTGGAATAAGGACCAGGCCATGGCTGAGGAGGTACAGTGTACTTTCCTAGCGAGCGTAAGATTATGAGTTCAAACCTCAGCATCACAAAGAAAGAACTAAAGAGAAAAAGAAACAAATAAGGACATTGAGAGAGGGACTTTGTTGGAGGGAAGAAAAGAAAGAAAGAGAGGGAAGAAAAGGAGGAAAGCAGAAACAGGGAGGGACCACAGTTGGGAGAAGAAGAGGGAGGGAGGAAAGAATGGAAGGGAAGGAAGGTGTCACCAAGCGCAATGATTCACACCTGTAATCCTAGCTATTCAGGAGGTTGAGATCTGAGAATCACAGTTCAAAGCCAGCCCAGCACTAAAGTCCATGAGACTCTTATCTCCAATTCTCTTATCTCCAATTAATCACCAGAAAACTGGAAGTGGTGCTGTGGCACAAAAGGATTAGGATGGTAACCTTGACTGAAGAGCTCAGGAACAATGCCCAGGCCAAGGGGTAGGGCAGTAGCCCTGAGCTGAAGAGCTTAGGAACAGTCCCCAGGCCCAGAGTTCAAGTCCCACAACCAATAAAATAAAGTGTTACTGTAGCTACTTAAGTGAAAAGCAGTAGGTCATAACTTCATACAATACAAATTATTCTTAGTAGCCAGAATAAAAATATTAGTTACAAATTCTATTTGCTAAGAAGTAGAAAATGAAGTGTAAAGAACTGAAAAGAACAAATAGAGAAGGACAGACATAAAAACAGAACACCAAATGGCAAAAGAAATAAAAATTTCTGTCCTTTCCTATTCTTTCTAGTAAGATATGGTCTGAAGAAAAATGGTAAATATACTATGTTGAAAATGAACTATATATCTTGTGGGTAGGGATGGGAGGGAACAACTGGGAGAGAGCAAGGGAAGAAGTAACACTGTTCAAAAAGAAATGTACTCTTGAGGCTGAGAATATGGCTTCATGGTAAAGTGCTCAGGGACAGTGCCCCTGAGTTCAAGCCCCATGACTGGCAAAAAGAAAAAAAACTGTACTCCTTTTTCATATATTTTTGTTGTAATTAATAGAAGGGTTACATTATATTCACCAGATAGAAGGTGCATTACATCACATACATTGATACCTTTTCTCATGTCTTGGTCCCCATTTTCCTCCCTCCCACCCCTCCCCTTATCTTGTTTTCCTCCCTTCCCTATACAACTTCACAAGAAACATACTCTTTTTTTAAATATAATTTTATTGTACAGGTGATGTACAGAGGGGTTAAAATAACATAAGGTAATGGGGACATTTCTTCTAGAACAGTGTTACCCAATTCCTCATTTTCTCCCACTCCCCTGCTCCTCCACCTCCCAAGCTGTGAAGGTCATTTCCAACATGTCTAGCGAGTATCAGTTGCAATGGCTTACCCTTTGTCCCATTTCTGTGATTCCCCATCCCTTCCCCAAATCAAAGGGTACAGAAATCAAAACCGGTGTCAAAAGGGAATAAACCAAAGGGAAAAAATGAAATAACTGCAAATAGTACACACAAAAAAAAAGAAAGGAAGGAAGGAAAAGAGAAAGGAAAAAAAATTCCTTGGTCTGGGAGTATAGCCTAGTGGTAGAGTGCTTGCCTAGCGTGCACAAAGCCCAGGGTTCAATTCCCTAATACTGCATACACAGAAAACACCAGAAGTGGTGCTGTGGCTCAAGTGGCAGAGCACTAACCTTGAGCAAAAAAGTGGCCAAGGACAGCGCCCATACCCTGAGTTCAAGCCCCATGACTGGAAATAAATAAAAATAAAAACCCTCATTTCCATTTACTGGAAGTTCATTTCAATAAGCATTATTTTATTCACATAGCTATTGAGCCATTGTGATTCTCTGCTAAAAATATTCTAAACATATTCTGATTATTACAAATGAGGGAAACCATGCAGCCTATCTTTCTTTGGGTCTGGCCTACTTTGCTTAATATAATTTTTTCTAAGTCTTTCCAAAGGAATGTACTCTTTACCAAACTAATGTAACTGTAACCCTTCTATACATCACTTCTGAAGTATAATAATTTTTTTCTTTTGCCAGTCCTCCTGGGGCTTAAATTCAGTGTCTGGAGACTGTCCTTGGGTTTTCTCAAGGTTAGCAAACACTCTATTACTTGGGTCACAGATTTTTCTGTGTATGTGGTACTGAAGAATCGAACCTAGGGCTTAGTGCATGCTAGTTGAGCACTCTACCATAGGCTATACTCCCAGCCTGGGTTCTGTCCCTGAGCTCTTCAGCTCAAGGCTAGTGCTCTACCAGGCTGAGCCACAGTGTTTTCTGGTTTTCTGGTGGTAAATTGGAGATAACAGTCTCTGGGACTTTTGTGCCCCAGCAGGCTCTGACCAGCAATATTCAGCTCTTAGTCTCCCAAGTAGCTAGGATTATAAGCATGATCCACTGGAGCCCAGCATCAAAAAAAATTTTTAAAGAAACACTCCTCTTAAATTTCAGACCAAAACACACATATTGGCATTGCCAAAAAATGCTAAAATAACACTAACTTATATTTTACAAAAAGTATGCAAAGTGCTATTGAAACTGCACTAAGAACTAAATGTTATGGATGCCATATAAATACTTTACATTAGCAATCATACATTTGTTTTTGATTGTTGTTTCTTTAGTTGTGTTTTATTAGTTTCCTGGTTCATTTATTTTCCTCAGAGTATAGTGACCCACAGAAGAAATTTTCAAGATGTTAAGATCTTATCATCAATCTCCAAGGATAATTAAAATTGGAAAACACAATTAAGATCAATAACCAACAATCTGAAAGACATTTCATGCTTTGTGGTATAGTAAAATCTTCATTAGCCGGAAAGCTCAAAATCTAGCATTACAAGCTAGTGGACTTATTAAGATTCAAGTCCGTAGCTAACCTAGAAAAAGTACTTACATTGGTTTTCCACAAAACTAAAGCAGGTCATCTTGATGTGTTAAGAATAGTAATGACATACGTTAGAAAGTTCTGGCTTCTAAGTATACGTCACGGGCCATGTGTGTGGCACACGTGGCTATTTCAGCACTTGGGAGCAGGAGGATCACAAGTTCCAGACAAGGTTAAGCTATCTAGGGAGTCCCAAAAGTAAAGCAACAAACACCTTTCTTCCATAATACAAGAAAAAAGGTTTTAAAAGTTCATGAATTACCAAAGGAAATTACCCCTTACATACTGTGGATGGGGATGTAAATTAATATAATTACTGTGGAAAATATCAAATTTCCTTAAAAAAAAGAAACCTAAAACTTGAACTATCATGTGATCAAGTGATACCACTTTTGGCCACACATTCAAAAATTGCACAAGATAGGATATAAAAGAAATGCATGCATATGTGTTTATTTCAGTCTTATTCAAAATAGCAATGTTATAGAAAAATCACATATGAATAAGGTGCATACATACACAAATGAGGATGATTTAGCTATAATGAAGAAAGAAGTTATGTTGTTGGTAAATAAATGGATAGAACTGTTGACAAATAAATGGATAGAATTCAAGATTATCATGTTAAGAATTAGTTTCAGAATGCACAAAGTTCATATGTGGAAGCTACATCCAAAAGATACATATGTACATAAAAGATCATATATATCTATATGTACATAAATGAACATATGTATGCATAAAGAGAAAAACACAATTGCAATAGGACTGTTTGAAATTAGGGGGAGGAAGCAATTCCACTACTTGCCATTTACCCAATTGTTCAGAAACAAGGACATACTAAATCCACTAGCACAACGATGTTCATTGAAGCACTATTTACCATAGCAAAGATATGGAACCAACCCAGATGTCCCTCAGTTGATGAGTGGATCAACAAGATGTGGTATTTATACACAATGGAATTCTATGCTGCTGTCAGAAAGAACGACATTGCCCCATTTGTAAGGAAATGGAAAGACTTAAAAAAATCATATTAAGTGAAGTAAGTCAGACTCAAAGGAACATAGGCTCAATGGTTTCCCTCATTTGTCATAATCAGTAGAAACCTTGGGCTCTCCTAGCAGAGATTTGCAATAGCGCAAAACCTAGATACATAAGGCCATATAGTATGACACTAAATGAAAGGACCTCTAGGATATAAAAACAAAAGCCATATAATGAGTGATTGTTGTCCTTAATGTACTATGTTATCTCTCATCTCTTTTGCTGTCCCTTGGTTATCTTATATTGTTACAGTATTTTATCTGGTTATCTGATATATTGAATGTATGGGTATTTGGGTTTTTAAGTTGGATAGGGAAGGGAGGAAAACAAAATGAGAGGCGGGGGTGGGGGGAGGGAAATGGGGACCAAGACATGAGGAAGGGTATCAATGTATGTGAAGTAATGTACCTTCTATCTGGTGAATAAAATGTAACCCTTCTATTAATTACAATAAAAAATTTATGAAAAAAGAATAGAAGGTAATCTAGGTTTGAATAGGCTTCCTTTGTGTGAAGAAGGGATGTCAGACAGAGTCCATGATCTTTAGAACAAGTGTTCTTGGGCACAGACATGATATATCTTTCATTTGGGTTTCTTCCTCAAGTAAAAGTGAATAAAAGGAGGTAGGATGATGACAAAGAGAGTTCTGAACTTTGCTCACTACCGCATTATGAATAAATAAAATTAAACTCTATGCTGCTGTCAGAAAGAACGATATTGCCCCATTTGTAAGGAAATGGAAAGACTTAGAAAAAATCATATTAAGTGAAGTAAGCCAGACTCAAAGGAACATAGGCTCAATAGTTCCCTTATTTGTCATAATCAGTAGAAACCCTGGGCTCTCCTAGCAGAGATTTACAATAGAACAAAATCTAGATAAATAAGGCCATATAGTATGATACTAAATGTAAGGACCTTCAGGATATAGAAACAAAAGCCATATAATGAGTGATTGTTTTCCTTAATGTACTGTGTTATCTCTCATCTCTTTTGCTATCCCTTGGTTATCTCATATTGTTACAATATTTCACCTTGTTATCGGATATATTTTATATATGCTTAATTGGGCATTTGAAATAGGATAGGGAAGGGGGGAAATCAAGATGAGTGGGGGAGGAGGGAAGGAAATGGGGACTATAACATAATAAAGGGTATTATCAATATTTGTGAAGTAATATATCTTCTATCTGGTGAATATAATGTAACCCTTCTATTAATAACAATAAAAAATATATGAAAAAGACCTTTAGGACCAGTGCCCATGACAGGGGAAGAAAGTGACAGGAATTGGACTCAGTCTGGTGAGAATCATTCAACTTCATAAAATCACAAATTGAGTCATTTTCATTGGGAAGACATTAAAATGTTTTTTGCACTTAGAAAAAAATCATATTAAGTGAAGTAAGCCAGACCCAAAGGAACATAGGCTCAATGGTTTCCCACGTTTGTAATAATTATTACACATCTAGAAATCTAGCAGAGGATTACAATAGCTCAAACCCTAGATACATAAGGCCATATAGGATGAGGCCAAATTAATGGACCTCCAGGACATGGAAACAAGAGCTTAATTATGAGTGACTTAATTTTAATGTATTATGTTTCTCTTCTCTTGTGTTGCCCTTTGGTTAATGTCATATTGTTACAGTATCCCACTTTGTTACCTGATATATTATATAGATGCTTACTTATTTGAAATAGGAGGGGGAAAAATGAGTGGAAGGAGTGATGGGAGGGAACTGGGGACAAAAACATAAGAAGGGATATCAATGTGTGAGAAGTAACGCATCTTCTATCTGGCAAATATAACTAACCCCTCTATACATTAAAATAAAAAATAATAAAAAAAGAAATTAGGGGGAGGAAAATGATAAAGAGTAAATAATATCAACATTGTATCTGTGCACCATGATGGCACAATGAAATTGACAGCTATTGAATAATAGTGTCGAGGAATAGAGTATGAGTAGTAGAGGAGGTTAACTTGATTAAAGTACAATATATGCGGGCTGGGAGTTTGGCCTAGTGGTAGAGTGCTTGCTTAGCATGCACAAAGACCCAGATTCGATTCCTTAGTACCACATATATAGAAAAGCTGGAACTGGTGCTGTGGCTTAAGTGGTAGAGCACTAACCTTGAGGAAAGCCCCAGGACAGTGCTCAGGCCATGAGTTCAGTCCCCAGGACTGGCAAAAAAAAAAGTACAATATGCACATTGTGAAATATTACCAGGAACTCCCCCTCCAATAATGAATATACACTTAAAAATGAATGACAGTAATGTAAAGCAAATCCTGTCCAGGGGAAGGTAGTAGTGACAACTGAGTGGGAGGATCAACAGCAGGAACTTTACATTCCTGCACAAAAATAGAAAAATGAAACCTACTGGAATTGCTTTCAGAAAGGGGAATGATAAGGAGGGTGAGTCTCGCCCAGAAGCATTGTAAACATTTTAAATGTCAAAATAAACCCCCCTAAAACTAAATGTTTAAAAAACAAAAAGAAATTGAGGGAAAAAATGTGAAGCCAATGAAGTAGAAACCTGTTTGATACCTGGAATACAGCATTTAATTGAATTCTCAAACTGAATTACACTATTTTCTCACCAAAAACACTATTCTATAGGTAAAAACTATATGCAAACAACCTAAACACCCACTGGAAGAGATTTTAGGATTTGAATGACATTCTAAATGCACATATACATATACATACACACACATTCTCTCTCTGTCTCTCTCTGTGTCTCTGTCTCTGTCTCTCTTCAAGGTATTCACATTATCATAAAATCAAGAAGAAAAAATGAGTGTATTCATCATTTCCTAGTTTAGAACACTGAACATATAGCCATCAAGTTTAATTAACTAGTACAAGGTTACAATTTAGTAATTTATTTTACAACTAAATTCTTGATAAGTTTCCACACAAATATTCCTGGTAGCTATATAAGTAGAATGAGATAGATTTCAATTTTCATAAGCAACATTGTAAATGTAAAATTCTAAATTCCTTAAATAAAACATATTAATACCTAAAACCTTGAGGAAAAAGAAGAGGCAATAAAGTAAACAGTAGGTATTTACTTTTTCTATTTTTAATCCTCTCAGGGTGGCTACACTGTCAGTGATGATCATCATCCTGAAATATGTCAAGAATATTTCTGAATTTCAGCAAGAAAACTATGAACATAATAATTTTATCAGGTACCACCAAATATAAGCCAAGTATACTGCACATTCAAAATATCTTCATTCCTAAACTCAACAAATTCTAAATTTTATACTCAACCAATTAGCTAAACTGACCATTACTGACTGAATACCATCTAATATGTATTCAATGTCTGTTATATGCATAGATTTTAATATATTCTTTTTCATTTATTATTCAAATAGTATACTTAACTTGAGGCAGACCATTTGCCTAGCTAGTAAGAAACCTGAGTTTCAACCCCAGTACCAAAAAAAAAAAGGAAAAAGAAAGATGTAAGGATGCTAGATAGTAAAAGGGAAGCTAAATAATGAAATATAACTAAAATTATGTGTATTTATATATATGTATGTTCATATATACACATTAAAATTTGGGGGGTTATGGAATGCTAACCCTCTGTACAACACCTTAACCATAAAATTTTATTTTAAAAATCCATAACAAAGAATCCTGTGTATCAAACAACAATGACTTTATGTTGTCAAACTTCAAGAACATCTTATGTAAAAGGTATCTTCCAAAATAAATTACTATATAAATGTACAGCTATCTCCAGGAACAATGCAGCAAGCAAAAACTTTTTTCTATGAATTATCAGAAGGTGAAGCAAAAAGCCTAAGCAGAAAAGTATTTTTGTACTTATTTGTACTTATACCTATTGAATTCATTTATTTTTAATATTGATACTCAAAAGTTTCAGAAGAAAATGAATTAATTATATCTAAATTATTTTAATACTGCCTTTAATCATCTTTAAGTTGCCTTTGGTAATAAATTTTAAACTACTGAACTTTTTAGCTGACAATTCTATGTAATTGAGAAAATATACAAGGGGCTGGGAGCATAGCTAATTGAAAAGAGTGCTGGCCTAGCATGCACAAAGCCTTGGTTTGTATTCCTCAGTAACACATACACAGAAAAAGCAGAAGTGTCGTTGTGGGTCAAATGGCAGAGCACTAGTCTTGAGAAAAAGTGTCTAAGGACAATGTCCAGGCGCTGAGTTCAAGCCACAGGACTGGCAAAGAAATTTTTTTAAAAAAGACAGAGAGAGGGACCGGGAGTTTGGCCTAGCCAATTTCCTCTAGAACTAATTAAGCTTCAGCTTCAGGATCCTCATTTAAATGTGCCCCTTCCAAGCTTTGTATTTGACTTTGTATAATAAAGAAGCCTCGCCTATAACCAGCTCAGCCCTATGTGTACCCTAGTACACTTAGCCTGTAATCCCTACAAAGTGAGTCAGGTCTTATATTCATTAGATTTGGAGAATATGTAGTCAAACTACAAAACAGAAAATAGTATTAAATATGTTTTATATTCTAACCGAATTCTAACTAATTTGACTACCTTGAAATTTTTTTTTTTGGTGGTGGTGGGACTTGAACTCTGAGCCTGGGCACTGTCTGAGATCTTCAGCTCAAAGCTACAGCCCAACCCCTAGAGCCACAGTGTCTCTTCCAGTTTTCTAGTGATTTTGGAGGTAAGGGTCTCCCTGACTTTTTAGTGGCCCAGCTGGCTTTGAACCACAATCCTCAAAGCTCAGTGTCCTGAGTAGCTAGGATTACAGGAGTGAGCCACTGCGCCCAGCTATCTTAGAATCTTTACTAGCTATATACCAATCCAAATCACTAACACTGCAAACCAATACTCATAAAACACCCTTTCATTGTGCTACCCTTGCCCTTGAGTGGCTCTGTGGCTTCCAGCGGACATATATCATCTTATCTTCAATTATACAATGTTTCTTTCTTTTTCACTATCTAATCCTTCCTTTAGGAGATCAATTAAAGCTTTGACCTGTTGGTCCCAATGAATTTTTAAAAATTATTTAATTTTTTTTAATTTACAAAATTTTACCCTCAAAACAAACTTTATATCAATTACTAATTCCTTTATATTTTTATTAGTAAAACTATCCTATGCTCTACCCCTATTCATATTACTTATTCTTATAGCATATATTTGGGCTTCTTTTCCTAAAACAATGTCAAACTTAGTGGCACATTCTTCCCCATCAGTAAACTCTAGATCTCTTGAAAAAATACTAGATTTTAGTTACTTTGTACTTTCTTCCTGAAACACAGTACTCTGTTATTTGGTTAGATGAAGGCCTGCATTTACAAATGATAGCCTCTTTCTACCTCTATTAAACAGAACCTTTCCTGTGCTTTTATAAGACACTCATCCAACTCTCGAATCACAATTATAAACATAATTGCCTTCATTTATACAAAGTTTTACATTATGTACAGTGGTGTATTTCTAGAGCTATAGTCTGATTCTAGACAATATTTTGCAGTACAAGTCTGGTTTCACATTTATTATCCTTTCTTCCTACCATTTCCTCATTTTGTTTTTTTTTATTTTTCCTCTTTCAAATCTCACCTTGATTTCATCAAGAAATAGAGGCTTCAGTAGTGACTTTCACAAATGAAACATTAAAAAAGAGAATTCTAGGTCAATGATTTCCAGATGAGTAAACAAACTGCTTATAACTGATGAAAATGACACAGGACTGATGTTAACTTCACTTATAAGGGATTTTTAAAATAAAAATGCTAGGAAGGGTAAAACTTTGGGAGAAAAAAGTCCACTGAAAACAATGTTACCGATTAGCAAGATTCATATACATGTAAATTAGTGGCTTTACAGCACCTACTTCATAAGCATGAGGTCCTGAGTTCAGCCCCCAGAATCAGCAAAAAGCAGGACTCATTGTTCCTGAACTTGAGAGTCCCTCACCACAGCCCAAAGAACAGGATAAGGTAAGGCTCATGCAGGTGGGAGAATAAGCCCTCTAGAAATGGCTCAGCACCCCTAGAAACTAAGTGCTCAAACTGGCTAAGTCACATAGCCATCACCAAATCTGTGCCTTGAAAAACCAGCCTAAGGAAAGACAGGGAACAAATGACATCAAACCCACTGAGGTCAGCTCAAGGTCAAAGACTAGTATTCTGACTTGTAGCTGGCAAGATTCAGGAGTAAGCATTGTGAGAGGCTTATATTTGCTGGGGCTGTGGTCTTTACGGACACATCATCACAGGGCCATCTTGACCACAATAAATCAGACAGGCTCACAGGCCAACCTCAGGGAAATCCCTTCACCTTCTAAGTCAAGGTAATAAAAGCTACTTAACACTGAAAAAAAAATAGAGGTTTTAAGATCAATTTTTTTTTCTTTTGTTAGTAGTGAGGCTTTAATGTGGGGTCTGGGTATATGTCCCTGAGCTCCACCACAGCATCTCTTTCAGTTTTCTGGTGATTAACTAGAGATAAAAATTATATTAAGCAATGTAAGCCAGACCCAAAGAAACACAGGCAGCATGGATTCTCTCATTTGTAATAACTAGAGAATGTCTACCATATTCTATTTTTTGTCAAACGTGAGGCTTGAACTCTGGGCCCAGGCATTGTCCCTGAGCCTCTTTGCACTAGATGTTAGTACTCTACCATTTTAGCCACAGCCCTACTTCTGGTTTTTGAGTGGTTCACTAGAGATAAGAGTCTCATGGTGGACTTTCTTGCCCAGGCTGGCTTTGAACTGGGAATCTCACATCTCAGTCTTCTGAGTAGCTAGGATTACAGTTGTGAGTTATGGATACCTGGCTAGTATATTCTTAGTAGATAGGATTACAGGCCTGAACAACTGACACCTGGCTGGGATATTCTTAGCAGGGGATCACTAAGGCTCAATAGCTATGTGGATCTGACCATATAAAACGATGCTTATTGAAGAATGGAAATTAAGGTTTTTTTTTTTAATTGCACTGTTTTCAGTAATTTCCTCTCCTCCTGCAACTTTGGTCTATTCCATATTGTCACTATTTGTTATTTCTGTACCCTTTGTGGTACTGTGGCTCAAGTGGCAGAGTGCTAGCCTTGAGCAAAAAGTATCCAAGGATAGTGCTCAGGCTCTGACTTCAAGCCCCAGAACTGGCAGAAAGAAAGAAAGAAAGAAAGAAAGAAAGAAAGAAAGAAAGAAAAGAAAGAAAGAAAGAAAGAAAGAAAGAAAGAAAGAAAGAAAGAAAGGAAGGAAGGAAGGAAGGAAGGAAGAAAGGAGGGAGGGAGGGAGGGAGGGAGGGAGGGAGGGAGGGAGGGAGGGAGGGAGGGAGGGAGGGAGGGAGGGAGGGAGGGAGAACTTATTACCAATGTAACTATAACCCCTTAATCCCTCTGTACATCACCTTTACAATAAAATTAATTGGTGGGGTGGGGGGAGTCACAGACTGCTGCCTGGCTGGCTCTGAACTGCAATCCTCAGATCTCAGTCTCATAAATAGCTAGAATTACAAGAGTGAGCCTGGCAAGATCAAATCTTGTTACCCTTAATGAGATTGTGGACTGAAGTGAAATGGTAGGGTATCTTGCAAACATGTTTAAAAACCACATTAAAACAAGCCAAGAAAACAATTTTTAAAAGAATAGCTACAACTATTTCCCTGAGAACTCCCTAACTGAAGAGCAAATAAAGGTCAAATGTCAAGTTTATTTTATGTGAGAAATGCTAGCCCTTGCACTCTTATTGTCAACAAGTCATCAAGTGATTGAGTCTACAATTAAACTTAATAGACTGAGTTTCCATAATATAAAAACAGTATTTCAACATTTTATCATAAGGTCTTTTTATAAAAAACAAAATCATTTTTTCTCTTCTTTTGTTTTTTTTTATTTTATTGTAATTAGTAAAAGGGTTACATGATATCTGCCAGATAGAAGGTGCATTAATTCACATACATTGATACCCTTTCACATGTCTTGGTACCCATTTCCCTCCCCCCCACACCCCCCACCCGTCTTGGTTTTCCCCCCTTCCCTATCAAATTTCAAATATCCAAATACAAATAAATTCAATATATCAGATAACAAAGTGAGATACTATACCAATATGAGATAACCAAGGGACAGCAAAGGAGATGAGAGACAACATAAGCCCTAAACATTTCAAAAACAGACATGTAAAAATGCAGTTAATAAACAGACATTGGTGGCTCATACCTATAATCATAGCTACTCAGGAGACTGAGATCTGAGAACCTTGATTCAAAGCCAAACCAGGCAGGAAAATACATGAGATCCTTTTTTGTTGTCTGTTTCTTCCAATCCTAGGGCTTGAACTCAAGGTCTCGGCACTGTCCTTGAGCTTTCTCAAGGCTAGCACTCTACTACTTAAGCCACAGCAGCACTTCGGCTTTTTCTGTGTATGTGGTACTGGAGAATTGAACCCAGGGCTTCATGCATGCTAGGCAAGCACTCTACCAGTAGGACACACTTCTGGCCAAATCCATGAAATTCTTATCTCCAATTAACCACCTCAAAATTGGAAGTGAACTGTGGCTCCAGTGGTCAAGCACTAGCCTTAAGAAAAAAACTCAGACAGTGCACAGTCCCTGAATTTAAGCTCCAGGACTAGTACTTCCTCCCACACCCCAGCAAAGAAACACTAACGTTGAATGTTCTGGAAGGCTTTGAGTTCAAATCCTAGTACTGCTAAAAGAAAACAATACTCAGCAGTGTTGAAAATGAACTACACAACTTGTGGGTGGGGAGAGGAGGGAAACACTTGGAGAGAATGAGGAAAGGGATGACACCTTACTATCGTTGAGAAACAAGATCTTAGACTACATTATTTTTGCAGTATAGTGCTTTTGTGAACTCTCATAACTAAAATATTCCTCCTAGAATAACCAGGAAAGTCTGTGTAATATTACACACACACACACACACACACACACACACACACACACACACACACAAACAACAACAACAAAAAAAAACAGCCATTTAGGCAATTAGGGCAAAAAGCCTGCCTCCCTCTCTCTCACAGAGGTTCTACTTCCCTCACCATGGCCCCAAAAACTCCTTGGTACAGGCCCCTAGATATCACATCACCATAACTAAATAGTTGTGCATGTGGGCCCCTCATCACATCCATGATTCACTGACCTTGCAAGACTCACAAGTGATCAGCAGACTGACTGGATCCCAGCCATGTACTCCAGAATAGGCATCCAATCAGAGAAACTAAAGTCTATACAGCTTGTACACTGTATGGTGCCTCCAACTGGGTCTAGGGTCTGCTATGGCCCTCAGGCTGTCCAATAATCTTGAGAGTTACATTGATCTCTCCTAATTAACCCCTTATTTACTCCTAATTAACTCCTTATCTCCCCCCACCCTCCATGCCCTCCCTTGGGACCCCTGTATAGCAGGAGCTTTATTTCTCTCTGCTTATCTTTTCCTTCAATAAAGTTTTACCATTTTATTTCTCCTTCTGTGTCCAGGGACTCACTCAAGACCACAGAGACAAAGGAAGGTGCTCAAGGTTTTTTTTGTTTGTTTGTTTTTAGCAATGACAAGAGCCACCCACTTCAAAAAAATTTTTTTTCTACATTAATAGAACCTAGCATTTTATTGGACTTTTTCAGAATTTTTCACTGCCAAATCAAAGTTTATTATTTTGCACGTGAGCACCCCAATCCCTAGAGTTCTACAGCATGTTGTAATAATAAGAGAGATGTCCTGTTTTATCAAAACCTTCCTTTCCTTATCTGGACACATTTTCCCTGGTAGTTTTTACCATGGTCTCAGAGATTCATGATTGCAAATGTAAATCCACTTAAGACACTCTTAAAAATGTGTGGTTGCCATGGAGGAAGAGGCTAAGGGAAATGAACTACAGGATATGGAAACAAGAGATTTATCTTTGTGATTGTTGTTCTTAACGTACTATGTAAAGTTATTTCTTTTCCATCTCTTTTTTTTCTCCTTAGTTTATCTTATGTTGTTACTATAGCTGACCTTGGTACTTGGTATATACTTTGTATATACATTTATTTGTTTATTTCAAATAGGAAAGGAAGGGGAAAAACAAGATGATTGGAAGGGGTGGGAGGAGAGAAAAGGAGAAAAACATAGGAAGGGGTATCAATGTTAAAGAAGTAATGTACCCACTACCTGATGAATATAATTGTAACCCCTTTATATATCATCCTGACAATAAAATACAATTATTAAATTTTAGAAATATGTGGTTATTATTCTCTGAAAAATACTTTGCTAAATGTTGCCAGAAATTTTGCATCCGAATATATGTAATAGAACACTTGCTACTTTGGATTACCATACAAGCCTTTATGGCTTCTGTAACACACAAGCTTTATGATATCTTGAGGCTTAACATGTAGTGACAATCTCGTCTCTCATGATCTCAGTGGTGTGCTAATAAGTCCAACAGTAGTAGAGACTTGGGTAGATTAAAACAATGACTCCTTATTGCCTTTATTGATCCTTCTTTCCACACAAGTCTCTCTCTACTGTGTTTTCTCACCAGACTTGTATGTGACCTGTCTTTTATTTTTAATTGTACACACTCTTGTTCACTAAGTCTTTTGTGGTGAGAAATTAAAAGATTACAGTTCATTTACAAAGGTAGGCTACATATTGAGCACAAAATAGATACACTGTTGTACTGACTAAATTTAATTGATTATACTAACAAGAGCAATGCAATAATAAAAAAAAAACAATGCCTTTAGATAAGTCCCATGACTGCTGGAGATTTGTCATCAGTTCAGAGTGAAAAATATTTGTATAAAACAGCAAATGAAAATGTAAGTAATGTATTACAAATTTTGAAGGAACCTCATACTGATTATAAGTATAAATCTTATATATTTTTTAAAGATTTTACTCACTGATTTTTACATCATATTTCAAATGTCATGTTAAACAAGTATTCAAGAAGGAATCACTGGCACATTCATTTTAGAACATAATTAAAATTAAGCTAAGGGTTTGTATGTAATAGATACAGTTTAATCTATATAATAAAACATTATGTCTATAGAGTGTATGTCCCAGCATGGATTTTTATGTCTATGTAGTAATGTTCAAAAAAATCTTTCAATATTGACATTAACAAATGTACAATTCAGGCCAGCTACAGTGACTTACACCTACAATCTCCATTATCAGGGAGGTAGAAACAGAAAAATCACAATCTGATGCCAGCCTTGGCAAGAAGTTATCAAAACTTCATCATAACTAACAAGCTTATGACAAGCTCTTGCCATCCCAGTTAAGCAAGAGGCAGTAGGTAATAAAATTATCAGCCAGCCCTAGGCATAAAACTCAAGACCCTATCTGAGAAATAAAGTGATAAAATGCCTTATAGCAAGTGCAAGGCCCTAAATTCATATCCCAGTACCTTTAAAAAAAAAAGCACATAAGCATCATATTATACTCATGGATCAAACATGGATGACGCGTATTAAATTTTCATTTTTTCACAAATTCAAGTGTGCTCTTACAATACTAGCCACAGTAAACTCAGTAAATTTCTAAAATACAATGCTAATATATTCAATAGAATAAATGCTCTCAAATATAGTTAGAACACTTGTTTTGTAACAAGCAAAGGTGAAGGCCTGGGAATGGTGGCTCTCACCTATAATCCTAGCTTCTATGGAGGTATATATCAGAACAACTTTGAGGTCAGCGCAAGCTAAAAACCAGCAAGTCCAGCTGAGTGCTGGTGGCTCATGCCTGTAAACTTAGCTACTCAGGAGTCTGAGAACCAAGGATCCTGGTTTGAAGCCAGCCCAGGCAGGAAGCCTATGCAAATCATTTTTAATTAATCACAGAAAAAGGCATAAATGGAGCTGTGGCTCAAATGGTAGAGTGCTACCCTTGAGCAAAAGGCACTCAGGGACAAGGCCAAGCTTTAGTTCAAGCCCCAGGACTCCCACACACTCACACATACACACACACACAATTAACAAGACCTCACTTCAACAAATAAGTATAGTGGTTCAGATCTATAATCCTAACTTTATGTAAGGCCACAGATAGGTGAATTGTTGTCAGAGGACCCTGAGGGGAGAAGAAAAAAAACCTGAAGACCGTATACAAAAAAAAATTAAAGTCAAAGAGGTGTGGGGTTATGAAGTAGGAAACCTAAGTTAGTTAAAACCCTAGTGTCCCCCCCACCCCAGCCAAAAACAGAAATCAGCAAACACAAAAAATCATTTCTCATGGGCCGGGAGTTTGGCCTAGTGATAGAGTGCCTGCCTAGCATGCATGAAGACCCAGGTTCGATTCCTCAGTACCACACACATAGAAAAAAGCTAGAAGTGGTGCTGTGGCTCAAGTGGTAGAGCTCTAACCTTGAGAAAGTTTAAGGACAGTACTCAGGCCCTGAGCTCAAGCCTAGGTCTGGCAAAAAAAAAAAAAAAAAAAAAAAACATTTCTCATTAATTCTCTTTTCTGGAACTTGGGCATGAACACATGGCTGGGTCTCTGCTTTGGCACTCACAGGTGGTGCCATTCCCCTAGAGCTAAACCTCCACCTTGGGATTTTTGCTGGTTAATATTGCAGAGTTCTGGATCTGTCTGCCTTAGATGGCTTTAAACTTCAATCACCTGGATCTCAGCCTCCTAAGTGGTTAAGGTTACAGGTGTGAACTATCTGTAACTGATATATAAATTCTTTGGGGGGGGAGGGGGTCATGAGGCTTGATCTCAGCCTGGGAGCTATCTCTGAGCTCTTCAGCTTAAGGTTACCAACCTACAGTTGAGCTAAGCCACACTTCCTGTTTTCTAGAGGTTAATTGGAGATAAGAGTCTCAGGTCTTGGCTTTGAACCTCAATCCTCAGATCTCAGCCTGCTGAGTAGCTAGGATTATAGGCATGAGCCACTGCCCCTGGCATGACATAAATTCTTTTTTTTTTCTTTTTTTTGCCAGTCCCAGGCTAGAGCTCAGGGCCTGAGCATTGTCCTTGGACTTTCTCAAGGCTAGAGCTCTACCACTTGAGCCTCAGTACCAATTCTGGCTTTTTTCTAAGTATGTGGTACCGAGGAATCGAACCTGGGTCTTCATGCATGCTAGGCAAGCACTCTACCACTAGGCCAAACTCCCGGCCCATAAATTCTTTAAATCATAAAATTTTATATTCTAACTCCAACACTACTGTCCTGGGTATAGTTATCACACAGACAAACAAAAGCTATGTATTGTAGCATTGTGATTCAAAAACTCTTCAAATGGATTCTATTTTTCCAGTGAGGACTAGATAATCAAACACACTTAAAAACCTACATGAATCCGGGTGTGGTGACTCACACCTGTAATCCTAGCTATACAGGAGACTGAGGCCTGAGGATCATGGTTCAAAGCCAGCCAGGGCAAGAAAGTCCATGAGACTCTGATCTCCAATTAACTACCAGAAAACAGGAAAAGGTGCTGTGTGACTCAAGGGTGGTAGCCTTGAGTTGAAGAGCTCAAGGACAATGCCCAAGTCCAGAGTTCAAGCCCCACGACTAAGAACAAAACAAACCCTACATGATTTCCACTAGAATTTAAGGAAAGCAGCAATGAATAGGTTTTACAAAAGCAAGCTATCAGTCTTCCATACTTTCCTGTAATTAATCTTGAATACAGAGTTGTAAACTATATAGCAGTTATCCACACAAAACTACTAACTTTACTTCCCTTGAAAAACAAAACTATAAGCTGGACACTGGTGTTGCACATGTGTAATCTTACCTACTCAGGACTCCAGGATGAGATCCGAGGATCACGCTTCAAAGCCTGACAAGACTCTTACCTCCAACTTGCCAGAAAAAAAACAAAACAAAAAACAAAAAACTGGAAGTGGAGTTGTAGGTCAAGTGGTAGGCCTCAGGCCTTGAAAAAAAAAAATGCCTAAGCCCCGAGTTCAAGCTTCAGTAACACACAAAAAACAAAAATTGCAATGCGGAGGAGGTGTAAAGCTGGCTATGGTCCGTCAGGCGCAGGCGCAATGGGAGCTGTATGTAGGCCAGGCTCCGGTGTGGCGCAGGCGCACTGGGAGCAGTAGGCCAGCCTCAGGTGTGGCGCAGACATATTAGGAGCAATAGGCGGCCTGGCTCAGTGCTCCAGGCCGCATTAAAGGAGGGACTCCGAAGCTTACCCACAGTGGACCCCCAAACCGAAGTTTGTGGAAGCAGAAGCTAAGCCTAGGAGAATGGCGGCGTCAGGAAACAGAGGAACCACTTACCGGGAGCCCCCAACCCAGTTCATCGCTCCAGACCTTCGGAGGACTTCCGCCTGGGCCAAGCCGGACACCTCCCATCGTCCACTGCGCTCAGGAGCTCCTTCCGGTTCCGGTCCTGAGACCCACCTCCAGACCTCGCTGCTGCGCAGGCATTTCCGGCCAGGAACGCACTTCTGGCCAGGAGCCTCATGTCGAGGGCCAAGGGGAGCCGTACGGGGAAACGGTGTGGTGGGGACCCAGGGGTCCTCGAGGCCCAGCCAGGAGGGCAGAGGGTTAGGATTTCAAAAGTTCCCCTCTAGGGGCCGGGAGTTTGGCCTAGTGGTAGAGTGCTTGCCTAGCATGCACGAAGGCCCGGTTTCGATTCCTCTGCGCCACATACATAGAAAAAAAAATCTGGAAGTGGTGCTGTGGCTCAAATGGCAGAGCTCTAGGCTGGAGAAAGCTCAAGGACAGTGCTCAAGCCCGGAGTTCAAGGCCCAGGACTGGAAAAACAACAAAAGCTTCTCCACTGTAATGATGTCGGGCCCTCTCCCTCTCTCTCCACTCTACTATTTGAGCGGTGGGGCCACTTGCAGGTTGTTTTTTGGGCAGTGGTTAATTGGTGATAAGACTCTACGCCTTTCCTCACATCTCAGTCTCCTGAGTAGGTAGGATTATAGGCACAAGCCTATCAGGTCAGAGAGAGGAAAGAAGACATCAAATGTCACCTGAATTCTTCAGTGACCAGCAAAAAGCAGGTCAGGAGGTGTGGTTCAGGTGGTAGACCATCTTCCATGAGGGGATCAAGCCCAACCAGCCAAAAGCCTTGAAATTAAACCCTCTAGGGGGAAAAAAAAAAACCTTCCTTTAGCAGTAACAGTTCTATTATTTTAAACTTCTTACTAGATAAGGTCCTAAAACAAAAATTGGATCTTGCTGTTCATTTCTATATTTTTATATCATCAAAAAGCATATATCTTACAAACTGACTTACACTTATTCCAAATATAAATGCACACACACAAAAAAATTCACCAGCACCAGTAATCAATTACTCAGAAGGCAGAGATCTGAGGATTGCAAGGCAAGGCAAGAAAGTTTATGAGACTCTTCAGTCAACACCAAAAGGCCGAAAGTGGAGGTGTGGCTCAAATTTAGAATGCTAGCCTTGAACAAAATTGTTCAAGGAACAGTGCCCAGGTCCCGAGTTCAAGCCCTAGTACTGGCACCAAGAAAAGCAAATCAAGCCCATCACTGATGACCCACATCTGTAATCCCAGCCACTTAGGTGACTGAGATCACAGTTTGAAGCCAGTCTGGGCTGGAAAGTTCATGAGACAATCTGCACTAAACTACCGAAGAAGCCAGAAGTGGTGCTGCAGCTCAAGCAGTAAAGTGTTAGTCTTGAGCAAAAGAAGCTCAGGGACAGTGCCCAGGACCAGAATTCAAACCTCAGACAGGACAGGCAAAAGAAGAAGAAGAAGAAGAAAGAAAAAAAGTTACTATGACTTCCCCCTCCCCCAGGGTAAAATAATACATTTTCTAAGTCATTGGAAAATAGTACCAAGGATAGGTCCTTCATTAGTATTGTAAATTTTAACTTTTAAACTCACCACAGTATAGCTGGCTGATTTGTTGGAGATGGAATCTTGCACTCTTTGCTGTCTCCACTGGTTTCCTATTTCTATCCTTCAGGCCTTACCTCCTGAGTAGCTAGGGTTACGCACATGGACCTGGTACCTGGTTTACTTTCATTATGCCCCAGCTGGAAGAACTGCAGACCCTGCTTCTCCCAGTAACCTGTGACGACAGGCCCATGTAACCACATCCACTTTATCCACTAAGATGGGTGTCTCCCTGACTTTTTTTTTGGTTGGCATTGAACTGTGATCCTCCCAATTTCCACCACCAAAGCAATTTGAGCCACTTCCCCCAGCCTAGTTTCAACACTCTAAAACCTGACTAAATTCACTGGGAGGAACAATTAGTTCCAGGACTTTCTGAAGGCACACAAAGATAGAATTCGTTGGAGAAGAATCAAGAACTTGAGAGCTAAATGGAACCATCTCTTGTTCCTCACTAGAGCCACTGATGTCTTCCATTACTGGGAGGCAATGAGAGTGATGAATTAGACTAAGATTAAAGCATGAGACATTTTTTCAGACAAAGTATTAATGATGATTTCTTTCACAGGAAAAGAGATTTCCTTAGGAGCAAGGAAGTAGCTTGACCTAAAAGCTTATCTTCGGTATTGCTTATATCTACAATGAGTAGGGCTAACAAGACTGAAAATAAGAATCAAACACTGCTATTTTAGGGCCAGTGCAGCAATTATGTAATCTCTTGGGAAAGGAAACAGTTCAAGAAAACAATACAGTACTGATGAAATATTATTTAGCATTTGTTGAAAATAAAATCCCTTCCAAATTCTTAACACTTAACTATTTCTAGAAAATCCTTGCCAGGGTTTTATAATCTAAACACAACGCATATATAATATACGTTATATGTTTTTATGCAAATATATAATTCTCTATTATAAAACTTTTTTTGTTGTTTTAGTTTTTTGTCAGTGCTGGGATGTGCACTCAGGACCTAGCCACTCTGCCACTTGAGCCACAGCACCACTTCCAGCTTTTTCTGTGTATGTAGTATCAAGGATTCAAACCCAGGGCTTCATGCATCCTAGGCAAGCACTCTACCACTAGGCCAAACTCCCAGCCCACAACATATTTTTAATGTTTCATTCTTTATATAATTTTGTGTATACACATATAATTTCCTTAAATACTTTAAATTACCTTTAAGTAGTTCTAGAAAGGGTTACAGTTGCTAATATATATTCTAATCCTGCTGAGATGGATATTTATGATAATAATTAGAATATCATACATTAGCTAGGTGCTGGTTGCTCTCACCTGTTATCCTAGCTACTGAGGAGACTAACATCTGAGGATCACAATTCATATTCAGGCCAGGCAACTAAATATGAGAGACTTTTATCTCTAGCTAGCCACCAAAATATTGGAAGTGGAGGTATCACTCAACTGGTAGAGCACCACTCTTGAGTGAAAATCTCAGGGACACCAACCAGGCCCTGAGTTCAAGCACCAGAACTAAACAAAAGAATATCATACTTTAAAGCAGAGTGATTTATTTTTGCCAGCCTTGGGGCATGAACTCAAGGCCCGAGCACTGTCCTTGGGCTTTCTTATGGCTAAAGTGCTACCACTTGAGCCACACCACCACTTCTGGCTATTTCTATGTATGTGGTGCTGAAGAATCAAACCTGAGTTTTTGTGCAAGCTAGGCAAGTGCTCTATCACTAAGCCAAACTCCTGGCCCTTCCAGTTCTTTGTTAAGATTATTTTTCTCCTCTGAAGAAATTTTAAAATATTTTCCTATTTAAACATGCCCAAAGATGAGAATCTGGACGGGAGATTAAAGTGAATATGTTTATTGTAGTAAATGATTTCTTTTTCATGTCTTTTTTTCCTCTCTTATTTTGGAATTCAAATGAAAATTAACATTCTCTTTAATTGCATTCTGCCAATATTTTTAAAAGCAAATCTCTTAGTAATCTCAACTTCGCAATTAGAAAAGCATATGTATAATCAATCATATGTCATTTATTGATGGGAATACCTTCTGAGAAATTCATCATCGATGGTTTAGTCATTAAACAAATTTGCAAACACCTAGCTAGTATGGGCAAGTAACTCCTTGGGTTTTCTCAATGCATCAAAGGACTTAAACATGAGAAGGTTGCTACTGATATAACATGACATTTTGATTTATGATAAGCTATATTTTGTAGTCATGAATATGCTACAAAATGATTATAAAATTATAGTACATACATAAACCAAGTAACATGGTAATGTATCATCATCCATTACTATGTGTATGACAATTGTACATAATTATAGAACCCAATGTGTTTGTTTATACCAGCATCATCACAAACTCATGAGTACTATGATAATACAATGGTAATATTGTCAGTAGACAAATGCAATTTTCAGACCTATTATAATCTTACAGTGCCATAGTCATACTCTGTGGTCATTACTGACTGATAAATTATGTAGCACATGACTGCATTTCTGACACAGAATGCACTTCCTGACCCTTTCAACACTTAACAGGAAATTAGCCTTTGGCACACAGTGGCTGTTATTTTGTCAAGGCAGGAGAAATGCACCTGTATATCAGCCTTTTTTCCTTTCAACACATCGTTCCATCATATTGAATCCTTCCTTGGCCTCATCTGAAGTCTTATGCATAGTTACAGATTTCAGGAACAGCCCTGATCCTTGGCAACAGGAAAGAGTAAAAGGTAGGGGTGGCATTGAAATGATAATAGGTAGGTCAGTACCCAAAAGTCTCAACATCAATTCAGATATAACATTGACTCTCCAGTTCTAATACCTGACCTTCAACCTTCCTTGTACCTTAATTCTGACAGCTGAATTTTTTTTTCTAATCTTGATCACTTTCCCCATACTTGGTTCTTCCTTCTCAGAAGTCTCTTCCCCCAAGGAATTCAAAGCTAGTTTGAATTAAACCATCCCAGCCTCATTATAAGTCAGTGAAGTGACCTACTTCCTATAGCTGACTGCTTTCCTGTTCACAGTTCTAGCCCTTTGTCTAGGTTTCTTATGCCCCTGCTCCTCCTCGATATGGCTGCCTCTGGTTGTTTGTCAGTAATGGGAATCACTTATGGCAACTGCCAGCTCTGGCCTAACCTCGGTATCCTTCTGTGTGCGATGTTCCACTTCACTGAACACCCCACCATGACCCCTCAATTAGATTTACCTTGACTCCCATCTGTCCTGTTACAGTTAACCCTTTTGTGAGTCCCTGTCAGGAATCACAGAATAGATGATTACACTTTACAAGTGTAAGGTTAGTCTAATTTTGCATACACTGAATGCATGATCTGAAAAATAAAGGTTTTTTTAAAATTGTTTTATTTTTAATTTTTACTGTAACCACTAGGACCCCAGATCTCCATATAAAGATTTGGAAATCTTTGACTAAGATAGTGGAGTGTGCTTCTAATATGCCAGCTATCAAAGAGACTTGCATGAATCCATCACCCGTGTTTTAGCAAATCTAATTAATTGAATGCAAATGAAAAGATCCTTGGATATAATGTGATCATATAGCAAAGATAGAGGGTTTTTACGTTTAATGTTTTTGTTTTATTTATTTAAGTTTAAGAATATTGATATTCAGCTGGTGCTAGTGGCTCCTTCCTATGATTATAGCTACTCAGTAGGCTGAGATCTGAGGATTCTGGGTTCAATATCAGCCTGGACAAAAAATTCCATGAGACTTTTATCTCCAATTAATCAGAGAAAAAGCTGGAAATGGCACTGTGACTCAAGTAATAGAGTGTTAACCTAGAGCAAAAGGAACTCAGGGACAGTACCCAGTGCTACAGGACTGATCCACCCTCCTCCCTTCCCCCACCTAAAATGAACTCGTATTCAAACCAGGCTCAGTAGCTCACTCCTATAATCCTAGCTACTCAGGGGGCTGAGATTTCAGGATCAAAGTTCAAAGCCATCCTGGGCAGAAAGTTGAAGGAGATTTCTACCTCCAATTAACCAGCAAAATGCTGGAAACAGAAGAGTGGCTCATGGTTGAATGACCATCTTGAGTGAAAAAGCTAAGGTAGAGTTCCCTCAGTTCAAGCCCAATATTGGCACTATATCTACCTATCTGTCGATCTATTTCTCTAGCTACCTATCTACAGATATAAATATATGTTTATATGGACATATAGAGCCTATATAGAACTATAGATACATATCTATATTCTCTATATGGATACCTATCTCTCTCTATAATCTATATTAATATTTATAGAAGTGAGAATAGTTTTTTTAGTCATGACTAAGTGAATCATTAAGATCATCCAACATTAAGCCATGTTCTAGGGCTGGGATGTAGCTCAGTGGCAAATTGCTTGCCTAGTAAGTGCAATATCCTGGGTTCTGTCAACTCTTCCCTCCCATCAGTAATCACTTGTTATTGTCAGTCATCTGACTGCTAGTCAGCAAAGGACCTCAGGCTCTGAGGTCACATCCCCATACACTCTTGCTTGTAATCGCTCTCCATCATCAGTCAGGCCGCGTGCAATACTACCTGCCATGCTCTGTACATCAATATCTAGTGGTTTGCTTCTCCTCATAAACTCCCTTTTACCTGAACTGCATTCTTTACACAACCCTTATAGGTTTGATTCTCAGTACCAAAAATGAAAAGACAAAACAAAAACAAAGTGGGTGATGGTGGCTCACACCTGTAATCCTAACTACTTAGGTGGCTGAAATCTGATGATTGATATTCAAAGACAGCCCAGGCAGCAAAGTCCATGAGACTCTTATCTCCAATAAACAACTCAGAAAAGGCAGGAAGTGGTACTGTGGCTCAATGGTAGAGCCTAGCCTTGAGCACAGATTGGCTCAGGGACAGTGCTTAGGCCCTGAGTTCAAGCCCCAGAACTGGCAAAAAAAAAAATAAATAAAAATAAAACAGTAACAAAATACATGTTTTTGGAAGTGGCACTGTGGCTCAAGTGGCAGAGAGCTAGTCTTGAACTGAAGGACTAAGCGACAGTGCCCAAACCCAAAGTTCAAGTCCCACAATCCCCCCCCCAAAATTACATGTTTTATATTCTAGCCCAGAGGCTTGTTAATTTCTGTCAAGGGTCAGAAGTGACCCTTTATAGACTATAGTCTGTTCCATCCACTTAGCTCTGCCAGTATGGCTTCTAAGATGCTGTAGATAAGACTAAGTGGTAGAGGACCTGAGTAACAAGCATAATGACCTAACTTCAAAACCCCAACAGTAAAAGAATCCTTAAGGCCAGGAGTTTGGCCTAGTGGTAGAGTGCTTGCCTGGCATGCATGAAGACCCAGGTTCAATTCCTTGGTACCACATACATAGAAAAAAAACAGAAGTGGTCCTGTGGCTCAAGTAGTAGAGCTCTATCCTTGAGAAAGCCAAGGACAGTGCTCAGGCCCTGAGTTCAAGCCCAGGACTGGCAAAAAAAAAAAAAAAGAATTCTTAGAGTGTGCCTGGGGCTGGAATGTAGCTTGGGGGGTAGAATGCTTGCCTAGCAGGAGCAAATCTATGGATTTCATCACATGGTATCATTTTCTGTGGACTAGAACTTTGTATGTATGTTGTAGGGGGAAGTAAAGACAGAAAAATATTTTTTAGATTAAAAATAAATAGTCTTACCTAAAAATTGCACTTCACCTGCTGTTAAATGTGAAAACAAACATGCTTAACTCTTGTGTAGTTGAAGTCTCCTATTAGGAAGATGACTTTAAAAAAAATAAACATGTTTTTTCAAATAGCTGAAACAAAAAAATAGGAAGTAGCTATTCGATTATTTCTAATTTTAAACAACACAGGGAAAACAAACTTGCAGGAGACACTGGAGTTCTTAAAATGAATCCAGTTGGTTTTCCAGATGGTTACATTTTTATTATAGTGCCACATGCCTCTCAGAGTAAAAGTACAAAGGACATCAAACTTCAGTCTCCTTTAGTAGAACCTCCCACCCCTAAACAAATACAAGTGCTTACCATCTCTATCCCCTGCTGAAAATAACAGGTAGGAACCTTGAAGGTGGGTATGGTAGCTCAGAAGTGATGAGACAAAGAGTGAACAAATGCAGCAGTGTTACTCACTAGACACTATGATGAAAATGAACTATACAACTTGTGAGGGAGGAGGGGCGGGGGAAGCTAACAGAAAATGAGGGAAGAGGTGACGCATTACCTGACTTAGGTAACTGTAACCTTTCTACACACCATCGTCACAATAACCATACAAATACAAAGATCATGCTTATTTTAAAGAGGTTTTTTTTTTTTTTTAATTTTAAGACAAGCAAATGCAGGCATGCAGAGGTAAAAGTGGGGTGGGGTGGGTCCGGAGTTTGGCCTAGTGGTAGAGTGCTTGCCTAGCATGCATGAAGACCGGGTTCTATTCCTCGGTACCACATACATAGAAAAAAGCCAGAAGTGGTGCTGAGGCTCAAGTGGTAGAGCTCTAGCCTTGAGAAAGTCCAGGGACAGTGCTCAGGCCCTGAGCTCAAGCCCAGGACTGGCAAAAACAAAAAAAAGAAAAAGAAAGGTAAATGTACAGCAAAGACTTTTCTTAGTTCTTTTTTTTTTTTTTTGGCCAGGCTTGAGCTCACGACTGAGCACTGTCCTTGATCTTTCTCCAGGCTAGAGCTCTACTACTTGAGCCTCAGCACCACTTCCAGCTTTTTGTTTTCTATGTATGTGGTACCGAGGAATCGAACCCAGGTCTTCCTGCATGGTAGGCAAGTACTCTGCCACTAGGCCAAACTCCTGGCCCAGCTTCTTAGTTGTTTTCTCAACCCTGAAGACTTCCCCTTGTTTATTTACAGGGAACTTCCTCAGTTACTACTGGTTTCCTGGGGATCCGGGAATCCACGTGAACCCACAGCCACCACCGCATAAGAGAGCAAGCACTGCACAGCCTTTTTTCTCCTGGATGCCATCTCTTCTCCCATGCCCCTCCCCACTTGCCCCTTTCTTCTTGGGCTCTCCTCGCGTGGGTTTTTACATTGTATCTTCTGTCAGTCCTCTCCCTGCTGTCCTCCACCCACCCCCACCCCCAGCTCCGTGCAGCTCAGGTCAATCTTTTCTGCTCAGAGGGGGTCGGGGATGCCTAGAGCAGGGATGGAAGGGCTGTCCTGGCTGAAACTTCAGCGGGTTTCCAGGTGACTTTGGGCAAGGATTCTGAGGGCCTACCGCCCCGTCAGCCAATCAGGAGCCGGGGGCGGAGCTTGGGGGCGGGGCCTGGGCCGCGGGCCGCCAGGGCCTGGAGGGATCTTCCCGGCGGGGGCGGCGGGGTTCGCCCGGCTCCCGCACTCCGCGCCGGCGGCGGAGCGAAGGAGGGACCAGGCTCGCCGTGGAGGAGGCCGGCGGCGCGCTGCGGGATGCTGGAAGCCGCGCTGCGGCACTGGCCGGCGCTCCTGCGGAGCGGGGCGGCTTGAGAGGAACGCCTCTGTGGCTCGGGCGGCGGGCGGGGTCGCCGGGGACGATGATCCCGCTGCTGCACGCCGCGGCGCCCGGCCGGGCCAGGTGGACCAGCTCCGGGGCGGTCAAGCGGGCCGCCTGCGTGGTGGCCGCGGCGTACGCGCTGAGGACGCTCGGTCCCGTCGTCGGCCGGCGCTTGGCGCGGTCGGGCCCCGGCGGGAAGAGCCGAGCCGCCCGCGGGCCCGCGGGGGACCCGGCGAGGCTGCAGGGCGCAGGGGCGGCGGGCGGGAAGCCCGCGCCAGGGCTGAACGCCGATTTTTTCAGGCAGCTGCTGCAACTTCGCAAGATTCTCTTCCCCAGAGTCGTGACCACGGAAACCGGGTGGCTGTGCCTGCACTCGGTGGCTCTGGTCTCCAGGACCTTCCTGTCCATCTACGTGGCCGGTCTGGACGGGAAGATCGTCAAGAGCATCGTGGAGAAGCAGCCTCGGGCTTTCATCCTCAAACTGATCAAGTGGCTCCTGATCGCCATTCCAGCCACCTTCGTCAACAGCGCCATCCGGTACCTGGAATGCAAACTGGCCTTGGCGTTCCGGACGCGCCTGGTAGACCACGCGTATAAGACCTACTTCGCCAATCAGACCTATTACAAGGTGATCAACATGGACGGGAGGCTCACCAATCCCGACCAGTCGCTCACCGAGGACATCATGATGTTCTCCCAGTCCGTGGCTCACCTGTATTCCAATCTGACCAAGCCCATTCTGGACGTCATCCTCACCTCCTACACCCTCATCCGGACCGCGGTGTCCCGGGGAGCCAGCCCCATGGAACCCACCCTCCTAGCGGGACTCGTGGTCTACGCCACGGCTAAAGTGTTGAAAGCCTGCTCTCCCAAATTTGGCAAGTTGGTGGCCGAAGAGGCTCACAGGAAAGGCTATCTGCGCTATGTGCACTCTAGAATTATAGCCAATGTGGAAGAAATTGCTTTCTACAGAGGCCATAAGGTAAGGTGGAATGGAAGGTGATGGGTGAAACGGGAGACGGTTCAAGCAGCCTCTGCAGCAGTAAATGCCATCTGTTGTATTGGGTTTTTCACCACCCGGTGGTGGTTGATGTTATTCCATACCCTCAAATGACATTGTTCAACTTTTATCTAATGTATGTGGAATAGAATTTGTTCACCCTTTATGTATTCTTGTCCTTCCCTAATCTTTCCCCCCCCCCCAAAAAAACCCTACAAAAAAACCACAAACAAACCAACCAACCCACGCTTCA
This sequence comes from Megascapheus bottae, assembly GCF_031878675.1. Taxonomy (NCBI): domain Eukaryota; kingdom Metazoa; phylum Chordata; class Mammalia; order Rodentia; family Geomyidae; genus Megascapheus; species Megascapheus bottae. The sequence goes on from NC_143510.1 coordinate 4,228,824, forward strand.
GCTTCCTGGTATTCATTTTGTTAAGCAGTTAAGCTGCTCAGAGGAGTGACACCATTCGACTCTTCTTAGCTTAACATCCTTTGGTCAACTTGTTTGTGTAGATACGCATACAGCCCTGTCTTGTCTGCGTTTTCATATATGTTTGTATTTTCTACATAGAGATAAGACATGGGCCCTTTGTCTTTCTGGTGTACTTCAGATAGCTCTCCTTCCTTAGAACTTTAGATCCCTTTGATATTTAAATTTCTAGTAAAGCTGAAGACCTTGTGGTCCTTTTGAAATCACAGCTGTTAAAGAATTATAAAAGGCCAACTTTTCTCGTTTCACTAGAATAGTTTCAATAGAAGGTCTACATCGTTTCAGTTATGCAGACAGAAGCAAAAATGGTCTCCAAAGCATTGTCTCTAAACTTTAAGTACTAACTTGGTAAGTGGTTCTAGTGTGTGTGAAAACTAAGAGGAAATACATCCTTGGAAACTCCTTTGCGTGGATGGCAAACGTAGCTTGTATTATGCTTGGTTGGTGTTGCTCCTTCAACGTTCAAGAGAAGGGTTCCATGCTTTCACTTGGGAGTTTTGACAATTCTGGGGTCTGCTCAATGATGGAGCCCCCAAGTCCTAGGAAATGTGTGTGTGGAGGGGGTATAGAATGACATTTCCATTACTCTTAGTTCTTGCTCAGCACCAAATTCTCACACATACAAAAAGAGGAAGTGAAATGAAATATTGCAGCCCAAAAGCTGCAACTAAAGAGGAAGCAAGTGAGGAGGAAGCAGTTATGTAGGATGTTACCTTTCAGTCCTGAAGATGTCAGTCACTGCAGGCCCTTCAAACAATTAGCACAATTACATAAACCTGTCATGCCTGGTGGGCACCTCAGAATGGATGTGACATAGAGCAAGCATTTTGGAGGGGTTACATCTGAAATCTGATTACAGATGAGCTGGCAAATTAAATATTGAGGTATTCTAAATCAGAAGATGATAATTTAAGTATCAGGTAGATTTGTTTACTTTTTAGTGTAGCAATAAAGATCTGTTTAACAAAATCAGTCGAAAGAAAAAGTTTCAATGTTAGGACCTCTACTCCTGCTTGGAAATTGGCCTCATATATTGTATTACTGCTGATGTGTTTTTGTTTTTGAATCATTGAACTTGATGATGTAAAGTGCAGTCTGTTGTAAGTTTCTTGCACAAAAGACCATGGAGCTAATTAAAGATGTCTAATTATATATATATATTGTCATGTGATTGTTTTTAGATACTTTTGGAGTGTTTGAGAATAATTTGCCTCTGTTTATTTGGGTCTTCGAGAATATAATGTAATCTTAACATCATAGAATTTGAAGCAGCAATTATAATTTGTGTACATAGACATACTTGTATATATATGTATTTATATATTTACGCACATATACATACAGACAGATAACTATATCTATCTAGTAGTGTTGAGATTGAACCCAGGGTCTCATATTTGCTAGTCAAGTGCTTTACCACTGAGCTCAACCCTCAGTTCACTAGTATATATTTCACCATATTAACATATTATCATTATATTTATGAAATGGCATGTTTTAAAAATAACACATATATAACCCAAACTAAATAATGCCTAATTCTAAGAGTAATCTGCATTTACAGGTAGACTTCACCCATAATGTTTACTGTAGTACTCAGAATGATTTAGTATGTCCAGAACATTGAGAGAAAAATCGTCCATTGCAGTCGATTTATTTTGCAGCTGTTGCTGGATTAATTCTTATCTCTTTCCCTCTATAGGTAGAAATGAAGCAACTCCAGCAATGTTACCAAGCTTTAGCAGATCAGATGAACCTGATTCTGTCCAAACGCTTATGGTACATCATGATAGAGCAGTTCTTGATGAAGTATGTGTGGAGCAGCTGTGGACTGATTATGGTGGCCATACCTATTATCACTGCAACTGGCTTTGCAGATGGTGGTAATGAAACTTATACTTACTATTAAATATAGAGTGAACATGATATCTCTTGAAGCTATCCAGTTTGGCTAGTTTTGTGAGTGAAACCATATACAGAGTCATCATTCTGTGCTTATTGGTAGTCAGAAACAATGCCAGACAATATTCAGTAATGAGACCAGCAATGTGTGTGTGTGTGTGTGTGTGAAATCTGGAATATTCAGAGATCTCGATGCAATGTTGATGGCAGTCTGCCGTGAGCAACCTCAATTCATGCTCTAATTTTTTTAGTTTGCATTTCAATTTAAGTTACCGTCAGAAAGAATTAAAATACAAGTTCTCCTTGTGTTTAATTCTTTATAGTCCAGTCATATAAGTTTAAATAATACATTAATAACATGTATTAATAATAATATAAATACTCGATAACTCAATATTCCCTGATTTGTTACATGAAAAGTAGGTTGGACTATTAGACAACCACAAGTCTTGTTTCAGAGTATGCTAACATGACCTTCCATCTCTGCAGCTTGCTGATTACACAGATAATCTTCTTTGTGGCATAGTTTGTGCTTCTTTTGAAGCAGGGTACTCAACTATCACTGCCTCAGAAATCTCTGCAAACATTTTCCATCCTTTGGAATAACTAAGAAATGTAAGGACAAGAGAGAAACAGGGAATACATTATACAGTCCTCTGAAAACAATTTGGGTCTTCATTGTCTGGACAGAGAGGAATTATAGTCAGAACTCCATACCCATGGTGGGCATTCAAGAATTCAACTAACTACAGATAAAAAAAAATACTTGAAAAATAAGTAAGTTTGATTTATATAGCATGATACCATGGTTCATACCTGTAATCCTAAAATCTAGAGGATCCTGTTTCAAGGCCAACTCAGGCAATAAGTTCATAAGATACCATCTCAACCAATAAAAAAGCTGGATGTAGTGGTATGCTTGTCATCCCACAAATGGTAGGAAACATAAAATAGGTAGATTACAGTCCAGACTAGCATAGGCAAAAAAAAGTAAGACCCTATCTCAAAAGTAACCAAAGCACAAAGGGCTCTAGGCATGGCTCATTAAGTTAAACTGCCTCCCTCATTAGTACAAGGTCTTTAATTAAAAACCTAGCTCCACCATCAAAAGAAAAAACATAGAAATTTTTATCTATAATGAGTATGTATAAGTAGCTTGTATTATGTTAAACATAACATAGTATAACACTACCTTTATTATTTAGACATTATAAATAATATAGATGTAATTTAAAGTATATGAGAGGATGTAAGTTATAAACAATTAATGCAGCATTTTCTATAAGAGACTTGTGCATCTGTGGACTTATGTATTCTCAGGAGTAGGTTCTTGAAACCAATCCGTCTTCATCCCCCTGGGGATACCAAAGGATTAATGTATTTGAAGAAGCAATATTTTCTTCTCTTCTCCCTCTCTTCTTTCAAAACCACTTGACTGAAATTGACCATGGCATTAGGGAGTCAGGAAAAAGCATAAGCCTTACTTTGAATGAAAGATTTCTGTTCAGATGATGGCTCCAGTTCTTCCTATTAAGAACTTCTTCGTCGTATTAATTAAAACTCGATAAGGTACAGACCATGTGGTACTATTGATATACAGTAACAGTTACTAATTAGAAAACAAAAGACAACATGGAGAATAATGTGAAAGAAGCCACACTATTTTAGTGACTTATCACGCACTATTAAAGACTAACAATATGATGAAACTGAATTAAAATTAAAACAAGTAAAAATAATATTTAGTGTTCCAAAACAGTGCTTCAACCCTGTAACCAATTTTTACAAAAACTTGTCAAATCTGAGTCATTCCTCTACTAAAAATATTTGGCTTAACTAGGATGTGATACAAATATATGTAATATATGTATATATGCATATACATCACACATCTAAATTTCCTAATAGACAACTGAAGAATTGAATTTTATCTGTTTTTACGTATTGAAACTATGCCAGAGGGGGAAAAAAGGTATCATTTAAAAAGTGTCCTGATGCTGGGACCTGAAGATCAATGTTCAAAGACTACGTAGGCAGAAAAGTCTGCAGAGTTTTATCTCGAATTAACCACCAAAAGAGTTGGAAGTAGTATGGTTCACGTGGTAGCTTTAAGTGAGAAGAAGCCAAACGAGAACCCAAGGCCCAGTGCTTAAGACCTAGTACTAGCATACACAAAACATATTGTTAGTACTTGTATTTTACACATTCACCTTTCATAAGTAAAAGAGTATTGGAGAGGAGAAAGACACTTAAAAACTTAAGGTTCTAAAATTGGTCTTACTAAGATATTTGGTAACATAGCCTTTCAAAAGTTATTTCTTACGCTGATATTCTTTAAAAAGTTTGAGATATGGGCCAGGAGTTTGGCCTAGTGGTTAAAGTGCTTGCCTAGCATGCACGAAGACCCAGGTTCGATTCCTTGGTACCACATGCATAGAAAAAAAGCCAGAGGTGGTGCTGAGGCTCAAGTGGTAGAGCTCTAACCTTGAGAAAATCCAAGGACAGTGCTCAGGCTCTGAGCTCAAGCCCAGGACTGGCAAAAAAAAAAAGTTTGAGATATTATGTGTGATAAAGGCAATTCCAAGACAAGATTATAACGCAGTACTGTTAGCAGTGTTTGCTCTTATTAGAATACCCTGGGGTATCCAACACAGAATAGAGAAAATGCATCTATTAATGGTGACAAATTAACCCCATAGAGACTAGTAAAAAGTAAACAACTTGTGCAGAGAATCTAACAAGCTTGGTTAACAAGATGCAATAGGATATTTAAAAATAAATCCTACCAATCCTGAAAATATCATATTAAAGGAAGGGTTTTAGATTGAAATTGTAAGTGAAACAAAGTATTTCTTGAAATTTCTCTTAAAAGAAAAAAATACATATAGAGAAAAGCAATGCAAACTTCGTATGTAAGAAAAAAAAAGATCACATATGTAAAGCTTAGAACAGTGCCTGGCTCCTAGAAGATGCTCAATAGATGGTTGCTGACATGATTCGCTTTTTGCCATACCTTGCTACAGATGCTTATCAAGTAGGGAAAAAAGCACCTAAGGTATTGATCTTTATATCTAAGCAACTGGCTGTCTCTGTGATGTGTGAGTGTGAACTGGCACAGCAGGAGTGAATGAGAGAGACTGCTCCCAGAAACGGAGCCTGTATCCTCCCTAGAACCATGGGTGATGTTCTTACTTTTAAAATGCACCTTCAACATTGCTTGTTTAGTATCACTTCTCTATTCTGTCTCATAATCCAATAACAAATAAGTAAAATATATTGTGGGCAATTTGAATATATAGTAATTACATCTGTATTAAACAGTTACCATGGCATTAATGATGAGTACATTACATGTGTGCTGATCGTGGGGCTTGAACTCAGGATCTGAGCACTGTTTCTAAGCTTTTGTGCTTAAGGATAGCACCCTACCACTAGACCTCTTCTGACTGGTGAATAATTGGAGATAACAGTGACATTGACTTCTCTGAATGGGCCGACTTCAAACCAAGATCCTCAGCTCTCATCCTCTTAAGTAGCTAGGATTACAGGTATGAGCTACCAGTCCCCTGCTTTCAGAGACTTTCTTTTAAAGCTGGGATTAGCTAAGCATATAAGTCATTACAGTTGCTCCTAGTACAACATATGTGCTAACAAGCAAATATATCACTAACATGAGCCATACCAATACCCCAGAACATTCCATGAGCCTTCCCCAACCCCTGCTAGCTCCCCACACCTCCACCCAGCCACAGCCAAGGTATTCACCGAGCTGACTTTCTCACCAGTGATTATATTTGCTGGCTTTTCAACTTTATTTAACTACTATTATAACTATGTGTTCTTTAGGTACTAGCTTTTTTCCCTCAACATTATTTTTATGAGATTCATCAGTGTTATTGAGAATAACTCAAATTCCTCTATTCTCACCACTAATACATTTATTCCCATTTTACTATTTTATCTTGAGGATAGACATTTACATCATATCCAATTTTGAGAATATTAGTACCAGTCCAGGGACTTGAACTCAAAGCCTGGGCACTGTCCTTGGATACTTTTGCTCAAGCTAGCACTCTGCCAGTTGAGCCACAGAGCCGCTTCTGGCCTTTTCTGTATATTTGGTACCGAGGAATCAAACCCAGGGCTTTGTGCATGGTAGGCAAGCATTCTACCACTAGGCTACACTCCCAGCGCCTAACGAATAGTATGTACTTTATTTTGTGCCTTCATCTGCTAGACTATGCTATAAAAGTGGTCAGTGTCAGTGATTTTGTTAGTCTTTTCTAAAATAGCTTTTCCAGTGTACATTCCAATAAACAGTATGGGAAAGTTTCTTTGTCATTATTTGATATTGTCTCTCTTTTTTGTTGTAGACATTCTTACCACCATATGGTCTTATACTCTGAATAAAGGAAGTACTTTGGCACGTGTGTGTGTGTGTGTGTGTGTGTGTGTGTGTGTGTGTGTGTGTGTGTATTTTGTGAGGATACTAGGAATTCACCTATGCACTCTGTTACTTGAGCCAGCCCCTATTGTGTTGGCTATCCTCAGGTAGAATCTCATTTTATGTCTTAGCTGGCCTGGGCTGTGATCCTTCTATTTGTGCTTCCCTATGCCACTGAGAATGAAAATGTATCTTACTTTGCCCAGCCACTGGTTGAGATAGAGGCTTATAAAATTCTCTGTGCCTGGACTGGCACTGAACCACAATATCCAGAGTTCTGCTTCCCAAGATAGCTAGCATTACAAACCTGGGCTCGTGTGCTTGGCTCACTGAGGCCGCCTATATTGTGAAGTGTCTCTTGTGCCTAGTTTTAATGTTTATCTGTCAAATTTATTATGTAATGTAGACGTCTTCTGCTAGAATTGTATACTTGTATACTTCACACACATAATCTCAGTGTCATTTCCTACTCTTAAGTTGTCTTATTGCTATTGATAGTATCTAAAGGAAGTTTATAATTTATTGGTACTTTTCTTTGTGATTGGTAGTTTTATGTCTTAGTTAAGAAATATTTGCCTAACCAAAGGTCATAAATGTTTTCCTATTTTATGTTCTAGAAAGTTAGTTGGTTTTTCATTTCACATTTAGATCTTTAGACCATTTAGAATTGATAATTACATATGGCATGAGTTAAAGCTATATTTTTTTGAGATTCATCAAGATGACAAAGACAAAAAGCAAACAATGATTATAAGTCAAAAAAGTACAGAGGAATCATATTACTTTATATTAAAAACTAAGGTACGTAATTTCTAGAACAGTTAAAGCTTTGTAAAATGATGGAATAGAAAGTATAGAATTCTCCAATATCCTCTTTCTAGTTTTTTCCTCTGTTCTTTACATCCTATCTTAATGTGGAATATTTGTTATATGGAATATTTATTATAAAGGAAGAACCAAGGCCTGGACTTGGCCTAGTGGTGGAGTGCTCACTTAGCATGCATGAAGCTCTGGGTTCAATTCCTTGGTACCATGTACATGAAAAAACCGGAAGTAGCACTGTGGCCTAAGTGATAGGGCGCTAGCTTTGAGCAAAAAGTGTCCAAGGACAGATCCTAGGCCCTGAGTTCAAGCACCAGGACTGGCAAAAAAAAAGATGAACCAATATTTGTATAATATTAACTAAAATCTATAGTTTCCATTAAGGTGCATTCTTGGTGTTGTCCAGTTGTAAGGGTTTTGATAAATGTGTTTTAATATAACATTGGCCCAAAATTCTTTCTTATCCTCTCAGTGAAAAATCCAGTTATGGGACTAGTTTTCAATAGTTATTACCCTCAAAATTGAGAAGTAGCAGTAAAACACATAGAATCTTTAACTTTTCTATAAAGTAGATAAAATATATGTGGCAAGGAAGGAAAAATGTGTTGAGTTAGCATACAGAATAGGTGAATGATTTTAGGTCATGGATCTCTCTTCTCTTCTTTGCCTCTCTCTCTTCCCCTCCCCTCCTCTCTTCTCTTTCCCCTTCCCCTCGTCCCATAGAAAGAAAGACTTGAACTTACTATCCTTCTACTCCTAATTCCTGAATGCTTTGCAGGCAGGTGTGCCATGCCTGGCCTATAGATTTATGTCTCTGACACTAATGAATCTGTCCTTTTCACCAAGGACAGGCTGATGGCTATGACATGTATGATAAAATATTACTGGCACTGCTTTCACAGTACATGTTGCATGAAATCCATGAGAAACTATTTGTTCATGGCTAAAAACATGAAAAGAACCCAGTAGGAACAAATCAGCCAAGAAAGTGAAAATAGCCATTTCATATCGGCTAGTAGTCCAAATGTTATTTTTGTTCTTCTTAGCAGAGATTGCCATGAAAGCTCCTGGACAAAAGCCTTTTCATTTAAATTCATAAAAACCCTAGGATTTTAGATCATTAGGCAGTTTGGGCTCAGAGAGTTTATATTCTCCATGTTTTAACAGATATAGCAATCCACTGCTTTGGTAATTTGCCATGAATCCTATATTTTGTTTTGTTTTTGTGACTAACTAAATCTTACCATGTGTGTAACTGTATTAGTCACAATTTCTAGAGTTGAAATCTGGGTGCTGGTGGCTCACACCTATAATCCTAGCTACTCAGGAGGCTGAGATCTAAGATCACCATTTGAAGTCAACCTAGGCAGCAGTCTTTGAAACTCTTATCTTCAATTCACCACCAAAGCTTAAGCTGTGGCTTACGTGGTATAGTGCTAGCTTTGAGTACCAGCAATGAAAGTCAGTGGCCAGGTCCTGAATTCAAGCCCTTGGACTGGCATATAACCACATATAAATTCATATTCTCCCCCCCCAACACACACACACACACACACACACACGGAAATTCTAAAATTAGTGTGGTGGATGGACACTTGTAATTCAAGTATTTGTTGGATGAAGGCTGAAGGATCACAAGTGTGAGGCTCACCTGGGCTGTATAATAAGATCCTGTAGCAAAAAGAAAGAAAGAAAGAAAAAGAAAGGGGAAGAAAGGCAACTCCTTTGTACAATGACCTAAATAAAAAGAGAAAAAACAAAGATTACATTCTTTCACCAATCTATTTTTCTTTCTTTTTAAAAATTTGCTGTGTCTTCATTGTAACAGCAGAAGGTTTCATTGTGACATTTCCCAAGCATGTGTACACAATCCTTGGTTCTATTCATCCATCACTGCTCTTGGCCCCTCTCCGCCCTTCTCTCCCATCCTCCCCAAGTAATCTCCTACTCTGTTCACACTACTTAGTCTTTGTTTTGTGATACTTGTTTTTGTGAAACTGGCTTATTTTATTTAACATAATGGTCTTGAGTCCATCTATTTTTCTTTTGTCAGTCATGGGGTTTGAACTCAGGGCCTGGAAGCTGTCCCTGAGCTTTTGTGCCCAAGTCTAGTACTCTAACACTTGGAACAGCAGTTCCACTTCTGGTTTTATATGGTTAATGGGAGGCAAGAGTCTCACAGATTTTCTGCCTGGGCTGACTTTGTACTGCAATCCTCAGATCTGTCTCCTTAGTAGCTACAGTTATAGGAGTGAGACACCAGCACCTGGCTCTCCTCTGCTTTCCTACAAATGGTATAATCTTACTATTTCCAATGATTGAATCAAACTCCACTGTTCATATGATGATAGGTACCTACCTTGATTCCATAATCTGACTATTAAGAATAGTGCTGTGATAAAAACTGGCATATAGATATTTCTATACTTAACTATATTTACACAGGATCATTTGGAATTCTACTTTTCATTGTTTTGAGGAACCTCCATACTGAATTCCATGAAGTCCTTGACTGATTCATGTACATATCAGCAGACAGTACCAGTTTCTTTTTCCCATATCTGTACCAGTATTTGTTGTCATCTGTTTTCTTAATGATAGCAATTCTGATGGAGTGAGGTGAAATCTCAGTGTAAAACTATCTCATAATAATATTGGAATAGAACTTGCATATTTGTCACAGGAGCAGAATTTTTAATATAAAATATGAGGAAATAAATATCAAAGTGGCCCCAGAGCTATCTCACATCATTATTGATTTCTTCATTAATTTATAACACTTAATTTGGAATTTGGTTGATAATCTTACTGCAGGCCCAAATAGGGAAGGCTGAAATACTAACCGGATTCAATAATAGTACTAATGAGGCTAGGAATTGGCCTAGTGGTTGAGTGCTTGCCTAGCATGCATGAAACCCTGAGCTTGATTCCCTGGTACCACATATACAGAAAAATCTAGAAGTGGCACTGAAGCTCAAGTGGTAGAGTGCTAGCACTGAGAAACCCCAAGTGCCCAGGTCCTGAGTTCAAGCCCCAGGTCTGGCAAAAAAAAATTAGTAATAACTAGAGAAGGTAATGATGCCACAAATGCAGCATTTTCTGTGGACATATATTTGACTAACACTTCATTATTATTTTACTTTTAACCCTGGAACATATTTTGTTGTTGTTGATTGTGGGACTTGAACTCGGACCGCCACGCACTGTCCCTGAGCTCTCCAACTCAAGGCTACCACCCTACTTTTGGAGCCACAGCAGATACTTCCAATTTCCTGGTGATTAATTGGAGATAAGAGTCTCTGGGCTTTGAACCAAGATCCTCAAATCCCAGCCTGCTGAGTATCTAGGATTACAGGCTTGAGCCACCACGCCCAGCTTATTTCCCACATTTTAAAGACTTGAAAACAAGTGTGGGGAAGGTGTCTTGTTCTATTTAGCTTCCTACTTTTCCATAAGTAATAGAACCTGAATTCATGCCTCAATCTGATTTCTGGCTTTTAACCAATAACCTAACAGTGTCCATAGGTCCGTCAGTCCATCCGTCTATTCATTCGCCCACCTCTTCTCTATACACTATGGAATACTATGTGCTAGGTCCTATACTGAATACTAGGGTTTAAGCATGAAAGGGTTTTGACCCTCAAGAACTGGTAATCCACTGGAAGAGACAAATAAGCCCTTTTCAGAAAAATCTATAATTAAAGTTAAGTTATGTTTTATTCCCCTTAAAGAGGAGAGTTAGCAAAATAAAGAGCCAGGCAATTTTAAAAAAGCACATTAATGTTGGAAGAAATAAACGTGCCAATACCAGAAGACTGACAGAATAGGGCAAAGTTTGGGATATATCTGAATCTTGAGAAAAGCAGAATCTAGACTGAAGGCCAGCTAGTTTGTATTTCTGTTAAAGAAACTACATCATGAATGTTTGTTATATTCACTAATAGTATTTATTGGCCACACCGGTAGTATCTTATTGCGCAGCTACAATGATTACAGAGGACTGAATATATGAAAAATCAGAAATTACATGAAAACAATCTCTCATTCCTCTAGATTTAACTGTCCTAGCTCTCCTTTTAGATGATAATAAAAGGAAGCTTCAAATAAAATCTATTTATTCAATACTCCATTTTTAATAATTCATTTCATTTCTAGAAAATTGCTAATACTAATGAAATATTTATGGCTGTTTTCACCATTATTTAGTTGATCTAAAGTAATGCATGGAGCTACTCTGAAAAACAAGAAACTCAGGAGTTGTGTGATTGACTTTTAGATCTAGAGGATGGCCAGAAACAAGCCATGGTCAGTGACCGGACCGAAGCCTTTACCACTGCGCGCAACTTACTTGCTTCTGGAGCTGATGCAATTGAGAGGATCATGTCTTCCTACAAAGAGGTATTGGCCACTTCCTGTCATTAAAGTAAGATAACACATAAGAAAATCAAACGAAGGGTAAATTTTCAAGTACACATAGTGTTTCAGAAATACCTTTACTCTATCCCAGGTTTTTTTCTTTTCTTTTCTTTTTGTTGCCAGTCCCGGGACTTGAATGCAGAGCACTGTCATTGGGCTTTCTTAAGGCTAGCACTCTACCACATGAGCTACGGCACCACTTAGGGCTTTTTCTATGTGTGTGATACCAAGGAATTGAACCCAGACCCTCACACATGCTAGGCAAGCACTCTACCACTAGGCCAAACCCCTGGCCCCTCTACCCTAGCTTTTAAGAGTACAGGCAAGGTTACGAGTGGCCCCTCCCCCATACATGTCGGCTGGTACATTGGTTGATTCTTCTGGTTTTGTTTTGTTGTTGTTGTTGTTGTTTTTGTCTGTAGAATTACTTATTTGCTTTTAAATTGAAAAAAAAAATCCCTCAGCTGTGGACTGTAGAACCTGCTTATATTTACATTCTTACATTTGTATTTACTAATTAGGTAAGCTTGGTTCATTTCCCTAAATCCTCTGGTATTTTTATTTACTCATCTGTAAGAAAGGGAAGATCAAGGGCTGCTGCTAGTTAATGAGTGTAGAGTACTGATGATAGTACATTTTCCTTCTTTTGTGGCACTGGGTATGGAACCCAGGGCCTTTTCACTGGCTAGACAAGCCCTCTACCACTGAGCCAGATTCCACAACCCTGGAACAATACACACTTTTGGCATTCAACAAATGTCAGCTAATAATACTTCCGTATCTTGCAAGCTTTTGCCATCCTTCATTGATAAAGTCTCAAACCATTTAGAAAGCCTCTTTCACCCCACCTTCCCTGCAGCTGGCATCTCCTTCTCTGTCTTTACCTGTGTCATCTGACCCACATTGTCCTGTTATCCTATTGACCTGGAGAAGCTTTGCGACAAGGGTTGTCTGAATTACCCTTACATTCCTAATACTCATTTTACTGTTTTGTGTAATATGCATGTGGCTAGGAAAAGTAAAGAATGGTAACAGACATGCATCCCTTAGGGTTAAGATTAAAATCACTTTATTCAACTCAGATTTGCCTCTGAACAATTATTATCGCAATTGATTATTCTTGTGTTTTTCATATCAATATAAATTGCTACAGCCATATTACAGATTTAGTTTCTAAGCTAACCTTGAGGCAACGAGATAATGCAGTTTTGGAATTATATATTATATTTTGTTTTAATATTAAGTGATAATTGAAATTAACTGACAAAACTTGATTCATCCATATTAAAACACTCTCAAGTTTAGGAAATGGTATCATTTAATCAGTCTAGGTTATCTCTAATCCAAAAAATGACTGAATTCTGCCTTAAATGCCTCTACTTGTTTTTTTGTTTGTTTTTTGTTTTTGCCAGTCCTGGGGCTTGAACTCAAGGCTTGTGCACTGTCCTTGGGCTTTTTCAAGGCTAGCGCTCTACCACTTCAGCCACTGCACCACTTCCAGCTTTTTTTTCATATATTTTTTATTGTAATTAATGGAAGGGTTACATTATATTCACCACATAGAAGGTGCATTACTTCACAAACATTAATACCCTTTCTCACGTTTTGGTCCTCATTTCCCCTCCCCCATTCCCACCCCGCATCTAATATATTGTACATATGTCTATTTGGTTATTTGAAATAGGATAGGGAAGGGGGGAATCCAGCATTTTTTTCTATGTATGTGGTACCAAGGAATCGAACCTGGGTCTTCGTGTGTGCTAGGCAAGCACTCTACCACTAGGCCAAACTCCCAGCCCTGCCTCCATTTATTTTGAAACATATAATTATACTTCTTAAAAGTATAAGTATAAGCCAGGCCCTGGTGGTTCACACCTATAATCCTACTACTCAGAAGGCTGAGATCTGAGGATTATAGTTCGAAGCCAGCCTAGGCAAAAAAGTCTAAGATGCTTATCTTCAATTATCCACCAGTCAGAAGTGAAGTTGTAGCTCAAGTGATAGAACACTAGCTTAGGAACAAAGTGCCCAGGCCCTGAGTGCAAACCCCAGGAGTGGTGTACATGCATGTGTGTGTATACACACACACACACACACACACACACACAAAGGAACAGTACTGTGTAGTGCTGTGGTTACACAGGCCATCGCTATGCCTTCTTTGTTGACTCCAGAGAAGCTGGATTCCTTTTATAGTCAGTTTCTGGGACAAGTCCTTTGACTTTTTTTTGGTTGATCATGGAGCTTGAAAACTGGGCCTGGGCACTGTCCCTGAGTTCTTTAGCTCAAGGCTAGTGCTCTACCTCTTTGATCCACAGCACCACTTCTGGTTTTTGTGGTGGTTAATTGGAGATAAGAGTCTCATGGATTTTTGTGTTTTGTCTGGGTTTGAATTGTGATTTTCAGATCCCAGTCTCCTGAGTAGCTAGGATTACAGGTGTGAGCCACCAGTTCCTAGCTAAGTCCTGTGTCTTAAATCTCCAAATAATTTGTTCATGGACACATTCTGAAGTTTTCTGAAGGCACAACCTGCCTATACCACCCTCTATCCAAGTCTACTTACTCATTGATGCCTACCTTGTTTATTGCATTTGGATTTTGGCCGTTGTATTTTTCTTATTCAAATATTAGTCCCTCTCTCTCTCTCTCTCTCTCCCTCCCTCCCTCCCTCCCTCCCTCCCTCTCTCTCTCTCTCTCTCTCTCTCTCTCTCTCTCTCTCTCTCTCTCTCTCTCTCTCTCTCTCTCTCTCTCTCCCTCTCTCCCTCCCTCCCTCCCTCCCTCCCTCCCTCCCTCCCTCCCTCCCTCCCTCTCTGTCTGTCTGGCTTTATTTCCCTCCTTCCCTCCCTCCCTCCCTCTCTCTCTCTTTGTTGGTCGGGGGGCTTGGACTGTGGGCTTGGGTGCTATCCCTGAGCTCTTCAGCTCAAGGCTACCGCCCTACTTCTTGAGCACAGCACCACTTCAGTTTTCTAGTGGTTAACTGGAGATAAGAGTCTCATGGTCTTTAGTTCCCCAGGCTGGCTTTGAACCTCAAACCTCAGATCTCAGCCTTCTGAGTAGTTAGGATTTCAGGCATGAACCACCTGGCCCAGGCCCATGTTTCTTTTGAATACAGATTTGGTTAAGCTTTAACTTTCTTTTTCTCTACTTTCAAATATAAAACTCTCTTTAAGGCATGGTACTGGAAATGTAAACACAACTACATAGACATAAAAATTTATGACTGTAGACATAATGTTTTATTACATAGATTAATATGTATATATGACATACAAAACCCTCAGCCTAATTTTAATTATGTTCTAAAATCTTAAGTGCCAGTGATTGTATATAGACATTCCCTTGTTGAATACGTGTTTGTTAAATATGTTATTTGAAATATGATGTAAAAATCAATGTTAATAAATTCTTTAATAAAAAAAACTCTAAGGTAGCAGTTTAGAAATTATCCTTTTAATAGTTATTAACATAAGCAAACAAAAATGAAATGGCAGTGTTATTATTTTCATTCAGTAGATAGCTTTTTGTGGGGAGGGTCGGTCTTAGAGTTTGAACATATGGCCTTGTTCCTGTGTGCAGGTACTATCTAGTCCCTGATTTTCTAATACTATGGAAAGGAAATTTGTCGTATGAACATGGGCCATGACAGAAGTATGGTAACAAGATTCTTAAGACTCATTTCTCATTTTGAAGCTTAACATTCATTATGTGTTTTAAAATCCCAATGAAATTTGCATTAATACAGGTTGCATTACTTATGCCTATAGTCTTAGCTACACAGGAGTCTGAGGTCTGAGAATCATGGTTCAAAGCCAGCCCCAGCAGACATCTGTGAAACTCTTACCTTCAATTAACCACCAGAAGTGGTGCTGTTGCTCAAGTGGTAGAGTGCTAGCCTTAAGCAAAAGAAGCTCAGGGACAGTGACCAGGCCTTGAGTTCAAGTCCCAGGACTGGTATGCCCTTGTGCATGCATACACACACATACACCACACACACACACACACACACACACACACACACACAATTACATTGATATCTAGCTTTATTATTGCCTTGGGTAAGCTTTTAAAAATCTTTTACTGACATTAGTTATGAAATGTATTATCTACTTCTCATGTATAATAAAATAGAATCTTTAATGTTATATCAAGCCAGGCTCTCTTGGCACACATCTGTAATCTTAACCTGATCAAGAGACTGAGATCATGAGAGTCTTATCTCCAATGATTTACATAGAAAAAGCTAGAAGTAGCATTATGGCTCAAGTAGTTGAGCACTCACTAGCTTTGAGCAAAGGAAGCTGAGACACAGCGCCTAGACCCAGAGTTCAAGCCCCAGGAATGGCAAAAGTAAAAATAAAAAATTACATCAAGAAGCACCTATAATCTCATACTTATTTTAAAGCTTATGGTGGATATAGTAACTTAATTTTATTGCTTCATATTAATTTTAGGTCACTGAATTAGCAGGCTATACTGCTCGAGTGTACAATATGTTTTGGGTGTTTGATGAAGTCAAGAGAGGCATTTATAAAAGAGCTGCTGTCATTCAAGAGCCTGAAATGCAGAGCAAGAATGAAACTAACATAGAATTACCCCTCAGTGACACACGGGAAATTAAAGGTATGAAACCCAACTGCTTTTTATACTTTTCTTATATTTAAGTATTATTTTATCAGCAGAACTAAAGAGATTTTTTTGGAAGATAGCTTTTAATATTTATAAGGGACCAGTATTTTATAAGCAATGTTACATAAGCTTCAATCCCTAAAATGAGCACTGCAGTGTGAAGAGCAGTAACTAGATACCATAAAAATATTATACTACTTTTACTTAAGAAAACATTTCCAGAATTTTATTTAGAAACATTTGGCTGAATAAATGGTTTGCTCGTAAAATTCAATTGCCAAATCGAATTAGAACAGATGTCAAATTGTTTTTCATTTTTTTCTGTATCTAAACTTGTTTGGTCACTATGTATGAAAATATGTTATCCAATTTCTTAATTCTGTTTTTGGAGTTTTTTTCTGTAAGAAAGAATGATTCAGGGAAAATTGGCTGTTAAAACATATGACTGGGCTATGAAAGATTGCATTTAGCTGTGTTATCATAATGATGTTGACATTGCACTATTATAAAATAATGCTTCTCAGAAAGATTTCCTAAACAGATGTGTCAAAAATATACTATACGTTATTTAGTATTAGTATACTAAATAGATGTGTCAAAAATATTAAACATCATTTTATATCTTTATATTTTCCTAGGAGTTGTTAACATGAATTTTCTGTATCACTACCTCTACCCATTATACTACATTATACCTTGAGCTATTTAATTAGCAGTAAACTGTGATAGCTTTTGTAACTTAAGCTCATCCTTAATTATAGGAAAAGTTATTGATGTGGATCATGGAATTATATGTGAAAATGTTCCCATAATTACGCCAGCAGGAGAAGTGGTGGCTTCCAGTCTAAACTTCAAAGTAAGATGATATTCACAAACTCTCTGATTGTTGCTGTCACACTGGTACATAGGTTTTAACTCAGAATTCATGTCCCTTATGTTAAATGCTTGGAGGAGTGTGAAAGGAGGAGAAATCAAGAAAGATATGCATAGTGGCTCAGGCACAGAAACAGTTACCTTCTAGGAGCAGAAAGAAGAGAAATTTCTGCTGCTTTATTATCAGGTTGAAAATCAGTGCCCTGAGAGCCTATGCCAGGTAACATAGGGGAACAATAGAAAAATTCTTTATAAATTAATATATGAAAATACTAGTTTTCCTTACAGAAACTGAAAAATAATGGGACTATTGTAATATGTTCAGTAATCACATTTACTATTAGGAAAAAGCAGCAGAAGTTACACAGAATTAAATTTGGCTTGGCTTTCTTTGGAAAATAACCAATTATTTAATACTTTTTATACCACTTGTGCCACAGCTACTCTCCTGGCTTTTTGCTGGCAAAAACAAACAAACAAAAAACAGTCTCATGGATTTTTAATTAATTAATTTTTTTCTTTTTTGTCAGTAGTCTTGAACTTTGGGCTTGGGTACTGTCCCTGAGTTCTTCAGCTCAAGGCTGACACTCTACCACTTGAGCCACAGTGCCACTTCTGGTTTTTTGGGTGTTAATTAGAGGTAAGAGTCTCATGGACTTTCGTGCCTGGGCTGATTTTGAAGTGGGATCCTCAGATCTCAGCCTCTTGAGTAGCTACGATTACAGGTGTTAGACACTGATGCTCAGCTCTCATGGATGTTTATAATCAAGGTGACTTTGAACTGCTATCCTCAGATCTAGTCTCCTGAGTATAGAGAGGATTGTAGGCATGAGCCACTAGTGCTCAGTTAGTATGAATATTTGGCGTAAGTTCTCTGGCTTGCTGTTCACAGTATGCAGTAAAAAGCATTTTCACTTACTGAATTTTCTTCTACAAGTGGTATTTTTAATTTTGGAGGTAGAATAAAAAAGAATGACAATCCTTTCCTCTAGAAAGCTATTTATTTTAAATCAATACAGGGGCAACAAAACTTTCTATTATATTTTACATAAAAATATAACTCTCTAAGTTAGAAATCAAAAATTCGAAAAGAGGAGTACCTTTTAAAATATTTTGTGAATGCAGGTCTCGGCATGGTATATATCTTTAAAATGTCACTTGGGAAACATAGAAACTTGTATAAATTCAAACTTCCTTAATATTGTCTAGTGAAAGAGTAGGCATATCATAAAATGAGTTTATTCAAGGTTTGTTGCAGGATTTTCTTTGGTACGATGCCCTTCATCTTTGAGTTTTCAGTATTGAAAATTCCTTGTCACTGATGTTGGATATTAATATCCATTCACTACAAAGCTACAGCTACAGATAACCTGAAGATTTTTTGCCTCTCATGCTTTCATATTGTATTCTTGTTGGTTTTCTCATTGACTATAAAAACTATTTGTTCTTAGGAAAAAGCAAATCAACTTTAAATGATGTTCCTTTTCCTTATTCACAGTATCTTTAACTTAATACAGTAATACACCTTCTTCATCCTACTGAACATAGTAGATGTTCATGAAATTTATTCAAACTTAAATTTAAAAATATGATAAACAAGCCTGGCAACAGTGGCTCATGCCTATAATCCTAGCTACAGATGAAGCTGAGACCTGAAGGATAACAGTTTGAAGCCAGGCCCACAGAAAAGTTTGTGAGTCTCTGACTCTAATTAACGAACAATATACTACACTGAAGGCTTGGCTCAAGTGGTAGAGTGCCAGACCTAAGCAAGGAAACCAACTGGAAGCATGAAACCTTTGACTCACGTTCAAGTCACAGGGAAAAGTAATTAATAATTAAAATAGAAGAGCTAGTGCTCACACCTGTAATCCTAGCTACCCAGGAGACTGAGATCTGAGAATCACAGCTCAAAGACAGCCCGGGCATGAAAGTCTGTAAGAGACTTTTATCTCCAATTAACCATCAGGAAACCGGAAGTGGCTCTGTAGCTCAAGTGGTAGAACCACTGGCATTGAGCTGAAGAGCTCAGGAACAATGCCCAGACTCAGAGTTCAAGCCTCGTGACCAACAAATACAAAATAAAAGAAAACATCTAAGACAATATTTTATCATTGAATACTATAAAGCATGGAATATTTATGTATGTAGAGAATGACTCACTTATATATGCATATATAAGTGCATATACATGTATTCATGTGTATGTATGTGCATACATACAGTTTTCCCATCAGGTATCTTGTAGTAATCAGTTTCAAGACACCTTGTGGTTATCAAAATTTGTTGATACTCAAGTCCCTCATATAAAGTGGTGCACATAAGCCAGGTGCAGTGGCTCCTGCCTGTGACCCTAGCTACTCAGGAGGCTGAGATGTGAGGATCACAGTTCAAAACCAGCCCAGGCACTAAAAAGTCCATGTGACTCTTGTCTCCAATTAACCACCAAAAAACCAGAAGTGGCACTGTGCCTCAAAGGGTAGGGCAGTAACCTTGAGCTGAAGAGCTCAGAGACAGTGCCTAGGCCCAGAGTTCAAGTCCCATGACCAACAATAAAATAAAATAAAATGGCACATAGAAAAACATGTCTGTTTTTAGAGCAGGTACAATTTTTTTCTCTTTAATCCACAGTTATTGTGTTCTCAATTCTAGAACTTGTGAGTATTGAGAACAGACTACATATATTTTCTCATCTTAGTTTCGGTAAATCTATTTTCTACATCTGTGAACAAAACAGAATTTGACTCAGACTGGATTTTTTGTGATGGCTGAAATGCAAAATTGGTTACTTTGGCTCTTCAGAAAACTGTGCTTTACCAGAGTAACAGTTGAATTTTTACACTTAATATAAAGCAATTATTTTTGCAGTTATTTTTACATTCAGTATAAATCTTAATCAACTATTAATATGAAATTTACTGTATTTTAATGCAGATGTCATAATTTCTCTCATGTGATTGTATCACCTTGTATGTGTAGTTATCTGATAATAAAAGTTCAATGAAAACATTGGAAGCCAGGCAATGATAGGATCATGTCTATAAACCTAGCTACTTGGGATGCTGCGATCTGAGACATCTTGGACAGAAAAGTGAGACTTTTATTTCCAATTAACCTGCAAAAAGCCTGAAGTGGAGTTGTGGCTCAAGTGGTAGAGTATAAAAAGGATAAGTGCAAGTCCCAGTATCGGCACAAGAAAAAAAAATATTTGTTCTAAGAAATTCATCTTCTTTGCAATTAAATTATGCTGCTTTTCATTTTAGATACTAATTAAAGCCAAACTGGAGATTCTCAACCTTGGTCCATTTTTCTTTGATTTCTTGTCCATCAGAGGTCATGTGATTGAATGTTCTCAAAAAATTTTACAAAAGCACTTTTAAATGCTGCCAAAATAATTTTAAATATTCTAGTTTTTAATTTGATTTCTCACTTTAGGTACAAGAAGGAATGCATCTTTTGATAACCGGTCCCAATGGATGTGGGAAAAGTTCTCTCTTCCGAATTTTAAGTGGGCTCTGGCCTGTATATGAAGGGACCCTCTACAAACCACCTCCTCAGCACATGTTCTATATCCCACAAAGGTAGGTCTCCCCACCCCCCCCCCTCTCTCTCTTCTCTTCTCTCTCTCTCTCTCTCTCTCTCTCTCTCTCTCTCTCTCTCTCTCTCTCTCTCTCTCTCTCTGTATGCATATATATATATATATATATGTATGTATGTATGTATATAACATCCAGGGCTGGGAATGTGGCTTAATGGTAGAGTGCTTGCCTAGCATGCATGAAGCCCTGGGTTCGATTTCTCAGTACCACATACACATAAAAAAAGCTGGAAGTGGCACTGTGGCTCAAGTGGTAGCATGCAAGCCTGAGCAAAAAGAACTCAGGGACAGTGCCCAGGCTCTGAGTTCAAGCCCCAGGACTGGCAAAAAAAAATCCTTTCACTCTTAATTTATCTTCGTTCTTTACACACTCTTGGATTGATAAATCTCGTGGATATTTTCACTGAAAGATCTACTAACGAAATAAAAATTCAATCACCCCAATTTGATTATAATAGTTTCTGGCACAAAATTGTTACTTTTTATTCTCACATCTGGTGAAATGTAACGAATACTCAAGGACTATAGAAGTTTGCCTGAGGGATTAGCAAACTATTGCAAAGGATGGACTGCCTTAGATGTGAAATTCTCACAAAGTCCTGAGTACTCAGATAGTTTACCTATCTCTCCATTAAGCTTGTCAGCATTCTTCCACTCTAAAATTGCCCATTTATGTTGAAGAGTTTCTGGGAAAAGTATTATGACTGTGCTTCATGAGTAACAATTTTAAGTATTTTAATTAAAATTGGTTTAAAACTGAAAATGTTGCCATAGGAAAAGAACATTTCTTCCTCTGATGTGTTCAGCTGTCTTCCTTCATAATGCTTTGGAAGTGCCACACACAATGAAACAGAGGCAGGATTTTATTTATTTTTTGATAAGATGAAATGGGGCTTGAACAAAAAACATTCTTCATGTACTTCTGGACCAGTAATTTTTCCATGCTTTATTACTAAGGGTTAAATAACCTTGAATGATAAAAACCAAATGAGACAATAAGGCCCTGAGTTTAAGTACTAATATTGGTGCCCAAGTGTGCATGTGTATGCACACACACTCATGCACACACACATACACACACACATCCACATCCACATCCACAAAGTTCAAATTTCAGGAATTATAGTAAGTAGAATATTCTTAATTTTGTACTCATGTTGTAAGGCATAGAATCATGAGGAAAAATGGTCTCAATAATATCTGTTCTTTTAAGGTAAATCAAAGTATATAGTGAATTTAATATCTTAGCTCTTGTAGAGTCTGTATTAGTATGAAAGAAACAGTTCTTAACTAGACCTTTGGCCTTACTGACTTAAGAAATTTCCAAGCAATGAATAAATTTTTAAAAGTGCATGTTTGCCCAAAGGGAGACCTGTTATTTTGCAACAAACAAATAACTTACTTGTGAAACTTTTCCCAAGCAAAAAGGTCAAATGCAACCTACTTAAGAAGAAAAATAAGAGAAAGATGTCTACATTTGAAGGCTAAACTGTTTTAAAATAGTTTATAGTCATTTTTACCTTACTTCTGTAGTTCTTAGGATCATGAAAATTTGCAGTATATGTTTACATTTCCTAATAAGATCTCTTTTTTTTTGTCAGTCCTGAGCTTGAGCTCAGGGCCTGAGCACTGTCCTTGGACTTTCTCAAGGTTAGAGCTCTACCACTTGAGCCTCAGCACCACTTCCGGCTTTTTTCTATGTATATGGTACCAAGGAATCGAACCCAGGCCTTCGTGCATGCTAGGCAAGCACTTTAACCACTAGGCCAAACTCCTGGCCCCATAAGATCTCTTTTTAAATGGTCTAAGTTTATCTAAATGTGTATGTAAACTGAAAGAGGTTTATTTCTTATACTTTAAAAGCTGGTATTTTCTCAAGTAAAATTCAAGGTAATTTTATATGCAATACAACTTATTTTGAAATATGTGTCAGGAAATAACCTTCTGTTCTTAGGCTGTTTTCATTAATGAATATCTTAATTAAGTTTTATATTACTGTATAGCATTGGGATCTAGATTAATTTCTTGTTTGGCAGGGATAAAAAGAAAAAAATCAATATACAAGTGAGGCAAATGTCAACTGCACAAGTCAGAAAACAAATTTCACAGTTCACTTTTTATTTAAGTTTTTTGTAATACTTCCTGGTAGGTAACGGGTGGCTATCTGTGCATTGATCAAATACAAAAGTACATGAATAGTTACTGCATGTAGAAAATTGAATAGTTTTTATAACTGTAGACTTCTAATAGTACCACTCAGTATACAAAAGGAAAACATTCTTGTTAGACATATTAAGCCACTAAACCCTGAACAATTTCTTAGTATGTGTTAGATATTCAATAGATATTTGCTGAGAGAAAAACATCATATTTAAGGCTACTTACTTTTTAACCAGCTCTGTGCACGTGTGCTAACACACACACACACACACAGAGCTATTGGCAGTTTATAAGCTGGGTCACCTAAATTTCTGGGAAATTGTGCAAGCATGTCTATGTTTTCCCAGTTGGAGTCTCCTGATACTTTAGCAATGTTAATAATGAGAACCAGAGAAAATAAAACTTGGGTGTAGGCCAAGAGTACAGAGATGTGCTATATTAATGTAATTTTGAGACACTCTTGCCTCACCCATCTTAATTAATGGTAGAATATAATAACTACAGGAACATGTGGGAAAAGCCCATCTCATCTACAATGTAGACTAGCACTTTACATCCCTGGGATGACAGATGGCAAAATACTGAATTGTGTTCAGGTAGTATCTTTGAAAATTATTTTGACAACTGTCATCTGTTAGAGACTGCATTTCCTAAGCAAAGTGATTATCCTGCTTACACTGTTGAATAGGGTTCCTTGCTGGAGTAGCGGCCCTGACCGTCAAGCAAAGCCTTTCCCTTGAATGTCGGTACTGTTTTTTCAATTCTTTTTTTTTATTTTTTATTTTTTATTGTATTTAATAAAAGGGTTACATGATATTTGCCAGATAGAAGGTGCATTAATTCACATACATTGATACCCTTCCACATGTCTTAGTCCCCATTAACCTCCCCCCCACTTCCCCTTCCCTGTCCGATTTCAAGTAACCAAATACAAATGTATCCAATATATCAGATAACAAAGTGAGATATTGTGACAATATGAGATTCTTAGTGTGGTATCTCTCTGCCTTCCAAAGTCCCTAGATGGAACTGTGCACCTCTGCTCTTGATTCCACTCCCCCAATAACTGATGGCCCTTCCCTAGCTCACTTATCCCCAGTGAGCTTTCGTAATCAGCTACCAGAGCTCCACAAGTCAGCCTTCTGTGCATTTATTTAGTTCACCTTCTAACAGAACAGAATGTGCTACCCATCACCAAAATGAGAACCGGAAGTAGCTGCCAGCGAGGAGAAGGAAAGACAGGAAGCAGTTGGTGTCTACTAACAGGAGGTCACAAAGTGCAGCCTTCCTCTGTACTGCAGAGGTGCTCTTTCATTCACCACAGGACGTCCACCACTGTGTAATTCTACCTCAGTTCTCCTTTGCTCATTACTCTTGGCAGAAATGGCTCAGGAGAGGATGTGTTTATTTTTTTTAATTATCTGTAAGTAAGTTGTACCAAGAGGTTTTTGTTCCAACATGTAAATTGATGAGTACGATGAATCTTGATCATCACTCCTTCCATCATGCTTTTCCATCTCTATGAATTCCACCCACAGCTCAAGTGATCTGGTTCCATGTTTCACATATGTACATTGAATGTTATGACTATATTCTCCCACTCTTCTTATCATTTGTCTACAACCCTAACCCTTGATCTCTTCCCCAATACCTCAAGTTCTACTATCCTCCTATTTATTTAGTCAGTCATGAAGCTTGAACTCAGGGCCTGGGCCCTGTCCCTGAGCTTTTCTGCTCAAGGTTAACATTCTACTACTTTGAGCCATGGCTCCACTTCTGGTCTTCTGGTGATTAATTGGAAATAAGAGTCTCATAGACTTTCCTGCCTGGTCTGGCTTCAAAATTAGAGGCATGATCCACCAGCACCCAACTCATTTATTTTTTTTTATTGTATGTCAGTTGGTCAAAGTAGTTACACCACTTGAATTCTCTACTGCGTATACCATACTTTAGTTAATATACATTAATGTATGTATGCATATGACCCTGTATATGTTTACATGTAAATTTATACATTATACCTAACTTCCACATACGAGAGAGAAAACACATACTTTTTGTTTCTCTGGGCCTGACCTTACTTAACATAAATTTTTCCAAGTCTGTTCATTTCTCTTCCTGATGGATGAGTGTACATATATCCCATTGTATACATATATCACATTTTTTTGATATACTCATCCATTCAGGAGAGAAATTCTACCTGCTCACATTCCAAGTCCAACAAGATCCTAAATGGATTCAGATGTTTCAGAACTGTGGATGAAGATATGAGACATAAATTTCCATCCATTTGTATCACACCTGGAATCTGAGAGGTAGAAAGTGGGGATGGTATTATAATTTTGAACTAAATTAATTAAATTGATCAGCTTTCATTTGTTTGCTGGCAACTCAATCCAGGGCCTCATGCATACTGAGCCCTCGATCTTATTTGGCACCTATAGCAGGGACACATTTTTAAAAGGGAAGAGAAAGGAAAAGACAGGACAGCATAGCAAAGAAACTCAGCTTTATGTATCAGGGAGGTTATTATACCTCTATTTTAACTGACTAATTGTGCTAATTGGTAGAAGATTCCATGGAAGTTAAATGATGTCATGATCTTTCTCACTGAACTGCCTACATCTCCTGTGGTCTCTCACATGATCATGAACTAAATGCAGTGAAAGCCCGAAAGGAAGTCATGAACCAGGGGCTCACACCTGTAATCCTAACTGCCCAGGAGATCTAAGGATCACTGTTTGAAGCCTGCCTGGGAAGAAAAATCAGAGAGATTCTTATCTCCAATTAACCAGCACAAAACTAGAAGTGGAGGTGTGACTTACATGGTTGAGAAAACCAGCCTTGACCAGAAAAAGCCAAATGAGAGTGTGAGGCCCTGAGTTCAAGAACTGGAGTGTGTGGCACTCAGCAGGTCTCTGGCTTTTGAACCTTTTGATTCTTAATGAATCTCTGAATGCCAAAACACATACAGTCTCTTGAGAAAAGAAAAGCGATTGCCTGGTGGATTATGGATCTGACTGCTCTTATAAAGGAAGAATGCGATATGGCTTCATCCCAGCCTTCTCAAGATCATTTCAACCAACAGGTCACAGTGACATGGGTTCAACACCCTTGGGCTGTGAGAGTAAGCATTGCATTGGAACACTTTGCCCATGACGAGTCACCGTTGAACAAATCCTTACTTTATTTTATTTTTAAATTATCCTTTAGTAGCTGTACAAAGGTTTCCATTCAGCATGTCAGTTTGTGAACATAATGCATCTTGATCACCCCTTTCATCCTTCTCCCCCATCTCTCCCACCCTCTCCTCTCAAGTTACCTGGCTCCACATCCACATGTGTACATTGCTTATTATGACAGCATTCACTCACCCTTCCTCTCTGTTTGTCTATCTCCTTTCTCCTTGCTCTTCCCAGCCCCTGACAACATATGGTCCAGTTTCCTGGAATTCATTCTATTTGTTAAACACTAAGTTTGTCAGAGGTCACTCAGAGAGACAAAGGTTGCATGGTTTCTCTCCTGTGTGGAAGTTGAATCTAAATTATAAACATATATGTAAATACTTTCTGGGTCAGATGAAACGCATATACACACAACCATGTCAACCAAAGTATGATGTATTTGGGGAAAGATTGCAATGATGTGACCTCCTTAATCAAATATTTATACACTAGAAGTTGGAGAAGACATTTATGTGCTAGGCAGTATAAGCAGCATCCTACCAAGTCTGTTTTAACTGTGCAGTAAATGGCTGATGAGCAACTGAGTAAGTGAATGGACATCTTCACAAATTCGTTTCTCTTTACAAATCTGTCAATTATGCTAATTATGAACAATCTATTTATACTGCTGCTCACTAGATATGTTGCATAATCCTCTTTTTGCTAGGATGAATATGTCCCTTGTTCTCTTTCATTTTTATTTTTTGTGATAGTATTGGGGCTTGAAATCAAGTCCTGGGTCTGTCCCTTAGCTTTTTTTCTACTGAAGGCTGGCATTTTACCATTTGAGCCACAAAACTACTTCTTTTTCTTTGACCAGTCCTGGGGCTTGAACTCAGGGCCTGGGCACTGTCCTTGGGCTTTCTCAAGGCTAGTGTTCTATTCTTGAGCCACAGCACCACTTGTGGCTTTTTCTGTGTATGTGATATCAAGGAATCCAAACCCAGGGCTTTGTGCATACTAGGGGAGCACTCTACCACACTCTTTTTTGATGGTTAATTGGAGATAAGAGTCTTAGGGATTTTTCTGCCCAGGATAGCTTTAAAGTATAATCCTCAGGTCTCAGAGTCCTGGGTAGCAAGGATTATAGGTATGAGCCATTGGTGCCCAGTTTAAAAGAAATTATTTTGGCCATGAAGAACCCTCAGCATTTTGGCTGTAGCTGGTTGACTTCTACTGCTTGCTTTCTAGCTATTAGATTCAGAGGTAAACTTTGTATAAATTCCTCTGGACAGTTGGTTGTTTGAACTATAAATCATATACCTGCATGCAGTAATTAGAGTAGTTCAGCTATTAATAAATCTCTGTATTTGGGGGCTGGGAGTTTGGCCTAGTGGCAGAGTGCTTGCCTAGCATGCATGAAGATCTGGGTTTGATTCCTCAGTAGCCTTGAGAAAGCCCAAGGACAATGTTCAGGCCCCTGAATTCAAGACCCAGGACTGCCAAAAAATATTTTTTTTTAATTTCTATATTTTGGTATTAGAGAATCTATAAATGTAAGTATGATTTTCTAGTTTCTTGAAGAAATGTTCAAGATACTTTTTCATATTTAACTCTTCTAAGAGATAATTTATTTAAAAAGTGAAAAGATTGTTTCTTTATGTAACCATTTCCCTAATTTTATGAGTCAATTGTCAGGGTAAGACAAATGGAAATGTGAATTTTAGGTCAAAGATAGGGAAATTTGTATAGTAATCTAATGTCATCTAGTCTGTCTTTAAAGTTAACTCTCATTGAAATTTGCATTCCTAATGACTTGACAATATATTGACTGTCCTACTAATAGAATTTAATTATTTGGAAAGAAAACATGGTCTCTCCACTTCATAGAGGTTCCTACTAAAGACATAATTTCCACAATAGTAAATATCTCCTTTCAGTTCTGTGTTTCTTTTTACTACATATTTAAGAACAGTAGAAATGACAGTGTTAAGCATTTATGACTCACATCTTGTTCTTGCTATGCATGAGAAAGTCTGATGGCATGATGGGTCCCAACCTGGGCCATTAATGAATTATTAATAGACAGTGTTTATGGCTGTACATCTCTAGCTTCTATAGCAACACAGCAGTTTCAGTGGTATAGTATGCTTAACTTTAACACACTTTTGCCTCAGAGCTAAACTTGCATGACCATCTTATCAGTATTGTTCCCGATTAAATTTTAAGTTGTAAAAAGATTCACTTTTTTCTACATGGATCTTTCCAGTTCCATCTTTACCAGTACATTTAATTTGGCCTCAATTTAGGAATAATTTATCATTGCAGGTAACCATTCCAAAGAGTACAATTGCAAAGGCAAAGTTTACCTGTTTTGATTGTCTTCTGACGTTTTTTGAATATAGAATGGAAAAGCATAAACATTAATATCCAAGCTACAGAAACAAGATCTCATCTTTTTAAAAATCTATTTGTATTTTTTTATTGGGTTGATGGTTCTGTGTCATTTTCTTTACATATGGTGTATTCACATGTGTATCTTTGGGAGGGTGAGGGGAGGACATAGAACTTGAGGGAAAAAGGGTGGAAAAGTGCAGCAGTGTAACTCACCGGACACTAGTGAGAATGAACTATACAACTAGTTCATGGAGATGGGAGGGAACAGATGACGCCGTATGAAAAAAATTGTGCTCATTACTCGACTCATGTAATGGAATTCCTCTGTACATCATCTTCATAATAACAATAAAATGAACTTAAAAATAGTTTAGAAAAAAGGTACTAAATATTGACATAGAAAAAGTACAAGTGTAATGCAAAGTGTAGAAATGCTCTGAGACATTTTTAACACTATAAAAGAACATACTTGGGCCTGGAGTGTGGCCTAGTGGTAGAGTGCTTGCTTAGCATGCATGAAAGCCTGAATTTGATTCCTCAGGACCACATACACAGAAAAACCAGAACTGGTGCTGAGGCTCAGGTACTAAAGCACTAACCTTGAGAAAGCTCAAGGACAGTGCCTAGGCCCTAAGTTCAAGCCCCAGGACTGGCAAAAAAAATATATACTATGGGAGATGAGTTTATCTCAAATATTTTTTATTATTATATTTAATAGTTTCAACATGAATGCACATGAATTTGATTTCAAAAAATCCATTACAGTCATTGTTTAATGATAATTATTTAATTTATACAATGATACTAATGGATTTATTCAAATACCTTTTGTAAAGAATGTAGAGGTAGTTCTGCATTTTACTTAAAGTTAATTAAAACTAACATGTTCATATTTTGATTGTTCCTAATTATGAGTAAGCTAGTGGCCTTGTTGCTAGGACTAGATTGATTGCAGGGTCCCCTTCTTCATTGGTCAGCGAAAATAAGCACGTAACATTCTGACATGGTGGCTGATCCACCTGAAATATTTAGAAGATAATCTGAATAGGTGTATATGGCTAGAAAGGAAAGCTTAGTAAAGGGTATTTAACTACTTATCTATTATGTATAACTTTGGTAACATTAGAGGAACTTGAACTCACTCAAAATGTTAAATTCCAGGTCTTCAAGCTGGAAAGAGAGCCATATACCAACTCATGGTATCAACATAGAATACAGGGCTTTCATTCCCTGCAGTTTCAAAACAATTCAGGGTCATCCTGCATCTTCCTGACAGTCTTTCCAGAGAGTTCAGTGCTAACTAGCTTCATTATTATATTTTTAATCATTTATTAGTAAGTCATAAGTATATTTAGTTGCTAAGTATCTCATAAAGCAAACAGTGAGTTATTTTTGAACATTTTTCATGGTCTATAAAACAGTGACTCGTAGGAAATGGAACTTTAATAAACTTAATACATAATATCTAAAATATTTTTATAGTGTCATCATCATTCGTAGTCAAATCAATTTTCCAGTGAGCACTTTCCGTATTCTGTTGTGTCATCTTGTTTAGCAGTAGATCAAGTAACCATTCTCGTGGGCACATTTACAGTTCTTTTTTTAACCTAAAATGATTATGATTTGGCATTTTCTTGAAATCCTATCCTAAGAGAATAAAAACAGTATCTGAAAGTTGTTTTGTTTTGATTGTCTTATTTCAAGAATAGTTGAAAAATTATAATGAGTTTTTTAAACAATAGAAAAGCAATAATTGCTAAAATTATTTGTTTGGTAAGACATATAGAGAGAAAGTATATAATTGCAAGACAGTAGAAAATTATATATATAATTTATATATTATATATGTCTTATATATGTGTGTATATGTGTTAATGGTTGCACAAACCTGTTGTTATGCAGGTGGTGGGAGATTGCAGTAGCTAAAACAACTCAATCATAAAATTTCTGAAATTTTTGTCCTTTTTTCATACTTAGAAGTGGCTTACCAACTTTTTTTTCCTCCCTCTCCTCCCATCCGCTCTTGCAAAAAGAAATAAAGTTGGTTTCTTCTAGTGAACTGAGAAGACAACTAATTTTTTTTCATGTTTTTAAGCTGTGTAACAATATTTGGATACTCCTAACATTCTTATTATGTAATGGATAAAATGGTGTTACTATTAACATTAGTATAAACATAGGTTTGTACTGCCTGGAAATGTGTGCTATAGTTCTATCGGAAAAATAAATTTATCCATGTTCACTTGCTTGTAAAAAAAAAAGTTTAACACCTAAACAAAAAATGAAATGAAAAAAATAATTTTCTTAGTCAAGACATTTTATGAGGAAAATTTCTATTTCTGTTCATCAAAGAAAACAGGATGATTTCCAAACACCTAAAGAAATGAGACATAGTAATCAGTTTGTCCTTTAGCACGGGTCCAGTGTCTTGCTACTCTGGATTCCTACCACAGAAAGTCTTGGTAACCCCATTGGTGGTGTTGGCTTCAGGCCCCAGAGCAGCTCCATGAGCTAAACTTTACTCCAGTTGCCAGAGGAAATGCTTCTCAGTGCGCTTTTGTGTACCTGAAATGATTACATGAGCACTGAACAGAATGGCCTCTTCAAATTTCACAGAGCTAGGTATTTATTAATTGTTGATCACATTGAGTATAATAAATAATTCACAATGAAATATAAGCCATCCCAGTTTCCTGTCTAAATAGAAATTATTTTACATCTGCTCATTTTTGGCAAGATTTCTTTTCTTTTTCTAGTGCTGGGGCTCAAACTCAGGGCTTGGTGTGTATTTAGCAGATGCTCTACTGAGTCAGACCTCTAGACTTGGTAATTTTTAAGATAGGATGTCACTTTTTGCATAGTCCAGCCTGCATCACACTAGTCCTTTTATTTATGCTTCCTGCTATATCTCGGATGACAGGTGTAAACCACAGTGTCCAGACTTCTCTGCTGATAGCATGTCTTGTGAATTGTTCTGCCCAGGCTGGCTTGTGACTATAATCCTCTGGATTATAAATCCTCTAGGTCTGTGTCTGTTGTAGCTAGGAATACAGAAATGAGACACCCATGTCTCTACGGAAGCTTTGCTCTTTTTTACATTTTCACTTAAGCTTGGCAGAAATGAAGTTTTTATTTCAGTGATGGTTTTGCCTGTGCCTATATTATGTTAAATGATAATATCCGATTACTGCATTTAGCTTAGTAAAACCCACTGATTCATCTTGTCCTCATAAAAAAATGGAAATAAAAGCAGTTTACAAGTGAGTAATTTCTAGCTCAGAATTAGGACCTCAGTACTAAACAGTGAGGTTAGGACTCGACTCAGATCCACCACCCCCAAAGGCATCACCACAGCTGCTCTCTTTAGCTGTCTTCTTTAAAATGTGTATAAAAATTGTGATTTCAAGGCTGGCAAGGTGGCTTAGTGGTAGAATGCTTGCCTAGCATGCATGAAGCCCTGGGTTCAATGCCTCAGTACCACATAAACAGAAAAAGGCAGAAGTGTACTGTAGCTCAAGTGGTAAGAGCACTAGCCATGAGCAAAGGAAGCTCAGGGAAGTGCCAGGCCCTGAGTTCAAGCCCGCAGACTAGAAAAAAAAGTGATTTCAACAAATATGAGCTGTTAGTCAACTTTTACAGTAGAATCCCATTGAACACTTGTGAAAGGAAGGCTCTACCATTTGACTCACCCTTAGCATAATACTGAAAGGGTGAATAACTGAAATATCCATCTATGAAGGAATGAAGGAATGAATGATGAATCACGTATGGTGTGTGTGTGCAAGATAGGACTGAGTTGCTGTCAAGTGCCCCAACATGGGTGGATTCGCAAACAATGCAGTGATAGGAAGAAGGCATCAAATAGGATTCTCTACATTTTAGATATTCTCAGTCAAGCTGGGTGCTGATGGCTCATGCCTATAATTCTAGCTACTAAGAAGGCTGAGCTCTGACGATTGTGGTTCAAAGCTAGCTGGGGTAGGAAAAGTCTATGAAATGCATCTCCAGTAAGCTACTCAGAAAAGGCCAGATGTGGTGCTGTGGGAGGACCGGGAGTTTGGCCTAGTGGTAGAGTGCTTGCCTAGCATGCACAAAGACCTGGGTTCGATTCCTCAGTACCACATATACAGAAAAAGCCAGAAGTGGTGCAATGATTCATGTGGTAGAGCTCTAGCCTTGAGAATGCCCAAGGACAACACTCAGGCCCTGAGATCACACCCCAAGACCAGCCAAAAAGAAAAGAAAAAGAAATCTCAATAAACCCATGGAGACTGATGGTTTCCTAGGGCTGTGAAATGGCCAAGGGAAACAGACAGTCTCTGGTCCATGTCACGTGGAATGTTCTGGAATTAGTGATAATGGTCACATGGGCTCAAACTGAGCCATGCACGTTTACAAAGCTAAATTTTATGATATGTAAATTAGGTGTCAGTTCATACAAATTACACACTTGGAAATTCATGGTATTTATAAAGATCTCATTTTAAGTCATGTATAGTTGAATGCAAACATTGTAAATAACAAATAGTAGCTTAATATATTACTAAATAATTTTGAGCCTACTGTAGGAGAATTGTCAGATATCTGATCCACAGAGCACATTTTGTACTTGGAAAAATCTGTTTTCTCTGTCTCACACTCCTCCCCTCTCTCCAAAACAGACACAGATATACACAACTCATTTGGGGGTTTTTTTGTTTTGTTTTGTTGCTGTTGTTTTTTGTACCAGTCCTAGGGCTTGAGCTCAAAGCCTGGCCCTGGCCCTGAGCTTTTGTGCTCAAGGCTAACACTCTACCACTGAAGCCACAGCTCCACTTAACAGCTTTTTTGGGGGGGAGGGGGGTTGGTTGTTAATTGGAGATAAGAGTCTCACACAATTTCTTGTCCAAGCTGGCTTCAAACTATGATTCTCAGATCTCAGCCTCCAGGATTACAGGTATGAGTCATCAGTGCCCAGGCAGTTGCTATCTTTAAAATCACTCCTACGTATTTTTAGAGTGTGTTTTCTAATATCAGTATTCTATGAGATAAACACAGCACAATGATCAAATTCAGGAATGTTGGTATTGGTGGTAAATTAATGTTTCGAGTACAGTCTATATTCACCATTTGCCAGTAGCATAATACTATTCTATTTTCTAGAGACTTGCTTTTCTGAAACCTCCCTCATTTAACTTCAATTGCCTTTGTATCCGAAAGTGTTCATCAGCACTTCTGTGTGGGATTTTGTTTGTTTGTTTCTTTTTTAAATTTACTGCACTGATACTTTGGAACAGGCAGAACACTTGATACTTTTAAATCAAGTCCTCAGTTTGGGTTTATCTGATAGTTTCCACATTATGATTTGACAATGCCTTTTTGGGGAGGTTTGGTGGGGGGAGAATACCACCCTGGGCTTGTTTCCAAAGCTTCCTGTAAAAATTACCCAAAATTTGTTGGTTTGGAAGTATCAGACATTTATTACTCACACTTTGGAGGTCACAGGTCAATATCTTGGCCATATCCCCTTGGGGAAGACACTAGGGAATGATTCTTCCTGGGCTCCTCCTACTTTAGTAGTGTCTGGTGGGCTTGGCTTAGAGCACCATAATTCTGATTCTATTTCCTTCTTCACACACATTCCTTTCTCCAGAATGTTTCTCTTTTTATAAGCACATTTATGGAATTTGGGATTCATCAGATATTCCTGTCATAAGGTTCTTCACTTTGGTCTGCAAAGATGGTTTCTAATGAAGGTCACATCCAAGATATGAGAGTTAGAACCATCCCTTTTTGGCTCCACAGAATGACTAATGTATTATCTATACAATCTCCTGTTCTCAGAAGTCATCCAGGTGCTTCACTTATGGGTGAAAGTAGGGAAGGCATCTGTTGCTACCAGTACTCTAAATTGACTATTAATCTTGGAGATGGAGATCAGGAGGGCCACCATTTGTTTGAGGCCTATCTAGGCAAAACTGTTAGTGAGCCTCTCATCTTATGCAATAAGTAGTTTTTTGTGGTGCTTATCTGTAATCTCACATATGCCTTGGCATAGGTAGGAGTCCAGTATGACTAGGTATAGGAGAAAATGTTGAAATCTTATCTGAAAAAAAAAAAACAATAGCCAAGAGGCCTGGGGCATGTCTCAGAACCTAGAAAGCCTGAGACCTGAGTTCAAAACCTAGAACCAGAAAAAAAAAAGTAAAACGTGCTAAATTAGGCTCAGTATTTTCTCTCTTTTTTGTCTGTCTGACTGAAGTTACAAAGCTAAATTGAAAAGCTAGCCTGGTGCTGGTGGTTCAGAAGCACCTATAATGTTAGTCCATGAGACTCTTTCGGTAATCTGTTGTTGGGGTGATCTATAGAGTGGTTACAGTCACATTCATCAGGTAGTGGGTAGAGTCCAAGAAACTCTTATCTCCAACCACCAGAAAATCAGTAGAGCTGTGGCTCAAGTGGTAGAGCACTAGCCTTGAGCACTAAAGCTCAGGGACAGTGCCCAGACCCTGAGTTCAAGCCCCATGACTGACCAAAAGTAAAAAAAAAAAGGAAAGAAAAGTTACTTGCATTTTTACACTCCTCAGCCTGTGGTCATTGTGTCACTATTTGATCCATCATTTAGTAAATTTGTCTTGCTTTTATCTGTATTCAAGTTTAGGATTTCTTTTCCATTTTTGTTGATTTAATTTTATTAAATTTTTAATGTTCTAATATCTGTATTCAATTTTAGGATTTCTTTTCTATTTTGTTGGTTTAATTTCATTTATTAAATTTTTAGTGTTCTAATATGATTCTTAAAGTGACAATGTTTAAAATAATTCTTAATGTAAGTTCTAAGAGTTAAAACAAAAAGCGAATATAGAAGACAGGCACTGGTGGTTCAAATCTGTAATCCTTCAGGAGACTGAGATCTGAAGGATCAAGGTTCAAAACTAGCCTGGATAGATAAATCTGAGACACTCTTATCTCCAATTAAGCATCAGAATAAATAAATAACAAGTGAAACTGTAACTCAAATGATGTAGCACCAGCCTTAAGTAGAAAAAGCTAAGTGACAGGTGCCGCTGGTGCTGAGTTCAAGTCCATAGTACTGGCCCCCCCAAAACAAACAAACAAACCAAAACACAAGCATTAAGAAAAGGAATTTAGAGCGGCCATTCTGTCTTCTGTCCATCCTGTTTTGTTCCTTCTGCTTCCTCCAGTTTTGACCAGTTTCTCCTTCACTCTTCTTGTTTCCTTTTATAGGAATGTATGTTTTACTTGTCTCTCCCCGCATCTGTGGAAGCTGATATACCATGTGCCTGTGGGTCTCAGCTGTGGAGAGGTTTTTTTCCTTCTTCTCCCAGAGACATCTGGCAACATCAGGAGAGACTTCATTCTGGCCACCACTGGAGGGCGCATCTGGCCCATAGTGGGTAGACAGGTGTACTGCCCAGAAGCCCATCCTGGCTCTCTGTTCCAACTTAACCCTGTGGTGTGAATGCCACTGGGCCCTGCACACAGAGCTGAGCCATGGATGCACAGATCCACTCAATCTTCTCTGTGTGGCCATATTTCTTAATATTTGGCCATTGGAGCTAATGCTGTAATGGATAATCGTATGTACTTTTTCTTTGGGGCATTTTGCAAAATCTGTCTTGAGAGTAAATTGCCAGAAGTAGGTGAGAGATCTTTTCCAAGGGGCTTATACCATTTGGCGTCCACACCACAGCTAGAGTTCTCTAGCTGCTGAAATTTTGCTACCTAACTCAATTTCATGATTTAATTCAGTTTTTTTAATGAAAAATGGCGTTTTTTCTTTCATTTTGCTTGTTTTCATGCTGTTAAACTCCCAAACTGTAAAATGTTTAAACCTCAATCATTTAAGATGAAGTATAGAAACAATACCAAATACAAAAAAGGATATATTTCTCTAGTGAGACTGTTATGATTTCTTGTAGATGTTTTTCTTGTGTCTCAGATTCAATAGTTTTGCATGAACCTGCAAGCACGTGAATTAGCCATGTCTGAAAGAAACACTCAACAGCAAGTAGCAAATGCAACCCTAAATAAGCAGTGGTTAACCGCTGCTCATTTATTGGTTTCAGGTGGCCAGGAAGTCACTCCGCATAAGCTTCCAGTGACTGAGCATGGTGCTGCTGTGTGCTTGTTGTGTTTCAGGCCATACATGTCTCTCGGAAGTCTCCGGGACCAGGTCATCTATCCCGACTCTGTGGACGACATGCATGGAAAAGGCTACACCGACCAGGACTTGGAGTGCATTCTACAGAATGTCCACCTCTATCACATCATGCAGAGAGAAGGAGGTAGGGAGACGACATTCCTCAGCAAATGCCTCTGAACGTCATTTTATAAACACTCTTGATTAGATATACTGCATTTATTGTTTCCTTTGACTATGTACTTACAATGTAAGTACCTCAGTGTAAAATTGGCATTTGGTTGCTTCTCTGTTTTATTATTTATTTACTTATTTATTTTCATTCTATGCCAGTGTTAGGGCTTGCACTCAGGCCTTAGGTGCTTTCCTTTAGCTTTTTTGGTCAAGGCTGGCACTCTCCCACCCAAGCCACACCCCTACTTTTTGTTGCTAATTACAGACTTTCCTGCCAGGACTGGTTTAAACTTCAGTCCTCAGATCTCAGCCTCCTGAGTTACTAGGGTTACAGGTGTGAGCCACCAGATCCAGCCTGCTTTTTCATTCTTGATATCTTCTCTTCTGACTTTGGATATCTCACATTGATCTTTTCCATGTCACTATAGCTAGTGTTCAGAAACTCTCTATTCTAATGGACATATGTCCCTAAGGCCACTGCACTTCTTCATATGTCTGTGTGCTAACACTGGATTTGAACTCAGAGCTTGATACTCTTGCTCAGCTCTTTCCACTTTAGCCTCAGGCTCGATCACTTGAGCCACACAACCACTTGCACCACTGCCATGCTAAATCCATGTAAAGTGTGGCACAAAAATGTTGGCCAGCCAAGCTTACTCAGCTGTATTAACTGATATAAGTCGGAAAAAAATCACAGGATCTCTTTGTGTTCACATCTACAGCTTTACAAGTATTATTTCGCTTTTGTCAGGCAACACAAAAGAGAATTAGCTCATCTGTGGACACTGCATTATAGGGGTTTTTTTTAAATTACTATTATTCAGGATAAACATGTTTGAAGGAGTAGGAATAATATTTAATGCAATAATATTTGAGCTTAAAAATTATCCATTTGTCCAACTACTTTTAGATAATACAAATTAAATAAAAAATTCAAAATAAGACAATTATTTTCCAATAGTTACATGCTCAAAATAATATGGTGACTCATAGAATTTGATAGTCTAGAAAAATTACTAAAGAGCCAGAATTCGAGATTTAATTATATGTGGATTTTATGCTCTGTTTCACAGTCCAATTAAATTAGAGGAGGAAACAATGTCATGCACAGACTGAGAATCCATGCTTTGAACTTGGATAACACTAGAAGCAAATTCTAGTTGGCACTTCTCATATCTTTAACTATAAAGTCAGGAGAAATACCTTTATGGACATTTTTGTGAAGATTAAATATTAATGTACTATGTTTCAGAGACATGAATAGTACACAAAATAATGATTGGTAATATAATACTTGTTATGTTAGTACTAATAGTATTCTGTCTTTGATGGTGGTATCTGATATGTTACATAGAAATT
Source organism: Megascapheus bottae (assembly GCF_031878675.1). Taxonomy (NCBI): domain Eukaryota; kingdom Metazoa; phylum Chordata; class Mammalia; order Rodentia; family Geomyidae; genus Megascapheus; species Megascapheus bottae. The sequence goes on from NC_143510.1 coordinate 4,266,983, forward strand.
TTACATATAGTATTCCATATGATTCATGCATTAATCAAATGAAGCAATTAAGAGAGATACTGTGCATATTTTTGTACTGCTTATAATTCATACCATCTGAAGAAAGCAGATTATTTTTGGTTTAATGTGACCTACTCCTTTCCAAATTATAAAATACTATGGCAGAATAAATTCTACTGCTTATCGTCAGCATATAATTTTCAATAAGTGTGACGGAGAATGATGCAAACAGAAATTTAGAATAAACAAGTAAAATTCTAACAAAAAAGCAAAAAAAATGAACAAGCTGGGCACAATGGCTCATGCCTGAGATCTGAGGATTGCAGTTCAAAGCTAGCCCAGGCACTAAAGTCAGTGAGACTCTTTTCTCCAATTAACCACTAGAAAAACTGTTGCTCAAGGGAAAGGGCGGTAGCCTTGAGCTGAATTGCTCAGGGACAACACCCAGGCCCAGAGATTCAAACCATACAACCGACCCCCCCCCAAAAAAAAATCATGAACAAGTCCAACTAGTTTTAAGAATGTTCCAAGTCTAGACTATAATATAACCATGCCTTGGACATGGAAAATATTACAGTTTATTGAGCATTTAGTATACAGATCATGGTATGTTCTGTAATATCTATCAACCGACCTATCATTTTATTTACTATTCATAGTAGTTCAATGAAGTCAAATTTGATTTTACTGTCTCTGCAGATTAAACTCAAATTAGATACTGCCCTAAGTTCCACTTCCTAGGTTTGGGGACATTAAGAAGAATGTTATATAATTACACAGAAGAAAATTCCATAGACAATTTACACATAAAAATTTCCAAGGAAACAAGTTTTGTTTGCTCCAGCATGAAACATTTAAGCAAGGTGGTAAAAACGCTACAGTGTGGGAGTATATTACTTCCTGTGGAAGGCACCTCCCACAAGGTAGAGATGAGAATTACATTCAGTTCCATCACATGACAAAACAGGAAGTAAAAGACAAACGACCTAAAGAAGCTTGCACATCTTAGAGAGCAGAAAATGAATTTTCTTCTTATCTGGCTGATCCTCACCAAATCACCTTCCTACCCAGGCAAGATTATGACTCAGGGCAAGTTCTGATTTATGAACTATTGCCTAGGAAGCCCTATGGCTTATGTAGTGGAACAGAGTTTATTAAAATATGTAAAAGGTAATGTTGTTTTTGACCAAAATGTGTTATTCTTTGTGGAAAGAGGAAACACTATGTCAGACCCCAACTCTTTCTCCACTGTGTGGCAATTTGACTCTTTCTCAAGGCATCTCTTGTATTTCATAAATTCACTCAAAATTCAGTCCTTGAGAAGTATCATTTCAACAGTTTTCCCAGGGGCAAGAATGTAAATCCGATGGCATTTGGAGATATTTCTCCTATTAGAAATTCACAGACACATGTTTAAGTAGATGACCAGGGTCTGGCAATTTGCCCAAGAAAAGGAGGTGGTTCCCTCTGAAGATTGGAATCTGAAGCCACCAATGGGGTTGTAAGGGAAAGACATTTTACTCCCAATTTTTTTTACCTTCATTACATTTATTCGTCTCAAAGTTAGAGGAGGTAGCACTTCCACATGATTCAAAAACTAAAATGTACACACAATTGGAGGGAGGAAGGGAGGATGGAGGGAGGGAGGAATGGAGGGAGGGAGAGAGGGAGAGCAAATATAGTTGTCAGAGGCACAGTACATTATGTAAAGATTGAACTCCTTTATTTGAGGGTGAGGGTGGGGCTGGGAGCCATGAACTGGGTGGTACAGATCCACACCCACTGAACTCATAACCCCACTTAAGGAACTGGAGCCTCTTTATACAACTACTTCACAGTAACTTAAAAAAAAATCCTAAAAGGGGCCAAGTGCTTAACATAGTGGTAGCGTGCTCGCCTAGCATGCATGAAGCCCACCCTGGGTTTGATTCCTTGGTACCACATACACAGAAAAAGCCAGAAGTGGTGCTGTGACTCAAGTGGTAGAGTGCTAGCCTTGAGCAAAAAGTGTCCAAGGACAGTGCCCAGGACCTCAGTTCAAGCCCCAGGAATGACAAGAGAAAAAATGTATTTAAAATGTACACTTGAAAATACTTTCTGTTGCTATTTCCTCCCATCTGGTTATCACCTCTCCATTAGTATTATTTTTTATCTTATTTCTTGCTATTTGTTTATTTTATTGTTGGGATAATGTATAGAGGGGTTACGCTTACATTTGTCAGGGAGTGGGTGCATTATTCCTCTCACATCGATACCCCTCCCTCCAGCCCCTCCCAATCATCTTGTTGTTGTTTTTTTAAAACCTTTTTACTCTTTTTTATATGTTAGACTTTTTTTTTCTTTTTCAGACAGGGTCTTAGTATGTAGCCCAGGCTGCCTTCGGCTCATCATCTTTTGCTTTGTCTTCTCAAGAGCTGGGATTACACATGGGCATCGCTAGGCCAGGCTTTATTCTAGACTTTTTTTTTAATACAGTGAACTTTGTAATGGTGTGAGGCTTTTTGGTTTGTGATACTGGGATTTGAACACAGGGCCTCACACTTGCTAAGCTAAGCTGGTGCTCAACCATTCAAGCCATGTTTCTAGCCCCTCCTTTTTTTTGCTTTACTTACTCAAGATAAGGTTTTACATTTTTTCCTTAGGGTAATTCCCAGAGTGTGATCCTCCTACTTATTCCTATGGTGGAGCTGGGATTATAGGTGTGTACCACCAGGACTGGTTTATTGGCTGAGATGAATGAAGGGGTGTCTGACCTATTTTTTGGAAAATTTTATGAATAGTATTTCATAATTTTTATCAGATTCTGAATCCTAATGTTCTTTTTTCTATTACCCTTAAATAGTTGTACAAAAGAGTTTTATGCTTGGCCTATAATAATATTTAAAGAAAGAAGACACTAAGAAATGTAAAGATGCACAGTTGTTTAACAGTTAACATATTATTATTCTGTTAAAAGAAAAGCTGGGACAGGCACTTTGGCTTATGCCTATAATCCTAGCTACTCAGGAGGCTGAAGTCTGAGGATTGTGTTTCAAGGCCAGCCCAGGCAGAAGCAGAGCTCTGGCTCAAGTGGTAGAACACTAACCTTGAGCAAAAGAGCTTGTGAGTGGGCCCTGAATTCAAGCACAAGGATGTTGGGGGTGGAAGGGGATGAAGAACAAGAAGTCTATATTCTACTCCCGATTTACCAAAAAAAAAAAAAGAAAAAAGAAAGGGTCAAACAATGAGTCTGATCATTTGGCTTTTCAGAAACTCAGTGCACAAAAGACAAAGTCAGCGCTACTTCCTATTTTCCTTCCCTTTAACCAAGTATATTGAGAGCAGTTAGTCCTGATGAGACCTCGGCTGGGGCAGAAAAACCAGGGCAAAGAGCGTGGACATTTTCCAAGTGGAAGAACTAAACCCTGACACTTGAGATTTGCTAATGTCTCCTTCAGTATTTGTCAAGTTTTGGCAGTCATTTCCTTCTTTGAAAAACCAGGCTGAGCAGGAGTGGAATTGTGGGGTTTGTTTAGCTAACTGCAAGAGGAAGTTAGTCTTGCTATAAAGTTTTCAAATATTCTAGAAATGTGTAATTTAGAAAGTAAAAGCTTCCTAGATCCACAGTCCGGGCTGTTTATGAGTGGCAGGTGTTTGTATTTTACTTATAGTCATCACATGTACAAAGCATCAATAACAACAATAACAATGATAACATGTACCTAATTCTTCCATGTACCTTTATTTTCTGGATACATGTTTAGTATTACAATATATGCATGGAAACCAACTTTTAAGAACTTAAACTTTGGGCAGAAGCTGGGTTTCAGCCTATAATCCTAGCCTCTGAGGAGGCTGAGATCTAAAGATTATTGTTCAAAGCCAGCCCAGGCAGAAAAGTTCATAGGACTTTTATCTCCAATAAACTACTCAGAAAAGGCCAATAGTGGAGCTGTGGCTGGAGTGGTACAGTGCTAGCCTTGACCACAAAGAGGCACAGAGATGGGACCCAGGCCTAGCAAAAATAAATAAAATGAAAAATAAATTGGAACTTCGCTTTTTGAATAAATATCTAATAGAAAATCAGAAATGAAGATGTCTAAAGAGAGAGCTTGTATAAAGACAGTCTGCACAGATAAAATTTAAAACAGTATCAGATAGAGCTGGAGTAAAATCCTAGTTCTGATAACCAATTGTATGCTAAGATCTTATTCCATTGATTTTTGGATTATTCACTTATAAAATGTAAGCAAAATTCCTATCATATAAGCTGTAGAATACATAATGAGAAAACTCACATAAAGTTCCAGGCATATGGAAGCCACTAAAGTTACTTCCTTTCTCCCCTCCACTCTTTACATTCTTTATAATTAACTTTTGCAAATTTGTTGATCTTTCTCCCTCTACTCTGTGGAGATACTAAAAAACAATCTCTTCTTTTTTCTTTTATTAATATTTTTATTGTGATTTATAGAAGGGTTACATTATATTCACCAGATAGAAGGTGCATAACTTCACAAACATTGATACCCTTTCTCATGACATGGTCCCCATTTCCCTCTCACCCTCCCCCTGCTTATCTTGTTTCCCCCCCCCTTTCCTATCCAATTTCAAATAACCAATTAAGCACATATAAAATGTATCAGATAACAAAGTGAAATATTGTAACAATATGAGATAACTAAGGGATGGCAAAAGGGATGAGAGATAACATAGTACATTAAGGACAACAATCACTGATTATATGGCTTTTGTTTCCTTATCCTGGAGGTCCTTACATTTAGTGTCAACTATTTGGCCTTATGTCTCTAGATTTTGTTCTATTGTAAATGTCTGCTAGGAGAGCCCAAAGTTTCTACTGATTATGACAAATGAAGGAGACTATTGGAACTATCTTCCTTTGAGTCTGGCTTACCTCACTTAATATGATTTTTTCTAAGTCTTTCCATTTCCTTACAAATGGGGTGATGTCATTCTTTCTGACAGCAGCATAGAATTCCATTGTGTATAAATACCACATCTTGTTGATCCACTCATCAACTGAGGGACATCTGGGTAGGTTCCATATCTTTGCTATGGTAAATAGTACTGCAGTGAACATTATTGTGCTAGTGGATTTAGTCTGTCCTTGTTTCTGGACATAGTGGAATTGCTGGGTCATAGGGGAGTTCTTTGTTTAGTTTTTTGAAGAACTGCCATACTGCTTTCCATAGTGGTTGAACAAGTTTGCACTTGAAAAACATTTTTTTGTGTGTATGTTCCAGTACTGGTGTTTGAAGTCAGGGTGTAAGCTTTTTTGCTAGTAGGCCAGTGCTCTACCACTTGAGCCACAGCTCCACATCTACCTTTTTGGTGATTAATCTGGAGTAAGAGTCTCAGTGATTTTCCTGCCTGAGCTATCTTAGAACCTTGATCTTCATAGCTCAGCCTCTGGGTACTTAGAATTACAGGTGTAAGCTTCCAGTGTCTGATATCTATATCTATATCTATATCTAGTTGTTGTTGGTCATGGGACTTGAACTCTGGGCTTGGACATTGTCCCTGAGCTCTTTAGCTCAAGGCTACTGCCCTACCCCTTGAGCCACAGTGCCATTTCTCTGATACTACATCATATTTTATAAGGTGTCCATGCCTAGAATCCTTCAACAAAATGAGTTATCAAAATAAGGAGTTAACACTATTCAATTATCAAATGTAAGAGAGAATACGAATGCTGAGGCTTTTCCTTCAGATACGTTCTATAAAATACCAGGGTCTCCTTATTCACAATTTAGTACTCACTAGGGATCAGTTGTCCAAGACAGATGCAGTTAGAACTAGACAAATTATTAATAAAATTATTGTGTTTTCTTGCAGGATGGGATGCTATTATGGACTGGAAAGATGTCCTATCAGGAGGAGAGAAGCAGAGAATGGGAATGGCACGCATGTTTTACCATAAGTAAGTGTGTTATATTCAGTTGGCCACCATGCCACTGTCGGAATAAGCAAAAAAAAACAAAACAAAACAAACAAACAAAAAAACTGGATGAAATTGAGTGCTTTCATTTTTCTGTCTTTCATTAGAATATGTTAATTATACATGGAAGTTTCACTGTGTATATGTAAAACCATACCAATGCTTTTTACATTAAGTTAAAAATACCTTAGTAAAAATATAATACATAGAACTTGTACTTTTTTTGGGGTAGGGGGATCATGGGACTTGAACTTGGCCTGGGCATTGTCCCTGAGCTCTTCAGCTCAAGGCTACCACCCTACCCTTGAGCCACAGCCCCACTTCCCATTTTCTAGTGTTTAATTGGAGATAAGAATCTCAGGTCCTTGTGTGCTTGGGCTGGCTTTGAACCTTGATCCTCAGATCTCAGCCTCCTGAGTAGCTAGGATTACAGGCATGAGCTGCCTTGCCCGGCTTATCTGCTCTCTTTTAAAAAAGAAATAGGAATTTTAAAGTGAATCACACACAGACATGTTAACATATTTTCCTAAACACTTTGCTTTCAATCCCTGAAATATTAGGATACTGTGCTACTTCCTTACATAAGAATATGTCATAGGCGAAGTAATTAAACTGACAATAATTACTCAATAATTAATACTTGTATTATTATTTAATACTAGTTACTTATCCAATAGCTGGTTTATACTCAAAACTTCCTTGTTTGTCCAAACATCTTTTTATTACTATTAATTTGTTGAAATCAAGGACATTTCACTTTTTTTCCTGTTTCCTGAGACAAGGTCTTAGCCTCAAACTCAGAATTGGTCCTGCCTGAGCATCTAAGTTGGGGTTATAGGCATGTGCCACTATGCCTGGCCACCCATTGTATTTGTTGTCCTAAGTCTTACTTATTTTTATTCCAGAGTCTCTTCTTGTTCTCACTCTCAGCTAGCTGCCTTTTAGTCATACTGGGGTTTGAACACAGACCTTGTGCTTGCTAAGCAGGAGTTCTAGCTGAGTCATAGCACAATCCTGCTTGGTTATCTTCTAATCTTAAATTCTTGATTTAAAGAAAGCAGGTCAGCTGTCATGTGCAGTGCTGCATCGTCTAGAATGATCTGATGTTATATCTTGTTTCTCTCCCATTCTTCCTATAAACCACAATTTAGAGCAAAAAGAAAAAATGACTAGCTTTAAGTCCAGACATTTCTTTTTTTACAAAGATGATGTACAGAGGGATTACAATGACGTGTCAGGTAACGGGTTCATCTCCTTTCCTCGATCTCTCCCAGTCTTTCCCTCCTTCCTCCACCCAAGAGTTGTACGGGTCCCTTCCATCAGTGTTCAGTGATCTCCACCCTTTTCCCCTCGAGTTCTCTATCCTCCTGCCCCCTCCCAAAGACTTCTGCATAAGAATGAACACGTGTATCGTTAAAAGAATGTATAATTTAAGCAAATTAATTCAAATATGATAATTTTCATTTCATGAAAGTAGACAATACAGAAAACTGAAAAGAAAAAATTATTAGCTATAAAAAGTACAACTATTCAGTTTTTCCCAACCTTGTTTGTGATATACGAAAAATTATCATCTCGATCACTTTGATGTACTTAATTTCATATGCTTCTTTGATTTCATGTGCTAGTAGATGTCGTTCTATATATTGTACAGTAGCTATTTAGAGTTTTTAGTTATTATAAAAGTTATACAACAAATGCACAATGTTCTTAATGTAATGGGGTTTAAACCTCAGGGCTTTGTACTTGCTACACAGTTGCTCTGCAACTTGAGTTTAACTCCAATCCTTTTTGTTTCTAGTTATTTTTCAGATAACATCTTGCTTTCTGCCTGGGCTGGCCACAGAGCTCCAACTCTTTGCTTCTGCCTCCTGCATTGCTCAAATTATAGATGTACACAACTCTATCTGGCTGAAGTGTACAGATTTTCAATATGTAAATCAATAACCATTGATAAATATATACAATTATGTAGCCAAATCCTCAGCCAATACAGAATTTAGAAACATTCTATCTCCCCTTTAGAAAGTTCTTTTGGGCCCCTTCCTAATCATATCTCCCCATAAGACAATTTCTATTCTGGTTTCAATCATAATAAATTAGTTTTATATGTTCTAATACTTCATATAAAGATATATGGTATATATTTTCATACCTAGCTAGAAACAGTGAAAAGAAATGATTAGTTGTATTGGTAGCATGCTATTTGTAATAATGTGGCTCACACTGGTAAGCCAGGTCACTCACGATCAGAGTCTGGGCCTTGTGAAGCCAGCACAGTCATGAAGTCAGTTAACCATCCAGAAATGGAGCTGTGGCTCCAGGGGTAGAGTGTTAGCCCTGAAAAGGAAAAAAAGCTCAGGAAGAGCACCCAGGTGTAGGCATTAACTTTAATGGTAATAGTGGAGCTAAGTTGTATTACTGATGCAAAAGTCCAAGACAGAATTGAAACAAGAAAGAAGACAAAGAAAAGGAACAATTAAGGGTCTGATAAGAAGGGAGATGGACAAACAGAAAGGAAGAATGGCAAATTAAAAAGTATCCCTGATAGTAAATACTCTTTTCCAAAGTACATTGCTCAGTAGCAGAGGATGTCTTGCATATGTGAGTCTGGACTGGATCTCTACCACCAGTAAATTTAAAAAAAAAAATAAATAAATATTTAAAGTCGAAATATTTGCTGTCTTTTCCCCCTAAGAATTTGGTACTAAACCCAATAGTATGCAATTAACTGTCAACGTTGAATTTTTTTCTTTTTCTTTTTTTTTTTTTGTCTTGAAGCTTGAACTTAGAGCCTGGGTGTATTTTGCTCTCTTTGAGATTTTCTACTAAAGGCTGGCACTCTACCACTTTGAGCCACAGGGTTTTCTGGTGGTTAATTGGAGATAAGAGTCTTACGACTTTCCTGCTCAGGCTGCTTTGAACCACGATCCTTAGAACTCAGCCTCCTGAGTAGCTAGGATCACAGTCATGAGCCACCAGGTGCACTATGAAACTTTTAAGTAAGTGCATTCACTGTCTTATAGTGAGGAAATTGAATGCTTAGATATTTACAATGCTGATAAAAAAAATCTTTGCTATAGGACTGTGGCCTGTTTAGTCATTAGCTGTTATAAATGTATTCTCCATGTAACTAATCAGACTTTAGTCATCAAGGATGAAGCTGCCCACTGCAAGAAAATACCCTCAAATTATCAGATAATCATCACTTTATCATCACTGTCTCATCTTCCCTGTGCCTCATGTTCTGTGATTTATTCATCTCCCCCACATTAAAGTTTATTGCATTGTGAACAGGTATCAGCAAAATCTATTTAAATTCAAGAAGAATGTGATGGATCTAATCTAGGTAACAATAAAGTATTGATGTTATTATTTACCACCTTTAATGTCATATTTTCAGTTGTGCTTGATGGCTCGTGCCTATAACTACTCAGGAGGCTGAGATCTGAGGATCACAGTTCAAAAGCAGTCTGGCCAGAAAGTCTGTGAGATTCTCATCCTCAATTAACCACCAAAAATAGCTAAAGTAGAGCTGTGGCATAAATTGAAGAATGCCAGCCTTGGGGGAAAAAAATGCTAAGTGTCAGAACCTGGGCTCAAAGTTCAAATCCCACTAGTAGCACCAAATAATAATAAAAATAAATTTTCTTTTGTGCCTTTGAAATTGTTATACTTACAGCTTCTATAGCCCCCAAAGTAATTCATAGTTCATATAAGCAAACTGTTCACTTGTTTATGTGGGTATTTTTTTTTCAGACCAAAATATGCCTTGCTGGATGAGTGCACGAGCGCAGTCAGCATTGACGTTGAAGGGAAGATATTCCAAGCTGCCATAGGAGCTGGGATATCCCTGCTCTCCATCACACACAGGCCTTCTCTGTGGTAAGTGTTTCTAGTGCTAGCTCATGGAATTCATGGTTTTTTCCTTGTCTTTTCTTTGCAGAGCAAGTCTATATCACTCCTAAAATTTAACCCTAACCATTTATGCAACTCCCACACTGATACGTGTTCTTTGCAAATTATCATCACTTTCTAGTAATTCTGAAAAGCTATAGAAAAGAAAACCCAGTAATTCATTTGAACTAAGAGATAACGAAAATCCTAGCTTGCATTTGGAAATAATAAAAATAAATGCATTCTACATTATTCTTTTAGTGCCTTCTTTAAAATATAAGAAAAAAATATAGCACAAATTGGCATTTCTTTCAAATTATCTTAAGGAAAAAAAAACAGAGGTGGCAGGAGCTTGTTTTTGTTTTGTTTTAATAAAGCTGGAGGCCAGGAGCAGGTGTAATCCTACCTAGGAGACTGAGATTTGAGGGTGAGGTTCAAAGCCACACCCAGAAGGAAAGTCCAACTAGCCAGCAAAAAGCTGTAAGTGGAGATGGAGGTCAAGTGGTAGAGTGTCAGCCTTGAGCAAAAAGGCTGAGAATGAAAGGTCATGAATTCAAGACTCAGTACTAATGCATGTGTACATACATGTGTGCATGCATGTGTGCATGCATGCACGCGCACACACACACACAAAACTTCCCAAAGCTTCCTGTGAATATCATCATTATACCTAATGAGATTTCCCCCTTGAAAACAAATGACACTAATTTTATGATTTCCCTACTTTTTCATTGATTCTCCATAATAAGAATTTCTGGTGATGACTTTGTTCCTGTTTTGTTCAGGCTCATTTTATTTAAGACTTGCAACAACCTCATGAAATAAAGATCACCGCATTCTCCCATGTTATAAATGAAGGAACTGAGACCTAGAAAAAGTGATAAAAGGAATTCCCATGAGCCCTTGCTCTGTATACCACCAAGAAATTTCTAATGTATCTTGCACATAAACCATAATGCACTTATTTGTTGCCATGGTATTCTACTTCCTTTTGTATGTGTTTAATCAGTCAACACCTGTAGTCTTGACATATTGTCTATAGTTGACTCTACATGCTTTGGCATCCTCCCTCCCAAAAGGATATCGCAGAAGTTATCTCCAGCTGCAGCATATCCTGAGGCAGGTAGCTAGTCAGGTTCCACATCAATGCTCATGGCTGTCAGCTGAGCCCAGCAGCAACCTTGCTTTGATTTTTATCCTTGAAGCCCTTCTGACTTTGTCTCTTACAGAAAATGCTTCCATTGAAATTGTGAACAAGCACTTTCCATCTGGCTTTTCTTGTCCTTTTCTATTGAGAGGATAATGATCTGTTTGCACATTCCATTTAAACATTATTTCCTAATGTTACCCCTTAAGAGGGAGCTTGAAAAGTGAGCACTTCACAAAGGGACTCTATCAGATGGAACTATTGTCTCATCCTTAAGGATCGAGTGGAAAGGTAGGCCCAGTGGCAGAGGCTATAACTCCAGCTACTTAGGAAGTTGAGGGATTATCATGAGTTAAAGGGTAGCCTGTTCAACATACCAAGAACTTGTGCTTTTTTGAAGTATGTTTGAAATGATGAGCCCCTGGTTTATTGGTAGCTTCAATTTCAGTGTAGATCTAGACCAGTGTGAGCTGGAGTTGTGTCAAGTGAGTCCCATTTCTGACTTTTCTCTTCAGAAGACCAAGAGGACAATTTTGATGCTTACCTGTAAATTCTATAAATTTGACATGACAGAGTCAGATGTAACTCTAAAGCCCTCTTTGGTCTGTACCTGAGATTTCCAGACAGGCTCCCAAATTCATCACATTGGACCCAATCAATGGACTGTCATGCCATTTACTCATTGTGTATATAGCCTAAAGAGACACTGGAAGAGGCTGGAGCCTGGTCTAGTGGTAGAGTGCTTGCCTAGCATGCATAAAGCCCTGATTTGATTCCAAGGTACCACATACACAGAAAAAGCAGCGGCTCAGCTGGTAAAGTGCTAGCCTTAAGAAAGTTCAAGGACAGTGCCTAGACCCTGTGTTCAAGCCCAAGGGTGAGGGGCGGGGGTGTGGGGGGAAGGAAGCACATTTAACGCTTGTTTTCCCAACAGAAGGCAACTATTCTCTAAGCAAATGTGTAATGCCATGTCTTTTAACATGATAAACATTTTTAACTGGTGCTCTTAACAGTACATATTGCTATTGTACTTTCTATATTAGTTTAGCAATAATAGGTTGTACAGACTTGTTTCTGGTTATCTTCTTTGCCCTTCTTTTGCTTATTTTGCTCTTCAGAAATAATAAGATGTATTCTATTTTTTTCATAATAACCAATGGGTAACTGTTAAATGTAAAAGGTGTGTGCAAGCGTGTGTGTGTGTGTGTGTGTGTGTGTGTGTGTGTGTGTGTGTGTGTGTGTACTGGTGGTGGGGCTTGAACTTAGGCCTCATGTTCTTGCTTAGCTTTTTCTTCTCAAGCTTGGTGCTCTACCATTTGAGCAACACATCCATTTCTGGCTTTTGATATTTAATTGAAGGTCAGAGTCTTTTTATTTGTCTTCCTGGACTGGCTTCTATCTGGCATCCTCAGATCTCAGCTTCCTGAATACTTAGGATTGTGGTCGTGAGTCACTGGGGCCTAGATGATTGTAAAGACACTTGTTCAGTGTCTGAAGAAGTTAAAAAGGGAAGCATTCTATTTTGAAAGAACTGTACAGATCAGTTCTAGTGAGTCTCAGATAAAACAGTATACTCATTTAAGGTCTTCTGACCACAACAAACCTTGAACTGTTATTATAGCTCATAATATAGAACATGCCTTTCTATCTCAGATCATGAAACACCCACAGATTTGTTCCTCCCATGTGGCAATCAAGTAAAGTTGTAGGACCAGAGTGATGAGTCAACTTTCATTATCTATTGAAGGTGAAACTTGCTAGAGATAAATAACCATGTTCTAAAATTGTTCCTGGGTGTAGATCTAAGACTAGGAAAGCCCAAAAGAAGTTGAGAATGAAGTAAACATAATTCCTTTTTTTTTTTTTTTGCCAGTCCTGGGCTTGAGCTCATGGCCTGAGCACTGTCCTTGGACTTTCTCAAGGCTAGAGCTCTACCACTTGAGCCTCAGCACCACTTCTGGCTTTTTTCTATGTATGTGGTACCGAGGAATCGAACCCGGGTCTTCATGCATGCTAGGCAAGCACTTTAACCACTAGGCCAAACTCCCGGCCCCAACATAATTACTTTTTAACTGTTATTTCTTTATTAGTATATATTAGCCTTCTTTCATTTTAAAGTTACTTTTGTTTTAACTTTCTTAATAACAGCAGGATTTCTTTTCATATTTCCCTCTTGATATAGAAATACAATGTTGTTATTGTTGTCTGGTTGGTCATAGGGCTTGAACTCTGGGCCTAAGTGCTGTCGCAGAGCTCTTCAGCTCAAGACTAGTACTCTATCACTTGAGCCACAGTGCCACTTTGGTTTTCTGGTCATTAACTGGAGATAAGAGTATCACAGATTTTCATGCCTGGGCTGGCTTTGAAATGCCTAGGTCAGTGGGCAACTAAAAAAATAACAGAGATTAAGTTATGTGAACATAGAAATAACTTTAAAAGATTTCTATCAGAGTTCATTTTAAAACTTTCTAAACTTGATTGCTGAGAAATTTTTATTTATGTGGAAAGAATTCACTTGACTTAGGTTTTCTCTGTTGGACCTTTCTAATTTTACTTGATTTCCTCAGCTTCCTTTTCTTACTTCTAGCCTAAGAATGTTTATAATTTGTTTGAAATTGTGAAAATAATTACACAGGAGCACAGTTTTTCTTTGTAATGCATATATATTCAGAATGTAAAATACATGTAATATCACAAGTGGGAATTTCCTACAGATAAATGGCTTGATTAAAGGATTCAAATCGTTAGTTTGGGTAAGTTAAAATAATTATACAAAGAGGTTTCATTTAGTTCAACCAGTCAGTTTATAACACATCTTGGGCAGTGTTACCCCTTTTATCATTCTCCTCCATCTCTCCCAACTCCATCCATCTTGCAACTTCTTTAGAATGGATTGCAGTTGAAATCCTATAACTTTAAGCAGGAATAACTTTAAGTGGCTTTTCAGTTATGACTAATAATTCTGTTTCATTTTAATTATGCAGGAAGTACCACACTCACTTATTGCAATTTGATGGTGAAGGAGGCTGGCGCTTTGAGCAACTGGATACTGCTATCCGTTTAACATTGAGTGAAGAAAAACAAAAACTAGAATCCCAGCTAGCTGGAATTCCCAAAATGCAAGAAAGACTCAATGAACTATGTAAAATTTTGGGAGAAGACTCAGTACTGAAAACAATGACAAATGAAGAGGAGACCTCCTAATTTGCTTTGACATGTTTGAAAAGTTAAATTTTAAGTGATGGCTGAGAGATGCTCTATTATATTGCATGCAGGGTGCTAAGCTAAGCACAGAGAAAACAGTAGGAAATGTTTTATATGATTGTAACATCAAGGAAGTCTGTGATAACTTCAGAAGAAAATAAATGCATTATGAAGATTTAGTCATAATGGCTTACTAATTCCTCATGAAAGCCTAATTCACCTACAAAACAGGATTTTTGAGGTGAGTTCCTGGTGAACAGCAGGTTACTGTACATGTAGTATGACTGAGATCGACAGGGGTAATAGCTCAGAAATGAGACCATTTACAGAAGCTGGCTTGATATCAGGTGCATAAAGTTAGAATTCTGAGTACCATTTCAGTCCATCTATGACTGATGCTACTAGGTTCAATAGCTAGAATTCATATTCATCAATGCTAATGTAGATACAAAATAGCTGACTCTTTAATACTTAACTACAGTATGAAGTGTATCTTAATGACAGTGGTTGAAAGGGAATAAAACAGCATGTCTAACTAAATACAAAATGCCACATTAACATTTCTAAATTTTGAGCATCTCAATGCGAGCTTAAATTTTTTTTTTGCCAATCCTGGGGCTTGAACTCAGGGCCTGAGCACTGTCCTGGCCTTTCCTCGAGGCTAGAGCTCTACCACTTGAGTTATAGCACCACTTGCAGCTTTTCTATGTATGTAGTACCGAGGAATCAAGCCTGGGTCTTCATGCATGCTAGGCAAGCACTCTACCACCAGGCCAAACTCCCAGCCATGAGCTTGATTTTTCTAATGAGAATATTGCTTAAAACCTTTTCATTTTTTAAGAGAATTGCCAATTCCAAAAAGAAGTACCAAACAATATTTGTTTTAGCTTGTTACTCTATTCAGCAGCATTATCTACTACAGTGTCTCTCCAGACATACTGTTTGTGCTGGGGGCAGTGGCTTATACCTATAACTTCCTAGCTACTTAGGAAGTTGCAATCTGAAGTTCATGATTCAAAGCCAACTGAGAAGGAAAGTCCAGGAGACTCTTACCTGTAATAAATTATCAATAAGTGGAGCTGTGGGTTTCCCAGAAAGATAAGAAAATAAGGAAAGAAGGGAGGGAAAAGAAAAGAAAGATGGAAAGGAGGGATTGAGGGAGGGAGGGAAGGAAGGAGGAAGGGGAGTGGAAGGAAGAAATACTGTTTAGTTTTGTGCCTAAAGGGAGTTGATATTTTTTAAAGATTAGTGCTACAATAAATATATATTGAAAATCATAGTAATATTTGCATGCGTTTGAATAGTACCTTAAAATTTATGAACTATTTACATAATTTCATTTTAAATTTCTGTGACAATTTTTGAGATAGATATTACTTTTTATTCTTTCCTTAAAATTTTTATTGTTATAAAGCTGATGTACAGAAAGGTTTCTGTAAAATGTCAAGTAAAGAATACATTTCTTTTTGGATTCCCCTTCCCTCACTCTCTCCCAGTTTTTGCTTTTTCTTTTTTGCTTTTGAGAACATTGACACTCAAATTCCAACCTAATCATGTAATTTATTTAGGGACATAGCTAAGGGTGAAATGTATTCATCTGAGTTATGATATCAATAAACACTGGAAGGGCCTATAGGAGTCTGAGGAAGGCAAGAGATGAGGATAAATAATACCAAAATTTGAAATTAGAAGCAATATTGGAAAGAAAATGAGTTATGTTACATTTTATTATTTGATTATCATTTACAAGAAATATGAGTATGAAGTGGAAAGCTATTACCTTCTGTTTAAAAATGAGCCAAGATTAACATATCATTTAGCAACTAAGCTACTTTGTGTGTGTGTGTGTGTGTGTCTGTGTGTGTGTCTGTGTCTGTGTCTGTGTCTGTGTCTGTTTGTCTGTCTAGTCTTGGGGCTTAAACTCAAGGTTTGGCCATTGTCCTTGAGCTATTATGCTTCAGGCTAGCACTCTATCACAAGTCACAGCTCCACTTCCATCTTTTTGTTGTTCAACTGGAGATAAGAGTGTCAGCTTTGAACCACGTCATCAGCTTCAGCCTCCTGAATAGTTAGAATTACAGGCTTGAGCCACTGGTACCTGACAGGTAATTCCACTCTTGCTCAATGAATCTTGTTTAATGAATCTCTCACCTATCAGCCATCAGAAGGATAGTTCATTTTGTTTAGGTAAATTTAATGTTGCTGAACCTAATGAGAAAAGTCTATACAGATTAGTCCTAGGAAGTAGGAATAAACAATTTGAGTGCTCTGGAGTTGGATCCTCCAGGACCAACTTCAATCTCCTACTACATATGTAAGCCACCAACATGTTAATTGGCCATGAGAAATTAGAACTATCAGTTGTTCATGGCTTAGGTTTTTATTCATACATAGTCATAGTAGATACTAAGTCAGTGGTTCTTAGAGTGTTTCAGAAGATACAAAACTTAGGTGTCATTATGATGATTGTTGTGGAACTTTGTAATATTTCAGTTCTCCAGAACTAGGATATTGTAAATTAGCAATCAGTGTAATCATCTTATTTATATGAGGGACTGTGACATAAAAAATCAAAATCAGTACATGTTTTACTGTTATTATCATTAGCATTTCTTCATTTACCCATTACTATTTATTCATTTGTACATGACTATTTCATATTAAAAAGGAGAGGCAGAAATCAAAGTTTTATTGCTGCTGTTGCTATTTGTACAAAAAGCATGGAACCAAAACTCCACTATCTTAGGATCTGTCCTAGCAGTTAACCAGTTTACATTGCTGTGTGATTCAAAGTCTGCAGCAAATGTCTTTATTAAGTAATTCAACTATGAAAGATATTGAAAAAGATGGAAACTTCTCACTAAACACATGTATCATTTTCACACCATTGTTTTCATTTACTTAAAAACTAAAACATTTGAGATTTTTATTCTGAAGCTTTAAAAAGAATGCCAAAATAATTATCAGATTTGCAATTAGGCCTTATTTTGAAATGCTACCAATGAGATGAAGGAAGGCATTGAAACAGACTCTGTCTTGTATTTAGAGTTCAAGGATGTCTAAAACTCTATTTTAAAAATGGAAACATTAAAGTTCTAAGATAAACTGATTTTCTGAGAGCTCTTTTTTGTTGCCTGCTCATTTTCTGAGTTTTTTTTCTCTTGACTAATATCCTCTAACTTGAAAGGGAAAAATCATTTGATTTGAATTTGTATTATGTGGTATTCAACGGTTTCCAAATGGTCCTGCAAGAGTTGCATACTTTATTCTCCCTGTGCTGAGACTTGTGGAAAAACACCAAAAGACCAAAAAAAAAATCTCAACAGCATCTTTGAACACAACAAAGTAAAAACAAGGAAAGAGAAAAGTAGCTTTTTTACATTTATGTTTTTTATTTCAATATTTTTACTGTGTCATCTGTTTGTCCAGACTTTTGACTTACCTTTGTTTTTGTTTTAAAAAAAGATACCCTCTAAGATTTTGGAGTTGATTGTAAGTTATGCATTTTGAAGGTTAACTCAAACATGGAAAACAAGCTGTATTATGTGAACATGTCACATTATATTTCCACAGCATGTAGTGCCATGCATGGACCCAAAATACTGTGCTTTTATAAACATGATACAGAATAAAAATCTCTTACATAATCTCAACAATGATGTCTTTAAAAGCCCACTCAAATTTTCATACACTTCCAATAGAAATAGTTTTCCCTTGATTTGTTTTTTGTCTCAAATTCTGGTCTGCCTTGTAAAGGTAGAATGGAATGTGTTAGTTCTTATTTAAGTAATTGATTAAGTAATTTCATATTTTGGCAGGAGGCTTAGCTTATTATAATGTTTGAACTAGTTGATTCAGTAAGCCTAAATCTGTGTTACACTTCAGAACCCACATCCGGAGGCATGCATAAGGCGGAAAAGCTCATTAAACGGTTGATTTAAAAGAGATGTCTTTGATACTACTTCAAAAGCAAAAACAATGTTTACTCAGAAGCTTAAAGTTCTACAGCATAAAGTTCTGCTGATACACATTTACTTCTGTCAAATGTTTGGGAATTGTACTTGTAATATTTGCCACATGAGAGCTTTCAGGTGAATGTATAAAATATTTTTATTAAAAAGAAATCCCTTCGTCATTGTTGATGGCTTTCCTGATTATTAAGTACAGAGATTTATAGAGTATAGTGTGAAACTTTCTTTTTCTTGATTTTTTATTGTAATTAATAGAAGGGTTACAGTTATATTTGCCAGATAGTAGGTGCATTACTTTATATTGATACCCCTTCTCATGTTTTTGTCCCCATTTCCTAGTGTGAAACTTTTAAACGCACTTGTGTACTTAACAACTGGAGGTGGATTAATAAAAGTGAAAGAAAAAGTATTTTTAGTGGTAAGAGGAACTGTGTAACTAAACAAGAATGTGGCTGTGTAAGAATGCATTAGAGTTTCCATCTAATGTGTAGTTATTGAGCCCACCTTCCTTGTGAATTCCTTAATCACTATGGGGAAAACCCTTAATTAATTAGAAGAATTATAAATTATTCCAGTGGTTATAAAATGCCATATTTTGTTAATTGACTCTGTTGGGTTTATAGCTACATACAACTCAAGTACAAATTTACTAGTGGAAACTTTGTATAGAAGTTAAATATTAAATATTAATTAAATATTAATTTTCTTTATTAATTCAAAACATTATTAAGGCTGAGCATCGGTATCTCATGGCTGTAATCCTATCTACTCAGGAAGCTGAGATCTGAGGATCACGGTTCAAAGCCAACCTAGGCACAAAAGTCCGTGAGACTCTTATCTTAAATTAACACCACCAAACTGGAAGTGGTTCTAGGGCTTGAATTGGTGGCATGCAATTTGTATATAATTGTGTTTAATTGGCTCTATTTCAAAGAGAATTTTGAATTTGACACTATCTTGTTGAAGATCCTACTTTAAATATTAAAAATTAAGAACTCCATAGTGTGAATATTTCATTATAATCTTTTTTTGTCATCAGTCATGGGACTTGAACTCTGGGCCTGGGCGTTGTCCCTGAGCTCTTTAGCTCAAGGCCACCACCCTACCCCTTGAGTCACAGAGCCTCTTTCAGTTTTCTGGTGGATAACCGGAGATATAGAGTCTCACGGACATTTTAGTGCCCAGGCTGGCTTTGAACCGCAATCCTCAGATCTCAACCTCCCGAGTAGCTAGGATTACAGGTGTGAGCCATGAGCCTTTGGCCATAATTCTTTCTTTAAGTATATATTTACTAATATATCAAGCTACAGATGACTATGCTGGGGACTCAGACTAAGAAGACAGACCAGGACTCAACACTACTAAAACAATTTAGTAGGTCAGTATGAAACAACTGCACACCAGTTAGATGTTGTGATTCCACATAAATCGGAATGTGATGTTTGCTTTGCAAGATCTTGGCAATTCTTGTTGTTTTTTTGGTTTGGGTTTTGGTTTTATTTTATTTATTTTCAGTCATGGGACTTGAATTCCGGGCCTGGGCACTGTCCCTGAGCACTTTTGCTCAAGTGCTCCACCACTTTAAGCCACAGCTCCACTTCCAGTTTTCTGGTGGTTAACTGGAGATAAGACTCTTATGGGCTTTCCTGACTGGCCCTGAACCAAGACCCTCAGATCTCAGCCTCCTGAGTAGCTAGGATTACAAGTTATGAACCACCAATGCCTGGCTTTGCAATTCTTGCATGTCCTGCCAAAACCCTTCTATTACAGTCTGTAAACAATAGACATATTCATACAACACAGTTTTCTTACTCATGTACTGTGAACTTCATAATAACGCTTACATCCTTCACCACCAGAGGCTCCCATGTGTGCACTTTGATGTCTTGAAATGAGAAAGATTACTTTCTCAAGTTAGGATCATCTACAAATATACAATGAGCCAATTCTGTGCATTCAACTGTGTGTGTCTCATATAAACCAGCTGGTTGCTACAGCAAGCAAGTTCTCAAGAGCAAAAGTAACTTGTGTGTGTGAGTGTGTGTGCCAGTCCTGGGCTTGAGCTCAGGGCCTGAGCAGTCTCCTTGGACGTTCTCAAGGCTAGAGCTCTACCACTTGAGCTTCAGCACCACTTCCAGCTTTTTTTCTTTGTATGTTGTACCGAGGAATTGAACGCTGGTCTTTGCACATGCTAGGCAAGCACTCTACCACTAGGCCAAATTCTCAGCATCAAGTGAAAGTAACTTTTTTTTTTTACTTTTTTTTATTAGAGAATTTATTAACGTTGATTTTTACATCATATTTTAAATGACAAATTTAACAGACAAGTGTTCAAGGAGGGAATCTCTATTTACAATCACTGGGACTTAGTATTTAGAACTTAATCACAATGAGGCTCAGGGTTTGTATGTCATAGAAACACATTAATTTATGAAATAAAACATTATGTCTATAGAAAGTAACTTTTAAAGCTAATAAAACTTTCCGCAGAGCCGCTGCCACCGCAGCCTGCGTTCTGAGAGAGGCGAGGCGCCAGCAGACGGCGTGGGTCGCCCTGGGCACCAGCGAGGCAGGCGTGGTCGCTCGCCGGGCTCGGAGTCCGCAGCCCCCTCGGTCTCGGCGCGGGGCGCAGCCCGGCCCGGAGAGCGGTGGCTCCGCTCCCCAGCCGCCCGACGCCCGCGCCCGCTTGGGCCTCGGGGGCCGGCCCGGCAGCTCTGTCGGCCTCGTTTCCTCAGTGGAAATCTAGTCACTACGATGCGGTAGTTGGTGTGAACGACGAAATGTGATAGGAAACACCTGCATTTGACACCGCATCCAGTGTGGAGTCAAGGACATCTGCGCTGCGGCGGTGAGGTGCCCGTGGGAGTCAGGGAGGCCCCTACCCCTGCCGCCCGCTCAACATCACACACCCGGTTTTGAATCAGGACCGTGTCGTCAGCGTGCAGCCCTCACTCTCGGCCTCAGAGAGTCTCCGAGAGGAAGATGCTTGCTGCGGGAGGAGAGTCGTATCTGTGACGACATTGTCTTTGTGGATGTTGTTGACCCCTCCCGAAACGTTCCTGCAGAACTACTGAACCTCTACCCATGGACCGTGCAGAGCACCGGCTTTGCGTTGCTGCTGAAGACACATGACGACTGTTACATCGACTTCGAGGCTGTGCTTAGCAGAATTGCCCAGAAGAATCTGGAGGGGCCAAACGTTTACTGGGGAAATTTCAGGTTGAACTGGGCAGTGGATTGGAAGGGAAAGTGGCAGGAGCTGGAGCATCCCAGCCCCGCCTACCCTGCCTTTGCCTGTGGTTCAGGTATGTGATCTCCAGGGACTTTGTCGACTGGCTGGCAGGCAACTCCGGGAGGCTCAAGAACTACCAGGGTGAAGATGTAAGCAAGGGCATCTGGATGGCAGCCATAGGACCCAAGCGACACCAGGACACAGCCTGTGGCTGTGTGAGAAGACGTGTGAGGCGGGCATGCTGTCTTCCCCTCAGTTACTCCCTGCGGGAGCTGTGCAGGGACCCCTGCCAGTGTGGCGCCTGACTGCCATGAGGCCCCAGGCCGGGCCCAAGGACTGGGACAGACGGATTGTTAGCTTTAAGCCAGAGGGAAAAGCCCAATGCCCAACATCTGGCAATAGAAAATACAGTCTTTCTAGATGGTCCCTGGCTGGCACTTTAACCTGTAAGCAGTGTCTTAATGTTTGCACAAATCTCCATAATGTCAACTCATACTGTAGCATAATCAAAGTTTTTACTTATATATTGAAAGATTTAAAATTTTTTTATAAAAAGAGAAATATTTAGAACTTAATCAAAATTAGACTAAGGGTTTGTATGTCATAGAAGCATATTAATTTATGAAATAAAACATTATGTCTATAGAGTCATAGGTTTTTATGTCTATATAGTTATAAATTCTAAATACTAAGTCCCAGTGATTGTAAATAGAGATTCCCTCCTTGAACACTTGTTTGTTAAACTTGTCATTTTAAAAATGATATAAAAATCAATGTTAATAAATTCTTTAATAAAAAAGAGAAATATTTCTAAGTCCTAATGCACTGTTAGTAATCCATCATTATTATTTTTGGTTAGAACATAGCCTAGTTCAGAAATTTTTAGTAGAAACTCAGTTTAAATCTCAACTTGGGGTGTAAAAATAGCTGTGTGTAACTAATTAGGACAAGTGCAGGCTTAAAAAATTCAACTCAAAAAAGCACTGTGTGACTACAGATGTGAGCAGTGGTCACTTATACCAAAGCCTGAGGTTGCTGGAAGTGTCAGACTCAGAGGATCTGACCCAATGGGCCAGACCATGAATGTCTTTAAAACCAGGGTCTAGAACTAAGGGTGATGTTGGTTCCTTTTTACTTTTTATAAGATAAACTAAATCCAAGTTTTTTTCTGCCACTTAACACAGGTCCTGAAAAATCATAGGTTAGCACTTGTATTGAACACTGACTTGTTTGTGAATGTGGATGAAACACCTTTCAGGGTTTAGTGCCATGGCGATTTCTAAATGGCTGATGCTTCCCCCTATTGTTGTCTAATAACAGAAATGATTGAATATAATCATGTAGATTTGAATCAGGTAATAATCTGTAGAAAACTTAAGCTTAGGTATATCTATGAGGCAAAGGCTATGACTCATGTAAGTACTCTTAAAAAATCGAGAGCTTGTCTCCCCATTAACCAGTAATAATGTATTACTGATACCTTAGAAGATAGTCCCAGGAGGAATTCCGTTGAAGCAGTCTTATGGAAGATGCAACCATGTCTATGCTCATCAAGACTAGCACGTTTGTTTAATCTTCCCATAATGAGCTAAATAAGATCAGAAAGTCATTAGTAGTCAAAGCCTTTATTATTATGATTATACACACAAGCCTAGAAATGGTACTTTTTCCCAAAGGACCTGTCAGCCCATCCATTATTGGTTACCATCATACTAATAGACAAGCTCCATTTTCCACAGAATAAAACTGTAAGGATTGCAGGTCGTTGGGTAGTTCAATTTCTTTGCCCGGCATCTAAAGTGAGAACCAAGGGGATGTGAGTAAGAAAGCTATGACCAGCTATGCTGCTCTCTGTGCTGCGCCCAACCATGGGTAGTGTGTCGGGTACTCTTGAAACCATTTGATGGCACATGTCACTCATAGGGACTTACTTTGAGACTCTCGTAGGACAGCAGAATTTCTGACACAGGAACTTTGAGAAGCCGTGACAGCAGTCCCTTCACCTGTCATGGAGTCTGTCAAAGGAAGAATCACAGCTCCCTGTTATCTGAGTAAGCTGGGCTTTCCTGGCCCATGTGTCATTTGAAATGGAACCAATGTCTGACTCCAGTGGCACGGAGAAGGCGTGCACCTGCACCCCACTTCCACATCTCTCAATCTGAGGAAATGAGAAGGGCTCTCCGAGCTTCCTTGGTCAGCTCTGTCACCCGAGAGCCTGGACCCCAGCCTTGGAGGGGAAGCTAAGAGTACAGCAAGATCCCAATACACACCCTCCTGCCTTCCTGAGAGAGCTGTCCTGAGAGAGACACACACACACCCCTACACACCTACACACCTGCTAGCCCCTTGTGAATGAAACCAATGTGAGCAAATGCCTTGGTCTGTTCAGAACACACAAGAATCTCTTTCCAAAGGTGGGTTGCAGTGAATAGTGGATATTTTAATTATAAATCAATTTCTTTGAAGCTTTAACTCGTGATACAGCAGTAGTATGGTGTACCCACAGATACTGTAATGGAGTCAAATATTTTTCTATCAGATCATTTTTGTACAAGCTGTTTTTATGGAACTTGGGATAAATAAATGTTTATTTTAGAATAAAAAAACAAACAAAACTTCCAAAGTAAAATGTACTGAAAATTATAGTCTATCACAATACTTGTGACCCAATATAAATAAAGTGATGAAACATGCACCATAGTATTTTATGTGACTTAATAGCTGAAAGAAAAAGGATTATATAACAACAAAAAATGAAATACTGCAATACTAGAGACTATTGAGTCAACCTTATCATTGATGCTTGGACTAATCCTAAGATTGGGGCAATTTATATATGTAGTGTATGCCAACTCTGAACCCTGAGTATATTAACTTGATGATTAATATGTAGTAGGACTACACCTTGCACATGTGTATAAGTCTGGAAAGGTAAGTGAGGAAGCTGGTTTCTGCAGTGGAACTTCATTTGGGTTATCTTTTGGTCCAGGGGCAGGGACTGGTGCCAGGGTAAAAGAATGAACTGCAGGATTTGCAACACAACCCACATGTTCCCTTTCCCTAAAGATAAGAAATCAACGTTCCACAGGTGCCCTAAGCAGATGGACTACAGTCCAGCCAGCATCTAGAAACTCAGGGCAGAGTAGAGTCCATAGTCTGTTCAAATGAATGGATACTGTGCAGTGTTTTCTCAAAAATGTGGTCCTTATTTATTCATGAAGAGCCTGCAAGCTTGAGACCCTCCTCTAAATGCAGAAACAGCTGATAGGTTTCAATTCAAAGCACTTTTTGTGTGGTGACCTTATGTGTGAACTCAGGAACTCTCACTTGGAAGCAGGCACTCTACCCACTTCAGCCTCACCTTCAGCCACATGCAATGGTAAGTGAAGATTGTTCAGTTCTCTACATGTCCTTAGTGGCTGCAAAACCATCATTTTCCCTATACATGCTGTGTGGCACTTAGTTCTGACTCATAGACTGCCTGCAACAACCCCTTCCCCACCCCCCCCACTATCCCAGCTTAGTACTTCAGTACCAAGTAGATTGAAAAAGTAAAGACTAAAGTTGTAAAACATACAGTTACAACAAAATCATACCATTCCAAGTATTAGAAAGTCAGCCAGCTTCCTGTGGCTCACACCTGTAATTCTAGTATTCAAGAGACTGAAACCTAGGAAGCTATGGCTCAAAGCCAGGCCAGAGAGAAATGTCTGAGAGAGTCTATCTCTGATTAACTAGCAACAAAAAGCTAAACTGGGTGTGACTGCCATAAGCTTTTGCCATATGGTTAGAGTTATTACCAGTGATGCACATTTTAGAAAAAAAACTACATAACCTGGCGTTAGTGGTTCAGCCCCGTAATCCTAGCTACTCAGGAGGCTGAGATCTGAGGATCAAGTTTCAAAGCCAGCCGGGCACAAAAGGACCTGAAACTTTTTATCTCTAATTAACCTCTAGAAAATGGAAATGGGGCTTGGCTCAAGAGTGGGGAGGTAGCCTTGAGCTGAAGAGCTCGGGGCCAACGTCCAGGCTTCCCCATGACCCACAAAAAGAAGAAAAACAATTATATATAAATGAAATCATATCAGTGTCCTTCAGTAAATATTGCTTTTAGTTAGGTCCTAGAAGATGGAAGGAAAATTCTGAATGGAATATCTTTGGGGGTAGAAAAACCCCAATCCTAGGTAGATAGAGGATAGAAAACTCAGTGTCTTGATGAATACTATTTACTCACTATACATTTGTGGAATAAATGACTGAATGAGTGACTACATATGAGGTATTCACAGATGAAAAAAAAAGCAGAGAGCCACATACCCAAGATAAACGGCTCCTTCCCAAATGCGAGGCGGCACAATGGCTTTGTGTGGAAGATGGCCATTCAAAAACTTAACCACTATCCAGATCTGCCAAGGGCTCTAACACCTGTGGAGTGTCTACTTCACGGC
This sequence comes from Megascapheus bottae, assembly GCF_031878675.1. Taxonomy (NCBI): domain Eukaryota; kingdom Metazoa; phylum Chordata; class Mammalia; order Rodentia; family Geomyidae; genus Megascapheus; species Megascapheus bottae. The sequence goes on from NC_143510.1 coordinate 4,292,820, forward strand.
TATGACTTCCCCACATCCTGCACAGAGAAAGAGGACATGAGAAAAAGTAGGGGATTTGAGAGGAGACAGAACAATGCTAACATGAGTTGGTGGCATTCGCCAAGAGAGGAGGGGATGCAGGTCCTGGAGACCTAGGACTTCTTCATGCTGTCTGTATTCTTCCTTCCTCTTCTCTTTCACCTTCTCAGGGGAATTTCCATTTCCCAGGGAACTCTGAAACCTGGGTCTGATGAAGTTTTTTTTGTAATGAGATGAAAAATTGGGGTTTGTTGCAATCTGTGTATAGGGGAAATGAGGGTCACTTGCTTCCTAAGAGGGATTCCCTACGTAGACAAGGCTGGTCCCAAGTTGATGATCCTCGTGTCTCAACCTTGCAAACACTGGGATCCCAGCAGGGTACCACCATACTAGGCTTATGTTCCTACTGACCACTTTCCCCTGAATGGTACTGACCAATCACAACTCCTCATCACTCTTCTCTCCCCACCCCCCCCTACCATTTCCCACATAAGAGCAGTCAGCATTGCTAGAACGAATCACTCTGCAAGGCAAAGTGTCTATGAGACAGACGCTCCTAAGAATCAACTTCAAGAGTTCTCAGTACCATCCCAGCAATTCCAGTTTCTTTAGCTTATTCACCCTTCCATTCTTTACAATTAGTTCCTCAAACTTTTTCTGCATCTGAACAATCACAACATATTTTTGGTGTTGAGCTTACTAGGTCTTTTTCTGACGCAAATATTGACAACAGCAATAACAAACCTCTCCTTTCACATTTTCTTCCCGCATACCTATTAGGTTCAGTTAAAATAAGAATTTGAGTTCTTCTGTAAGTATAAATCTGTTAGATTAATGCTGGGTGCTGGAGGCGCATACCTGCAATCCTAGCGCAATCTTAGCTACTGAGCAGGATAAAATCTAAGGATCTCCATTTCAAGCAAGCTCAGGCAGACAAATCCAACATAGCAGCAAAAAGCCACACGTTGAGGTGCGGCTCAGGTATAAAGTGCCAGCTTTGAGCAAAAAATCGAAGTGAAAGTACAAGGTCCTTACTTTTAGACCCTTCTAACACATGCACACACACACACACACACACACACACACACACACACACACACACACACACAATAGGTCAGTTATGGCATATTAAATAATATTTTATGGGCAAAGTTATATGTTATTTGTTAAGGTATAACTTGAACATGAGAACAGACTGGAACCTTTCCAAAATGATGAGATGTTAGGTTGCAGGCCTGGCAGTTCCATTGTTTCTTGGGCACAGCTGTCTGTGGCACAGACAGCTCGGTCACACCAGCAGGACTGCAGAGGTGTAAGTGCCTACAGTGGAGTGGAGATGTCCCCAGGGGAATCACAGCAGCACTACTCCAATGAGGAAACAGTGCAAGAAGCAAAGAGGAGCAGGAAACTTAAAAAACTTCCCCAGAAACTATAGGCAAACAGGAACTGAATAAAGGGTTCTTTTTGAATTGGGTATTTTACATACATTTTAATATATCTATTTACATTTGAGAGGTATATATATAATTGTATAAAATATTTACTATTCCAGGCAGGCACTGGCATCTTAGACCTATAATCTTCGCTACACAGGAGGCTGAGATCTAAGGAATGTTGTTCCAAGGCAGGAAGTCTGTGAGATTCTTTTGTTTGCCTGTCCTAGGGCTTGAACTCATGGCCTGGTACTGTTCTTGGACACTTTTCCTTTTCTTTTTCATATATTTTTATTGTAATTAATAGAAGGGTTACATTATATTCACCAGATAGAAGGTGCATTACTTCACATACATTAATACCCTTTCTCATATCTTGGTCCCCATTTCCCTCCAACCACCCCCGCCCCTCAACTTGTTTTCCCTCCTTCCCTATCCAATTTCAAATAACCAAATACACATATATACATTATATCGGATAACAAGGTGAAATACTGTAACAATATGAGATAGCCAAGGGACAGCAAAAGAGATGAGAGATAACATAGTACATTAACGACAACAATCACTGATTATATGGCTTTTGTTTCTATGTCCTGGAGGTCCTTTCATTTAGCATCATTCTGTATGGCCTTATGTATCTAGGTTTTGTTCTATTGTAAATCCCTGCTAGCAGAGCCCAAAGCTTCTACTGATTATGACAAATGAGGGAAACCATTGAGCCTAAATTCCTTTGAGTCTGGCTGACTTCATTTACTATGATTTTTTCTAAGTCTTTCCATTTCCTTACAAATGAGGCGATGTCGTTCTTTTTGACAGCAGCATAGAATTCCATTGTGTATAAATACCACATCTTGTTGATCCACTCATCAATTGAGGGACATCTGGGTTGGTTCCATATCTTTGTTATGGCAAATAGTGCTACAATGAACATCTTGTGCTAGTGGATTTAGTATGTCCTTGTTTCTGGACAATTGGGTAAATGCCAAGGAGTGGAATTGCTGGGTGATAGCGGAGTTCTATGTTTAGTCTTTTCAGAACCTGCCATACACATTCCATAGTGTTTGAACGAGTTTGCACTCCCACCAACAGTGTAGTACTGATCCCTCCTGGGCACAACCCCACCAGCATCTGTTGTTATTAGATTTCTTTTTTTTTGTTTTGTTTTCTTTTCTTTTTTTTATTGTAATTAGTAAAAGGGTTACATGACATTTGCCAGATAGAAGGTGCATTAATTCACATACATTGATACCTTTTCACATGTCTTGGTACCCGTTTCCCTACCCCCCAACACCCCCTAACCGTCTTGGTTTTCCCCCTTCCCTATCAAATTTCAAATATCCAAATACAAATAAATTCAATATATCAGATAACAAAGTGAGATACTATACCAATATGAGATAACCAAGGGACAGCAAAGGAGATGAGAGACAACATAGTACATTAAGGACAACAATCATTCATTATATGGCTTTTGTTTCACTATCCTGGAGGTCCTTTCAATTAGCTTCACATTATATGTCCTTATGTATCAAGATTTTGCTCTATTGCAAATCTCTGCTAGGAGAGCCCAAGGTTTCTACTGATTATGACAAATGAGGGAAACCATTGAGCCTAAGTTCCTTTGAGTCTGGCTTACTTCACTTAATATGATTTTTTCCAAGTCTTTCCATTTCCTAACAAATGGGGCAATGTCATTCTTTCTGACAGCAGCATAGAATTCCATTGTGTACAAATACCACAACTTGTTGATCCACTCATCAACTGAGGGACATCTAGGTTGGTTCCATATCTTTGCTATGGTGAATAGTGCTGCAATGAACATTGTTGTGCTAGTGGGTTTAGTCTGTCCTTGTTTCTGGATGGTTGGGTAAATGCCAAGTAGTGGAATTGCTGGGTCATAGGGGAGTTCTATGTTTAGCCTTTTGAGGCACTGCCACACTGCTTTCTATAGTGGGTGGACGAGTTTGCACTCCCACCAACAGTGTAGTAGTGATCCCTTCTGGCCACATCCCCTCCAGCATCTGTTGTCATTCGTTTTCCTGATCCTGGCCATTCTAGCTGGAGTGAGGTGGAATCTTAGAGTTGTTTTGATTTGCATTTCTTTTATGACCAGAGATGTTGAGCATTTATTCATGTGTCTATAGGCCATTTTTGTTTCTTCTTCAGAGAAGACTCTCTTTAAGTCTTTGGCCCATTTTTTAATGGGATGGTTGTTACTTTGGAGGTTAGTTTTGAAGTGATTCAATTTTTTGAATTGTTGATATATTTTAGATATGAGGCCTTTGTCCGTTGTTTGGTTGGTGAAGATCTTCTCCCACTCTGTAGGCTTCCTGATTAGTTTAGTAGCTATGTCCTTTGCCATGCAAAAGCTCTGCAGTTTAATGCAGTCCCACTTATCCAGCCTTTCTCTGATTTGTTGTGATTCTTGGTCCTTATTAAGAAAGTTTCGACCTGTGCCAAGAAGGCCTAGTGTATCTCCTATTCCTTCCTGTAGAGTTTTCAGTGTGTCAGCTTTTACCTCCAGGTCTTTGATCCATTTGGAGTTAATTCTAGTGCAAGGTGACAAAGAAGGATCCAGCTTTAGTTTTCTGCAGGTGTTTAACCAGTTCTGCCAGCACAACTTGTTGAAGAGGCTGTCTTTCTTCCAATTTTTTTGGCTCCCTTGTCAAAGATTAGGTGGCCATAGGTCTGTGGTTTAATATCTGGGTCCTCAGTTCTATTCCATTGGTCTTCAGGCCTGTTCCTGTGCCAGTACCAAGCTGTTTTGAGAATTATAGCTCTGTAATAGAGTCTAAAGTTTGGAATTGAAATTCCTCCAGCGCTGTTCTTTCTGCTAAGTAGTGTTTTTGCTATACGGGGTCTTTTATTATTCCATATGAAATTTTGGATTGCCTCTTCTATTTCTTTAAAGAATGACATGGGGATGTTGATGGGTATTGCATTGAATTTGTAGATAGCTCTTGGCAAGATTGTCATTTTCACAATGTTGATTCTTCCAATCCAGGAGCATGGGAAGTTTTTCCATTTCCTTAGTTCTGCTTTAATTTCCTTTTTTTGGGTTTTAAAGTTTTCGTCAAAAAGGTCCTTTACATTCTTAGTTAAGCTAATTCCTAGGTACTTTATTTTCTTTGAGGCTATTGTGAAAGGAGTTTCTTTCCTGATTATTGCCTTGTTCTTCTCACTGTTGGCATAAAGGAAGGCAGTTGATTTTTGAGGGTTGATTTTATAGCCTGCTACTCTTCCAAAGCTTTGGATCAGCTCAAGGAGCTTGGGAGTAGAGTCTATAGGATTCTTTAAATACAGAATCATGTCATCTGCAAAGAGGGATAGTTTTATTTCCTCTTTCCCTACTTGGATCCCCTTTATGCTTGCTTCTTGCCTTATTGCACTGGCTAGGAATTCTAGTACTATGTTATTATTCCCTCGTTATTAGATTTCTTTTTTTTTTTGGCCAGTCCTGGGCTTAAGCTCAGGGCCTGAGCACTGTCCTTGGACTTTCTCAAGGCTAGAGCTCTACCACTTGAGCCTCAGCACCACTTCCGGCTTTTTTCTATGTATGTGGTACCGAGGAATCGAACCCGGGTCTTCATGCATGCTAGGCAAGCACTTTAACCACTAGGCCAAACTCCCGGCCGTTATTAGATTTGTTAATCATGGCCATTCTAACTGGAGTGAGGTGGAATCTTAGAGTTGTTTTGATTTGCATTTCTTTTATGGCTAGAGATGTCGAACATTTCTTCATGTGTTGGACACTTTTTCTTAAGGCTAGTGCTCTTCCACTTGAGTCACAGTGCTACTTCTGGTTTTTTGTAAGTATGTGGTACTAAGGAATCAAACTCAGGGCCTATCTCTCTAATGAGAGATACTAGCCAACAGGATCCAGAAACAAATTTTAAAAATCATACACTATGATGAAGTAGGCTTCATCCCACATATGCAAGGCTGGTTTAACATTCGCAAATCAATCAATGTAATACATCACATCAATAGAGCTAAGGATAAGAATTATATGATAATTTCTCTGGATGCGGAGAAGGCATTTGACAAAATACAACATCCATTCATGTTGAAAGCTCTAGAAAAAATAGGAATAAGAGGTACATTCCTTAAAATAATTAAAGCCATATATGATAAACCTACAGCCAGTATTATACTAAATGGTGAAAGGTTGGAACTATTTACCTTAAAATCAGGAACTAGACAGGGATGCCCATTCTCTCCACTGCTCTTCAATATAGTGCTGGAACCCTTAGCCAGAGCAATAAGGCAAGAAAAGGACATCAAAGGGATCCACATAGGGAAAGAAGAAATTAAACTATCCCTATTCGCAGATGACATGATCCTCTACCCGAGTGACCCAATAAGCTCCACTCCCAAACTCCTAGAATTAATAAACTACTTTAGCAAAGTGCAAAAGTAAGTAGCCTTCTTGTACAACAACAATATGCAAACAGAAGGCCAAATCAAGAAAATGACTCCAAAAGAATAAAATATTTAGGAATTAACCAAAGATGTAAAGGAATTATTTAATGAAAACTGTAAAAGCCTAATGAAAGAAATTAAAAAGGACACCAGGAAATGGAAAGACATCCCATACTCATGGGTAGGGAGATCCAATATAGTGAAAATGGCCATAATGCTAAAATTGATACACAAATTCATTGCAATCCCCCCAAAATCCCAAAGACATTCTTTACTGAAATAGAAGATACAATCCAAAGGTTCTTAAGGAACAAGAAAAAACCTAGAATAGCCAAAACAATTCTAGGCAAAAAGAACAATGCAGGTGGTATTACAATACCAGACTTTAAATTCTACTATAGAATCATAATGACAAAACCAGCATGGTACTGGCACAAAAACAGACCAGAAGATCAGTGGAACAGAAGATCCAGAAATAGAGCCACATACCTATAGTCAACTTGTATTTGACAAAGGAGCCAAAGATATACAGTGGAACAAACACAGTCTATTCAATTATTGGTGCTGGCAAAACTGGGCAGCCACATGCCGAAAACTAAAAATTGACCCTAGCCTTTCACCATCAACAAGCATTAACTCAAAGTGGATCAAAGACCTCATCAGACTGGAAACTGTGAAACTTCTACATGATAGAGTAGGAGAGACGCTGGAACTCATAGGCATAGGAAAAGATTCCTGAACAGAATCCCAGGGTCACAACAGGTTGGAGAGAGACTGGATAAATGAGACTACCTAAAAATAAAGTTTCTGCACAGATAAAAGCATAGCCACAAAAGTAGAGAGATAGCCGACCAACTGGGAAAAGATATTTACCAATAATACATCAGACAAATGCTTAATATCCAGTATAGACAGGAGACTCAAGAAAGTAATACCCCCCCAAACACAACAAACCATTCAGTAATGGGCAAGGGAACTAAAGACAGGCTTATCAAAAGAAGAGATTACAATGGCAGAAAAGCATATGAGAAAATGTTCATCATCTATGGTCATAAAGAAAATGCAAATAAAAACAACCCTAAGATACCCCCTTACCCCCAACAAAAATGACCAAGGTTTTAACTCAGACAATGAGAGATGCTGGTGGGTTTGTGGAGAAAAAGAAACCCTACTGTATTGCTGGTGGGATTGTAAACTAGTTCAGCCACTCTGGAAAGCAATGTGGAGGTTTCTTATAGAACTGAAAATAGACCTTCTCTATGATCCCGCCATACCACTTCTGGACATCTACCCTGAACATCATAACCCAAGATATGATAAGGACACCTGCTCAGCTATGTTTATCTCTGCACTATTCACAATAGCCAGGCAATGGGAACAATCCAGATGCCCTACTTCAGATGAATGGATACAGAAAATGCGGTATATATACACAATGGAATTCTACATAGCCAACAGACAAGATAAAATAATGGCATTTGCAGGGAAGTGGATGAATCTAGAGCGAATCATGTTGAGTGAGACAAGTCAAGACCAAAGGAACAAAAGGCGCATGGTATCCTTAATATGTGGCCATTAGATCCAAATAGTACAAGAGACAGGATTCAATATTTGCATACCTAATGATATGGACATGGTATTGGGAATATAAACATAACTACATAGACATAAAACATATTTTATTACATAGGTTAGTATGTATCTAATATATAAACCCTTAGCCTAATTTTGATTATGTTCTAAAAACTATGTGCCAGTGATTGTGTATAGAGATTCCCGTCTTGAATATTTGTTTGTTAAACATGTCATTTGAAATATGATGTAAAAATTAATGTTAATAAATTTTTTAATAAAAAAAGTTGGAAAGAGGAAAGACCTGAAAAATCAGTCTAGCTTCCCAACGACCTTGGCTCCTTTCAGATGCTCTCTCCTTTGGCATGGGAAACCCTACCACACACTCCATATGACAGTTGGGGAGCACACCTGGTAGAAGGAGCCCTAAAGCTCACCTGCTGGCCCTGTGGATCAGGTGGCCCAGGCTCTCTAGTACAGAAGAAGGGGCAGCAGCCACCCAGGCCACCCAGCACTGCTGTCTACTGGTTAGTGTTTGTAGAGGTCCTGACAATGTGTGCTTCCCACCCCCTCAGAAAGAACAGAAAATAGCTGCATTAATGACTGCTTATCTCTCATTTCCTGCAGTGGGAGTAGGAAATGCTTCTTTTTTTCTTAATTACTATGTCAACCCTGCTTTACTAAAAGAAATCCCTGCTACAACACTGACTTTGTGACATACTGGAAACAAAACAAAAACAAAAGAAAGAAAACCTCCTGCTTACGAAAGTAGAGATGTGGCTCAGGTGGTAGAGTGCCAGTGTTGAGTGAAAAAGCCAAGTAAGTGCCCAAGACCCTGAGTTCACACCCCCATACTGGTACACACGTACACACGTGCACATGCCTGAGCACTTGCATTACACACACATTCACACACACACACATGCACGCACATGCACACACATCTAAACCATGTAATGTTTAAATCTATTTTGCTCTTTCAAAGCTCCACTTCTAAGAAGTCTCATGGACTTTCCTACCCAGGAAGGATCAAAACATGGTCTTTATAAATCAGACTCTTGATTAGCTAGAAAAACAGGCAGGGGCCTGTATTTTCTTGGCTCTGGTTTACCCAAAAGTGAAAACTTCCTTTCATATATGTGTTTTGTGTATATACACACAGACAGAGATGCATATATATATATATTAAATTATTCTTTGAGTGTGTGTGTCCACTTGTGGGCACACACATCTCATGGGCCTTGAACTCCTGGAGATGGTTATGTCCAAGAACGTTTTTTTCGTGAAAGCTAGCATCTATAACTTGAGCCACAGCACTACTTCTGGCTTTTTGGTGATTTAACTGTAAATAAAATCTCACATTTGGCATTTGCTGACTAACCAACCCTTTCCTCAGATTTCAGCCTAGAGAGAAGCTGGGGCTACCGATGTCGGATATTGGAATTTCTCTAAAGTTACTTTTAAGTGTATATTTACTTCTACTTGTAGAAGAATGATGTATTTTCTCATCTTCATTCTTCCATGTGCTACTTCCAAGACTACTGGTTTTCCATTGCCAGGTGCCAGGGACTCATACTAATTAATCCTAGAAACTTAAGGGGGTTGAGATCTCAGGACCTCAGTTCAAACTCAGCCCTGGTAGCAAATATAATGAACCAGCCAAAACCTGGAAATAGAGACAAAGGTCGAGGGAGGTCAAAGCTTAAATACCTACACAAAAAAAAGAAATGGTTATTGGTTTTCTTAACTTCTTATCTCAACCAGGTCTAACCAAAAGACATGAATTCAGCAATCAACTCCCAAGGGCTCACTACATATACAAACCAACAAAGGGGCTTGGGGTTGTTTTAAACAACATAAATAGGCTGCTATGATTATCTAATTGGGAGTTTAAAAAGAGCTGGAACAATTAATTCTGGAAAGTTTAATTCTGTTTTAAGTAACTTGAACACTTTCAGAAACCTATTAACTCATGTATATAGATAAATTTTGGTGTCATGAAGGAGCAGGCAAGATTAGTGCTATGCAAACACAACAAATTGAAGAAAGTTTGAAAAAAATGGGACTGCATAAAACTGCAGAGCTTCTGTATGTCAAAGGACATAACTAGCAAGATAAATAGAAAGCCCACAGAGAAAATCTTCACTAATCATACACCAAAGGCCTCATTTGTAAAATATACCTACAGCTAAAAAAGTTGAATCTCTCCAAACTCTCTCCAGAGAAATAACCAAAGCTAGTTCCCTAATAGTGTGACAGGGTAGTGTCACTTACCTAGTTCAGTTATATCTGATTGATGAGAACTTAAATGTTGGCTTGCCTAGCTGAGTGGAGAGGTTAGAGTGGGTTGGCGTTCTATTAAATAAAAGAGGAAATTGGATTTAATGGCTTGATTAGCATTTCCTGCCAGCTATTGCTTACTTATTTAATAAGCACTTAAGAAGAATCAATTATTATCTGGCATATTAAACAATGATCTTTAAGAAACAGAATTCAGCTCCTGCTCTTAAAGAAACACATGATATAATAAAGAAGATATCCATGAAAACAATGCTACGAAACAATGAAAGCTATGTTATATTGAAGCATGCTTACAAGGTGGTCTAAGGACAAGAAATAAAATACTATTGTATACATAAGAAAATAATGATTAGTATTGAAAAAAAAAGATGGGCCAAAGGCTTAAAAAGAGACTTCTCTGAAGAGGAAATAAGAATGGTCTATAGACACTTGAAAAAATGCTGGATATCTCTGGCCATAAAAGAAATGCAAAGCAAAACAACATTGAGATTCTACCTCACTCCAGTCAGAAGGGCCACGAACAAGAAATCTAATAACTAGCTATGTCCTTTGCCATACAAAAGCTCTGCAGTTTAATGCAGTCCCACTTATCCAGCCTTTCTCTGATTTGTTGTGATTCTTGGTCCTTATTAAGAAAGTTTCGACCTGTGCCAAGGAGGCCTAGAGTATCTCCTATTCCTTCCTGTAAAGTTTTCACTGTGTCAGCTTTTACCTCCAGGTCTTTGATCCATTTGGAGTTAATTCTAGTGCAGGGTGCAAAGAAGGATCCAACTTTAGTTTTCTGCAGGTGCTTAACCAGTTCTGCCAGCACAACTTGTTGAAGAGGCTGTCTTTCTTCCAATTTTTTTGGCTCCCTTGTCAAAGATTAGGTGGCCATAGGTCTGTGGTTTAATATCTGGGTCCTCAGTTCTATTCCAGTGGTCTTCAGGCCTGCTCTTGTGCCAGTACCATGCTGTTTTGAGAATTATAGCTCTGTAATAGAGTCTTAAATTTGGTATTGAAATTCCTCCTGCACTGTTCTTTCTGCTAATAAGTGTTTTTGCTATACAGGGTCTTTTATTATTCCATATGAAATTTTGGATTGCCTCTTCTATTTCTTTAAAGAATGACATTGGGATATTGATGGGTATTGCATTGAATTTGTAGATAGCTCTTGGCAAGATTGTCATTTTCATGATGTTGATTCTTCCAATCCAGGAGCATGGGAGGTTTTTCCATTTCCTCAGTTCTGCTTCAATTTCCTTTTTCAGGGTTTAAAAGTTTTCGTCAAAAAGGTCCTTTACATTCTTAGTTAAGCTAATTCCTAGGTACTTTATTTTCTTTGAGGCTACTGCGAAAGGAGTTGCTTTCCTGATTGTTGCCTCATTCCTCTCACTGTTGGCATAGAGGAAGGCAGTTGATTTTGAGGGTTAATTTTATAGCCTGCTACCCTTCCTAAGTTTTGAATCAGCTCAAGGAGCTTGGGAGTAGAGTCTATAGGATTCTTTAAATACAGAATCATGTCATCTTCAAAGAGGGATAGTTTTACTTCCTCTTTCCCTACTTGGATCCCCTTTATCCTTGCTTCTTGCCTTATTGCACTGGCTAGGAATTCTAATAATATGTTAAAGAGGAGTGGAGAGAGTGGGCATCCTTGTTTCATTTCTGATTTTAGATGCAATGGCTTTAGATTTTCGCCATTAAGTACAATGCTAGCTGTGGGTTTGTCATACACAGCCTTTATTATATTGAGGAATGTTCCATGGATTCCTAGTTTCTCCAGAGCTTTTAGCATAAAGGGGTGTTGGAACTTGTCAAATGAATTTTCTGCATCTATTGAGACAATTAGGTGATTTTTGTCCTTGTTCCTGTTGATGTGCTGAATTATATTAATTGATTTGCGTATGTTGAACCACCAACCATACAACGGACAAAGACCTCATATCTAAAATATATCTACAGCTCAAAAAATTGAATCACTCCAAAACTAATCTCCAAAGTAACAACCATCCCATTAAAAAATGGGCCAAAGACTTAAAGAGAGTCTTCTCTGAAGAAGAAACAAAAATGGCCTATAGACACATGAATAAATGCTCAACATCTCTGGTCATAAAAGAAATGCAAATCAAAACAACTCTAAGATTCCACCTCACTCCAGTTAAAATGGCCAGGATCAAGAAAACTAATAACAACAGATGCTGGAAAGGATGTTGCCAGGAGGGATCACTACTACACTGTTGGTGGGAGTGCAAACTCGTTCAACCACTATGGAAAGCAGTATGACAGTGCCTTAAAAGGCTAAACATAGAGCTTCCTTATGACCCAGCAATTCCACTACTTGGCATTTACCCAATTGTCCAGAAACAAGGACATACTAAATCCACTAGGACAACGATGTCCATTGCAGCATTATTCACCATAGCAAAGATATGGAACCAACCTAGATGTCCCTCAGTTGATGAATGGATCAACAAGATGTGGTATTTGTACACAATGGAATTCTATGCTGCTGTCAGAAAGAATGACATTGCCCATTTGTTAGGAAATGGAAAAACTTAGAAAAAATCATAGTAAATGAAGTAAGCCAGACTCAAAGGAACTTAGGCTCAATGGTTTCCCTCATTTATCATAATAAGTAGAAACCTTTGGCTCTACTAGTAGAGATTTGCAATAGAGCAAAACCTTGATACATAAGGCCATATAGTATGAAGCAAATTGAATGGACCTCTAGGATATTGAAACAAAAGCCATATAATGAATGATTGTTGTCCTTAATGTACTATGTTATCTCTCATCTCTTTTGCTGTCCCTTGGTTATCTCATATTGTTACAGTATCTCACTTAGTTATCTGATATATTGGATATATTTGTATTTGGTTACTTGAAATTGGATAGGGAAGGGGGGAAAACCAAGATGGGGGTGGGGGAGGGTAATGGGGACCATGACATGTGAAAGGGTATCAATGTATGTGAATTAATGCACCTTCTATCTGGCAAATATCATGTAACCCTTTTATTAATTACAATAAAAATATTTTAAAAAAAGGAATCTAATAACAACAGATGCTGGCAGGGATGTGGCCCGAGGGATTGCTACTACACTGTTGGTGGGAGTGTAAACTTGATCAACCACTATGGAAAGCAGTATGGTGATTCCTCCTCATAGAGCTCCCCTGTGAACCAGCAATTTCATTCCTTGGTGTTTATCCAATGATCCAGAAACAAGGACATACGAAAGCCACTAACACAAGGATGTTCAATGCAGCACCATTTACCATATTGATAAGGAACCAACCCAGATGCACCTCAGTAGATAACTGGATCAAGAAGATGTGGTACTTATACACAATGGAATTCTATGCTGCCATCAGAAAAAATGACATCACCCCATTTGTAAGGAAAAGGAAAGACTTAGAAAAAATCATAGTAAGTAAAGCAAGCCAGACTCAAAGGAACATAGGCTCAATGATTTCCCTCATTTGTCATAATCAGTAGAAGCCTTGGGCTCTCCCAGCAGAGATTTACAATAGAACAAAACCTAGATACATAAGGGCATATAGTATGATACTAAAGGAAAGGGCCTCCAGGATATAGAAACAAAAGCCATATAATGATTGCTGTCCTTAATGTACTATGTTATCTCTCATCTCTTTTCTTGTCCCTTGGTTATCTCCTATTGTTACAGTGTTTCACCTTGTTATCTGATATATTGTATATATGCTTATTTGGTTATTTGAACTAGGAAATGGGGGAAAACAAGACGAGGGAAGGGGGTCAGGGAGGGAAATGAGGACCAAGACATGAGAAAGGGTATCCATGTTTGTGAAGTACTGCACCTTCTGTCTGGTAAATATAATGTAACCCTTTTATCAGTTACAATAAAAAATATATGGAAAAAAAGTAGATGGAAAAAAATATGAAGTAAGCCAGACCTAAAGGAACATAGGCTCAATGGTTTTCTTCATTTGTAATCATTAGTATACATCTAGGACTCTTCTAGCAGAGGATTACAACAGCACATAACTTATATAAGGTCATGGAGGATGAAACTAAGAGAACGAATCTCTAAGATATGGAAACAAGATCTTTATCTTGTGTGATTGTTGTTCTTAATGTACTATGTTATTTCACTTCTCCTTTGTGGCTCCCTTTGGTTAATTTCATGTTGTTACTATGTCTGACTTTGTTATCTGATATTTTGTATATGTTTATTTGTTTATTTGAAATAAGGGAAGGTGGAAACAAAATTGGAAGGGGCAGGAGAAGGGAAATGGGGACAAAAACATGAGAAGGGCTATCAATGTGTGAGAAGTATGCCCCTACTATAAGCCGAATGCAGCTATAAGCACTCTATAAATTACCTCGACAATAATTTTTTTTAAGTTTTAAAAAAGATTAATGCTATACAAAAACAAATGGTTAAGTAAGAAAAGAGGTGTTATATGTAACTTTCAATTTTCTTATAGCTTCAATCAGGATATAGAAAAACAAGAGGAGTAAATTTTATTTATTCAAGAAATAATATTGAATGTTTTACAGTCAATTTCACTGAGATGTGCGCTATTTTATAGCTCTTTTATCATTTTGGATTCTCCTTTCAGGATTACAATTCTGTACTGATTTGAAAATTGGTTTGCAATTACACCGTGTCCCCATTTGTGAAACTCCCATACTTTCTGTTTTCCAAATATGCCTCATTAGGAATCCTCTCCTGTTTTCTACACTTTTTCCTATTTGCTCATCTTAATATCCTTGTAGTGGCATTTTATTTGTCAAACAAGAAAACTGGCTACTAATATTACAATTTTGCACATTTTGAAAATGTGATTGGCTGTATAGCCAATGTGCCACCATAGCATACAAAGTGATTAATATCATGAGTACAACACTGCAGTGTAATAGTTTTATATAAAAATGAAGGTAATATGAAATCAAGATACTACCACATTACTATTCTTCTATTAAATAATTACCATCAGTGTTATCAAATAGCCCAAGCCTACAGGCTCTTGGTGGGGTTGCATAGCAGGCAGCAGCGGCACAGGAGGCTTTGCCGTGGGGTTCTCCAGGGGCCCAGGCGCCTTAGGTTCTCCAGGAACAGGTGCCAAGTTTTCTTCAAGACACACGCCTTCCAACTCTCCCTGGACCTCCCTGACTTCCATCTTCAGGGGCCCTGAGAGGTCTGAGGGGGCTTGGGCAGCAGGGGCTGGGGAGGCTGCCAGCATCTTGTCCTGGCACTCTGTGCCCTCCCCTGCAAGGCACAGCAGCAGCTCCTGCAGCTCCTTCTTCTTCTTCCTCTTCTCCTGGGACAGCTGGCTCACACAATCGTCTTTTTCCTGACACAGCTTCTCCAGGACTCCCATCTGCTCTTTGTAGGAAACGATGGTCTCTTCCAGGGCACTCACATGCTGTGCCAGCTGGCTGCAGCGACGCTGGAGGTCATCCATTGCACTCTGGCCATCAACCTGGGTGGCCAGGTGTTCGGGGAAGCAGATCTTCAGCTTCTTGGGTGCCTGCGTGTCCTGCTTCCTCTTCCCAAACAGACCAGGGATCCAGCACTTGGGGAAGATGGCCTGGCCCTCCAGATTTCTCTGCCACTGGGCTGCCAGCTGACTCAGGCAACCACAGCGGGCCTGCTGCTCCTGCAGCTGCCTGCAGAGCCTCGCCTTCTTGCACTCTGCAATGGACAGTGCTTCCTCGTAAAAATCACACATGCTTTGGGGGTTGTCCATGTCCTCGGGGACAGTCCCATCAGGGTCAGTTGCTTCTTCACCCTTGTCTTCTTCTCTACCCAGGCCTCCTACTTCCCTGGGAAAAACCAGGGAGCTCAGCTGGGCCCGCAGCTGCGCATTCTCATGTTTGGTGGCTTCCAGCACTGCAGAGTGTCCTGGAACTTGTCCCTCTCCATCTGGGCCAGCATCTTGCTCTGCACCTGCTCCTGCTGCAGCTGCTCCAGCAGGTGGGTCTGCCTCAGCAGGTGCTGCTGCAGGGCCTCCTTCTCGGAGCTCAGCTGCTGGCTGGAGGCCCTGTGCTGTTCTCGAGTGGCTATGAGCTCCTGCATCTGGGCCAGGTACTTGTCACGCAGATCCTGCAGATCTTCAGCCACTTGGCTCTGCAACCCAACGATCTCTTTGTCTTCTCTCAACTTCTCCTCCAGCTTGGCCAGCTTCTCCTGCAGGGTTGTCTTCTCCTGCTGCTCTGCGTGCCAGGAGGCTGGCCAGCTCCTCCTTCTCAGCTCTCAGCATCTGCAAGGCATCCTGCAGCTGGCCCAGCTGTTCCTTGAGCTCTCGGTTGAGCACCAGGGTGCATCTCATAGTCTCATGCTCCTTTTCCATTGTCTTCAGGATCTTGCAAAGATCCTCGGCATGTTGATCCCACTCTTCAACCTTCTCCAGAATCCACAGCCGCTGCTGCTGCTCCAGGTGCTGGAGACTAAGGCTGTGGTTCTCCTCCATGTGCTTGTGAAGCTGCTCCTGCATGTTCTTGAGCTCCTGCTGCCACTGCAGGGCCTGGGCCTGGAGCTGCTGCTCAGCCTCACATGGGCCTGCGGGGGGCTGCTGGGGTTGCAGCTCTGACAGCTGCTTTTTCAGCTCCACCAGCCTGCTCTCCAGCTCCCCCACCTGCCCCAGCCCCTGCTCCTTCTCCTCTCTCAGCTGGCTCACCTGTTCTGCCAGCTGCTGGACCTTCTCCTGCCCCGTGCACCTCTCCACCCTCAGGTCCTCTGCAAAGGTGTCTCTCTCCAACTGCAATGCTCTCACCATCTCTCTCATGTGGTTGAGTTGACTTTCCAACGCTGCCAGCTCCTCTAGTGCCTGCTGGCCCTCGTGCACTTGGATCTTCATGGCGGCCTTCTCGGTCAGGAGCTCTTCCAGCCTCTCCTGTAGCTCTGTGTTCTCGTCCTCCAGGTCTTCACAGCATCTGGCCTTCGCCTGGAGCTGCAACTTCACACGGTTCAGGGGTTTCAGGAGCTCTATGTTGTTCTGCTCGGCCTCCATCTGCTTGGTGGAGTCTGCAGACGAGGTCATCTCTAGCTCTGCCACGCGCTGCTCTGCAGCCTGCAGGCTGCTGTTGAGACTCTCCTGTTCCAAAGATCTTTCACTGGCCACCTGCTGCATGTGGGCCAGAGCAGACTGCAAATCCCATTTCTCTGAACTCAGCATCTGTATGCACAGCTTCTGCTGCTCCAGCTCTGCTCTCAGGGCTTCCTGCACACAGGCCATCTTCTGGTTCTCCTCCCTCTGTTGATCCTGCAGGTCTTCCTTCTCCTGGTTCAGTTGTTGGATGTCACTGTACAGCTGCTGGATGTGTGTGGTGCTGGAGTCCAGGGCAAGCACCAGGTGCTGGCATTGCCTTTCCAGGTCCTCGGTGTGACTGTGACCTGTGACCTCCTTGCCCCTAGCAGCTGTGACTGTGCCCCTTGGAGGAGGAGGACGCAGGGTGTGCGTGGTCTTGGGCTGCCCCCTTGAGTACAGGACAGTCCCTGACAATGGTTGTCTTGGGTTTACCTCCCTCTTTAGTGTTCTTCTTGTTCTTGGATGCTGCAGGTCTATCAGGATGATTTCTCTGCTGGTATTCCTGCAGTATTTTCCTTCCTGCAGCTACCTTTTTTCTTCTACTCTGCTCAGACATCCCAGCACTGGGACGGCAAAGGTGTGGGGGCCACATTCCCAGGCTCTAAACTCCACTCACTTCTCACAATCACTAATAACTCTGTCTACCTCCAACTCTATCTACAATGTCACCTGGATTCGCTCACTCACCACTCACCACCTCTACCTCCCTCAGCTCCTGTAGTGATGTGAGCTAATAGAGGGAATCTCAGTGCTACTGGGCAGCATGGAATGTGGGCGGAGCCTCAATTCTTGCATCCCATTGGTCAGAGAGAATCATGAAAAACTAGAGGCGTGGCCTGAGTCTTGTGATGCAGGCAAAATGCTAAAGACTCAATGACAGTTTCATTTGTAACCTACCCACTGGCATGAGGGATAGTCAGTCACTATTTGTAGCTGGGAGCTTGCATAGCTTTATTGGTGACTGTTAAGGCCATGACTTTTAGTGTACATTTTTAGTCATTGATGATCCTGGGATGTCACTCTTAGGCCACTATCATAGACCATCTTGTGCTGTAGACTCTGTGACTTTGGTTCAGGGACTAGATTCCAGAATTCAGATAGTGATAAAGAGTGGACACATGGACCGTACATCACTGTATAATCCATTCCCTCACTTCACAACCTAATTCCAAATATCTGTATCTTAAAAAATATCTATTTCTCTCTGACGCTGGGTTTGTACAGTAGCCTTGAGCAGAAGAGCACAGGGACCATGCCCAGGCCGTGTGTTAATTCCAACAGCTGACAAAAAAGAAATCTATCTGTAAAGAAAGAAAAACCTCTCCTGTGTGGAAGAAAAGTGGGAGAAAACAACAACAAAAATGCAAAAAAAAAATCCTCTTTCAGAGTCAGAAGTAATTTGGTTGACCAAAAGTCTGTAATCCTAGTTACTCAGGAGGTTGAGATCTGAGGATCACAGTTACAAGCCTACTTGGGTATAAAAGTCAATGAGATCCTTATCACCAATTAACCAGCAGGAAACCAGAAGGGGATGGATCAAGTAGCAGAGTGATAGCCTCAAGCTAAAGAGCTCAGGGACAGTGACCAGGCACAGAGTTCAAGCTCAATGGCCGACACAAAAATACAGTCATCTGAACACAGACTGGTTTATGTTTAATATTCTATTTTGCTCTGTGTCACTGGAATTTCTGAATAATTAAGTGAAGGCTGTGCCTCCTGCCTGTATTTCCAGCCACTTGGGAGTCTGAGCTCAAAGGATTTTAGTTCAAAGCCAGCTGATGACAGCTGAGATGTGAAGTTTTGACTTCTTGTCCATGCTTGAGGTATACAAGCAGAAAATCTGCCAGACTTTACTGGAATAGAAAAGGCTTGCTGTGCTAATATTGCACATGTAATCTTAGTTAAGGGGGAAAAGCCATAAAATAGGAGCTTTAGTATTCAGGCACAAACCTAATGAAAAAGGATCCGCTATTTCAATAATAAAGTTCATGCCGCTAATATTCACTATGCAAAAGTTGTGATTTAGAAGACTGAGGCTTGAAAACAGGCAGTCAGAAGTCTGGCACACTGTACCTCCAGTGAAGCAGCAAAATGCTGAGCTGGAAGTGCATGTTTAGTGATAGAATTCTAGCCAAGCAAGCAATCCAAATAAATCCTATCCCCTGACTTCCAGCCTGTCATCTCCAAAACTGAACAGAAAAAACAGCCATACACACCTTAACCTCTTTAAAAAAGAGCAACAAATCAACTCCAAACCCAGTAGAAGGAAGCAAATTATTAAAATCAAAGCAGAATTAAATGAATTGGAGTCCAAAAAACTATACAAAGAATCAACAAAACAAGGGGTTGGTTGGTTCTTTCAAAAAAATTAACAAAACTGACCGACCGTTAGCAAATGTTACCCAAAAAGAAGGGAGCACACCAAAATAAACAAAATCACAGATGAGAATGGAAATATCATGACAGAAATTACCAAGGTCCAGAACATCATAAGGGAATACTTTTCAAAACTTTATGCCAACCAATTTGAGAATCTAGAAGAGATGGATGAATTTCTAGGCAATATTAACATACCCACACTGAACCAAGAAGACCTAATCCAACTAAAGAGACCTCCCAAGTACTGAAATAGAAATGGCAATAAGAGACCTTCCAGCCAATAAAAGCCCAGGGCCTGATGGATTCACAGCTGAATGCTATAAGGCCTTCAAAGCAGAGCTCACACCAATAGTCCTCAAGTTCTTCAATGAAATTGAAAGCAAAGGCTGTTTGCCAGTCTCATTCCATGAAGCCACCATAAATCTTATCCCAAAATCAGACAGAGACTCATCAAAGAAAGAGAAGTATAGACCCATTTCTTTGATGAATATTGATGCAAAATTTCTCAACAAAATACTGGCCAACCATTTTCAGCAACTCATAAAACAATTATACAATACGATTAAACAGGGTTCATCACAAGGATGCAAAGCTGGTTCAATACAAGCAAGTCAATATAATTCATCACATCAACAGGAGCAAGGACAAGAATCACATGATTGTCTGAATAGATGCAGAAAAGGCATTTGACAAGCTCCAACACTCCTTTATGCTAAAATCTCTGGAGAAACTAGGAATCCATGGAACATTCCTCAGTATAATAAAGGCTGTCTATGGCAAACCCACAGCTAGCTTAATACATAATGGCAAGAAGCTAAAGCCATTTCCTCTAAAATCAGAAATGAGACAAGGATGCCCACTCTCTCCACTCCTCTTTAACATCCAATTAGAATTCCTAGCCAAAGCAATAAGGCAAAAAGCAAGCATAAAAGGGATCCAAATAGGGAAAGAGGAAGTGAAACTTTCCCTCTTTGCAGATGACATGATTCTGTATTTAATGAACCCTATAGACTCCATTCCCAAGTTGCTTGAGCTGATTTGAAACTTTGGCAAGGTAGCAGGGCATAAAATGAACCCTCAAAAATCAACTGCCTTTCTATATGCCAACAATGAGGGTTCAGGAAAGCAACTCCTTTGCAATAGCATCCAAGAAAATAAAGTACCTATGAAATAACTAAGAATGTAAAGGACCTTTATGATGAGAAATTTAATATCCTGAAAAGGGAAATTAAAGCAGAATGGAGGAGATGGAAAAACCTCCCATAATGAAAATGCAATATTGCCAAGGGCTATCTACAAATTCAACACAATACCCATCAATATCCCAATGTCATTCTTTAAGCAAATAGAAGAAGCAATCCAAATTTCATATGGAACAATAAAAGATCCCTTATAGCAAAAACAATCCTTACCAGAAAGAACACTGCAGGAAGAATTTCAATTCCAAACTTCAGACTCTATTACAGAGCTATAGTAACCAAAACAGCTTGGTACTAGTACACGAACAGACCTGAGGACCAATGGAATAGAACTGAAGACCCAGAATTTAACCTGCAGACCTATGGCCACCTAATCTTTGATAAGGGAGCCAAAAAATAGAATGGAAGAAAGACAGCCTCTTCAATAAGTGTTGCTGGCAGAACTGGTTAAGCACCTGCAGAAAACTACAGTTGGATCCTTCTATGTCACCCTTCACCAGGATTCCAAATGGATCAGAGACCTGGAGGTAAAAGCTGACACACTGAAAACTTTAAAAGAAGGAATAGGAGATACACTAGGCCTCCTTGGCACAGGCCAAATCTTTCTTAATAAGGACCAAGAATCACAACAAATCAGAGAAAGGCTGGATAAGTGGGACTGCATTAAACTGCAGAGCTTTTGTATGGCAAAGGATATAGCTAGTAAATTAATTAGGACGCCTACAGAAGGGGAGAAGACCTTCACTAACTATACAACGGACAAAGGCCTCATATCTAAAATATATCAACAGCTCAAAAAATTGAATCACTCCAAAACTAATCTCCAAAGTAACAACCATCCCATTAAAAGGTGAGCCAAAGGCTTAAAGAGAGTCTTCTCTGAAGAAGAAACAAAAAATGACCTATAGACACATGAAGAAATGCTCAACATCTCTGGTCATAAAAGAAATGCAAATCAAAACAACTCTAAGATTCCACCTCACTCCAGTTAGAATGGCCAGGATCAAGAAAACTAATAACAACAGATGCTGGAGGGGATGTGGCCAGGAGGGATCACTACTACATTGTTGTTGGGAGTGCAAACTCATTCAACCACTATGGAAAGCAGTATGGCAGTTCCTCAAAAGACTAAACATAGAGTTCCCCTATGACCCAGCAATTCCACTACTTGGCATTTACCCAATTGTCCAGAAACAAGGACATACTAAATCCACTAGGACAACGATGTTCATTGCATCACTATTTACCATAGCAAAGATATGGAACCAACCCAGATGTCCCTCAGTTGACAAGTGGATCAACAAGATGTGGTATTTGTACACAATGGAATTCTATGTTGCTGTCAGAAAGAATGACATTGCTCCATTTGTAAGGAAATGGAAAGACTTAGAAAAAATCATAGTAAATGAAGTAAGCCAGACTCAAAGGAACATAGGCTCAATGGTTTCCCTCATTTGTCATAATCAGTAGAAACCTTGGGCTCTCCTAGCAGAGATTTACAATAGAACAAAACCTAGCTACATAAGGCCATACAGAATGATGCTAAATGAAAGGACCTCCAGGACATAGAAACAAAAGCCATATAATCGGTGATTGTTGTCCATAATGTACTATGTTATCTCTCATCTCTTTTGCTCTCCCTTGGTTATCTCATATTGTTACAGTATCTCACTTAGTTATCTGATATATTGGATATATTTGTATTTGGTTATTTGAAATTGGATAGGGAAAGGGGGAAACAAGATGAAGGGTGGGGGGGAGGGAAATGGGGACCGAGACATGAGAAAGGGTATCAATGTATGTGAATTAATGTACCTTCTATCTGGCAAATATAATTTAACCCTTCTATTAATTACAATAAAATATATGAAGAAAAAAAAGCAAAAGAAAAAAAAAGAAATAGAAAGGAAAACAACTCTGAGATTCCACCTCACTCCTGTTAGAATGTCCAGGACCAAGAAATCTAATAACAACAGATGTTGGTGGGATGTGGCCAGGAGGGATCACTATTACACTGTTGGTGGGAGTGCAAACTCGTTCAACCACTAGGGAAAGCACTATGGTGGTTCTTCAAAAGTCTAAACATAGAGCTCCCCTGTAACCCAGCTGTTTTACTCTTTGGCATTTACCCAATGATCCAGAAACAAGGTCATACTAAAGCCACTAGCACAATGATGCTCACTGCAGCATTATTTACCATAGGTAAGATGTGGAACCAACTTAGATGCCCCTCAGTAGATGAGTGGATCAACAAGATGTAGTATTTATACACAATGGAATTCTATGCTGCCATCAGAAACAATGACATCACCCCATTTGCAAGGAAGTGCAAAGACTTGGGAAAAAAATCATATTAAGTGAAGTAAGTCAGACCCAAAGGAACATAGGCTCAATGGTTCCCTTCATTTGTAATAATAGTACAAACCCTGGACTCTCCTAGCAGAGATTTACAATAGCTCAAAACCTAGATACACTAAGGCCATATAGGATGAGGCTAAATGAAAGGGCCTCCAGGATATAGAAACAAGAGCTATATAGTGTGTGACTGTTGTTCTTAATGTCCTATGTTATTTCTCATCTCTTTGGTTGTCCCTTGGTTATTCTAATATTGTTACAGTATCTTACCTTATTATCTAGTATATTGTATATACGTTTATTTGTTTATTTGAAATAGGAAAGGGAAGGGGGAAAACAAGAGGAGGGGTGGGGATGGGGGGAGGGAAACATGAGAAGGGGTTAAATGTTTGTGAAGTAATGCACCTTCTATCTGGCAAATATAACTAACTCTTCTATTAATTACAATTAAAAAAAGAATGGAAAAAAAGAAAAGAAAAAAGTGAGAAAATACCAGTTTACAAATATAAATACTTGAAGTTTCCATGCATCAAAACTTGTAAGTTTGCTTAAACCCTGATAACTCATACATGCAATCCTAGCTAATCAGGAGGCCCAGATCTAAAGGTTATAAATCAGAGGAAGCCAGGGAAGCCAGTGAGTGCCTGATGGTCAATAAACTAACAAAAGACTTCAAGTGAACCTGTATATCAAGTGCTATAGTGCTAGCTTTGATGAAAATAAGCTCAAGCACAGTGCCCAGGCCCTATGTTCAAGTCCCAGGACTAGCACACAAAATATCATAGTATAATGTGTGTGCTGGAATACGACTGCAATTCTTACCCAGGAGGCATACGCAAGAAGATCACTCTCCAAGGCCAACATGGAAGAATGAGAAGCTACGTGAGAAAAAAAAAACACAAAATGACTGCATTTGAATGGAGTAATGACTCCATTACTGAAGTCTGTTTATCCCCTGTTAAATCTCCAGTACACCTAAACAAAATGTATAAATATATATATATCTAATACAAATTTACTTTATTATTGGACACATTAATTTTTTCTTCAGTACAGCTGTCAGTCTCTGGGGAAATGATTCTGTTGCCATTTTCTCACTTGACTCCACTTACAATCTCCATTTTTTTTCTTCTCTTTTGTGCTCATAGTGCGGTGTGACAGCAAGGCCTTGAACTGTCACTAAGCTTTTCTGTTCACAGCTGGCACTCTACCACTTGACTCACACTTTTCTTCTAGCCTTTTTCCTGGTTAATTAGAGGTAAGGGTTTCTCAGTTTTCCTGCCCTCGCTGACTCTGAGTGGAGATCATTGAGACAAGGCCTCATTGTAACTAGGATTGCAGGAGTAATTCTTGACTTGGCTGATATTGAACTTCTAATTTTTAAAATTGGAAACTGAGATGCAACTCATCATCCTTTTCCCATTCATTTTGGATAAATGAAAAAGTTCATCCTGAAAGAATGTGCAGGCATATTAAGAGTAAGATTTTTCTAAATAAACATTTAGAAGTAGAGAGGTATAAATTAATAAAAATTTTAACAAGGGGGCCAGAAGTTTGGTCTAGTGGTCAAGTGCTTGCCTAGCATGTGGGGCTTTAACACTGGGTGTGGTCAATTCAAGACTAGCGCTCTACCACTTGAGCCACAGGGCCACTTCCAGTTTTCTGATGGTTAATTAGAGTTAAGAATTTCATGGACTTTCCTGCCTGGGCTGGCTTTGAATTGTGATTCTCAGATCTTAGCCTTCTGAGTAGTTATGATTACAGTGAGCCACTAGTGCCTGGCCAGTAGAGTATTTTTTTCCCCTGGATTGGATAATAGTGGCAAAGGTAAAAACAATTAGTAAACATTAACTACGGAAATATAGTCTTTTCCCATTTCTCTTTCTCCAGCATGGGACCACACACTGGCTATTCCTTGGCAGGTCGACTCCCCGGAAGGACCACAGAGAGAGATGCATCTCCTCTGGTGAGAAGACTACAGCTGCAATAAACTAGGGGTTTTCTAAGTGGACTCTGAGTGATCCTTGGTGCTGGTTTTGAAGAACAGTGAAAAGTTCCCAAACATACTTCAAGTAGAAAAACTCTGATTACTGTCTCCCTTAACTGAACTTCTCAAGAGTTGCTTAAGTAGATTTTTATAAACAAAGCAAAGCCAGCAAATTATTGACAGTTACAGTGTACCTAAAGCTGAAATGTGAGTTTTCTTCATGTATTGCTACATTTCAGCCTTCAAGTTCTATGAGGAAAGGGAGATAAGGGAACTATAACACAGAAAGAAACTGCACAAGCTCACCAAGAATGCTAACCCACAGTCAACTCCTGTATAGCTGGATTTGAGCAGCACTACTAGCCCTAGATTTTATGGGAAGACCCACATTTTTTGTGTCATTAGGCAAACTTTCTAAGGCTTCCTAAGTTTCCTGGAAAACTTTCCCACTTCTGTGATGACAGCTGGCTAACTGCAGATGAAAAGCAGATCCATGACATTCATATTTACTCGTGCCGTATAATAATACCATATGAAAAAAATTCAAATTCCTTCCCACCACAGAATCATTTCTCCTCCTGGGAGTATTTTCTCCAGGAAATGAGGTTGAATTCATTCATCAGACAGAGTTAGTCGATATTAAAATCAGGGTTCTCTCAGGGAACCTTTTACAAAATAGTCCACATGAGCAGACCTTACAATCCCCCTACATCACCCTCCCCCCCGGGTATTCAGTGACCAGCTTGCCCACAACATGAGAAGCAGCTCTGTGCTGCCTCTATTCCTGGTGTTCCTGTTTTATCTATGAGGCAGGAGTTTGTCTTGAATGTATTTCATCATTCTCTTTTTACTAGTCATTCAGAATGAATTTACTCAACATTGAACTCATGATTTTTATAACATCCCTATGTTTACAAACTTCAACCCATAAAACAGTAACAACACCAATAGTAAATATGTAAGTGTGCACATGGTGGTGCAAACTTCACTCTACATAAAGTGAAGGCAGATCTGAAGGGGGGAGTGAGCATTACCTCCACATTAAACAAGCAGCAATAACAGAGAACATCTCTATTACATTATCTCCACTGTTAAACACAGGTAAAATTTCGGGAATGGCTGCTCCTGTTCCTATGATTATGTTAAAAAAACTTGCCATTGTTTAACCTAATCTTTGATAAGGGAGCCAAAAAATAGAATGGAACAAAGATAGCCTCTTCAGCAAGTGGTACTGGCAGAACTGATTAAGCATCTGAGAAAACTAAAGTTGGATCCTTCTATGTTACCCTGCACCAGGATTAATTCCAAATGGACCAAAGACATGGAGTTTATAAAAGCCCATATGCTGAAAACTTTACAAAAAGGAATAGGAGATACACTAGGTCTCCTTGGCACAGGTCGAAAATTTCTTAATAAAGACCCAGAAACACAACAAATTTTAAAAAGTTTGAAGAAATGGGGCTGCATAAAACCGCAGAGCTTCTGTATAGCTAGCAAGTTAAATAGAAAGCCCATAGAGTGGGAGATCTTCACTAACCATACAACAGACAAAGGTCTCATATCTAAAATATATCTACAGCTAAAAAAATTGAATCACTCCAAAACTAATCTCCAAAGAAACAACCATCCCATTAAAAGATGGGCCAAAGACTTAAAGAGAGACTTCTCTGAAGGGAAAATAACAATGGCCTATAGACACATGAAGAAATACTCAACATCTCTGGCCATAAAAGAAATGCAAAGCAAAACAACTCTAAAATTCCACCTCACTCCAGTTAGAATGGCCATAATCAAGAAATCTAATAACAACAGATGCTGGCGGGGATGTGGCCAGGGGGGATCACTACTACACTGTTGGGGGAGTGTAAACTTGTTCAACCACTATGGAAAGCAGTATGGCAGTTCCTCAAAAGACTAAACATAGAGCTCCCACATGACCCAGCAATTCCACTCCTTGGCATCTACTCTTTCCTCCAGAAACAAGTACATACAAAAGTCACTAACAAAATGATGTTCATTGCAGCACTATTTACCATAGTCAAGATATGGAACCAACCCAGATGCCCCTAAGTAGATGACTGGATCAAGAAGATGTGGTACTAATATACAATGGAATTCTATGCTTCCATCAGAAAAAAAAAATGACATTGCCCCATTTGTAAGAATATGGAAACACTTGGAAAAAAATCATACGAAGTGAAGTAAGTCAGACCCAAAGGAATGTAGGCTCTATGGTTTCCCTCATCTGTAATAATTAGTACACATCTAGGACTCTCCTAGAAGAGGATTACAATATTGCAAAACCTAGATACATAAGGTCATATAGGATGAGGCTAAATGAAAGGATCTCTAAAACCCTTTTACTAATTACAAGAAAAAAAAGAAAAAAAAAGAAAGGATCTCTAAGATATGGAAACAAGAGCTTTATATTGTACGATGTAGTATTTCTCTTCTCCTTTGTTGCCCTCTGGTAAATCTCATATTGTTACAGTATCTGACTTTATTACCTTGTATCTTGAATACACATTTGTTTATTTGAAGGAGGAAAGGGAAGGGGGGAAAACAAGATGATTGGGAGGGGATGATTGGGGGGAGAGAAATGGGGACAAAAACATGAGAAGGGGTATCAATGTGTGAGAAATCATGCACCTTCTGTCTGGTGAATATAACTGTAACCTCCCTATACATTACAATTAAAATATAACTATAACGTGGCAGGTGGAAGAACACAATAAATTAAGGAATTTTTAAAAACTTGCCATTGTTTAATTAAATGTACTCATGTTAATCCACATTGGCAATTTAATCTATGTTAACTAATCACATGCCATTTTTAGCACAAAACTTACACTCAAAACTAATATCCAGGCAAGATTTTTTAAAGCCTACATCATGGAATTAGTTTTAGAATATGAGATTTCAGTTTCATTCACGGAGGTTAAAGCTCCCCTGTGCCTTGTCTTTATGGACAGGGACTACATAGGACCCTGGAACATCGATGGAAGAGCAAGGACCCCTCAGATGCTCTCTGTGAAGATGCCTCTCACATGCAATTCATGTACCAGTTATGGGAGTGTGAAATTCCCTTTGAGGTGCCAAGCTGTGGCTCCTGACCTGTCACCTTTGTGAAGGATCCTCAGGTGCCCACTAGAACCCTCCATGGGCAAGTTCTTACCTGCTTCGTGCCATTCTTCCAGCAGTCCTCAGTCTCCAGCAGCACTTGGTCCATGTCATTAGACTGTGGTTCAGGTCTTCAGGAAAGCCAATCACAAATAGATACCAGCTGCACCTGAACAGGGAAGAAATATAAAATTAAATCGTAATAATAAAATGATACACAGACTGAAATACCATATGGTGATTTATTTCTATAATCACAGCTGAAGTAGGAAGGAAGTAAAGGCAGGAAGATAGAGGGTGACTCCATCATTAAATAAACTCCAGTGAGCTTGATATGGGGGCTCCTACCTGTAATCCTAGATACCCAGGAAACTGAGAGCAGGAAATCATGGTTCAAAGCTATCCCAAAGCAGAAACCTCTGGGGCCTTCTTATCTCCAATTAACTAAACCAAAAAGCAGAAAGTGGAACAGTGGCTCAAATAATAAAGGTCTAGCCTTGAGGAAAAAAAGCCAAGGGAAGGGCCAGGAGCATGGCCTAGTGGTAGAGTACTTGCCTAGCATGAAGCCCTGGGTTCAATTCCCTGGTACCACATTCATAGAAAAAGCCAGAAGTGGTGCTGTGGCTCAGGTGATACAGCAATAGCATTGAGAAAGCCCAAGGACAGTGCTCATGACCCGAGTTCACGCCATAGGACTGGCAAAAAAAAAAAAAGGAAATATCCTCATTACCTGACTTATATCACTGTAACCCCTCTGTACATCATCTTCACAATGAACTTAAAACTCAAAATTGTAAGAAATAAAATGTTCCACAGGTGGACTAAGCAATGGACTTTAAACAAACATCCAGAAACTAAGGGCAGAATAAAATAGAGACCAGAAATTCAGGTGAATAGATATTGTGTGTTGCTCATGAAAAGCCGGCAATCTGGAGACCTTCATCAGAATGCAGGAACAACTCATAGGTTTCAATTCAAAGTACTTTTGGAGGGTAATATTCTGGTCTGTACTCAGGAATTCTCACTTGTGAGCAAGTGCTCTACTCACTTTAGCCTCACCTTTGGCCACAGGCACTTTTAAGTGCGCAGGAAGATTGTTCAGGTCTCCACATGGCCTGAGATGGCACTAGATCATCAGTCTCCTTACTTGTGCCGTGTGGCCTTCTGTCCATGTCATAGACCCACCCTGCAGTGTCCCAAATTAGTACAAAGCAGACTAAAGCAGTAAGAGTTCAGCTGTGGGAAAGACACAAAGTTAAAACCAAGTACAAACCACCATGACAGGGTACATGCTGAATGTGAAAAAGTGAACCAGTTCCTGTCGACTCAAACCTATAATTCTAGCTCTGCATGAGGATGAGACCTAGATGATAGAGGTCCTGAAAGCAGGTCAGGCAGAAAAGTCTGAGAGACTCTATCTCAAAATAAGCAGCAAAAAATCTGACTCAAGTGTAGAGTGCCAGCCATGGGCAAAGTAGCCCAGCAGTGCCCAAAGGTCAAACTCCAAGGACAGCAGCAAAAAAAACTAAAACATGAAAAAACAAAGAACAATGAAAGAGGGGGTCACTTCTCAGAAGCAGCATGCTTATTGTTTTGCCAAATATTACTAAATAAAAACACAGTTTGTTTTCCTTATGAGAAGATATCAACCATGTTAAAATGCAGCTAAGGAAACAAATAACTCAATGTTCTGTCTTTTAAACTGTAATCATCTTTGGGATTTCTGATGTAAATGGCACGAGGCAGAGGTTTTGTGAGTGGTGCAGGTGGCAGTGAAGGGGCAGCGATGGCAGGGCACAGCATGTCTATGGAAAAACTGCCTTTGGTCTCCCTGGCTCCACTAACAGCCGACTCCTGTCCTCTGTAAAGCCAAGTCAGACCAACATCTGCATGATATCTCTCTCCTGCATGATATCTCAGTTAGAAATCTCTCCTGATACTCTGCACATATCTGATTATTTTCACTTACTTGACTGTCCCTGACTCAGCTTCTGCATAAGCTCCCCAAAACATAACAGAACTGAGGTAGTTCAACTTTTCAAATATGTTAGAAGTCAGCTATTGAAGAAGTTAAAACACCATGTTTAGTGCCATGGAAGTGTAGTCATTTGTCTTCCCTTATATTTTCCTTTCCAGCACAGAAATTGTAAATATAAAGATGTGGACGCTATACAGGGAGTGCCTTCTGACAGTAATTCACCAGACTAGCAGGGCGGTGCTTGCCCATATCAGAAATTCACACAGTGCAATCATGGTTTGACCTCAGCCAAGGCAAAGTTAGTGAGACTCTACCTCAAAAAGGAAATATAGTCTAAAGGACTGGAGACCTCCTTCACCAAGTACAGTGCTTGCCTAGAAAGCACAAACTCTATAGTTTAGACTCCAGTACTGTACAACAAAGAGAAAAGAATTCAGAAAAGTAAGAAAAATAAATATTGTTCAACTTGTCTTTGTGTCCAAGAGGAAAGCACCCATGCCAGAGCTGGAAAGGCAGCAGAACTTCAGAAGACGTCCATGTGGGCTGCGGGCTGCCTCTCTGTGCTGTGCTCCGTGTCGACACTCATAGAAAATAGGCGACCACAAAGGTTTTGCTCTCCCTTAATTTTAAGACTGCTCCTGGGCAGGCCATGGCAGGAAGTGGTTAGGGAATTAGCACAGCATGTGCAAGGGCCTTGCTGTAAGTCAACTCCCAGCACTGCATACACTGGCCAACGTTCTTGCTGCACTGGGCACGGATGACTAATGCCTGGAATCCTAGCTACTCAATAGGCTGAGATATGAAGATCACAATTTGAAACCAGGTGAGGAAAGAAAATCTATGATACTCTTAAATTCAAATATCACCACCAAATATCCAGCAGTGGATCTATGGCTCTGGTGATAGAGCTCTAGACTTGAGCAGAAAAATTAACAGAGACAGTACATAGGCCCTGAGTTCATCCACACATACTCAAAGAAGTCCCCTCGATTCATATCTAATTAACAAATTCTCATCAACCTCAACAGAAATAATCTCAAAATTTGCTCAGCTTATTCTCTCCATTGGGATGAAGGGGGAGAGAAAATGGCATGTAAACTCCACAAAAGGGAATGTAGTGGCCTTGTCCTGTTTCACATCCTCAGGAATGAGCCCAGTACCTGAATTAAAATTAAATGAGCAAATATGTGAATGGACAACAAGTGAATCTTCAAATTTGCACCTAGAGGACTTGTTAAAGAAATCTCCTCATATTAAATTCTAGGTAAATCATACAAATAAACAATACCATGCTGCTGTCAGAAACAATGACATCGCCCCATTTGTAAGGAAATGGAAAGACTTAGAAAAAGTCATAGTAAGTGAAGCAAGCCAGACTCCAAGGAACATAGGCCCAACGGTATCCCTCATTTGTCATAATCAGTAGAAACCTTGGGCTCTCCTAGCAGAGATTTATAATAGAGCAAAATCTAGACACATAAGGCTATATAGGATGAGGCTAAATGAAAGGACCTTCAGGATATAGAAACAAAAGCCATGTACTGAATGATTGTTGTCCTTAACATACTATGTTATCTCTCATCTCTTTTGTTGTCCCTTGGTTATCTCATATTGTTACAGTATTTTTACCTTGTTATTTGATATATTGTATATAGCTTACTTTGTTATTTGAAATTGGTTAGGGAAGGGAAAAACAAAATGAGGGGTGAGGTTGGGGGGAGGGAAATGGGGGCCTATACATGAGAAAGGGTATCAATGTTTGTGAAGTAATGCACTTTCTATCTGGTGAACATAATGCAACCCTTCTATTTATTACAATAAAAAATATATGAAAAAATGTTTAAAAAAAACAGCCTTCCAGGTTCAGCTACACTATTGTCAACGGTAAGATGTCCTTGCATTTAACAATAAAAAATATTTCTTTCTTTGTGTGCATAGATATTATACATATATGTAATTAACATAATACATGTTATATGTATTATATCATTATATATGACATAAAGCAAACATAAATGTACATGTGTATTTTCTGGTGGTTACACATAGCTTATATATATATCCATATATATGGATTTGTGTGTGTATATATAATGGTTTAAACCCATGTATATATAAATATATTAACAGATACACTCATTCCATGCCTTGCTTATTGTGAACAATAACACAAGTAACATTAGGGTACACGTACTAAAGCAATTCCACAAAGTAAGGGTCTCCTGAATTTGCCTAGAGCTAGGGTGCACCTTATCTCCTACCTTACCTCCTGAGTAGCTGGGATTATAGAGGAAAGCCACTTTGCCAGAATTATTTTTGTTTTATTAATGGATATGTATGAAATTCAGTACTAACAGAATAAGCCTAATGACAATTGAGTCCTGATGCTAAGAACAATATGGTCAATCCAAATTGAAAAGGCAATCTCAGTGAGTAATACAACACATAAGAAATGCAGCACCTCTACCCCATACCTCACATGTAGGCTTGCACACTCACTATAAAACAGGCCCTGGAGGAGGAGTGCTTCTAGGAATGCTGCCTTCTCAACTGTGCCGTACCTTACCCCTCTACCTTAGGTTTCTCTTTTCTTTTCTGTCATACTTCAGTTTAATCTCAGTGCTTCACATGTGGGTGCTCTACCACTTTGAACTATGCTTCCAGCTCATCTTTTGATCGTTATTCTGAAAGTGAAGTCTCTCAGACACTATGATTTTGAACGATGATCCTCAAAACCTCAGCCTCCTGAGTAGTGAAGAACACAAGTGTGAGCCAAAGCTGCTACCCTGGTTTAGCTTTTTCCTAGTTTCAGTGCAGAGATACTAGAAATACTTAGCTCACTGCAGCCAGATTTAGTAGGTAACAGCAGTGCTTAGCCCATAGCAGGTTACTTTTATAAAGTGTTAAGGAGAAAGCTTGGCATATGGTTACAGTAATCATGCACATATTAGAATAAAGTATATAAATGAAATCTTATCAGTATCCCTTAGAAGACAACTGCCTTGCATTAGGTTCTGGAAGAAGGAAGAATAATTCTGAATGGAATGTCGTTTGGGGTTTATAGATCCTAATCCTAAGTGGAGAGAGGACAAAAATCACAGTGTCTTATGAGTATTATTTACTTATTATACATTTGTGGAATAAATCACAGAATGAGTGAGTAAAGAAATGAGATATTAGCAGAGGAAAGAGACAAAGAGTCACATACATATACCTGAGATAACTGTTCTTCTTCCCAAATGCTAGGTGGCACGCTGGCCTCTTGGCCGTTCCAACACTTCCTCCTGGTTCCTAAAGGGGAAGTTGCCTGGAAGATGGCCATTCAAAAACTGAACCACTATCTAGACCTGCCAAGGGCTCTAACACCTGTGGAGTGTCTACTTCATGGCTAAGTCTTCCTCACAACCTGCACGGAGAAAGAGGACATGAGAAGAAGCAGGGGACTTGAGAGGAGACAGAACAATGCTAACATGAGTTGGTGGCATTTGCCAAGAGAGGATGCAGGTCCTGGAGACCTAGGACTTCTTCATGCTGTCTGTATTCTTCCTTCCTCTTCTCTTTCACCTTCTCAGGGGACTTTCCATTTCCCAGGGAACTCTGAAACCTGGGTCTAATGAAGTTTTCTTTGTAATGAGATGAAAAATTGGGGTTTGTTGCAACCTGTATGTGGGGGGTGTGATGGAGGTCACTTGTTTCCTAAGAGACGGATTCCCTATGTAGACAAGGCTGGTCTAAAGTTGCTGATCCTCCTGCTTCAACCTTGCAAACACTAGGATGTGTATGTACCACCATTATAATTTTATTGACCATTTTCACTTAATACTATTACCCCAAACTGTATTGACCAACACCTGTTCCTCACCACTGGTTACACACACACACACACACACACATTAGGTTCACTCCTGACATCCTAGCTACTCCGTAGCCTGAGATCTAACGACATGGTTCAAAGCCAGCTAGATAGCAAAGTTCATGAAACCTTTATCTCCCGTGAACCACTCAAAGCTGGACATGGAGATATGGCTCAAGTGGTAGAATGCTAGCCTTCACATAAAGTTTAAGGAAAGTGCCCAGATGCTAAACTCAAGCCCCAGAACCAGCACACACACACACACACACACACACACACACACACACACACACACACACACGGGTCTTAATAATATTAAGGATCTTAAATCACATTGTATGGGCCTTTCTCAAAGTGTAACTTGAACATGAGAATAGAACAGAACGTTTTTGAAGTGGTGAGATGTTAGAGTGCTGGCCTGGCAGTTCCATTGTCTCTTGGTTATCTAGGGCACAGACAGCTCTGTCACAGCAGCAGCACTGCAGAGGTGTAACTGTCTGCAGTGGAGTGGGGATGTTCCCAGGGGAATCACAGCAGCGTTGCTCAAATGAGGCAACAGTGCAAGAAGCAAAGAGGAGCAGGAAACTTATAAAAATTCCCCAGCACACACAATCTATGTAAAAGGGAACTGAATCAATATAAAGGGTTCTTTCTGAATCGGGTGCTACAAGTCGATTTGAAATGTTTACAATAAATATATCTACTTTTGGTCCTATAAAATATTGCTATTCCACAGTTTCTAGTTATTCATAGGTAAATGTACTTTTTGTGTATAATGTTTATATACTTTAGAACATATGGTTGTTTAAAGTTAAGTCATTGAATGTTTAAAGTAGCTCAGAGAACTAAGTGCAGACAACATTCAATTTGTTGACAGTTAAGGTACAAATAAGAATGTGCCTAAAGTATTTCCATTTTAATGACTATGTAAATTTCATTTTGATTTTACAATATTCACAATTAATCCTTGTTTTAAAAAAAGAGTCATTTGCTGTTATATATCTTTTTTAAAAACAAACACATCATGGGTGAGAAAATAAAATCTATTTTTAAGTATAGACTTGAAAAGAATAGACAGTGATTTAGAAAACATTTTTACCTGCTTTCTGTGTGCATATGTATGCCAGTCCTGCGGCTTGAACACAGTAACAAGATGCAATTCCTAACCTTCTTTGCTCATTGCCAGTGCTTTACCACTTGAGCTACAGCACCCTTTCTGGCTCTTGGCTGGTTACTTGGAGGTAAGGGTCTTGGGCACTTTCCTACCAAAGCTAGTATGATCCTCAGATTTCAGACTCCTATGTACCAAGCATTCTAGGCATGAGCCACCGCAGCAGGCCTACATGCTTGTTTTTAAATAAACCTTTGAAAATTAGTTATACAAATAAGTTTCAGTAATGTATGTGAATTAATGCACCTTCTATCTGGCAAATATCATGTAACCCTTTTACTAATTATAATAAAAAAAAGAAATGAAAAAAAAACAAATAAGTTTCAGTTCAACATATGAGTTTACTGCATGATTGTATTTAACCGTCTATCATTCCAGTTTTTAAAACAAGAAGTTCTGGCAGTGTTTCTAAGGTCCCTTCAATTTTGAATGACTGATTCCACCCAGGTAATGTGGTCCCATCTTCCAGTTTCCAGTGTGATCAGGTGAGTAATGCTGCATCTCGTGTCGCCCTCTAGTGGCAGTAAGTTAGAAGGAATAAAAGAATCCTTGGGAAGTGGAGTTTGAGCTGAAGAGCTCAGAGATAGTGCCCAGACTGAGTTCAAGCCCCATGGCCCACATACACACACACACACACACACACACACACACACACACACACACACACACACACACAAGAATCCTACTTGTTACCCAAAGAGTCACTGAAAGAAACAAAAGAGCCAATAGGAACCGACAGCAAATGATCTAGACAGTGAGAGAAAACTAAAACAGGAAAAAGGGGCAAACTACAGGAAACACACATAAGAAGATGCAGGGTCAACATTCCCTGAGCTTTTCTTGTATTTTCTAACTTAATCTTCATAAGAACTCCATCAAGACAGCATAACCTCTATTGTTATGGAGAAATTAAAAATGAAAGGACAAAATAGTATGCCAAATAATGCAATCAGAAACTATACATGAAGTGGTTAATTCCAAAGTCAATGCCCTTTTAATTTCAGCTTATAAATGAAGTTGGGAGCTTTGAAGAGATGTTGGAATGATGCTGTCCTTTTTTTTTTTTCATTGTCAGTCTCCCCTGGATCAAGCATGATGAGTGTGACAGTGCCACCATTCTATTGCACATCTAGCCACCTACTTATGCTCGATGTGTAAACTCGAATGAGGGGTGGACTTTACTGGGGCCTCCAAGGTTTGTAGCTCATTCTAGAATTCATTAAATCCAATGAGTTGGGACTGGGGTAATCCAAAAATACTATTACGATTTTTCCTAAAGAAATGATTTCTAGGCTGGGAGTGTGGCCTAGTGACAAACTGCTTGCCTAGCATTCAGGAAGCCCTGGGTTCTTTCCTTAGTATCACATATACAGAAAAAGCCAGAAGTGGTACTGTGACTCAAGTGATAGAGTCCTAGCCTTGAGAAATCCCAAGGACAGTGAGTGCCCAGGCCCTGAATTCAAGCACCAAGACTGGCAAAAAAAAGAAAGAAGTGGTTTCTATATCCCAGGTTCAGTACACCATTCACCTGTAACAATTCTCTATCCCCCTTGAGTTGATAGCCTTGTTTACATTTACTACTACCTTTTTTCCTCTTAATCTTTTCCTTGGCATGTAATAGTCTATCTTTAACCAAAGATGAGTGATAGGCTATGTTTGGTAAAAGATTACTCTGATTCCAGGCTATTGTGAATGAAATTAAGGAAAGTTCTTATGCAAGAATCAAGACGTGACAGAGAATTCCTGTTAAGTTCTAAATGTTCTCAATTTCTTTTGAAAACTTCTAATGTGTTATGAACTTTTTCTGGTGGTAGAGAGCAAACCCAAGACCTGGCACATGGAAAGCATACCCTCTACTACTGAGTTACATCCCCAGTGTTTTAAAGTAATACTTAAAAGTGTATAAAAAACTAGGCATAACTGGTCAACCTCATAACATCTCCAGATAACTAGTGAACCACAAGCCTCAGAGGGACAACTGGTGGACCTCACCCTAGGCTAAACTCTAAGGCCAAACACCTAAGCCAAATTTCTGGGCCAACCTCTTACTATTTTAATAAAGTAATAGAAACTTAAAAATTTTTAAAAACACTGGGTATTGGTAGCTGACTCACATAAACCTAGTTACTCAGGAGGATGAGAATTGAGGGTCATCTTTTTTATTAAAGAATTTATTAACATTGATTTTTACATCATATTTCAAATGATGTGTTTAACAAATAAGTATTCACGAAGGGAATCTCTATATATAATCACAGGCTCTTAATTTTTAGAACATAATCAAAATTAGACTAAAGGTTTGTATATCTTGGATATGTATTAATCATAAAACATGTCTATAGAGTCATAAGTTTTTATGTCTATGTAGTTGTGTCTATATTTCCCGTACTATGTCCATATCATTGGGTATACAAATATTGAGTCCTCACTCTTGCACTGTTTGGATCTAATAGCCACATATTAAGGATACCATGTACCTTTTGTTCTTTGGTCTTGACTTGTCTCACTCAACATGATTTGCTCTAGATTCATCCACTTCCCTGCAAATGCCATTATTTTATCTTGTCTGTTGGCTATGTAGAATTCCATTGTATATATACCACATTTTCTGTATCCATTCATCTGCAGTAGGGCACCTGGATTGTTTCCATTGCCTGGCTATTGTGAATAGTGCATGAGGGTCATCTTTTAAGGCCAGCTGGGGACAGGAAAGTACTTGAAACTCTTATCCACCAAAGAGTCAGAAGTAGAGCTCTGGCTCAAGTGGTAGAGCACTAGCTCTGAGGAGAGAAGGACAAGGACAGTGTCCAGGCTCTGAGTTCAAGCTGCAGGACAGTCCCAGACACAGTCACAATCACAACCACACACACATACATGCACGCACACACACACACACACACACACACACACAAAACATATTAAAGGTCATTCTCACTATAAAAACCTCTACATGAGTATTTGAATATTTGAATTAAAACTGTATAGGGCATTTTTTTCTGAAAACTATTATTCAGTACAAAAACACTGTTGAAGTTCTTTGCTTATATTATATTCTCAATATATTATTTACTCATTTAGTAAGTCTTTGAAGGCCCAACAACTATGCTGTCTTTTGCTGATATTGGTATGTTTCTTTTATCTTTTCACAAAATTTGTAATTTATTTTGAGGAAATAGGTTGTTGACTAATAATGGTAACTTTCTCTTTAATAACAATTCATGATTATTACCCAGGTCTCTCTCCTACCAGACAGTGGTATTCCTCACAGGGATGCTGGATAGCTGTGCCTGTTTCTTCCCTAGAACATTCAGGTGTTGTTCCTGTTTTGTAAATGGGGCCTTGTTATATTTCCTTTTTCATTTAAGTTTTAATTGTTATTATAAAGGGTGTGTACAAAGTGGTTACAGTTTCGTAAGTCAGTTAAAAGTATACTTCTTTTTGGACAATATCACTCCTTTACCTACTCTTTCCCAGTTTTTCTCTCCTATCTCCCCATCCACAACTTTCTCAGGCTGGCCTCAAGCTCCTGTGTGAATGGATGCTCCTGCTTCTCCAGTACCTGGGACTAGAGAGGCATGCCACAATGTCTGCTGTTCAACTGCTTTTATTTAATGCTTTCTTGAGCACTGCAGATGCTAAACATCTGCCAGCTTCATTGCTCTTTAGTATCATTGCTCAGAACTACATATTAGGCAACTCCCAGTGAGCTGTATCCCAATTTCTCAGATTTAGGTTTTCAAATTCTATTACCTAGCACTTTCATCCTCCATTTCCCCATTTTCTCTGAGCTGCACTGGGGTTTGAACCAAAGGCCTCCCCCTTGCTAGGGTGGTGCTATGCCACTGGAATCATGCCTCAAGCTGGTTTTGATGGTTAATTCTTTGTTTTTTCTTCCTAGGCTGGCCTTGAAAAATGATCTTCTTGTTCTCCTGGGTAAGTAGGATTTCACATGTGTGAGCCACTGGGATAGCAACGCAATTTCTAACAATATCCATCTTTATCCATACATGTACTCCCACAATCTCTAATCTCTAATCTTCTAGAACTGCTTGAACTTCTGAACCTTAGATTTATATATGTTAAGTTGGTATCTTCTTTTGGCTATTTTTTCTGTTTGCCTGCTTTCCCCTCAAAAGACTATTCACCTATCAAATTGAGATTCGCAGTCCTATCTATCCAGTCTCTGTAAGTAGATCATTCTATCATCATGAAACAAATTCCCTGAAATGAAACAATGAAAGCTTTGGAAAGCAATCCTTTTTAATCTTATTTGGAATTATGTAATGCCCAGTGTCTGTGAATATGGAAGTTATATTGGGGTGTTACAAAGGAAGTACGCTGATGTTCAATGTCCAGTTTTTGAAGGATGCCACATCCTCAATATCGAAGGCAGGTGTTTTGCATCCACACATATGAATGATAGATCTAGCTCAGAAACACTGAAGGCCTTTAATAATCTGATCAAAGCAAGGGATACAAATGTAAATAAAGTCCTGTTGGATACTAAAGGCATTCTACTGAGCCCCAAAGCCCATCCATTTAAACTCCAATCTATGGAAGTGGACCTGTGGCACAAGTGGCAGAGTTTCAGCCTTCAGAGTGAAAGTACTAGGCTAGGCCCTGCATTGGAGCCCCAGTGGGGCACACACACAAACTGCTATCTACAGAATGTTTAAAAACAAAGTTAGTGACATTCAACTATTTGAAAGCAGCTTCATGTTTATTTTCCTGCCATCCTTACAGGTGCAGAAGAAACTTCCCTTACTTTCAGCATTTATTTTTTTTGTAAAATCCAATTAAGCGTAGACACAAGCACCTGTACACTTTGATTTTCCATAGAACCACTGATAAATTACATTTTTTAAAAGGAACATCATTAAACATGTAACAATTTTAAGATACCATAAATTGTACTTTTATGTTTTTTCTGTTGGGTGTTGGGCTTGAACTCTGGGCCTAGCTATTGTCCCTGAGTTCTTCAGCTAAAGGCTAGCACTCTACTACCTGAGCCATAGCACCACTTCTGGTTTTCTGGTGGCTAATTGGAGATAAGAGTCTCACAGACTTTAATGCCTGGGCTGGCTTGGAACTGTGATCCTCAGATCTCAGCCTCTTGAGTAGCTAGGATTACAGGCCTGAGACACCAGTACACAGCAAAGTGCACATTTTGTTGTTTAAAAAACAAACACTATTCATCATAGATACTCTCTCCTATTTCCTACTCTACCTAAACAATTGATTATTAGGGAAAATTTTTGTTTCCATTCCTTCAATGAAGAAGTGGATAGAATTGAAGTCTAACCTGATCTATGATTTTGTGGATGGTCTGGGAAAGGTTTTAAGGAAATCCTTAATATTCACCAAAACAACAACAACAGAGACAAATACATCCAAAGTTTGGATGCCCTTTCTGCCTTCTGACACTTGAGGATACAGCAAGAAGATTGACATCAGATGACATATGATGGTGCCTTGGACTGTGAGAAATAAATTTCTGTCCCTTATATATTAAAAGAGGCAGTTACATATTTCTTTTCAAAACTGGGTAGAATGATTTCTCCCTCCCTCAATGACAGAATAGAAACGTCTTCCTGTTCTACTAGAAATAGAGCTCATCTGCCATTTGTATTGATTTTGTCTCTCTACATTTCCTAACTCCCCTTGCTTCTGCATAGTAATGACCCATCACTGTGTGGACCTGAAATTTAATTTCACTCTTACTCAGCATTCTATTAGCTAGCAAAGGAATAGTCACCTTTCAAACCCCACCACAACATTATTTGTCCACAAATGTGTACTAAGGAACTCTAACCAGAATTATTTTGTGACCGTTTACTTTAAAATTACATGACTTGATGGCAATCTGTGGCTCCTGCCTGTAATCCTAGCTACTCAGGAGGCTGAGCTCTGGAATCAAGGTTCAAAGCCAGGCCTAGCAGGAAAGTCCATCAGAGTCCCATCTTCAACCAACCAGAGGAGCTGTAGCTCAAGTGGTAGAGCTGGTAGACCACTAGTCTTGAACAGAAAAGCCAAGCCCTGAGTTCAGGCCCCAGGACTCACAACATATAATCACTTTTATATTTCTTACTTCATTCAGCCCTATGAAACCCTGACAAATTCGTCTCATTCCCTTTATTAGGAAACACATCACTGAAGTTCTTTCTCTTCTTATGTTCTACACCTCATAAGATTGAATTGTCTACACTGCTTTTAAGATATCTGTCCCTTCTTTTAGAGTACCCTATTTCTTTTCCCTTTTTGCAATTATTGCAACCTATAATGATTTGCTTATCTATATAGATATTTCTTGAATCCTTCTTCATCAAAATATAATTTCTGAGGGACAAAAACAAATCTTTCCTTTTATCATTGTATTACAGTGAAACAAATGCATTAATAACTGATTGTCGTTGCACGAACTCAGCCTTTAGACGATAAACTCCTTGACTAGTTAAAATTACTGCCCAACTCAGTTCATTTGGGTCTTGTTTCCTACTGTCTTGATAAATTAAAGTACATACAAGTTTGTGGCATGATGCTTTGTCCACTGCATATGTGACAGGGATGGCCACTGAGGCGGGGATCACTCACCTCCAGATCTCTGTAGGTCCTCTCAACGTCTGTCTCTACCATATCTGGCCATGGCAGACTGGTGATCTTCGGAAATGTGGTTGTGACTTGGAACTGGGAGGATGGAGAGCACCAGACTGGACCAGGGGCCCGGTGTGAGGAGGTGAGGCTGGGTGGTGCAGGTCTCTGGACTCATTAGGGCTTCAGGTTCCTGAGGCCGCGTTGCTTCTGGACTGGGGCCTGGACGGGAGCTGTGGACAGGGGAGAGAGGCCTCTCCCCGGCACCTGCACCACCTGAGGAAAGGACTCCGCTCTGCTCTCAGATGAGCAGCCGGGAAAATGATGTGCCAGCAGGCTGCTCAGCAGACACAAGCAGTCTCGTCCTGTCAGGTCAACGCTTCCCGGTCACCTATGAAGCTTCCACACTAAACAGAAGCCACTGCTCCTCTACTTCTATCTGGCTCCACAGGGCGGGACCGGTGCCACTGCGCAGGACCGGAAGTGCTGCACCTGTCTCTCCTCTCCCACTCTCTCCCCACCCCCCAGCAGCGTGGTGGACTAGTAGGGCCTCAGCCCAAGACTTCCTGGTTTGGAAAGGATGGCCTCCATCATTTCTGCTCAGGTTCCCGCCCATGGCTCTCCCTGTCTGTGTCCTCACCAGTGAGAGCAGAGTCGCGAGTTGGCAGTGACTATGACCATGGCGGCAGCTTCATCTCCAGAGGCGTCGGAGTCCACGATGGCACTGAGGCCAGCAGGCACTGAGGTAACCAGGGCTACGGTGGCCAAGGGGTCCAAAGTCCTGCACGCGTTTCCGGAGCATCAGGGCCCGGAAGTCTCACACCCTATAAGGATGATATGAAAACAGGAATCACATTAGAAAATAGGAGCCTGAGCTGTGCACGGTGGCTCACACCTCGAATCCTAGCTACCAGGAGGCCGAGATGGGAGGATTGTGGTTTAATAGCAACAGAGGCAGGAGATTCCATGGCACTTTATCTGCAATTAAACACCAAGAAGCCAAAAGTGGAGCTGGGGCTCAGGTGGTGGAGCGTTAGCCTTGAACACAAATGCTCAGGGACAGAGCCCAGGCTGTGACACACACACGACACATACATGTGGAAATGTGCTCTATAAACTGGTATAAACAGCTTTCTTTTGGTTGCTGATAGCATGGACACCTCCTCCATCCTTCCACTCTTAATCTATTTGTGTTTATGGTTCTTATGTCTTTTGTGAACAGCACAGGAAGTCAGAAATAGTCACCATTACCAATCTTTGCCAGTTGATTGGAGCACATACTTTAGTAACAATTAGCTAATTCTTTGATCTTTTTGTCCCATTTCTTGCATTGCCATCTTCTTTTGTTTTTAATTTTTTTAAATCATGGGACATTCAAATTCCCTTCTCATTTCCTTTTCTACTCATTCTATAGATACATTTGTGGTCATTATAGGGATTACATTTAAGATTTCTAAGTTGAATTTATAGTTCAATGCCATGCCAAAAGTATGCCTGTTGTCTTCACAAATGAACTGCAAAGGGCAAAAGGATCACAGTGAATCTAAAAAGAGTAATCAACTACCTCTGTCCTCTTTGTAAACTTGCTGCCATCCAGGGAAGAACAGGATCTGGAAAAAGCACGCCAGGTTTCTAAAATGTATCTGGCTTAAAAGGCTATGTTCACTTTGCTCAGTGTGGATATGAAGAATGGATGAAGAGTCCAGCCTGAAGTTACCTGTGTAGCCTTGGGCCCCATGGTCTCAGCTGCAAAACAAATTGCTCAAAGCGTTGTTGAGCAAATTTGGTGGCTTCATATTCATATACTGCTTAGGACAAAAACTGACCACAGCCCATTTGATCCTCATCAGTAGGATTATTTGCTACGATCATTACCTTCCAGTAAGTTTGAAACCTCTTGTAAACTTGAAAAAAAATATGACATAAAAGTAAAATGTTCTCAGTTGACTATTGTAAGTGAAGAGGGTTTTTTTTGTATTAAAACGTCTGCGATTTTGTTTTTTTAAGCATTCATCTGATAACTTAAGCAGCATGAAGCAAGAGTTGCACTTTTAAAAAATGACAAGAAAATAGCGATTCATTTAATTGGCAGAGTGAAACCCAT
This sequence comes from Megascapheus bottae, assembly GCF_031878675.1. NCBI lineage: Eukaryota > Metazoa > Chordata > Mammalia > Rodentia > Geomyidae > Megascapheus > Megascapheus bottae. The sequence goes on from NC_143510.1 coordinate 4,336,355, forward strand.
CTTATTACTCAGCTCACAGGAGACATTGCTTGTGATCAGCATGAGCATCTGCAGGGGTGGCTTGTTCAGAAGCATCTTGTGTGTCTTCTCAGCTCCTTTACTTCAAGTTCCCCAGCAAGCACTAAACTCACTCTCTGTCTCTCTCTGTCTCTGTCTCTGTCTCTCTCTGTCTCTCTGTCTCTCTCTCTCTCTCTCTCTCTCTCTCTCTCTCTCTCTCTCTCTTTCTTCAGACTTTGCAGAAAAGGTTGTAGATAGCTTGCCTCACACCTGACCCCGAGAGTGTGAGTTGCCTTGGTAGCTGCTGCATGAGCGTGGTCTGCCAGTCTTGGCTGTAACAGCATGGCGGTGATGGGAAGGAACGGGGTCTGGGGATAGATTCCATATTATTCTGGCTTTGCCTTCTCCAGGCTGGACCCTATCTGCAGATGTTCTAGATGTTCTGTCATGTTCTTTTCAGCCCCATTTGCTTCTGGCAAAGAAATCATGTAAAGGCAGGGACGCAGATGAGTCAAGTGGGCCACAGACAGCAAAGTGACGTGTCCCCTGCCCTCTGCCTACCTCTGCCTAGTGCACCATATTCCCTAAAAAATAAACACTTTTTAAAATTTTTACTGTTTGTGTATTGCTAATGCGGTGGCATTCCAGGCTGGCAGGCTGCAGAGATCGCTGCATTGTCATTCAGTTCCCCAGAATTCATCCAGAGACAGCCTTTTGGGCTGGGGAATCTTTGGGACTCCCATTTGGAAGAGTTAGCAGTGACCATCTGCCTGGTGCTCTAACTGTGCTGTGAAAATGCAATGGAAGGATAAAAACAAGGAGGAATCCAGGGGTAGAAAATTCCAGGGCATCATGGAGTCGTTTTGCAATCACTTGTACTATAGAGTATCACACAGGTGTGTCTACCCTTGGCCAGCTCTACCTTCTCTTGTTCCCACAGATCTGGTCTGGGTTTCTTCCCCTCCATGCCTGCCGGCAGGAAGCTCATAGATGGTTGTTCTTGGAGAGGTAGGCGATGAGGGCAACAGCCACGCCCACATAGATGCCAGTTCCGATGGTGATGGAGAGCACAGCCAGGACCAGGGCCCGCCGGGAGCTGGTGCTGGCCTGATGGAAGTCTCCCTAGGCCACAGCTTTGTGATTGTGCGTCTCATCTCAGCAACAGCTGGAGACATCAATGGGAGGGGATGAGATACCATCCAGCCTCATGGGACAAGTAGAAGGCTGCGATGCCCAAAGGCCAGAAGCAGCAGAGCATGGAGAAGACACTGAGTCCCAGGTGGTCTCGAGGGGGCATCATAAGGAAGTTGTCTTCGCTCTCAGTGTCACTTGAGTAGTCACTCTCCAACTCCTGTAACTCTTCCTCCTCCTCCACATCATAGGACAGGGTGTGGATTTTAATGTCATCACCCGAGAGGTTGATGAACTTCCCGTCAGGATACTCCAGGCTGTCTTTGGTAGGTGACCGGTCCTCGATGAAGGTACTCTCACAGCAGTCAGCACCACACCATCTCCCCAGGAGTGCGGCACACCCTCTGAATAGAGGATGATGTTGGGACGATAGTGGGATTCCATCGACTGCTGCAGGGTGTTGGGGTCCAGCACCTGCTGCACGGGCTCCTTCCTGCTGCCATCCAGGCTACTTGGTGCTCCACTGGCCATCACTCGATGGCTCTGGTACTGGGGCGCTGGGTAAACAGATACCAGGCCATCTTTGCTCTCAGCCATGAAGTTTCTGGTGTTAATCAGGCCATTCCTCTTGCCAGCGTCACTGATCTTACTATGCACCAGCACGTTCTTCTGTTCAATGATGCCATCCATGGTAGTCGCCCTCTGCACAGGGTGTCAGGTTGGCCAGCTGGACTCACAGTTCACACTTGTCTCATGATATCCATGTCCCTTTCAGACAAGGTGACCCGGCTGGTGCGCTCCAGCGGCCACCCGCGCGTCTCCAGATCTAGCGGGCATGCGGGGCGCAGGGCTGTGCGGCTCAGGCCTAGGCTCCTCAGCTCCCCCGCTCTCTCCTTCCCTGCCCTCCCCTTTCCTCCCCTCCGCCCCGCTCTGCTCTTCTCCCCACACCACTCCTTGCCCAGTGTTGCCCCCCCCCTGCTGCCCCTTGCATACTGGAGCCCCAGGCAGTAGTGGCAGCCAGGAGGGCGGCGGGGAGTCCAGAGTCGGTTTTTTTTTATAAAGTATTAAGTTTCCTGTAAAGAAATTCTTGAGCATTCAGAGCACATTTTTGTACTGTATTACTAGATTTTATAAAAATGTTGTATTACCAGATTTTGTCTCACTAGATTTGATATCAAATTTTTCTGAAAATTAAATAAAATTGTTTCTAATCTTTACTTAGAAAATGTTTCTTCTTGGGGCTGGGAGTTTGGCCTAGTGGTAGAGTGCTTGCCTAGCATGCATGAAGACTGAGTTTGATTACTTGGTGCCATATACCTAGAAAAAAGCTGGAAGTGGTGCTGAGGCTCAAGTGGTAGAGTTCTAACCTTGAGAAAGTCCAAGGATGGTGCTCTGGCCCTGAGCTCAAGAGCCCAGGTCTGGAAAAAAAATTCTTCTTTTAATAAGAGCTTAAAAATATGTCAACCAAGCCACGTTCGTGGGTCATTTCTGTAATCCTAGCTACTCAGGAGGCTGAGATCTGAGGATCACAGTTCAAAGCCAGGCTGTGTTGCAAATTCCAAGTAAGACTCTTATCTCCTCCTAAGCACTTGAAAACTGAAGTACCACTGTGGCTCAAGTGGTAGAGCACTAGCCTTGAGCAAAAGATGCTCAGGTACAGAGCCCGGGTCCCAAGTTCACGCCCCCAAACCAACAATAATGCCAACAAATTCTTTTTACACAAAGATATATAGAAATTTATGTCTCTAAAAAATATCTAGCTAAATTATATTCAAATGTAATTGAATAAGCTCCATCTTTGAAACCACAGGGATTTTTAATGGATTGCTTTATAGTTTCTCTTTATTTTCTTTTTCTTTTTTGTTCTCTTCTTTTTCAGTATTTGAGTTTCACTCAGGACTGTCAAATTGCTAGGCAGGCACTCTATGTCTTGAACCATACCTCCAGCCCTTTTCTCTGTAATTACTTTCTTGAGTTATGCCTCGGCTGCCAGGACTGCCATACTGCTACATTTCTCACAAAGGTAGAATGGCAGGAATGCCCCAACATGCCGTGCATTGAATGTATGGGCATGTCTGAACTATTGATTTTGCCAGTCCTTGGCCTTGAACTCAGGGCCTAAGCACAGTCCTTGGACCTTTTCAAGGCTAGAGCACTACCACTTGAGGCACACCACTATTTCCAGCTTTTTCTATGTATGTGTGGCACCAAGGAAACAAACCCGGGTCTTTGTGACTGCTAGGCAAGCACTCTACCACTAGGCCAGACTCCTTGCCCTTTTGTGAACTATTTTTCTTCCAGCTGGCCTTGAATCTAAATCTTTCTGATCTCTGTCTCTCAAACAGCTAGGATTGAAGGCTTACTTTCTGATTTTTAGTTGGATAATATAGGCATGATTTTGCATACCTCTGTTTTAACTTTGTTTTATTTTACACTAGTCCTCCTGTGTACAGACACACACAGCATTTAGATTTTCAGTGTGGGGGCTGTTTGTGAGTCAGTGGTGGAGAATTTCTCTAGCACACTGAGAGGCTCTAGGTGCAATTTGTGTGTGTGTGTGTGTGTGTGTGTGTGTGTGTGTGTGTGTGTGTGTGGAGATTATGGTTTTTTAACTTAGGGCCCAGATGTCATCCTTGAGCTTTTTGAACAAGGTTCGCTCTCTACCATTTCATTCCCAGCTCCACTTCTGGATTTTTTCGTGGTTTATTGCACATAAAAGTTTCCCTTTCCTGCTTGAGCTGGCTTCAAACCACAGTTCTCTGATCTCTGTCTCCAGAGTAGCTGGGATCACAGGCGTGAGCACCAGCTCTCAGTTGGCATGGTATGTTTGATCCTCACTCTGTCTGAGCAGATCAGCAGGCAGCTGCAGGTAGCAGCAGGACGACCTGTTGGGAGAAAGAACTGAGAGCAGGGATGCACAGCAGCCATAATCTTCCGTGTTCACGTGGTGGCTCACATCTGTCCTCACAGCTCCTCAAGACCTCCTCAAGCAACACACTGACATCTCCTACCCAGACCAACAAATCTGTCTCCTCAAAGAAAAACCTAAAAGAGTAAAAACTTTCCATGAGCGGATCTAGCTGGACTGGCCAATTCCTGTCCCCAGCCTGCTATATTTCACCTGTGAAGAAAGTGCGTGGTTTAAGGGTTTTCCTAATGTTTTGGTGACGAAAACTCGTGCTCTTACAGTACACACAATTCCCCCAGTTCCATCTTCAGCTGTCGTGAGTGGGCGTGCGCCTGGTCCACGTGTTAAACTGGGTCAGGTTGCGCTCCTTGGTCTCCACCAACAGATGGGGAGTCACTGTCGCCATCAGCTGCCACACTTGGGGCGTCCTTTCACAGCAGCAGCCACTTCTCCCGGGCAGAAGCTGGAGCTTCTTCCACCACTTCCCGGGCTGGGCCGGCAGCAGGTGCGGCTGGCTCCAGCGGCCCACCTGGAGCACCCTCTGCACACCCGCCAGCCTGCCCAGCCCGGCTCCTTCTTCTTCCTCCCTGGGGTAGGTACCATCCAAACTGGCAAGTGACTTGGATGTGCTGAGGTCAAAACCACAGGATCGCCAAATGAAAGTTATGGAAGAAGACTGGAAATACTCATGGGCCACTGAAATGCTGTTTTAAGCCTGGAGCTTGTGCTCCCTAGCTGTTCAGGAGGCTGAGATCTGAAGATCGAGGTTCAAAGATCTCCAGGAGACTCTTATCTCTAATCAACCACCCAAAAATCAGAAGTGGTGCTGGGGCTCAAAGTGGCAGAGCACTAGCCTTGCCAAAAGAGATCAAATATGGTGCCCAGGACCTGAGCTCAAGCCCCAGAACCAAAAAACAAACAAACAAACAAACAAAAAAATTCTGCATTTTTAGAAAAACCTGTGTTAACAAGTTCCAGAAAAGCAGCAAATTCTAGAAACAGAATTATAATTGTGGGTTCTAATCTCACTTTGCCAAGACTCCATTGTAAGATCCTGCTTTATAGGGAATCCCCGAGGTTTTATTTCCTCAGAGGCAAAACAAGGAAAGGTCAAGCTCACCACCTCCTCACAGGGAAGACACTCCCCTCTCTAATCATGATCACAATGCATTGTCACAAACCCACCGTGGAAAATGATTTGATCTGCATCTCATCCTGTAGCAGCTGAAAGGCATTGTACTTCTACCCTTTTGGTGTACAGTTGATCTACATCTCTTATATCTCATGAAAGAAATGTTGCATTCGACTTCTACATTAAACACAATACTTTGTTTTTCTACTTACTGCAAGGACTGTTGAAAGCAATGAATATTTCTGCATGGACATAGGTGTTAACCAGTTTTTTGAGAGAATATTCTTTCCAAAGTGTAGGCATATTTACCCCCATTCTGTGTTGACAGCTTTCATCTTGGGTCATCCATCAGCCAGTCCCGGCCCCAGTTGCCCATTCCCACCAAAACTGCATGTATCCCCAGCCCCAACTGCAACAGCAACATGCTGCTGCCTTAATCTGGGTGCCCATTTCCGGTCACACACTATGTCTAGTGTCTAGCTGCGAAATATGTATTGTCCCAGCTACATTCAAGATATAGAATGTTTTTCCTGGCTACACGTTGGCAATAGAATGTCCTGCCCTGGCTGTCTGCTCTCTTCAGTGTCCAGCTGCGACTACAAAGATTTCCTGCTCCAGTCCCCTTCTCTTGCCTTCAGTCTCCATGGTATATATAACTGTCCTCAATTCTGGAGAGCGAGTTGCTAGTCTCTATCCCAGGAAAACTATCCTGTCAGCTGTGGCTGACAGTCTTTTCTTTCTGTGTGTCCCTGTGGTATTCCAAGCTGGTGCTTACACTAACTTGGGTCTTAATACTTTCTACTGGTGGCAGTCTTATTTAGACCTAAGCTCTTTAGCCACTTAGATAAAATGTTCAAATCATACTGAACCACCAAAAAAGAATGCAACACTAGACAAACTCCATCTGTGCTGAAAATCCTAAAACAACCCGAACAGTGCTTGAGTTAGTTGAGCTTCTGCATTTTATTCGCTCAGTAGAAACATTTTTACTTTCGATCAGTTGTAGGGCTTTACCTCTGGGCCAGGACACTGACCCTGAGCTCTTCAGCTCAAGGCCAGTACTCTACCAATTTGAGCTACAGCAACTCTTCTGGTTTTCTGGTAGTTAACTGGAAATAAGAGTCTCATAGACTTTCCTGCCTGGGCTGACTTTGAACTGAAATCCTCAGATCTCAGCCTCCTGAGTAGCTAGGATTTCAGGTATGAGCCACCGTGGCCCAGCTTCAGTGGCAATTTTTCATGAATATGTATTGTATATATGTAAAACAATCTCTCTCTCTCTCTCTCTCTCTCTCTCTCTCTCTCTCTCTCTATATATATATATATATATATATATATATATATATATATATATATATATATATATATAACTTTATTTTGCCAGTTCTGGGTCTTAAACTCAGGGCCTGTGCACTGTCCTTGGACAAGTTTTGCTCAAGGCTAGTGCTCTGCCACTTGAGTCACAGTGCCATTTCTATCTTTTTCTGTGTATGTGGTACTGAGGAATCGAACCCAGAGCTTCAGGCATGCTAGGCAAGCACTCTACCACTAGGGCATGCTCCCAGCACATGTGAAAATATTTTTAAATGATTTATTTGTTACGGATGTGTGCCTGTCATGGGACTTGAACTCAGGCCTCACCAATGTTCTAGAGGTTTTTTTTTTTCCTTTAAACTCAAGCCTATCATTTTACCACTTGAGCTACAGCTCTATTTAATATTTTCTGGTGGCTAGTTGGAGATATATATCCCAAGGACTTTTCTGCTTATACTTGCTTTGAAATCCAATCTTCAGGTTCTAGCCTCCTGATTTACTAAGGTTAAAAGTATAAGACATTTGGTTAAAATGATTTTAAATTGTGAAGTAACCATAGATGATGTATTATGTATCTTCTCTTTTGCTTCCTCTCTCATCTCCCACTTTTTTTTGTGGGTCTTGGGCCTTGAACTCCTCCTGGGTGCTGTCCCTGAGCACTTATGCTCAAGGCTAGCTACATCCCTACCCTGAACCAAGCCCTACTTCCTGTTTTCTAGAGATTAATTGGAGATAAGAGTCTCAGGTCCTTTTGTGCCCAGGTTGGCTTTGAACCTTGATCCTAAAAGGTGTGCCCAGCTTCATCTGCCGCTTCTGACAATGTTCAGTTTCCACTGTCAGGAGCCAGAAGCTCATACTTGTAAGTCTGCCTACTCAGCAAGTTGAGACCTGAGGGTGTCAGATCAAAACCAGCCATGGTGACCCAATCCAACAGACACTTGTCTCCAAATAGCTAGCAAAAAGCTGAAAGTGGAGGCAAAAAGGCCCAGGGAGGTCAAGATTCCAGTACCTGCCCAAATAGGACTGAATAGCACCCTTCTAAAGTTCTTGTCTCAGTCACATCTCAGGAAAATACAGTATTCAGCAATTAATTCTCAGGGCTCCACAGAACCAAAAAAGAGGGTGTGGGGGGCCATTGTAACTTCAGCAGGCTACTGTGACTATGTATTTGAGAGCTTGCAAAGAGCTAGAAAAAACAGTCCTGATCAGTTTCATTCTGATGTTAAGTGTGACTTGATTCAAACTCTTTCAGGAGCCTGTTATTGAATATATATACATAATTTCTGGAGTCCGGAGGCAACAGGAAAAAGCAGAATTGTCCACAAAGAGACCCTGTAAGTGACAAAATGGGTTCCAGAAATAACTTTCAATTTTTATGTGCTTTAATCAGGAAGATGAAAACAGGAGAAACTAGAGTGAATATTTTATTCAAGAAATAATTGTTACAGGGCTGGGAGTTTGGCCTAGTGGCAGAGGGCTTTCCTAGCATGCATGAAGGCCCAGGTTTGATTCCTCAGTACCACATACATAGAAAAAAAAAAACCAGAAGTGATGCTGAGGCTCAATGGTAAAGCTTCTAGCCTTGAGAAAGTACAAGGACAATGCTCAAGCTCTGAGCTCAAGCTTAAGCCCAGGACTGGCAAAAAAAAAAAAAAAAAAAAGAGAATCATTACAGTATGTTTCACTGAAAAATGTTGAGATATATAATACTTTAAAAATCCATAATTACATATTCTTTTCATATTACAGTTCTTTACTCCATTTGATAAGAGTTCATTTTCTACTCATAATATTTATCTTTCACAAATACTCAATGTTAAGAACCTTTTTTTCTTTTCTACAGTTTTTGCTAATTACTCATCTCAATAACCCCAGTGTGGCATTTTAATATTCAAACAACAAAATACATTGTTGCTGGTATAATGTGTAATTATAAATGTAGTAAACTCAGAAAATTAAAAAGAAAAGCATGAGAAAATATTATTTATTCAAGAAATAATATAGAACATATTGCTGTATGGTTCACTAAAAACACTGACATATGTGATATTCTATAGGACTTCTAAAATTCTGTATTTTTCATTTAGGATTACAATTCTGTAAACAATTTGGAAAGTGTTTTCAATTACAGCACATCTATAATTTTTAAACTCATAGTTTGTCAGTTCTCTAAATATGTACCGTTAAGAACTTTGTCTCTCTCTCTCTCTCTCTCTCTCTCTCTCTCTCTCTCTCTCTCTCTCTCTCTCTCACTCACTCTCTCTCTTACACTTTTTACTATTTGGTCATCTCAGCAACTTTCTCATGCATTTTAATATTCAAACAAGACTATTTCCATTGCTCTTATAGTTTAGTACATTATGAAAATGTGCCTAACTATACAGTAAATGTACCAACTTATTATATTAAATGATTAAAATCATGTATATAATACTGTCATGTAAAAGTTTTATGAAAAATAGATAATATCACAGTTTGAAGTCAAGATATTACCACAGTATAAACCATTCCAATAATTAGTGTTATCCAATATTGATATGAAGCAAGGTGATTGCTCCCAGCTACCTTTGTAAAGGATTGACCTCTTGTAATAACCCTGACCTGGGCCTGTTCCCTGGAACCCATACAGTCTTAAGACCTGCCTTGATATGGACACCTCCCAGCACCCTCTGCTCTATCTGACTTGCAGTCAAATCTCCTTTCCTGACCAGTCCATTAAATTAAACTCTCATGCCCAAAGTATCTTTTGCAGTATTTAGATGATGATTATGTCAAACACATCCTTTGCTTCAGCCTTGTAGGAGAAATGGAGGCAGGACACTTGGCCCAAGCCTGCGGGGTCTCCGTGGGCTTGCACAGCAGGCAGCAGCTGGACAGGAGGCTCTGCAGTGGGGTTTTCCCAGGGTCCAGGGGCCCCAGCCTCTCCAGGCACAGGCACCAAGTTTTCTTCAAGACACACGCCTTCCAACTCTTGCTGGACCTCCCTGACTTCCATCTTCAGGGGCCCTGAGAGGTCTGAGGGGGCCTGGGAAGCAGCGGCCTGGTTGGCTGCTGGCATCTTGTCCTGGCACACTGTGCCCTCCCCTGCAAGGCACAGCAGCAGCTCCTTCTTCTTCTTCCTCTTCTCCTGGGACAGCTGGCTGACACACTCGTCTTTTTCCTGACACAGCTTCTCCAGGATTCCCATCTGCTCTTTGTAGGAAACGATGGTCTCTTCCAGGGCGCTCACATGCTGTGTTAGCTGGCTGCAGTGACGCTGGAGGTCATCCATTGCAGTCTGGCCGTCCACCTGGGCGGCCAGGTGTTCAGGGAACCAGATCTTCAGCTTCTTGGGCCCCTGCGCGTCCTGCTTCCTCTTCCCAAACAAGCCATGGATCCAGCCCTTGGTGAAGGGGGCCTGGCCCTCCTGCTTTCTCTGCCACTGGGCTGCCAGCTGACTCAGGCAACCACAGCGGGCCTGCTGCTCCTGCAGCTGCTGGCTGAGCCTCGCCTTCTTGCACTCTGCAATGGACAGTGCTTCCTCGTAAAAATCACACATGCTTTGGGGGTTGTCCATGTCCTCGGGGACAGTCCCATCAGGGTCAGTTGCTTCTTCACCCTTGTCTTCTTCTCTGCGCAGGCCTCCTCCTTCCCTGGGAAAAGCCAGGGAGCTCAGCTGGGCCTGCAGCTGCACATTCTCATGTCTCCTGGCTTCCAGGCACTGCAGGGTGTCTTGGAACTTGTCCCTCTCCATCTGGGCCAGCATCTTGCTCTGCACCTGCTCCTGCTGCAGCTGCTCCAGCAGGTGGGTCTGCCTCAGCAGGTGCTGCTGCAGGGCCTCCTTCTCGGAGCTCAGCTGCTGGCTGGAGGCCCTGTGCTGTTCCCTCGTGGCTATGAGCTCCTGCATCTGGGCCAGGTACTTGTCATGTAGATCCTGCAGATCCTCAGCCACTTGGCTCTGCAACTCAACCATCTCTTTGTCTTCTCCCAACTTCTCCAGCTTGGCCAGCTTCTCCTGCAGGGTTGTCTTCTCCTGCTGCTCTTAGTGCAGGAGGCTGGCCAGCTCCCCCTTCTCAGTGCTCAGCGTCTGCAAGCCATCCTGCAGCTGGCCCAGCTGCTCCTTGAGCTCTCGGTTGAGCACCAGGGTGCATCTCATGGTCTCGTGCTCCTTTTCCATCGTCTCCAGGATCTTGCAAAGATCCTCGGCATGTTGATCCCACTCCTCAGCCTTCTCCAGAATCCACAGCCGCTGCTGCTGCTCCAGGTGCTGGAGACCAAGGCTGTGGTTCTCCTCCATGTGCTTGTGAAGCTGCTCCTGCACGGTCTTGAGCTCCTGCTGCCACTGCAGGGCCTGGGCCTGGAGCTGCTGCTCAGCCTCACATGGGCCTGTGGGGGGCTGCGGGGGTTGCAGCTCTGACAGCTGCTTTCTCAGCTCCACCAGCCTGCTCTCCAGCTCCCCCACCTGCCCCAGCCCCTGCTCCTTCTCCTCTCTCAGCTGGCTCACCTGTTCTGCCAGCTGCTGGACCTTCTCCTGCCCCGTGCACCTCTCCACCCTCAGGTCCTCTGCAAAGGTGTCTCTCTCCAGCTGCAATGCTCTCACCATGTCTCTCATGTGGTTGAGTTGACTTTCCAATGCTGCCCGCTCCTCTAGTGCCTGCTGGCCCTCGTGCACTTGGATCTTCATGGCGGCCTTCTCAGTCAGGAGAGCTTCCAGCCTCTCCTGTAGCTCTGTGTTCTCATCCTCCAGACCTTCAGAGTCTTGCCTTCCCCTGGAGCTGCAGCTTCACACGGTTCAGGGCTTTCAGGAGCTCTATGTTGTTCTGCTCGGCCTCCATCTGCTTGGTGCAGTCTGCAGACGAGGTCATCTCTAGCTCTGCCACGCGCTGCTCTGCAGCCTGCAGGCTGCTGTTGAGACTTTCCTGTTCCAAAGATCTTTCGCTGGCCACCTGCTGCATGTGTGCCAGAGCAGACTGCAAATCCCATTTCTCTGAGCTCAGCATCTGTATGCACAGCTTCTGCTGCTCCAGCTCTGCTCTCAGAGCTTCCTGCACACAGACCATCTTCTGGTTCTCCCTCTGTTGATCCTGCAGGTCTTCCTTCTCCTGTTTCATTTGTTGGATGTCACTGTACAGCTGCTGGATGTGTGTTGTGCTGGAGTCCAGGGCAAGCACCAGGTGCTGGCATTGCCTTTCCAGGTCCTCGGTGTGACTGTGACCTGTGACCCCCTTGCCCCTAGCAGCTGTGACATTGTCCATTGGAGGGGGAAGCTCAGGGCATGCGTGGTCTTGGGCTGCCCCCTTGAGTACAGGACAGTCCCCAGAGGTGTTTGTCTTGGGTTTACCTCCCTCTCTAGTGTTCTTCTTGTTCTTGGATGCTGCAGGTCTATCAGGATGATTTCTCTGCTGGTATTCCTGCAGTATTTTCCTTCCTGCAGCTACCTTTTTTCTTCTTGTCTGCTCAGACATCCCAGCACAGGGATGGCGAAGGTGTGGGGGCCACATTCTCAGGCTCTAAACTCCACTCACTTCTCACAATCACCAATAACTCTGTCTACCTCCAACTCTATCTGCAATGTTACCTCGATTCGCTCACTCACCACTCACCACCTCTACCTCCCTCAAGTCCGGTAGTGATGTGAGCTAATAGAGGGAATCTCAGTGATACTGGGCAACATGGAATGTGGGTGGAGCCTCAATTCTTGCATCCCATTGGTCAGAGAGAATCATGAAAAACTAGAGGCGTGGCCTGAGTCTTGTGATGCAGGCAAAATGCTAAAGGCCCAATGAGAGCTTTACCTGCTCCCCTCTATCCATCCCCACCCATACTGTAGATCCAGTATGGATCTGCCCAAGTGTATCAGAGTCTATTCATGTCCATGACCTTCTCCCATGCTTACAATCACTGAATGTCTGAGAGGTGACTCTCAGGCCACTGCCCTAGACTCTCTTGTGCTGCAGAATTGGGACATCATACCTCAATCAGTTCATGTTCTCATTTCACAACTTGGCCTCTATATTATCATATCTTATTTCCTTTAAAGTAATTGACATCCAGTCTCCTGGCTTCCCTCTTCCCAAACACTCCCAATCCTTCTTTGACAATTCCTGATCCTGGCAATCTATCTGTTCTTTTCCCTTCTTTCAGTCCTGATTTATCTTCCTAGCTGAGTCTTTTCTTTGCTAGTGTGTCCTATTTCCATAGGAGAAGACATTGGCTACAACTTGCCTCTCTCTTGGGTTTTCCCCTCCAGGTGTGAATGAGAACTGAAGCATTACCAAAGGCCTTCTAATACCCAATTTGTGTTTGTGCTGTTGTCATCTTAAGTCAACTTTATCTACCCCACTCTGCTCTCTTCAAGCTTTTTTCTCAGCAGATCTGTGTACTGACCACATTTCAAATGCTTAATAACTATGGATTACTACTGGCTGTCCTGTTTGTCAGTATTAGATATTCAATTAATTTAATTTATTCCTTCATAAAAGGCTTTGTAAGCACAAGTAAGTGATAAAGAAATGCATATTTTAGTGTGGGTTTGATTATAAGTTGAAAAATACAAGATAGAATCCATAAGTACTTTGAATACAGTATAATCTGACTGGCCTTTTTTCTGTCTATGGTGTTTGGTTGATAGGAATGGATTGTCCTAAGCTTTGTTAAGCAAAATCCTTGTGCTGGAGAACATTTGTAATATACTTTCACCTACTTTTTCTTATGTCTCAGCATACCTTGAAGCTTCCATTTGTATCTGTGAATCTGCTCCCTACTCCTCACTCGCTATATCCCCTCCTTACTCATGGCTTTCCATCGCCTCCTGAGCCTTTTCTCCTAGGACAGGTTGATTGGATAAACTGTAAACTACTGATAACTAGATTAAATTCTCTGCATTTGTCCTAATTCACATGCCTATGGGAGGTAATTTAATTGGAAGTTTCTCATCCCATGTGAGTTTATGTCCTATGTTATTTCATTCTATTCTCTGGAGTTCAGCCCTTCCTGGCTCTAATCATTTGTTATATATGGGGACATGTGCCCTCCCAGAACCATTTAGACACATACTGATTCATGTTTAAAATTTTGCTTTGCTCTGTGTTAGTGGGATTTCTAGGTGATATATTGGCCTTAGTGGCTACTGCCTGTGTTTCTAGTTGACTGGGAGGCTAAGATCCTGTTTGATTTCCTGTACATGCTCAGCCCTAGCTCTTTTCATTGGTGGAGTGGGCACCTCAGGCATTATGGAAAGAAGCATGTGGGCAGAACCCTAAGGCACTATAGGAGCAAGGAGCACCATGACTGTCCATATGTTATCTGTCACATGTCATGAGCTGCCTTTTGACCCCTGTCTCCCTACAGTTCCCATTTCCTCCCTTCAATATCATTCCTTACCAATGTTTAGAAAATCTGTTTATGGATGCTCCACTTGGATATCTAAAGAGACACATGGAACAGCAACATAACTTTACGAGTGTTCTTATCTGTAGCAGACTGTACGTTTCCTTTGACCATTCTGTAGGATTGACTCACGGGTTGGCTTTTTTCATATTTCAACTTGTCCTATTAACTTCACCATCTTTTTATTACTTTTTAAATGTGGCACAGTAATGCTACCAATGCCAGTTAAAAAGAGGAGAAAAATGGTATCAGTTGGTAATTTTTAGGTTAAAATATGATACATGTTTCTTGATGTCTCAATAAGATAAACCCTTATAATACCTACATTGCAAGGGTAAGATAGAATAGCTACATGAGGAGATATATATGTATATCTACACATATAATATAAATATATATTTATATAATAAATATAATATATGGAGTATAGAGCGTATATTTATACTTAACATGGTTATGTAAATATAAATATATAATAACTACATTGTGTATAAATATGTATCTATTTCTGTGTGTTTCTGTGTGTGTGTGTCAGTCTTAGGGCTTGAGTTCAAGGCCTGGGCACTGTCTTTGGGCTTTTGAGATTTTTACTCAAGGCTAGCACTCTACCACTGGAGCCACAGGGGTTTTTTTTGTTGTTGTTTTTGTTTTTTTGGTAACTAGTTAAAGGCAAGAGTTTTCCTGCTCAAGCTAGCTTCCAAATGTGATCTTCAGCTCTCTGCTTTCTGAGCAAATAGGAATACAAGTATGACAGGTATGGGCTACAGCACCTGGATTAAAATTATAGTCTTAACAAATATCAGAAAGGCCAGACTCAAAAAATAAGACTAGAAATTAACTGAAAAAGCAGTCAGGCTTCCTTCCTACCATAGCTCTGTATGCAGGCTATGTTACAAGGACTAAGAAGCTGAAAAAAGAGATTTCTAAATCTATTAATTACCTTGCGACTTCTTTCTAAATGTGTAGACAGAAAGGTGGAAGGGTACCTGTAAAGGGTAAGCCCAAAAGGTCACTCACTGACCCTGTGTACCAGATAGTCCCTATTTTAGAATACTGAGTAGTAGCCATTCTGTCTACCTAGAACCACTGTCTAGAGTACATGATTGTGTATATTCCCTGAGTGCATAAAGAATAAAGGCAGCAAATTATAGCCGCCACTTTGAGTCTTTATCTTCCATTTCCTGCAAGGGAATTTTGTTTTCTTATTCTGTTTCTTCCTACTGTAATCCCATGACACTAAATAAATCCTTGTGAAAAGTCTTGGCTTGTAAGACTCTCCTTCAGATGCATTATAGTTTTACATACTTTTCATGAGTAGATCTTGGGAACCTGTGATTTGGTGTGGACATAGAAAAGTTTAGGAGGGAAGCCTTCATGCTTGTTAGAAGAACAAGCATTCATTTGAAGTTTTAAGAATTCCATTTGTGGGCTGGGCATGTGGCTTAGTGGTAGAGTGCTTGCCTAGCACGCATGAAGCCCTAGGTTCCATTCCTCAGTACCTACATGGACAGTAAAAGCTGGAAATGGTGCTGTGGTTCAAGTGGCAGAGCACTACCCTTGAGCAAAAGAAGCTCAGGGATAGTGCCCAGTCCTTGAGTTCAAGCCCCAGTACTGGCAAGAAAGTAAATAAAAAGAATTCCATTGGTACTATGCTTCTTCAAAACCGTTGCCAATATCACATTATATTTTTCAATATGAGTCTTGGCAGTACAATCTGCACTGGATTGTCTTGTTATAATTTTGCAATGCCATTTTAACTACTTCTGGTTCCTCTCAGTTGTCACTGTCACCTTTCCAAGATGACTAAGCATTGCACTCTGAGGGGTCAAGATGACCTCTAATCTCAGATAGCTGACTCTTCACTCTGTCTTACCCATGTCTCCTTGGTCAAGTCAGTGATGCTTGAAATAAACTCAAATGAGCCTAATTTATGACAAAAACCTTCTCCAATCAATCTGGTTTTGGCATTACTCTGATTCTTTTGCTGATCATGACATAAAACCATTTCTTTCTCTTTATATGCATCAGTGACAAATTGATTTACTGATTTAGATGTCGGTCTCATGATTGTGCTTCCTTGAAAGAGCATAGCCGAATCACACACTATTAAGTGCTGATTCCATGCACACAAGTGATAACTGGCTCCTAAATGCAGTTCCAGAAAATTCCAGGATTCCTAGTGTCCAGGCCACCCAACAGGCTGTACAGCCTCTCATCCAGTACCACTCAAGGCCCTGGCTAATTCTGCTATTTCTCCAGTCACAACCAGAGCTTTACATTGGAAATGCTGCTGTTACTTGCATTTCCCCTTGTTTGGTGTGTGTGTGTGTGTGTGTGTGTGTGTGTGTGTGTGTGTGTGTGTTACTGATACAAGTTTGTAGAAAAGCAAGCCATCAGGGACTTGTGACCTACAGAACTTGCTGAAGACAGATAACTTGGCAAACTAAAACCTACCTGGCAAGGAATAGGGATCCAGGAGATACAAAAGAAAGAGGAAATTAGAGGGTAAAATCAGAAAATAAACAACAGGATGGTAAATCTTTGATGCAGAAAGGAAAGCAGAAAGGAAAACCCACCAATCAGAAAACAATCTTCAATCATTCCACTTTTCCCTATTGAACCCAAGGCCTACCTCTGTAAGGAAAAATATGGCACAAGATGGCTGGGGTGGGGAAAGTGCTGCCTTTTCCTAACATATCTATGTCACGAGCGTTTCTAATACACTCTCCCATTGCCTTTATTCATGTTTGAGTCTTGCCTAATGATTACCTTGTGAGATGCAAAGTTTGAAGGTCAATTCCAGTGAAATATTGGTTTAGATATTATTTCTTTTTTTCTCTGACTCAGATCCATGGAAAGGTAATAATACTACCATTTGAACTCAAAGTTTTGCAATTGACTATTTGAGTTGCTCCCCCAAAACCTTTTTTACTTTATTGATTTTTCAGGTGGGATCTCATGCTCTTGGCTCCAGCATGCTTCAAATGATGATCTTTCTACTTATCTCTCCCATTTTAGCTGGTATTATAAGGGTAGGTCACCATATCCAGCCTTCTGTAGCTCCCATAGAATTAAAAATATTTCATGTATGTTGCTTCAGAGTTGTGTTGATATTTGATTCTGACTCTCCTGTGACTAGCTGCCTGACTGATTATGGGTATTTAATACCTGTGAATCCATGAGTGAATAAGTATGAGAAAAAAATGAAACATATCTAAATTCTTCCCATAAGAAGACAGTCCTATTGATGTTTTGCCTTCACAATACCTGCTCTTTTCTTCTCTGATAATTGATTCCCCTTGGCTTTTTCCTAATTGCTGCTCTGTTCTTCAACCAGTCCTCCAGAAAATGATTCCTTTCCCACTATGGTCTAAAATTGCAGGAACTGTCAACCTAGTAGAAGATGCTAATTGTTTATATCAGACTTCCACATTGCAAGCAAAACTACCATAAGCCCATTAAGAAATGAACTGGGATTTGACCTTTGAATGGAACACATCATTTGAAGGTTGGACAGGTGAGGCAGGTTATAGTAGCTCATACCTGTAACCCTGTATATTTAGTAGGGTGAGATGTGAAGATCCCAGCCAGAAGTCAGCCCAAGCAAGCAAATCTGGAAGGCTCTTATCTTTAACTAACCAGAAAAATGCAAGAAGTGTATGTATGACTCAAGTTGTAGAGTGCTGGAAAGGGAAGTATGGAATTCAGTGAAGAAAGGCTCTGGAAGATTAGAAGGTACAACAGAATGGCAGCTTGTGCTGAAGTAACAGTAAATGTGAGTTTCTCAATGCAACCCTAGGGGCATCTCAGTCCTTCCTAGTCCAGGCCCTCTTCTGTGAGCCTCTGGGCTGGCGATGACTTCTCCAGACCCACATTCTTTTCTTTCTGTAAGTTCATCTCACTCACTTGCTTCGGAAGGATTGGGGGGCAGAGGGAGGGAGTTCTCCTTTTTCTTTTGCCTTCCTTTGTTATTCTGTTCATGATCACATTTCAGTCATCAGCAAATATGAAGCCAACTCCACATGGTTCATCTCCTATGAAGACATCTATACTGCTGACTTCCACCTGTCTGAGGATGGTGTCTAAGACAGAGCACTATTTTTGTGTGTGGGGCATGAACATGGGGCCTGAGTACTGCCCTTGGGCTCTTTTGTTCATAGTTAGTGCTCTACCACTTTGAGCCTCGGCACCACTTCCTGTTTTCTGTTGGTTAATGTTAGATAAGTCTCAAGACCTTTCCTGTACAGGCTGGCTTTGAATCACAATCCTCATATCTCAGCCTCCTGAGTAGCTGGGATTTCAGGTGTGAGCCTCTAGTATCCATCTCAGAGTACAATTTGGGGGCAGAAGGGATAATATAGGGGTTTGAGCTCAGGCATTTATACTTGATGTGGAGATATTTTACTACTTGAACAATACTCCTAGCTCTTTTTGTTCTGGTTAATTTTGGGATGACGTTTCATGTTTTGTCCAGCTGATCAAAATTGTGGCCCTCCTATTTATATGTTCTATCACTCTAGGGACGAGAGGCATGTGCCACCACGACTAGCTTTTGTTGTGAAGATGGGGTCTTGTCAACTTTCTTGCTGGGCTGGGCTGGGCTAGAACCATGGTTCTTTTGATCTCAGCCTCCTGAATAGCTGGTATGACAAACACTGACCCTAATTATTGGTTGAAATTTTGCTTTTTGTGAACTTTTGACTAGGCTGACCTCAAACCATCAACCTTCAAATTTCTGCTTCCCAATTAGTTGGATTATAGGTTTATGCTTGGATAGTAAGATTTGTTTGTTTTATTTAGTTTGCTTGGTTCTGCTCTTTTCTGTTGTTCAAGTCAAGGCATAGAAGCTACCCTGAGCTTCTCTGCTTGGGGCTAGTGCTTTACCACTTTGAGCCATAGCTCCACTTCTGGTTTTCTGATGGTTAATTAGCAATAAGACTTTCCTGCCTGGACTGGCTTTGAACCTTGATTCTCAGATCTCAGCCTCCTGAGTAACTAAGATTCAGATGTGAGCCACCAGCACCTAGCTTTGTTCTATTCTTATTTAGCAGTACTGGAGTATGAACTTGGGACTTGCTTGGCAGCCTCTTAAAATATTCCAATCCAGAGAATTCCTCTTTTTTTCTTCCTTTCTTTTGCTGGTCTTGGGGCTTGGACTCGGGGCCTAGGCACTGTCTCTGAGCTTCTTTTGCTCAAGGCTAGCACTTTACCACCAAGCCACATTCCCAGCCATACAAACATTTCATCTCTTCTTTGGAAATTTAACCCAAAGAAAGATTCAGAAATATGCGATCCTTACTCTCTCATGATCTTCATTTTAGGGATTGCTCAAGGACATAATGTACATCTGAATCTCCACCACTAGAAGTCAGGATTTACAGCTTATTCACATTCTTATTTCTATCAAGCATGTTAGTATACTCTTGATGGTGCTCACACCACACATGGGACATGTCTACAGGAATGTATTCTTTGTGGCTCTTGAACCTGGGAAGCCCAAGACTGAGGAACCACTGTTGATGGATTCTTCCTGCTGCTTCATCCCTTGGAAGAAGGGGGCGGGGAGAGCCAAAACAAGAGAGGAAGATGACAGCACAAGGACAAAAAGGGGCTGATTTACCCAGTCAAGTGCTGGTGGCATGAGTGAGTTGGTGAAGGCAGAATCCTTACAGTCCAGTCATGTCACAGTACATACACTTCCCCATGCTGTGACATCGGGGATTAGGTTGCTGATGCATAAACATAGGTGGATATATTCAACCCACAGTGTTGTGAAAATGTGTTTGTTCTACTTTCTTTTGAAACACATATTATCTGTTATTTTATTGCATTTAGAGATATAAGCATAACACTAAGCTAGACAGATGGAAGCCAATTAGTAATTTGTTATCTTTGAATGGTAAAATTGGGGTGTGTACTTACTTGCTTGGTACTTTCCTGACATTAAGATTAGAAACTATTCAGGTGCCAGTGGCTCAAGCCTGTAATCCTTGCCACTCAGGAGGCTGAAATCTGAGGATTGTGGTTCAAAGTCAGCCAGGGCACCAAAGTCCGTGAGACTCTTATCTCCAGTTAACCACCAGACACCAGAAAACCAGAAGTAGCACTGTTGCTCAAGTGGTAGAACACTAGCATTGAGCTGAAGAGCTTAGGGACAGTGCCCAGGCCCAGAGTTCAAATCCCACAACCAATAAACAAAAAAAAAGAAAAATTAAAAACTAAGCCAGGTACTAGTGGCTCATTCCTATATTCCTGTTATTCTAGCTACTCAAGAGACTGAGATCTGAAATCTATCATTCAAAGCCAGCCTGAGAAGGAAAGTCTGAGAGACTCATATCCTATCTCCAATTAACCACCAAAAAGCCAGAAATAGAACTGTGGGTCAAGTGTCAGCCTTGAACCAGGAACCTAAGCAACAGTGCTTGGGCCTGAGTTTAAGACCCCATACCGGCACAGATAAGAAAGGAAGAGAAAAAGAAAGCAAAAATATTAGAAAGTATATTCTCTTTGGAACAGAAAATAATCTTGAAAAGGTAAATTTAAACCAGAAAAAGCAAAAGGGAGATTCAATATTTTCTGGGAAGTCAGGATGGTAAAATTTCTTTCCTGCCACTTCCCAAATACTTTTACAATAAATTATAATAAATTCATTTTTATATATACTTCCTGTTTTTCTAAGATATGAATATACTTTAAAAAGTAGGGCTGGGAGTTTGGCCTAGTGGTAGAGTACTTGCTTAGCATGCAAAAAATCCCAGGTTCGATCCCACAATATCACATACATAGAAAAAAAGCCAGAAGTGGTGCTAAGACTTAAGTGGTAGAGCTAGCTAGCCTTAAGAAAGTCCAAGGGCAGTGCTCAGACCCTGAGCTCAAGCCTAGGACTGGCCAAATAAATACGAAATAATAATAATAAACATGAGCACTGGGGCTCACATCTCTAATCCTAGCTACTTCAGGATTTCAGTTTGAAGCCAGCCTGGGCAGGAAAGTCCTGAGATTATTTTATTATTATTATTATTGTTGTTGTTGTTGTTGTTGTTGTTGCTGCTGCTGCTGTTGTTGTTGTTATTTTATTACTGAGGTAAAGTATAGAGGGGTTACAGTTATATTCACCAGATAATAGGTGCATTACTTCTCACACATTGATACCCTTTCTAATGTTTTTGTCCCCATTTCCCTCCCCTCCAACTCCTCCCAATCATCTTTTTCCCCACTTCCCTTACCTATTTGTTTTCAAATAAACAAATAAATGTATATACAATATACCAGGTAACAAAATCAGATACAGTAACAATATGAGATTAACCAAAGGGCAACAAAGGAGAAGAGAAATAACATAGTAGTACATTAAGAACAACAATCACTCAAGATAAAGCTCTTGTTGCCATATCCTAGAGATCCTTTCCTTTAAAAGAGAGAACCTCACATGCCCCTGGGTGGGCTCAAAACACCAACCTTTCAGGTAACAGCGTAACACGCTAACCAATTGTATCATAGAGACAGTGATCTGAGATTCTTTTCTCTAATTAACCAGTAGAAAAACTGAAGTGGAGCTATGGCTCAAGTGGTAGAGTGCTTTCCTTGAGCAAAAAATGCTCAAGGACAGCACCAGGGCCCTGAGTTCAAGCCCTGCAACAGACAAAGGAGGAGGAAGAGGAGGAGGAGGAGGAGGAGGAAGAGGAGGAGGAGAAAAGGAAACACTAGCTTTATTAGACATAGTATAGGAGGCCTTTTTAAATTTTGCTTATATTGATTTGAACTTAAGGTCTAAAACATGCTTGGGTGGTGCTCTACTATTTGAGTTATGACCCAAGCCTGGCTTTTGTAGACTTTTTTTTTTACCTGGACTGGCCTTGAATTACAATCTTTTAGATGTCAGCCTCCTGGGCAGCTAAGATTATTAGGTGTGAGTCCATGGCTCCTAACTGGGAGCAATATTTTTTGAGCTCCCCGTTTGTGGAATCAGCATATGAAGTCTTAGCTTCAATATTTGAAAAATGAAATGCAATAGAATAGATCTAAATGGATTCCTCTCAGTAAGAGTTGATATTATGTCAATCCAAATTTCATACTATGTTAACTTCAGTCGTACAGGTATGAACTGGAACATGAGCCGAAATGGTTTTTTTGTTGTTGTTTCTTTGTTTGTTTCTTTGCGGTTCGTGTTGCTGGGGGTAGAGCGAGGGCTTCTCAAATGCTCTACTGCTGAGCTTCAGCCCCAATTCCAAGTGTGTTCCTCCTGGAAGGAAATTGTTGAAACCATTTGGAAGTCAGTACTGTAGTATGATCGTATACACTGGCTCTTCCCTTGAAACATAATTTGGATTATGCGGAGGCATGTAAAAAGGCACGGGATGGAGGCATAGATGGAGGCGTGGAGCGCCGTCCCGTCCTGGCCCTAGGCCACTAGGCGCGGGCGGGGTGATGGCACGCGGGAGGGGCCGGGCCACACTGCCATGCAGTTCCAGCCAAGGGGGAAACTAAGGAAGAATGTTGCATGAAAACAGAGCTGCTAAGAGAAGATACACCCATGGTTGCTGATGAAGCTTCCACAGAGAAACGGGCCAGAGAGGCCCCTGTAGCTGCAGATGGTGAAACCAATGGGTCTTATGAAAAAACTGGTGACACTGGTCACCTAAATGTGTCCAAACACACTCAGGAGAACATAAGAGCCAGCCCACAGGAAGGCACCAACAGAGCACCCCGGATTGCAGAAAATGGGGTCTCAGAAAGAGACACAGAAGTGGAGAAGCAAAACTATGTCACAACTGATGACTTGATGCAAACTTCTGTTATTGGCAGCAACGGATATTTCTTAAATAAACTAGCTCTTCAAGGACAGCCTTTGGGGACTCCAAACACTCTAGCTTCATCCCTTCCTGGCCACACTGCAAAAATTCTTCCTGGAGGGGCCAGTAAAGTGCACTTCTTCAGACACCAGCTGCAGTACCTGCTGTGCCTGGGGAAGGGAGGCAGACACAGAGGACCGGATGTCCGGATTCACAGGGCACGAAAAAAACAATGCCGAAGTCCTCCCTGGGCCTGCATGTGGCCACCAAGGATCCAAGAGAATTTCGACAAGTTAGAGATCTTAAAGAACCAAAAGAGGACATCAACAGAAA
Source organism: Megascapheus bottae (assembly GCF_031878675.1). Classification (NCBI taxonomy): domain Eukaryota; kingdom Metazoa; phylum Chordata; class Mammalia; order Rodentia; family Geomyidae; genus Megascapheus; species Megascapheus bottae. The sequence goes on from NC_143510.1 coordinate 4,359,330, forward strand.
CATTTCTGATTGTGGACGACAGCAGCTTTTACCCCCCTTCCCATCCCTTCACCAGTCGCTACCTCAGAACCAATGCTACATGGCCACCACAAAGTCACAGACAGCAGCTGCAGTATCTCGGGAGAAAAAACGAAGAATGGGAATCTATAGCCTGCTTCCTAAGAAAAAGACAAAAGTATTAAAGCAGAGGATGGTGATTGAGATGTTTAAGAGCATAACCCATTCTAGTGTGGACCCAAAGATGGATGGGGAATCAGAGGAGGAGCAGGAGTCGGCCAATACCGGGGAGGATGAGGATGCCCGAGACAAATCTGACCTGGTCCTCCCCAGTGCTTTGCTTCTGATGTGCCTGAGTTTTGTCCTTCAGAGTTCTGAATCCAGCATCAAGAAGAAATTTCTCAAAAGGAGAGGAAAGACTGACAGTCCCTGGATCAAGCCGGCTTGGAAAAGGAGGCAGAGGAGTAGAAAGAAGCCAAGTGGAGTGCCTGGTTCTGAGGCATGTAAGTCCTCTCCAGGAAGCACTGAGCAGATGGCCCCGGGAGACAGCACTGGGTACATGGAAGTCTCCCTGGACTCATTGGATCTCCATGTCAGAGGAATTCTGTCCTCCCAAGTGGAAAGTGAAGGGCTGGCCAATGGTCCGGACACCCTGGAGACGGATGGCCTTCGGGAAGTGCCTCTGTGCAGCTGGAAATGCCCAAGAACCGTGAGATCAGCACCTTGGCCAACAACCAGTGCATGGCCACCGAGAGCGTGGATCATGAATTGGGCCGGTGCACGAACAGCGTGGTCAAGTATGAGCTGATGCGCCCGTCCAACAAGGCACCACTCTTGGTGCTCTGTGAAGACCATCAGGGCCGCATGGTGAAGCACCAGTGCTGTCCTGGCTGCGGGTATTTCTGCCCAGCGGGTAACTTCATGGAATGTCAGCCTGAGAGCAGCATTTCTCACCGTTTCCATAAGGATTGTGCCTCTCGAATCAACAATGCCTGCTACTGTCCCTATTGTGGGGAGGAGACCTCCAAGGCCAAAGAGGTGACCATAGCAAGTTCTCCACCAGGCAGGGCGAGTTGCAGAAAGTACTCCTCATGCTGGTTGATGGAATTGATCCCAACTTCAAGATGGAGCATCAGAATAAATGCTCCCCACTGCATGCTGCAGCTGAGGCTGGCCATGTGGACATTTGCCACATGTCGGTTCAGGCGGGGTGAAAATATTGACACCTGTTCAGAAGACCAGAGGACCCCACTGATAGAGGCTGCAGAAAACAACCACCTGGATGGAGTGAAGTATCTCATCAGAGCTGGGGCACAGGTGATCCAAAGGATGCAGAGGGCTCCACATGTTTGCACTTGGCTGCCAAGAAAGGCCACTATGATGTGGTTCAGTATTTGCTTTCTAATGGACAAATGGATGTCAACTGTCAGGATGATGGTGGCTGGACACCTATGATCTGGGCTACGGAATACAAGCATGTGGAACTGGTGAAGTTGCTGCTGTCCAAGGGCTCTGACATCAATATCCGGGACAACGAGGAAAATATCTGTCTGCACTGGGCAGCATTCTCTGGCTGTGTGGACATAGCAGCGATACTGCTAGCCGCCAAGTGTGATCTACATGCCGTGAACATTCATGGAGATTCACCTCTGCACATCGCAGCCAGGAAGAACCCCTATGACTGTGTTGTCCTTTTTCTTTCTCGGGATTCAGATGTCACTTTGAAAAACAAGGAAGGAGAGGCTCCCCTGCAGTGTGCCAGCCTTAACTCCCAGGTGTGGAATGCACTGCACGACTCAGCTCCTGACAAGCCTGTTCCTGTTGAGAAGACGATGAGCAGAGACATTGCTTGTGGCTACGAGCGCACCCCCATCCCCTGCGTCAATGCTGTGGACACCGAGCCATGCCCTAGTAACTACAAATACATCTCTCAGAACTGTGTGACCTCCCCCATGAGCATCGACAGGAACATCACTCATCTGCAGTACTGCGTGTGGTGTGGACGACTGCTCCTCCAGCACCTGCCTATGCGGCCAGCTCAGCATGCATTGCTGGTACAACAAGGATGGACGGCTTTTGCCTGAATTCAACATGGCGGAACCACCCTTGATCTTTGAGTGCAACCACGCCTGTTCCTGCTGGAGGAAATGCCGCAATCGTGTTGTACAGAATGGTCTCAGGGCAAGACTGCAGCTTTATCGGACACAGGACATAGGCTGGGGTGTACGGTCCCTGCAGGACATTCCTTTGGGCACCTTTGTTTGCGAGTATGTCAGGGAGCTGATTTCTGATACCAAGGCTGATGTTTGGGTAGAAGACTCTTACCTCTTTGATCTTGACAATAAGGATGGAGAGGTGTATTGCATTGATGCTGGGTTCTATGGGAATGTTAGCCGGTTCATAAACCACCACTGCGAGCCCAACCTTGTGCCGGTGCATGTTTTCATGTCACACCAGGACCTGCGCTTTCCTAGGTTTGCCTTCTTCAGTACCAGATTGATCCAGGCTGGGGAACAGCTAGGGTTCGACTACGGGGAGCGCTTCTGGGACATCAAGGCAAGCTCTTCAGCCGCTGGTGTGGCTCCCCTAAGTGCCGGCACTCGAGCCCAGCTCTAGCCCAGCAGCAGGCCAGTGCAGCCCAGGAGGCACAGGAGAACGGATTTCCTGACACCAGTTCTGCAGCTGCCCTGAATCCCCTCTGAGATGGCAGCAGGGCCACAGGATGTTCAGGTCAGGTTCTGATGATCGCAGTTTAAACAGGAGGTTCTACAACCTGACAGCAGGGGCCTGGGAGGCATGGGAGGTGCAGATACCATCTAGGAATATTCCACATGGAAGCCCGTGGCTGGCCAGTGCTCAGGCACAGCCTGCCTTCAGCCATGTACACTGAATACCTAGGACTTGGTATTGGCGTCACTTGGTGAGTTCCTGGTGGTGGCTTTGTTGTTGTGGTATTTCCCACACTTTCTTCTGATTGCTGAGGCCCTTGCTCCACCATCAGGTTTCTCTGTCTCCTGTCCAGCCAGGCTGCCAAAACTGCCACCCCCCACAAGCTGCTCCGTTAGACTGCCACCCACAGCCTCTATGACCAGTGTCAGCCCCAGGGCACTGTGAGAAGGATGCTGGCTCCTTCATGGCCTTGGAAAGGTCCATGTGACACCCCTTCCCCCACATCCCCAACTAACTGAAGAAAATAGGGTTTGCTTTTTAGAGGAGTCATATATATCAAGTCCTGTATTTCAAGCTACCTGGCACTTCTTAGCAAGGAAGTAGGTTGGTGGATGCAGGCAGACCGCATCATCCCAGCCTGTTCCGTGATGCACCTTCTGTCGGTTTCTAAGACACACACTATGATAATGAGTAAACTGATTTGTTCTCTACCATTACCGAAAGGACAAACAAAGAATAAAAACACAGACAACGGTGCTGAATCTGGTGCGGTTTCTACTCACCATGTGAAAATAAACTATCAACTGTAAAAAGAGAACAAAGTGATTTTAGAATAAAATGCAGGAGAAACTTTTTTAAAATGTTAGTCTTGTAGTGTGAATAAATTTGCCATTACCTTTGTGTGATGGCTGGCAAGTCATGTCTTTTTTTTTTTTGGCATATACCTTTCTAAATACTGTAATTAGTGCAGCAATGGTGGGTTTTGTTTTTGGGGTGTGTGTGTGAGAGAGAGAGAGAGAGAGAGACAGAGAGAGACAGAGAGAGACAGAGAGAGAGATCTTCTAAAACATTCATAATGCAGTCATGTTTTTTTCCTGTTACAATGTTTTTGACAGTTTTAAGAGCAGTCTTTTGGCTTAGACCATTTCTTGTTCTGTTTTCAATGAAATCAATAAAACAAAACAAAACAAAAAAGGCATGGGATGTTTCATGAGTAGGTGTTTCTGGGATTTAAGTATGGAAAAAGACAAATCATAAAAGGACACGTTTTGTGTGGCCGTTATTCTTGGTTGGCTTGGAGCACCTCAGCTGCAGTAGAGAGGTCTGCCTGGCAGTTTCCTGTAGCATGCAGTGATGGTGGATAACACGGAAGTGTAGGACGTTAGGCTCAGGGTTTGTCATTGCTTCCTTAGGATCAGACTACCTTTTGGTACCTAGATAACTGGTACTCTTGGTTCCAGTTACTGTAGCATTAATTGTATGTCTGCATGTGTATATGTGTATGTGTGTGTTGTGTGTATGTTGTATGTTGTATATTATGGTACAGGAGTTTGAAGTCAGGGATATATGCTTGCAAAGTAGATGCTCTACCTCTTGAGACACATCCCAGCTCTTTGTTGCTTTAGTTATTTTTCTGATAGAGTCTCCCATCCTTCCCAGGCTGGCCTCCTATCCTTCTAACTGCCTATATCCTCCTATGTAGCTAGACTCATAGACATGCACCAACACAAAACACTGCCATTAGGACTGGGAACGTGGCTTATGGTAGAGTGCTTGCCTAGCATGCATGAAGCCCTGGTTTGATTCCTCAGTACCAAATAAACAGAAAAAGCCAGACATGGTGCTGTGACTCAAGTGGTAGGGTGCTAGCCTTGAGCAAAAGAAACTCAGGGACAGTGCCGAGGCACTGAGTTCAAGCCCAAGGACTGGCAAGAAAAAAAGAAAAGAAAAGAAAACTGTCGTTAATCTAAATAATTCACTAGAGGAACATTTATAACAACTAAACAATCAAGTACATTGCTATACTTCCAAATCACATGAGGAACAAAAGTCAGAATGTCTCCTTTAATCTAGGAGAGATGCTAAACAATCTGGAACATCAATGTATACTGACTTAGTTTTCTGCACCCATTGCATGGTTTCTCACACATTCTTTGCTCCTTTACCAGGGAAAACTCTGAGTAAAGGAAACTGGGCTCAATATTGTACATTTACTTGACTTTACCAACAACCTCTTAGATAGGTATTTCCATTTGAAAGAGTCCTGCTGTTTGATATTTGTTAATAAATCATGTAATTTCCTTGTCTCCTCACCAATGTATCCTGTCTCCACTTTATTCATCCTTTTGTGATAGTCCAGGTACAATAAGCTATCACTACTGGGGTTAAGCACTTCAATGAGCAAAATCTACTATACTTCGTAACTATTAGTAACAAAATAGCCTCAAGTGGAATTCATGAGATTCAAATTCTGCTCTAATTTGTTACTAACTAGTGTGAATTTGAAAAAATGAGTTCTCTCAATTTCTTTAGTTATAAGTTAGAGGATCTAAGTGATCTACCTATGAAATATACTAATGATGCATTATTGACTATGCATATGTTAAGATTTCAAGACGCTGTTCAAGGATGGCTTGTTTTGTTGACTTGAACATCATAATGCAGCAAGTTTCCTTTACTGGCAGCTCATTAAAATGTTATAAATAGCTATACACCTCAGAAAACAGGATGGGACTCTATTGCAGCTAGAAAATTCCACAGAACACTGGATGGAATGTGAGAAGTGGAGGCCCTTGCTTACTGCATGGAGCCTAAATACTCACTGGAAAACCTAGAACATGACCCTTCCCTCTCCCCATACTGTCTGCAGTGAACTCTTTGGTGTACTGATTTATTTAGTTTTGTCCTTTTCTGTGCACGAATTTCTGGATTTCCTTTCCCACCCAAATCTGAATGAAGGCAATACAACACATTGCCCTTTTTTTTTTTTTTTTTTTTTTTTTTGGCCATGGGACTTTAACCCTGGGCCTGTGTGTTGTCCCTGAGTTCTTCAACTCAAAGCTACCACCCTACCCCTTGAACCACAGCTCCACTTCCAGTTTTCTGGTGATTAATTCAAGATAAGCATCTCAGGGACTTTAGAGCCCGGGCTGACTTTGAACTTTGATCCTCAGATCTCAGCCTCCTGAGTAGCTAAGATTATGGGTGTGAACCACCACTCTCAGCTAACACATTGCTCTTCTGAGGATTTGTTTTCACGGAAGCCATGTTCAACTTCAGCTTTGGAAGAAGCAGCTAGTGTTTGCTTTGACAGGTTCACAGCTGAATAAAACCTTTTGTCCTCTCTTTCTCTGTTAGGAGGGCAGAACAAATGTTTATTTTTTGTTTTTGATTTGAAAATCGCTCTGAGCAACAGTGAACACCCATGCCAAGCATGCATGCCAGGTCAAGTGCTTCAATAGATCAGCACTGCAATTCAACTGACTGTAGGGTCAGGTTGTGAAGAAAGCTTCATACGTTTTACATAATGGATTTGCTCGTTAGGAAATTCTTCAATGGGGGGAGGGCCTTGTGGAAAGAAGTGTGCAGACAATTAGGTTGCTATCACTTCAAGCAGTTGCTTACAACACAACCTGGGTGGGGCCTTGTACCACACAGGTCCTGTCTTGCTAATTACTTGTGGTAATTACATAGGAGGTGAACACACAGTAGAAGCTGGGAAAAATGCAGATGTAAGGGGAGAAGAGGAAAAAGGGTGGAGATAGAAGTGAAGAAAAAAGGACATGACATTTCGATCAGAAATGATCTGAAAATGTTAATTTGCATCGACCACAGAGTAAATATGAAATTATCTGCCACAGCAAAACAGCTAGACATCTTGCTCATTTTGAAATGTACTCCCTTAATCATATATTAAATTAGTACGTAAGCTATTTCTCTCTGTCTCTTTCTGTTTCTGTATCTCTCTCAACCCTTTTCTGTGTCTTTCTCTCTCTGACTGTTTTTCTCTTTCTCCCACTAGTACTAACACTTGAATCCAGGGCCTAAGCTCTCCCATGGCTTGCTGGTTATGCTGGTGTTCTAAAACTTGAACTATGCCTCTAATCCAGCATTTCACTGCTCATTTTGGAGATGAAGTCTTGAGGACATTTCTGCCCATGCTGCCTTTGAAACCTGATTCTCCAGCTCTCAGCCTCCTGATTAGCTAGGATTACAGCCTTGCACTATTAGCACTCAGTTTTAGGCAAGCTGTTTCCTAATTTAAAGCCACATAAACTAAACTACAGTGTTTTTTTTATTTTAATCGTTATAGGTTTATCACAAACGCTTAATTTGTTGCTATTTTCAACAGCATCATTTATTGCTCTGCTATCCTGCTGACAGTTCTTCCAACAACAATGGAAATATTTAGTTTTGTTTTGGGGTGAGGTTTACTATTTAACAGAAGCTGTCCTTGAACTTGTGATCCCTCCACATCAGTTACCAAGTGCTGAGGTTACCAGATTGGACCACCTCAACTGACTATGGAAATTTTCTTTTTTTTTGTCAGCTCTGGATCTTGACCTGAGCCTGGGTGCTGTCCCTGAGCTTTTGTGTTCAATGCTAGCACTCTACCCCTTGAGCCACAGCTCCACTTCTGACTTTTTGTCGTTAATTGGAGATAAGAGTTCCATGGACTTTTTTACCCCAGTCTGACTTCAAATCATGATCCTCAGTTCTCAGCCTCTTGAGTAACTAGTATTAGAGGCATGGCCAGCTGGAAAACTTTAAACTATTCACTTTAGAAAGGCCCTTGCCAAAAAGAAAAGAAAGAAAAAAAGAAATAAAAAGTTCCTACCCACTCCTCTTCAGTCTTCCCAGTGTATTGGAAGAGATTGTTTTGAGGAGCCGGGAGTTTGGCCTAGTGGTTAACGTGCTTGCCTAGCATGCATGAAGACCTGGGTTCGATTCCTCGGTACCACATGCATAGAAAAAAGCCGGAAGTGGTGCTGAGGCTCAAGTGGCTCAAGAGGCTCTAGCCTTGAGAAAGTCCAAGGACAGTGCTCAGGCCCTGAGCTCAAGCCCAGGACTGGCAAAAAAAAAAGAGATTGTTTTGAATAGTTCAGTTATTTTCAACTGGAATTTGGGAACCTAGCTTAGATTCAGTGCTAGAAGGAGAAGATCTGTGCTAACTTGTCCTAGAAGAAATGTTTCCTTCCCATCAGTTATCACCTTCTAAATCTGCAAACACTTCCATTCATCTTTCCTTGGGCATCACTTGTAGAAGAAAATGACAGCAAACTCAGCAAAGTTATTTAAACCATCTAAGTAATTACGGAAGAAAAGTCAGACACTTAGTTTCTGCAACCCCCAGGGAACAAGAAAGCCATCTTGTTAAGAATATTTATCCTTACCTACTGCCAACAGAGTTCCGATGCAGGGCTGCATCATGGAAAGGTAACACCCTACTTTAAAACCCTAAAACCACTAAACCCACTAAAACCCTTTACTCTGGGACCTAGATTCCACTAAGAATCTAGTAGATACTGGGTCAGCTATAACAGTTCACAAAGGATGTGATTGCTTGAAAGAAGCAGACAAGCCAAGTGCCAGTTGCTCATTCTTGTAATGCTAACTATTCAGGAGGCTGAGATCTGAGGATGACAGTTCAAAGCCAGTCCTGGAACAAAAGTCCATGGGACTCTTATCTCCAATTAAACACCAGAAAATTGGAAGTGGCACTATGGCTCAAAGTGGTAGAGAACTGAAGAGCTCAAGGACAGCGCCCAGGCCCAGAGTTCAAGCCCCATGACCAACCAAGAGAAGGAAAAAAAGAAAGAAAGTAAGAAAGAAACAAAGAAACAAAGAAACAAATAAAGAAACAAAGAAAAGAAAAGAAAAAAACATAGAAAGAAAAAGACAGATGCAATTAATTATGACAGTGATAGTAGCTTCCTTTTACTGAAAAATGACATTCAAAGAAAAATGCAGGACAAAAATGAAGAGTCACAAATTAAACACTCATGTTACTTCCTGCCACACAGGTTTAAGAAAGCAAGCAAGCACTGGGAACAAAGAAAGAGGCCATCCTTCTAGAACACATCCTCCTTCCTCTTCCCTGATGTACCCATTACTGTGACTTCATCATAAGCAGTTCTTTGATTTGCCATCTTTTTGTAACCACCTTACACATCCTTTTTCTGAACTTTGCATCAGTGAACGTATAGTATATGCCTTAATTCTTTCACTGATCATTATGGCTTATAAGGTTTATTCATGCTTCAATGCAACTGTGATTTGGTCATTATCAAGAATGACTATTATCCTATCCTGGTCCAGTCTCTGGGACTGGTGGCAGGTAAGTTGGAAAGTCAGCAGCTCCTTTGAAAACATAGCACTGTTTTCATTTTTCAGTTGATCATCTCTGTTCTGAGAGTTTTGAAATTAGCTACTTTTAGCTGGCCGCAATAGCTCATGAAACTAATATACCTCAGCTCCTCGGGAGACGGAGATCAGGAGAATCCAGTTTTGAGGTCATCCTGGAACAGAAAAAAAAATACTGTTGTTCCATGTTAATCACTCAAAATTGGAGGGAGGTGGCACATAGTTGTCAGTACCACTATGCAGGAAGCACAGGAGGAGAACCATGGTCTAGGCCAGCCTGTGCATAAGCACAAGACTCAACTGGAAAATAACAAAAGCAAGTTGCTAGTGGCTCATGCCTGTAATCCTAGCTACTCAGGGGCCTGAGCCACTGGTGCCTCACTCTCTCAACATGAGTCTTAAAAGAAGCAAAACTTGCCTTAGACATGTCATCCTAAGCTACTCAGGAAGCTGAGATCTGAAGATGACAGTTGGACACCAGCCCCAGAAGGAAAGTCTGTGAGATTCTTACTTCCAATTAACTATCAAAAAGTCAAAAGTGGCTGGGCACTGGTGGCTCACAGATGTACTTTAGAGGCTGAAATCTGAGGATCACAGTTCAAAACCATCCCAGGCAAGAAAGTCAGTAAAACCCTTGTCTCCAATTAACCACCCCAAAACTGGAAATGGAGCTATAGATAGTAGAGTGCTAACCTTGAGAAAAAGAGCTCAGGGACAACAGTGAGGCCCTGAGTTCAAGCCCTATGGCTGACTAAAAACCTAAAGTATGAAGACTTAGGGTGTAGGTCAAGTGGCAGAGGATGATGATGATGATGATGATGATGATGATGATAAAGGAAGGATGCCAGGTGCTGGTGTCTCACAACTGTCATCCTAGCTACTCAGGAAGCTGCCATTTGAGGATCATGATTCAAAGCCAGCCTGGACAAGAAAGTCCATGAGACTCTTGTCTCCAATTAAGCATAGAAAAAGCCAGAAGTGGTGCTGCAACCCAAGTGGTAGAGGACTAGCCTTGAGAAAAATTAGCTCAGGGACAGTGTCCAGGTCCAGAGTTCAAGCTGTAGGATATCTGAAAAGAAAAAAAAAAAGGAAAAAAAAAATGAAGGAATGGAGGGAGACAGGGAGGAAATCCGGGTCTTTGTATTACTTTCAGCAAAGGAAAAAACACTAGGCAAAGTAGAGTCACAGATGGGCTCGCATTAAAGATTTGACTAGGTCTGACACTTTGTACCAGCTGGGCTGACTGTCTACCACTTGAACAAGCACTAGGCCTGTTTTATGCTAGTTGGTTTTGAGATAGTGTTGTTTGGACTTTTTGGTCAGGCTAGCTTTAAATCTCCATCCTCTGTAGCTCAGCTTCCTTATCATCCAGGGTTATAGGCCTGAACAGCCATCATCTGGGCAAAGGGGCATTTCTACCTCCTATAAGGCAAATTACTACTGAACTCACCCCCAGCCCCACATGTTTTCTCCCTATGAAGCTGTCACTACACCTGTGAGACAGATGCACAGAGGTTACTTGTGTGTGTATGTGGCAGTCCTAGGACTTGAATTCAAGGCCTTGGCACTGTGCCTGAGCTTCTTGTGCCCAAGGCAAGCATTCTACCACTTGAGCCACAGTGCCATTTCTGAGTAGTTTATTGGAGATAAGAGTCTCATGGACTTTCCAGCTTGGGCTAGCTTCGAACCATGATCCTCCCCTCCTGAGTAGCTAGGATTTCAGGTGTGAGTCACCAACCAGACTTGTTTCTGTTTTTTAAACAGTTGCAAAGAGCCTTCCTGTCTGAACACACTTCTCAGTTGGTGGTCCTGGGACTTCAGAGAGTGAGGAAGCTGGGGCTTCCTCCAGTTGCTGGTTAGGAATGATTCCTTTCCAGCATGAGCTGAGCAAAAGCTGCCCCCATTTCTAAAGTTGCTGAAAAACATGGTCATGCTTAGTTAATTACAATGGTGACTTGCAGCATATGTTGACTGCAAACCTGGGCACATTCAGAAACATTTAAAGAAAACTGAGATTTTACAGGACTCTAGGAACACACACACACACACACACACACACACACACACACACACACAGAGTGAGATTCTTAGGAGAGGAACACAAAGATGCAAAGCAAAGCCTAGGTTCACCTGATCATATCAAATAATATTTATGAAAATGAGCTTCAGGAAATGGAGACTTTTTATTTGTTGCGGTTTTGTTTTCTTTTTGTCTTGTTTGTTCATTCATTTGCCTTTAGAAGGGTAAAGGGGAGGCACAGAAATGGAGGGACAAAGGGTGAACAAATATAGAAGTAGTCTTCACTAAATCCTATGCTGAAAATGAACTATACAACTGGTGGGAGGAAATGGGAGGGAAAAACAGAGAGAGAGAAGGAACAGTGTGACATTGTCCAAGAAGAAAGGTACTGGACTTAGGTAACTGTAATCTCTATGTACATCATCTGTATATTTACAAACAAAGGAAGGAACTTGTAGACATAATGAAAAATTTCAAAGTAAATATCCCTGCGGTGAATACAGTTAAAGCTGGAAGAGTGAAGAAGAGAATGGAACGGGAGAGTGAATTTGACTCTGATATATGGTGGGCTTAGCTGGAAATGTCATAACAAAACTCCTCCTTGCACAACTAATGGAAGCTAATTTAAAAAATCATTAAGTAGGTGGTTCAGGCCTGTAACCCTAGCTATTCAGGAGCCTTTGATCTGAGGATGGCAGTTTGAAGCTAGCCAAGGAAGGAAAGTATATAAGTGCATGTCTTCAATTAACCACCAAAAAGCAGGAACTGTGGCTCAGTTGGCAGAGTACCAGCTTTGAGGGAAAAAAAAAAAAAACCTAAAGGACAGTGCCCAGGTCCTGAGTTCAAGCCCCAGTACCAGGATAAAAGGGGGGAAAATCATTAAAACAAAACAAAAAAAAAAAAACTTGTTTCCAGATGCTGGTGGCTCATGCCTGTGAAGATAGTGGTTCAAGCCAACCAGGCAGGAAAGCCCAAGAAACTCTTAACTCCAATTAACCATTGAAAAGTAAAAACCAGAACTGTTGGCTCTTGGAGAGTTCTCAGGGACAGTGCCCAGGCCTTGAGTTCAAGCACCAGAACTGGCCAAAGGTGAGGATGTGGGGGAGGGAAGAGACAGAGAAACAAATTAAAATGACAAAGCAACCTGTAATCCTTGCTACTTAGGAGGCTAAGATCTGAGGATCACAGTTCTAAACCATACCAGTAGAAAAGTCCTGGCGCCTATTGTCTCCAGTTAACCAGTGAAAAGCCAGAAGAGGAGGTATGGCTGAAGCAGAATACCAGCCTAGGAAGCACAAGGCCCTAAATTGCCCTGAGTTCAAACCTTAATACTGACAAAAAAAATTGCACATATTTGATTATCTACACATGCTATTTTACTTATTAACAAAAAGTGCAAATGTAAAAATAGGTTAATCCATAAACATACTTAAATTGGAGAAGTTGCGATCAATTATAAGACACAAAATCTTAGACAATTCCCGAAACAGCTATTTATTTGTATGTTTATTAGTTTTTATTTTATTTAGTGATAAGAGGCTTACAGATTTTTCTTCCCTGGGTTAGCTTTGAACTATGATCCTCAATCTCAGCTTCCTGAGTAGCTAGATTATATGACTGAGCCACTACCACTCAGCCACACTAACATATATAGTAAAAGTCATTATTTAGAATAATGTATAGTAAAATTTAATAATAATATTTAAGGTATTAAAGTAATATTTTTAAAATAAAAGTAATCATTTTTATTTCTAGGAAAAGAGCCCAGATTTTTTTTTAAAGCATCTAGCAAATCTTAACAAACTGAGCTGCAATCCCACTGAACTATCTAGAAAAATGTTTTTAACCAGCTGGACCAATGGGTTCTTCCTGTAGCCTGATTCCCCTGAGCACATTGATTCCAAAACAGGAAAGAATCTGAGTGGAACATAACTGTATCTACTGCTGCCATTTCCTCTTCTCAATGCATGTGCTTGTATTAAACACATGTCTCAACCTGGTTTTCTAGCTCCCTGTTTGCCATGTTTACCATGCTCTTTGGTAAGGCTTTCCATGCCAGAGAGGAGGCCAAGTGTGTGCTAGAGACAACTCTATAACTTGATCCTTGTCTTTTACTTCAGTGTTTTTAACCATCAAGGAAGATGTTTGTGGTATATTCAAAATTGAATTTGGCTACAATGAAAAGGATAATCACAAGAATTCTATAGGTTTTTGTTGGGGTCTTTCGTCCCCAGTCCCTCTTGAGGAGGGATGCGAAAAACACACCCCAACCAGTTCAAGCAGCGAGAGGAGAGGGCCCACTGTCCTCCTGCACTCAGCCTTGCTTCTCCGGAGCACGAACAGAGACGCCACGCAGCTTCCTCAAGGCAGGAATCTCTCTCTCTAAAACTCCCCTCCTTATATTGGGTACAGGAGCCTATCAGCACAACAGATGGGCAGGATAAAGAGGTCCACTTGTTTACCCCTACTGCAGGTCTCAGCAGAAAGTTATTAGACATGGCGTTACTCGGCCCCCAACAGGTTTTATTATTAAATATATAAATATTAAATATATGTCTGTTCTATGAACCATACAAATTGTTGATTAGAATGAGTTATTCAAGCTGGGTGCTGGCTCATGTCTACAAGTCTAACTACTCAGAGGCAGAGATCTGAAGATCAAGATATGAGGCCAACCAGGGCAAGAAAGTCCATAAGACTCTTGTCTCCAATTAACCAACAAAAGGCAGGAAGTGGGAGTAGGGTTCAAATGGAAGAGAACCAACTATGTATATAAAAAGCTATGCAAGAGATCAAACTAAGTTCAAATTCCAGAACTGGCATTTAAACTAAAATGAATTGGAATGCAAAGAAATAGCAGCCAAAAGAATTCTACAAGTTTTGGGCTAGGAGTTTGGCCTAGTGGTATAGTGCTTTTGCCTAGCATGCACAAAGCCCTGGGTTCAATTCCTTGGTACCACATACACAGAAAAAGCCAGAAGTGGCACTATGGCTCAAGTGGCAGAGCCCTAGCCTTGAGTAAAATGTATCCAAGGACACTGTTCAAGCCCTGAGTTCAAGCCTCAGGACTAGCAAAAAAAAAAAAAAAAGCTGGAAGTGGTGCTGTGGCTCAAAAATGGTAGAGCAGTAGCCTTGAGCAGAAGAGCTCAGGGACAGCATGTAGGCCCTGAATTCGAGCCTCATGACCAACCACCCCCCCCCAAAAAAAGCTAAGATTCAAGGCAGAATTAATACATAATAATAGTAGAACAGCACCATCTGTAGTTTATTTTTATGCTTATTTCTTCCCTTTAATAGATGTATTAAAAACAACTGATATTATGAAATTATGCCAGAAGGGAAAATTTAATTATTGAAGAGCCTAAATTCAAAATATCAAGATAATCATATGTAAACCATTGTAGGTTTGGGATCTGCATAAGCAATTAATATCATGACTGAGTTCAAATTTTCCTGAACTGCATATCTCACATATTTGCATGCAAAAATCCATATATATATATATATATATATATATATTAAGTGCTATAAATGACCACAATAGCATGTGTTTTATAGTTAAACATGATAGTTTCTTTCTTCTTTCCTTCCTTTCTTTTTCTTTCTTTCTTTCTTTCTTTCTTTCTTTCTTTCTTTCTTTCTTCCTTTCTTTCTTTCGTGCCAGTATTAGGGCCTTATGCCACAAGGCTGATACTCTACCACTTAAGCCACAGCTCTACTTCAACTTATTGCAGATTAATTGGAGATATATGTTTCATAGACTTTTCGGCCAAAGTAGTCCTTGAATCTTGATTCTCAGTTGCTAGGATTACAGGTGTGAGCCACCAGCACTCAGCTATAGTACTAAATTTTGCCTTAATTCAAATTTACCTGTACAATCTATTTCACACACACACACACACACACACACACACACACACACATGCACACGCACATACACACTCACATTATATATAATAGAAATAACATATATGTTACATAATAACCTTAGTATTTGTTTTCTTTTTTCCTTTCCTTTTATCTATGTCTGAGTGTGTGTGTGTGTGTGTGTGTGTGTGTGTGTGTGTGTGTGTTGGTCCCGAGGCTTGAACTCAGGGCCTTCAACTCTTGCTTGGCTTTTTTTGCTCAAAGCCACAGTTCCACTTCTGGCCTTTTTCCTGGTTAATTGGAGGTAAGAATCTCATGGACTTTTCTTCTGGACTGGCTTTGAACCTCAGTCTGCAGATCTCAGTTTCCTAAGTAGGTAGGTTTACATATATGACCTATCAGCACACCACCCCATTTATCTTTATTTATTCTTTTTATTTGTTTTATTTAGACATCGTTTTGTTACATAGTCTAGACTGGTCCTCAAACTCAGGCTCCTTTTGTCTCCATTCCACCCCCAGAGAATTATAGGCATGCACTACCACACCCAACCTGAGAATTTTCCTTTCGTTAATTTTTTTCCTCTCACACTAAGCAATAACTTCCAAACTAATAGAACATTAGATTGGTATTTTCAGATACTGATTTATAAGGCATAATTCATTCTGAACTTTGGCACAAAGCCATGTTACTAAAGCACAAAACCATATACTAATTAAAGGATATATATATATATATTCCCTTCTCTCTCAGCCTTCATGAGGAAACAAAAATAGTAAATCATTGTATGTCTGGAGATATTCTCATTTACCTGTCAAGGAACAATATATCAAACCTCCAGACACATTGCTTATGCTGATGATGTGAAAAACCGATCAAATTAAGTTGTCTAATAAAATAAAATTAAACTGGATGAATATTACCAAGTTTATGTCTAAGCAGGCTGCCCACAAGGCATATGTTCAATGATGAAGCAAGGTGGGAAAATCACTATGGCTGCTGGAAAGTTCGAAGCAAGTGTGATCATTGACAATGTTGACTTGCCCTTATTTGGTGGGGTGGCTGAGTATCTTTTCTTCATGGAAGGCGGTGGAAGAATGATGCAGAAGTGAGTGTGAGGATGCATCATATTGCAGGACAAGAAGGTACACCCTCCTCCTGGGAAGATTCTCAGTAAGGTGTTGTTGAAAGTTGGGAGAGGAGGAAGTTAGGAGAGATCAACTCTGCTTCCAGTGACAAAGAGTTGATCATCTACCTGGTCGGTTTCCACATCCAGATGTATCTTTGATTGCCCATGTGATAAAAACACCCAGCCCCTCATTTTATCCTGCTTAGTCTACAGGAAGATTTGAAGTAGGAGTCGTGGAAGGTTTAACTCCTCTTCTTAAGGAGCTGCATGGTTCACAGCTAAGAGTTTGGGATTTTTAGAGAGAGAAATCTACAGGCTAGACAGGTCTTAGGTTAATACATACATGACTGAAAGGTTAAAGGTAAGAGAAAGTAGCTTAGAAGGTAATCCTGAAAACAATGTAGCCATTGGGCTATCAGCATTAGGTGTAATCATTTAAATTGTGAGACCTGTAAGTACATAAAGAGTTAGAAAGTCATGGCAAATTGTTTGATGGGAAATACTGCATAGGACCATTTAGATACAATAGACTGTATTTTGCACATTCTATCAGGGCAATTCACACATGCTTTGGTGGTTGATTTTTTTTTTCCTTTGGTCAGTTGTGAGGCATGAACTCGGGGCCTGGGCACTGTCCCTGAGCTCTTTTTGCTCAAGGCTGGCACTCTGCCACTTGGAACCATAGCACCACTTCTGGTTTTCTGGTGGTTAATTGGAGTTAAGAGTTTCACAGACTTTCCTGCCCTGGCTGGTTTTGAACTGTAATCATCAGATCTCAGCCTCCTGAGTAGCTAGGATTATAGATATGTGTGACCAATACCCAGCCACATATTCTTTTTTATTGTAATCATTAGAACACCTTTGAAAGCTAAGTGTTATGTTCTTTTTAACAGATAAACAAATCATGACATTAAAGATTTCCTTTGTTCTCCCATGATGATGGATGCAGCCATGAGGAGGAAGAGTCAGCATGTGAATGCAGATGCATTCTGACCTCTAAATTCTTGGGTGAGTAGAGATGGTGTGCCAGTCCTGGGTCTTGAACTGAGAGCCTAGTCACTGTCCCTGAGTCTTTTATGCTCAAGGTTAGCACTCTACCACTTTAGCCACAGCTCCTTTTCTGAGTTTTCTGGTGGTTAATTGGAGACAAATCTCACGGATTTTCCTACCAGGGCTGGGTTCAACCTCCAGGCTCAGATCTCAGATTCCTGAGTATTTAGAATAACAGGTGAGAACAATCCTTGGGCATCCAGCAGGTGGACTGAGTTTTAATTTTCTTTCAGGAGAGGAGTTGCTTGGCAATGGCAATGCACAAAGACAGTTCCTTGCCAGGGCACCGATGGCTCAGGTTTATAACCCAAATACTCACAACGCTGAGATCTGAGGATCGCAGTTCAAAGCCAGCTCGGGCACAAAAGTCCATGAGACTCATCTCCAATTAACTACCAGAAAACTGGATGTGATGCTGTGATCCAAAGTGATACAGCACTAAACTTGAGCTGAAGAGCTCAGGAGCTCAGGGACAGCGCAAGGACCCAGAATTCAAGCCCCATAACAGATTTAAAAAAAAAAAAGACAACGCCTTGTAAGTTTTACCCAATGAGTTTGCTTGTGTCTTAGTTGAGGTAATCAGATGCTTTTCATATGTGGAGAGCCCTAGAGAATTCTAAGAGAAAATGTCATTCCAGTGAAAATATTGGACTTTGTATGAAACAATCAAGAAGTGTTGTAACAATTCATTTGATGGCTACACTTCCAAAGCTGCTTGCTAGATGAAAATTGTATTTGTGCTAGTTGTCTAGCCAGTGAAAAAGCTGATTGTGGGTTTACTGCACACACATCAAGCACCTGTAGTGTTTGAAAAACTTGTAGGCATTTGCTAATGCATGTTTTATGCATTTAAAATAAGGGTCTTAAGTTATTTCCCCAAAGTTACATGTTTTATTGAGCGCCATTAAATTCATTCACTTTTAGTATTTATTTTATTTTATTTTTGCCAGTTCTAAGGCTTGTACTTAGGCCCTTTCTCTCTCTCTCTCTCTCTCTCTCTCTCTCTCTCTCTCTCAGCTTCTTTGCTCAAGGTTAGTGCTCTACCATTTGAGTCACACCTCCTCTTCCAGCTTTTTGTTGATTAGTTGTAGATGAGAGTCTTGGGGATTTTTCTGCTTTGGCTGGCTTCAAATTATGAGCTTCAGAGTTCTCAGAGTCAGTAGATAGGATTATAGGCATGAGCCACCAGCTCTTGACTTACTTCTATTATTTTTAAGAACTTAAGAATAATACATTTTTGCTAAAGGAAAATTACCATTGAAGGCAGAAATTCTGAGCTTTCTAAATATATTTTAAGTAAATAAACTTCATGATATTGTTTCTCTCTTTAAAAAAAATTTTATTGCAATGTATAGGGGGGTTACAGTTACATTTGCCAGATAGTAGGTGCATTATTTCTCACACATTGGTACCCTTCTCATGTTTTTGTCCTCATTTCCCTCACCCTAAACACTATAATATTTTTTAAAGCATGAAAGCTAAGGACTCTGGCCTAAGAACAATGACTTCCAAATTCTTATTCTGAAGATGGAATGGGAAAGAGTGGCTGTACATAAAAGCCATTTCTTTTGCAGGCACCAGTGGCTCACATCTGTAATCTTAACTACTCAGGAGGCTGAGATCTGAAGAATATCATCCAAAGCCAGGCCAGGGAGAAAAGTCTCTGTGACTTTTATCTCCAATTAGCCCCAGAAAACTGGAAGTAGCTCTGTAATTCAAAGTGGTAGATTGCTAACCTTGAGCAAAAAAGCTCAGAGATAGCACCAGGCCTTGAGTTCAAGCCCCACGACCAACACAGTGCCCTCCCCCATAAAAAAGCCACTTGTTTTTACATTAATTAAAAAACAGAGTGTCAGGTAGTGGGCAAAGCTTAAAACTTGCCTTTTGTTTCCAGTTCTCCCACCAATTAATATGTTGGACAAATTACCAAAGTAAGATGATTGGATTTGCTGATATAAAGTGTCTTGTGCAGATCCAGCATTGCATCTATCAGAAATCCCTAAGTGTGAGATGAACAACTTTCAAATATTTTCTCAAGCAAGAGTAGCCTCATAATTTTGAGTCATTGAAGGTTCACTGGACAAGCTTCTCTTAGAGCTCTCCTATGAGAACATCCTTCCTTGGCACAGGGTGAATAGATGAGGTAATGTTTTAATATGCCACACCTTGTCTGGTAGAAGCACTTTATCAGTTAAGCAGTGGGTTGACAATACCTGCAGATGGCTCAGGTACAGGTTTTCCAAAGTCCTTTTATTATGCTGGATGAGGGATTTGCGAAAATCAACATTGTAGCCAGCTGAGATGAAAGACTTTACCACCTTCCCCTGCTTATCTACAGGAAGTGGCAAGTAGCATGGCAAGGTCTGTGCTATGAAGATAAAAGCTTTACGTAGCCAAGAAATAACACCTATGATCTTCAAGCATTTACATGGCAAGTTTCTTTAAGGAAGGCTTCTTGAAACGTCTTCCACTGAAGAGCAAATGCTGGCATCTAGCCATGGTTGAAGGTGAGGGGAATTGCTTCCTTACACATACAACCAAAAACGTGCTTTAATGTAATAGTAGGGTGACCTTAAAATCAGCATCACCTTTTGGGGTACTTTCCCCTCTCCCTTCCTAGCCATCTCCTTTACTACTACTACTACTACTACTACTACTACTACTTATTATTATTATTATTATTATTATTATTATTTTGCCAGTCCCACGGCTTGAACTCAGGGCTTGAGCACTGTCCTTGGGCTTTCTCAAGGCTCTACCACTTGAGCTACAACACCACTTCAGCTTATCTCTATGTATGTGGTACATGGGCCTTTGTGCATGCTAGGCAAGTACAATACAACTAGGCCAAACTCGCAGCCACCTGTATTTTTTTTCACCTGTATTATTCTTTAAACAAAGAAGTATATGTAGCTGGGTGGTGGTGGCTCACACCTTTAATCCTAGTTTACTCAGGAGGCTTAGAACTGAGACTAGCCATTCAAAGTCAGTCTTGGTGGGAAAGTCCATGAGACTGTTACCACCAATTAACCCCTCTCCCCGCAAAAAGCGGGGAACAGAAAAGCTCTGGGATAGCACCTAGGCCCTAAGTTCAACCCCAAGACTGGCACCAAAAAATAAAAAAGTATTTGTAAAGGCAAACAGATGACAGGTATGTTAATATCTTTGCTTAGTTCTTGCTCAAGCTTCAGCTTTCTTGCTTTGACGTTGTACACCAATTTCTCTCCATTTCAAAAATTTGAACATTTAATTTTTTTGAAATTTTCTTTTTTTTCTTTTCCATATATTTTTTATTGTAATTAATAGAAGGGTTACATTATATTCACCAGACAGAAGGTGTATTATTTCACATACATTGATACCCTTTCTCATGTCTTGGTCCCCATTCCTCCCCCCGCTTCCCGCCCCGCCATAGCTCATGTTGTTTACCCCCTTCCCTATCCAATTTCAAATGACCAATCAGGCATATATACAATATATCAGATAACAAGGTGAAATACTGTAACAATATGAGATAACCAAGGGACAGCAAAAGAGATGAGAGATAACATAGTACATTAAGGACAACAATCACTCATTATATGGCTTTTGTTTCTATATCCTAGAGGTCCTTTCATTTAGCGTCATACTATATGGCCTTATGTATCTAGGTTTTGTTCGATTGTAAATCTCTGCTGGAAAAGCCCAAGGTTTCTACTGATTAGGACAAATGAGGGAAACCATTGAGCCTATGTTCTTTTGAGTCTCGATTACTTACTTTACTTAATATGATTTTTTCTAAGTCTTTCCATTTCCTAACAAATGGGGCAATGTCATTCTTTCTGACAGCAGTATAGAATTCCATTGTGTACAAATACCACATCTTGTTAATCCACTCATCAACTGAGGGACATCTGTGTTGGTTCCATATCTTTGCTATGGTAAATAGTGCTGCAATGAACATCATTGTCCTAGTGGATTTAGTATGTCCTTGTTTCTGGACGATTGGGTAAATGCCAAATAGTGGAATTGCTGGGTCATAGGGGAGTTCTATGTTTAGTCTTTTGAGGAACTGCCATACTGTATTCCATAGTGGTTGAACGAGTTTGCACTCCTACCAACAGTGTAGTAATAATACCTCCTGGCCACAACCCCTCCAGCATCTGTTGTTATTCGATTTCTTGGTCCTGGACATTCTAACTGGAGTGAGGTGGAATCTTAGAGTTGTTTTGATTTGCATTGCTTTTTTTTTTTTTTTGCCAGTCCTGGGCTTGAGCTCAGGGCCTGAGCACTGTCCTTGGACTTTCTCAAGGCTAGAGCTCTACCACTTGAGCCTCAGCACCACTTCCAGCTTTTTTCTATGTATGTGGTACTGAGGAATCGAACCCAGGTCTTCATACATGCTAGGCAAGCACTTTAACCACTAGGCCAAACTCCCAGCCCATGATTTGCATTGCTTTTATGGTCAGAGATGTTGAGCATTTCTTCATGTGTCTATACGCCATTTTTGTTTCTTCTTCAGAGAAGACTCTCTTTAAGTCTTTGGCCCATCTTTTAATGGGATGGTTGTTTCTTTGGAGATTAGTTTTGGAGTGATTTAATTTTTTGAGCTTTTGATATATTTTTAGATATGAGGCCTTTGTCCATTGTATGGTTAGTGAAGATCTTCTCCCACTCTGTAGGCTTTCTACTTATTTGCTAGCTATGTCCTTTGCCATACAGAAGCTCTGCAGTTTAATGCAGTCCCACTTATCCAGCCTTTCTCTGATTTGTTGTGTTTCTTGGTCCTTATTAAGAAAGTTTCGACCTGTGCCAAGGAGGCCTAGTGTATCTCCTATTCCTTCTTGTGAAGTTTTCAGTGTATCTGCTTTTACCTCAAGGTCTTTAATCCATTTTGGAGTCAATCCTAGTGCAAGGTGACAAAGAAAGACCCAGCTTTAGTGTTCTGCAGGTGCTTAACCAGTTCTGCCAGCACCACTTGTTGAAGAGGCTGAACATTTAATTTTTAATTTAGAACTCTAGATAGGAGGTCCTTGTTTATAGTGTGGTGGCCAAATATTCTATGGAGGTGTTTTCTCCCTCTGGAATCTACAGATTAAAAAAAATTCAGGAAGATTGAGATTTTATCTTAGATCAAAAACATACTTCAGTTCAACAAACATGTTCCTAATACTATGCTAGCTATTAGTGATAGAAAGTTTAAAATTAAAAACAAACTGGGTGCAATGGCTCATGCCTGTAATCCTAGCTACTCAGGAGGCTGAGATCTGAGAATCAAGGTTCAAAGCCAGTCTGGGCATAAAAGGACCTGAAACTCTTATCTCCAATTATCCTCTAAAAAATGGGAAGTGGGGCTTGGCTCAAGGGTAAGGTGGTAGCCTTGAGCTGAAGAGCTCAGGAACAGCACCCAGGCCAAGTTTAAGTCCCATGACAAAAAAACAAAAAACAAAACCTGGGTACCTGTGGCTTATGCCTTTACCTACTCAGATGGCTGAGATCTGAGGATCATAGTTCACAGATGGCCCAGGCAGGAAAATCCCTGAGACTCTTCTCTTGAATAGAAAGAATAGGAAATGGAGCTGTGGTTCAAGTGGTAGAGTGCCAACTCTGTAAAGTTAAAGCCTCTGAGCTGGGTCTTGAAAATAATTCTTTGAGTGGATGAGTTTGACTGACACCTTGTAATTCTAGCAACTTGAGATGCTAAGAATGCAATAGTTTAAACGGGCCTTGGGACAAAGTGTCTTGGGATCTCTTTTTGACCAATATTGGAACTTGGTGGCCACACCTGTCATTCTAGCTTCC
This sequence comes from Megascapheus bottae, assembly GCF_031878675.1. Lineage (NCBI taxonomy): Eukaryota > Metazoa > Chordata > Mammalia > Rodentia > Geomyidae > Megascapheus > Megascapheus bottae. The sequence goes on from NC_143510.1 coordinate 4,382,207, forward strand.
TAGGAAGCATAAATAGGTGGATTGCAGTCCAGGTACACACATTGGAGAAAGGCTTCAACGCCCTATCTTGAAAACAACCAGTGCAAAAACAAGGGCTGGATGTGTGGCTTAGCATCAGAGTACCTGTTTACTAAATACAAGGCCCTGGGTTCAGTACTGGGGGGGAAAATGGCTTATCCAGAATGAGAAATGACTTAAGTAAAAAACACATGTCTGATAAGAGGCTAGAGTCATCAGAGGAATGCTGCCTAGAGGAGGAGATTGCAACAAAGGCTTCCTTGATTTACAGTCCTGAAAAGCTGATCAGCAAGATTACCAACAGTGGTAAAAGAGATCTGAGAAACTTGTTCCATGTGAACTCAGTAAAGCAAAGAGGGGCATCCACAGCTGGGTTTTTTATTTAAGGATGTGCTCACCATTGTGGGTGAAGGCTGGAGAACCAAAATGGCAGTCCACATAGTGGGACAAAGGGATAAGAGAAGAATAAGGGATTGTTGGTGGCCAGAAGGCCCTGTGCACTTTTTAACTAAATGAATTTGTAAAATTTCACCTTTGCTGAAATGACTTAGTCCAAGAGTATGAAGCTAAAACTCAAGACAACTTATTTTGTTTTCATTGAAGATGTGGAAAAATAAAGAAGAATACTATTTTGTTTGTGTGTGATTAAGAATCACAAAATAAGTAATTTAAAGCAACTGTTCATAAATATTATTCAACTCTTCTTCACGATCTTCATCTATTTATTTGAAAATTATGTCTATTCAATGTATTAATCCTGTGTGTGTGTGTGTGTGTGTGTGTGTGTGTGTGTGTGTGTGTGTGTGTGCATGCGTGCTAATCTTGGAGTTTGAACACTCTCCCTGAGACTGTTTTACTCAAGTCTAACACCCCACCACTTGAGCCACAGCTCCACTTCTGGGGGGAGATAAGAGTCTTATGGATAAAAGTCTCATGGGCTTTTCTGTCTGGGTTAGCTTTGAACCATGATCCTTAGATCTCATCCTCCTGAGTAGCTAGGTTACAGTTGTGAACCACCAGTTCCTAGCTGTATCAGTCATCAGTCTTTTTTTTTTTTTTTTTTGCTGTAACATAGTACCTGAGACTGGGTAATTTATAATGAAACTTCTTTCTCTGGAAGATGGTGAATCCAAGATGAAGGTACAAGGATTACAGGTATGAGCTATAGGTGCTCAGCTCACCATTTTGTAACAACTGCTCCTGAGATAAGCACACTAACTCTTCCATGGGTACTCAGTGTGTCTGACCCAATCACCTCTCCAATGTTGTACCTCCTAACACCATCACCATGGCAATCATGTTTCAACATGAGCTTTAATGTATAGACAGATACTGACATCATCATCACTAGGTACATGTATTACATTCTTGGACATGAAATTTCCTTTAAGTCACATACTTGGGAAATATTTGGGATGATAATTAGAGTGGCATATTAGACTGTTCCAATATGTTTTGTAAAAGCAGAAAGGCAATATTGGTTAAAGTTCACCAGAGAAAATACCAAATAGGTAAATTTATATAACTATTTTGTGTGTGTGTGTGTGTGTGTGTGTGTGTGTGTGTGTGTGTGTGAAAGAGAGAGAGAGAGACTGTGTGTTTGCAGGGAAGTTTGGGGGCTTGAACTCAGGGCCTGGACACTGTCCTTGAACTTTTTGTTGTTGTTGTTGTTCAAGGCTAGTATTCTACCACTTGAGCTCTGCTTCTGGTTTTTTAGTGGTTAATGGGAGATTATGGTCTCACGGACTTTTCTGCCTGGGCTGTCTTCAAACCTTGATCCTCAGATCTCAGCCTGCTTGGTAGCTAAGATTACAGGTACGAACCACCAACTCCTAGCTATGTAACTTAAAAAAAAAAAGATTTTTTTTTTTGCTGGTTTTGGGATTTGAACTCAGGGCCTGGGTGCTATCTCTGACCTCCTTTTTTTGTTTAAGGCTAGAGCTCTACCACTTGAGCCACAACGCCACCTCCAGTTTTCTGTTGGTTAACTGGAGATAAGAGTCTTACGGACTTTCATGCCAGGGGTGGCTTTGAACTGTGATCCTCAGATCTCAGCTTCCTGTGTAGCTAGGATTACAGGCATGAGCCACAGGCACCCAGCTTCCTTTTTCATTTTTTAAAGAATTTGTTTCATACAACTGTGAGAACAGGCAAGACTGAAATTTGTAGGACCAGCCTGCAAGCTAGAAATGCAGGCTTTTGTGTTTTGTGGCTGAATTCTTTCTTCCCAGGGTAACCTTGAGTTTGGAAAAGGGTATATAGAGGGGAGATGAAGGGTGGCAAATAATCATTATACTCAATGTACACATGTAAAAATGGAGCCAGGAAACCTGAGGGGATGGGTGGAGTTGCAATAGATGGGGAGAATGATGGAAATGATGACATTGATCAAGATACAGGTATTCATAATTAACATGCAGAACTGAAAACCCTTTGTACAACTATTTAAAGATAATTTTTAAAATATTAGAAAGCAAAAAGACCTGAACAGATTAAGCAAGGGCCATTCACATTATCCAAAGAAATACTCTCTTTGATAGATAGCCAACTGATTGTATTCATCACACTTACAAAATAACTCCACTTGGTGTTTATTTTCTCATTTGTTATACCACAAAATGGAAGCTCAGGAAATTTGAATGAATCCAGCCACTTTCATTGTAATGCAGTTGATATGATATAGACATCATTTTCTTGGGTTCTTGTCATTTGGTTTTTCATTTCTTCACTTTATCTAAGCTTTGTGATCCCAAATAACTCAGAAAGCCTAGAGTTTTGTTTGTTGTATGCAGAATTATGCAGCCACCATCTTTACTTCCCAGCAAGCTAATTCAGAAGTCAACATGATGGCTTATAGTCAAAATTAAGATGCCCATGCTAAGTGCAGGTGGCTCACACCTATCATCCTAGCTACTCAGGAGACTGAGATCTGAGGATCATTTTTTAAAGCCAGCCCAGTCAGGAAAGTCTGTGAGACTCTTATTTCCAAAGTGGAGCTGAGGCATCAAGTGTTAGAGCTAGCCTTGAGCAAAAAGAGCTCAAGGACAGTGCCCAGGCCCCAAGGTCAAGTATTACCACTGATACCCCCACGCCATCCCCCAAAAAAGATGTTAAAATTACAGTCTACTGAAGGAGCTGTGTGAAATAAGGAGGAAAAAATGGAGAATGAGACCATAGTTGAACTAGTGACCAGTGAAGTACCATGCTTCCTGCATTGCTTATGCAAACTCTCCAAACTCTCTCTCTCTCTCTCTCTCTCTCTCTCTCTCTCTCTCTCTCTCTCTCTCTCTCTCTCTCTCTCTCTCTCTCTCTCTCTCTCTCTCTCTCTGTCTCTTTCTCTCTCTCTCTCTGTGCCAAATCTCAGGATTTTAGTTCAAGGCTTTACACTTTTCCGTAGCTTTTTTTTACTCAAGGCTGTTGCTCTACCATCTAAGCCATACTTCTACTTATGTCCTTTTGCTCACTTTTGCTCACTAATTGGGGATAAGAATTCCACAGACTTTTCTTCCCTGGGCTGATTTGGAAATTTGAGCCTCAAATCTCAGTCTCCTGAATAGTTGAGATTACTGGCAAAAGCCACCAGCACTGGCTATTGATTTCTCATGTTACCATTTTGCCTCTGTGCACACATTATTTGTTTATTATTTAACTAAACACATCATGTGAGCCTCACCTACAAATCAGTGTTTATGTCTTACACTTAAGAGTTTCACTCAAGGCTGGGAGTTTGGCCTAGTGGTAGAGGGCTTGTCTAGCATACATGAAGACCTGGGTTTGATTCCTTGGTACCACATATATAGAAAAAAAAAAGCCAGAAATGGTGCTGTGGCTCAAGTGGTAGGGCTCTAGCCTTGAGAAAGTCCAAGGACAATGCCCAGGCCCTGAGTTCAAGGCCCAGGACTGGCAAAAGAAAAAAACAAGGACAGTGCTCAGATCCTGAGCTCAAGCCCAGGACTGACAAAAAAAAAAGGAGTTCCACTCACCATTTTTTCTTATCTTTAATAATACAATGAGATTTTCCCAATAATTTGTATATTATAGTAATGGACAAAATAATCACAACTTTATTTTTTTTTGCCAGTCCTTGGGCTTGAACTCAGAGCCTGAGCACTGTCCTAGGGCTTTTTCAAGGCTAGGGCTTACCATTTAAGCCAAAACACCACTTCTGGTCTTTTCTATGTATGTGTACTGAGGAATCAAACCCAGGCGAGGCAAGCACTCTACCACTAGGCCAAACTCCTGGCCCAATAGCAACTTTGTTAAACCTGAAGGTTAAAAAGAAATTTTAAGAATCATCACAACTTACCAAGACATGTGAAAGGGTATCAATGTACGTGAATTAATGCACCTTCTATCTGGCAAATATCATGTAACCCTTTTACTAATTACAATAAAAAATGCAAAAAAAAAAGAATCATCACAACTTAAAATTTTACTATGACTCCTTAATATATGGCTATTAGATCCAAACAGTACAAGAACAATGACTCAATATATGTGTATCCAATGCTATGGACATGGTATTGGAAATATAAACACAACTACATAGACATAAAATTTTATGATTCTTTAGGCATAATGTTTTATCACATAGATTAATTTGTATCTATGACATACAAACCCTCAGCCTAATTTTAATTACGTTCTAAAATCTAAGTGCCAGTGATTATATATAGAGATTCCCTTCTTGAATACTTGTTTGAAATATGATGTAAAAATCAATATTAATAAATTCTTTAAATAAAAAATAAAAAATTTTACTATGACTAGACATGTAGACAAATGAATTTTTTCTCTGTTACTGTCTTTGTTTTTGTCTTGTTTGCTCATTTATCTGTCTTCAGGAGGGTAGGGAGTGTACAGAAATGAAGGGACAAAAGGTGAACAAATGCAACAGTGAGTACTCACTGGGCACTAAGTTAAAAAACGAACTATACACTTGTGGGCAGGGATTGGAGGGAAAAACTGGAAGAGAGCAAGGGAAGGGGTGGCATTGTCCAAAAAGAAATGTACTCATTATCTGACCCGTGAAACTGTTACCCCTCTGTATATCACCTTTATAACAACAATAAAAAATTATTATGGGATTTCTGCCCTAAGAGCTACTGAATCCCAAACCTAAACTAAATATGAATAGTATATGGCCTTTATGTTAGAGTAAGTCCAAGTAAAGGAAGAAACAAATATGTAGCCAGTTAATAACTATCACAGAGTAATAGAAGAGAGACACTATCTTTAAGAAAATAGCACAATGGGCACCAGTGGCTCATGACTGTAATCCTGACCACTCAGGAAACCAACATCTGAGGATCCTAGTTTGATGTCAACTAGGGCAGACAAATCCAAAAGACCCTACCTCCAATGGACCAAAACTTGAGCAAAAAACTGAAAGTGGAGGTATGGCTTAAAAGGAAGAGCAGCAAAAGCTAAACAAGGGCACCAAGCCTTGAGTTCAAACTTAAATATTGCCCCAAAGAAAAGAAAATAGCAAAACCCTTCCAGTAGGCATCATTGATGCATCAGACTACATGAGTAGAAGCTTGCAAGACTGTAAGATGTTTAGTTGAGAAGGTGAAAAGGGGGCAGGGCTCGTGCTGAGAGTTTGGCCTAGTAGTAACAGTGCTTGCCTAGAATGCACGAAGACCTGGATTTGATTCCTTGATACCACATACATAGAAAAGGCTGGAAGGGTGCTGTGGCTCAAGTGGTAGAGCTCTCACCTTGAGAAAGCCCAAAGAAAGTGTCAGGCTCTGAATTCAAGCACGGGACTGGCAATTAAAAAAAAAAGCATTAAAAAACAGAGCCTGGCACCAGTGACTCATACTGGGCTACTCTCAGTTCAAAGCCAGCCCAGACAGCAAAATCTCTGAGGCTCATTTCCAATGAAACAGCAAAAATCCGTAGGTAGAGCTGTGGTTCAACTTTGAATGGAAAACAACAATAACAACAAAAACAACCCAAAAAACAAAAAACTAAAGTCCCAAGTTCAAGCCCTAATATTGGCATAAAAGAAAAAGATGCTTGAAGGATGTAGAGAAATGAAAGAAAGTTGCATGAACAGGCCCAGGGAACCAGTTAGGGTCTGCAGGAGTTCAGGGTTTTTAAGTGCTGGAGAATTAGGTAGGTAACCCAACTTGTGTCCACAGTAGAGAAAGCCTCACAGGCTTTGTTAAGGATGCTGAACTTCAAACAGTAAAGAATTATAAAAGAAGCTTAAGTGTGGGTGTGACATAGCAAGATTTGTCTTCCCAGATACTACCCAGTTTGGGTCAGACAACTGAGATTCTGATCTCAGTTTCTACCTCAAGGCTTTGAGAAACCGCAGTTTCCTGCCAGGCTCTCAAGGTCTGTCTAACAAGCACCCAACAACATCGGTATACAACCCTCAGCCAACACTCTTCCACCTTCAAATGGACTCAAAGAAACATACTTTGTACTTCAAGATTATTCTACTCCAAGTTGGAAGTTTCCCTCAATTCTGTGTACATACATTTCAGTTGCCTTGTAGATGACTAAGTTCTGTTCTTCCTATAAACACTTCTTTGTTTTGCTTTGTTTTTTTGTGCCAGTCGTTTGGCTTGAACTCAGGACCTGGGCACTGTGCTTGAGCTTTCTCAAGGCTAGCTCTCTACTACTTAAGCCACAGGACCACTTGTGGCTTTTTTCTGTGTATGCGGTAACGGAGGATTCAAACCCAGGGCTTCATGCATGCTAGGCAAGCACTTGACCACTAAGCCACAGTTCCAATAATCACTTCTGAAATTGAATTTGTAAAATGTAGAGGACTGGAAGCTGGCTCTGAAGGGAGATCTTCAGATCTGACTCCTGAGTAGCTAGGATTGCAGGAATGAGCCACAGATACCCGGCCCTACCTGAGACTCTTACATTCAATTAATGATCAAAAAGCAGGAAGTGAAGCTATGGCTCAAGTGGGAGAGTACTAACCTGAACTAGTGCAGTACCCAGGCTCTGAGTTCAAGCCCTAGAACAGTATACACACACAAAATTATAAATCATACAGTGCAGTGACCTCATTCACACCATGATGATTTTCTATACAATTTTGAAAATAGTTTACATTATTTAGTTTTTTCTTTATTAACGTTTAATTTTACATCATATTTAAAATGACAGGTTTAACAAACTAGTGTTCAAGAAGGGAATCTCTATTTACAATTACTAGGACTTAGTATTTAGAATTTAATCAAAATTAGGCTAAGGGTTTATATGTCATAGAAACATATTAGTTTTAGAAAATAAAACATTATGTCATAGGCTTTTATATCTATATAGTTATGTTTATATTTCCATTACCATGTCTATAGCATTGGGTATGCAGATATTGAGTCCTCGCTCTTGTACTCTTTGGATTTAATAGCCACATATTAAGGATACCATGGGCCTTTTGTTCCTTAGGTCTTGACTTGTCTCACTCAACATGATTCGCTCTAGATTCATCCACTTCCCTGCGAATGCCATTATTTTATCTTGTCTGTTGGCTATGTATTGGGTATATATACCACATTTTCTGTATCCATTCATCTGCAGTAGGGCATCTGGATTGATTCCATTGCCTGGCTATTGTGAATAGTGCAAAGATGAACATAGCTGAGCAGGTGTCCTTATAATATCTTGGGTCATGCCGTTCAGGATAGATGCCCAGAAGTGGTATGGCGGGATCATAGGGAAGGTCGATTTTCAGTTCTTTAAGAAACCTCCACACTGCTTTCCAGAGTGGCTGAACTAGTTTACAATCCCACCAGCAGTGTAGTAGGGTTCATTTTTCTCCACAACCCCGCCAGCAACTGTCATTGTCTGAGTTCAAAACCTTGGCCATTCTTGTTGGGGTAAGGTGGCATCTTAGGGTTGTTTTTATTTGCATTTCCTTTATGACCATAGATGATGAACATTTTCTCGTATGCTTTTCTGCCATTTTAATCTCTTCTTTTGATAAGTCTCTCTTTAGTTCCCTTGCCCATTTAGTGAATGGTTTATTGGGTTTGGGGGGGATTAATTTCTTGAGTTCCCTGTAGATACTGGATATTAAGCATTTGTCAGATGTATTATTGGTGAATATCTTTTCCCAGTTGGTTGGCTGTCTTTCTACTTTTGCGACTATGTTTTTATCTGTACAGAAAATTTTATTTTTAGGTTGTCCCATTTATCAAGTCTCTTTCCAATCTGTTGTGACCCTGGGATTCTGTTCAGGAATCTGTTGCCTGTGCCTATGAGTTCCAGTGTCTCTCCTACTTTATCATGTAGCAGTTTCACAGTTTCCGGTCTGACGTTGAGGTCTTTGATCCACTTTGAGTTAATGCTTGTGCATGGCGACAGGCTAGGGTCAATTTTTAGTTTTCTACATGTGTCTGCCCAGTTTTGCCAGCACCAATAATTGAATAGGCTGTGTTTGTTCCACTGTATATCTTTGGCTCCCTTGTCAAATACAATTTGCTTATAGGTATGTGGTTCTATTTCGGGGTCTTCTATTCTGTTCCACTGATCTTCTGGTCTGTTTTTGTGCCAATACCAAGCAGTTTTTGTTATTATGGCTCTATAGTAGAGTTTGAAGTCTGGTATTATAATAGTACCAGCATTGCTCTTTTTGCCTAGAATTGTTTTGGCAATTCTAGGTCTTTTCTTGTTCCATATGAATCTTTGGATTCTATCTTCAATTTCCGTAAAGAATGTCTTTGGGATTTTGATGGGATTGCATTGAATTTGTATATCACTTTTGGCAGTATACCCATTTTCACTATGTTGGTTCTCCCAGCCATGAGCATGGGATGTCTTTCCATTTCCTAGTGTCCTCTTTAATTTCTTTCGTTAGGCTTTTATGGTTTTCATTGAATAATTCCTTTACTTCTTTGGTTAAGTATATTCCTAAGTATTTCATTCTTTTGGGGGCTATTGCGAATGGGATCATTTTCTTGATTTGGCCTTCTGTTTGTGTATTGTTGGTGTACAAGAAGGCTACTGACTTCTGAAGGTTAATTTTGTATCCTGCCACTTTGCTAAAGTAGTTTATTAATTCTAGAAGTTTGGGAGTGGAGTTTGTTGGGTCACTCAAGTAGAGGATCATGTCATTTGTGAATAGGGATAATTTAATTTCTTCTTTCCCTATGTGGATCCCTTTGATGTCCTTTTCTTGCCTTATTGCTCGGCTAAGGGTTCCAGCACTATATTGAAGAGAAGTGGAGAGAGTGGGCATCCTGTCTAGTTCCTGATTTTAAGGTAAATCGTTCCAATCTTTCACCATTTAGTATAATACTGGCTGTAGGTTTTTCATATATGGCTTTCACTATTTTGAGGAATGTACTTCTTATTCCTATTTTTTCTAGAGCTTTCAACATGAATAGATGTTGTATTTTGTCAAACACCTTCTCTGCGTCCAGAGAAATTATCATATGATTCTTATCCTTAGCTTTATTGATGTGATATATTACATTGATTGATATGTGAAAGTTAAACCAGCCTTGCATCTGTGGGATGAAGCCTACTTGATCATAGTGTATGATTTTTTAAATTTGTTTCTGGATTCTGATGGCTAATATTTTATTGAGTAGTTTTGCGTCTGTGTTCATTAGAGAGATAGGTCTGTAGTTTTCTTTTTGGTGGGTCTTTCCCTGGTTTGGGGATGAGAGTAATATTAGCTTCATAAAATGAGTTTGGTATTACTCCCTCTGTTTCTATTTCTCAGAAGAGTTTCAAGAGTACAGGTGTTATTTCATCTTTAAATGTCTTGTAGAATTCCGCAGTGAAACCATCTGGACCTGGCATTTCCCTGATTGCTTCCACAATTTCATTGTAAGAGATTGGTTTGTTCAATTTGTTTAACTCATCATTGTTCAGTGTGGGTAGCCTATATTTATTTAAGAAATCATCCATTTCTACTAGATTTTCTTGTTTCTTTGAATATAGGCCCTGGTAGTACTTATTCATTTCTTGGAAATCAGTTGTGATTGTTCCCGTGGGGTCTCTAGTCTTGTTTATTTGAGTTTCCCCTCTCCTTTTTTTGATTAATCTTGCCAGGGTCTGTCTATTTTGTTGACTCTTTCAAAGAACCAACTTTTTTATTTATCAATTTTTTGTATAGTAGATTTTATTTCAGTCTCTGATATTTCTGATTTTATTTTTGTTATTTCTGTCCTTCTAGTTGTTTTAGAATTAACTTTTACTTGCTCCTCTAGGTGTTTCCAGGTTTTTTTAAGGTTATTTATGTGCTCTTCTTCTGTCTTTTTAATAAGAGCTCCTAGGGCGATAAATTTGCCTCTTAGAACTGCCTTTCCTGTGACCCATAAGTTCCTTTGTGATGTCTCTTGGTTGTCATTACATTCAAGGAAGTTTTTAATTTCTTTTCTGATCTGATCTGTTACCCAGGAGTTATTCAGAAGTGTGTTGTTCAGTTTCCATGTGATTGAATGTTTTTTGACTTTGACTGCATTGTTCAGAATTAGTCTGACTCCACTGTGGTCTGATAAAATGCATGGGATTATATCAGTCCTCTTGTATCTGCTTAGGTTTTCTGTATGAACTATTATATGATCTATTTGGGAGTGTGTTCCATGTGCTGCTGAGAAAAATGTATAAAGTTTCACCGTTGGGTGGAAGACTCTGAATATCTGTTAAGCCCAGCTGGGCTATGGTATCGTTTAAGTCGATGTTGTCTTTGCTTAACTTTTGTTAAGTTGACCCGTCGTTTGTTGAGAGTGGTGTATTGAGGTCTCCCACTATGATTGTGTTTGACACTATCTTGTTCTGTACATCTAAGAGAGTTTGTTTGACGAATTTGGGTGCTCCCGTGTTGGGGGAGTAAATGTTTATAACTGTAGTATTATGGGCATGGATTGTACCCTTTGCTAATATGTAATGGCCATCTCTATCTTTATGTACTGATTTTACTGAGAAGTTAATTTTGTCGGAGATTAAGATTGCTACTCCTGCTTTTTTGCATGGTGCATTGGAGTGGAAAATTTTTGTCCATCCTTTCACTTGGAATTTGTTTTTGTCTTTGGCAGTGAGGTGTGTCTCTTGGAGGCAACATATGGATGGGTGGTGTTTCTTAATCCAGTCTGCTTCTCTGTGTCTTTTGATTGGATTGTTCAGCCCGTTCACATTTAGGGGAATTATGGAGAAGTGGTCAATGTCCATTGTCATTATTTATTTTTACTTCTAGGTTTCTTTCTCTCTCTTTTTCCCCTTTTGTGGTTAGTGAATTATAAATGTTTGCTTCTTGATGAGGATTCTTGATGTTCTACAATTTGCTCTCGATTAATTAATATTTTTTGTAACACTGGTTTAGTGTGCATGTATTCATAAAGCTTCTCTTTGGAGTGAAATATTCTTGTTCCTCCCTCAAATGTAAATGCTAGTTTTGCTGGATATATCAGTCTGGGTTGGCAGTTGTTGGTCTTCAGGACATCAATGATGTTTTTCCAAGCTTTTCTTGCAGTTAGGGTTTGCGTGGAGAGATCTGCTGGGCTACCCACTGGGCTACCCGCTGGGCTACTCACTCCTCTGCCTTTGGCTGTGGGCTGCTCCACGAGTTGTTGGAGAATCAATCACTCCCCTCAGATCTCAGCCGCCGCCTGTGTTCCGTGTCTGGGTTCCGCTGCTTGCTGGTCTGCTCTGTGCTGGTTCCTGCCGGAGGGAGGGGTGGGGGAGGGGTTCTCACGTTTGAAACTCTGAGAAAGTTGGACGGAAGCTTTATCTGGATTTCTTTTCTGGTTTGAGTCCTTCTCCATTGCTTCTTGAGTTTGTTGTTGTGGATTTCTTAAGGTAGTTGGCTTGTGGGATTCCCTGGTTCTTTTTGTGGGAGAGAGCTAGGCAGCGTCCCTATTGTCTTGGCGCCATCTTCCTCCACATTATTTAGTTTTTAGTTATGTTCTTTTTGGGTGCTAGTTCTGGGACTTCAACTCAGGACTTAGGCATTGTCCCTGAGTTTTTTCTGTTCAAGGCTAATATTCTACTACTTAAGCCACAGCTCCACTTCTGGCATTTTACTGGCTATTTGGAGTTTCATGGGCTGGCTTTGAACTGAGATCCTAAGATCTCAGCCTCTTAACTAGGATTACAGGTATGAGCCTCCAGTGCCCAGTTAGTCATCCATTTTTAGGCACAGTTCCTTCAAGTTTTATTTTGTAACTCCTTTAATTGTACAGCAAAACTGTGAGAAATAATAGCACTTTTTAATGCTTAATTGATCAAAACATGGTTATAAATCCAAAAAATCTATAGCAATAAATTATATGATTATATCTAATTTTGTAATAATTGTATATAATTGTAGCGAAAGTTATAGAAACAATGACTGACTTCATTTTTTATCACATATGTTGTAGAATATATCTGGAGATAGAAAATAAGAAAAAGGTACAGGTCTAGAAACAGGCTAAATGAACTGAAATCCAAATTATAGACACTTCTGTTCCTTAGTGAAAAGACCCTCTGTTTAATCTCCTGCCAATAAGTCTTTCCTTTTTGTGAATGACGGGCATTCAGCTGTCACTCAGAGCTGGGGAAGCACCTCTTTTGATGGTTGCCTGGGAACTTTCAGAGCTTCAGGATAGAACAAAAGGGTAGTCTCCCAGTACAAAGGCTTAAAGGCTTCTTGTTATGGCTCAACCCTTCTGAAGCAACTGGAACCTCCAACACGGATTAAACAAAAGAAGCTGAAACTTGTGAGTGAAAGGCTGGATGTATACAGAATTTCTTATGTTTAAACTTCATTTGCATTGGCTTACTTCCCTATTGGGATATGCCAAAGCAATTTTCATGTTTAATTTTAAGTTAAAAGTACTTAGACAAACCAGGTAGCTGTAGTTTATCCCTGTAATCCTGTCTACCCTGGAGGCTAACACCTGAAGGGACATTTAGAAGCTAGCTGAAGTAGTCAAGTCTATGAGAGTTTACAAATCAAAGAGATTCCACATCCAGGTTAATTGGAGATGGAATCTGGGGGATTTTTTTGCCTGGCCTACCTTCAAATCTTTAATTGCTGGAATTACAGTTGTGAGCCAGCAGTGCCAACAATTTTCAATGTCGAATATCTTTTTTTTTTTGCCAGTCCTGGGCTTGGGCTCAGGGCCTGAGCACTGTCCCTGGATTTTTCTCAAGGCTACGGCTCTACCACTTGAGCCACAGCACCACTTCTGGCTTTTTGCTACATATGTGGTACCGAGGAATCGAACCCGGGTCTTCGTGCATGCTAGGCAAGCACTCTACCACTAGGCCAAACTCCCGGCCCCCCATATGCTTTTTTTCCACCTCAAAGCTAGCTTTTTACCACTTGAGCCATGGTTCTGAAGGTTCAGTGAAAGGAAACTACTACATGGTTTAGGCAGAGAAGAGTTTATTAGGGGGAGAGCAAACTGCCGGCCTGCATGTGATGGAGCAGTGCAGAGAGAGGACAAAGAGAGGAGACTGGCCGGGAGTTTTGCCTAGTGGTTAAAGTGCTTGCCTAGCATGCACGAAGACCCGGGTTCGATTCCTTGGTGCCACATACATAGAAAAAAGCCGGGAGTGGTGCTGAGGTTCAAGTGGTAGAGCTCTAGCCTTGAGAAAGTCCAAGGACAGTGCTCAGGCCCTGAGCTCAAGCCCAGGACTGGCAAAAAAAACAACAGTGGGAGAAATAATAAAAGGCTCCAACCAAAAAAAAAAAAAAGAGAGAGGAGACTGTGGGTAAGTGGGACTATATAGAGAAAAGCGGGAATTATGACCACAGCAGATGCAGAAGTGATCTTAGAGCCTGGGGAACCTTTCACTGTCTGAAGGAGGTGTGACTGAGTTCTTCAGGAAGTGACCTCAGGGGATGAGGAAGTGACCTCAGAGTCTGGCTCACAGTCAGTTAGTTGACTGACAGACAGGTGATTACTGGTTTCAGGCAGGTGATGAGAATGAGGAGAGGGTTATTCTCCCAGGAAAACCTAACAAGTTCTACTTCTGAATTTTCATTTTAATAAGCACACAAGACCATAATTTAGCTGGGTATTGGTGGCTAATGCCATCTCCAATAAACTAGAAAAATGACAAGCAGGAAGCATGGCTCACATGATAGTGCTGTGAACAAGGTGCCCTAAATTCAAGCTCAAATACTGCATTTCCCCTTTTAAGGGGAAACAGAAAGAAAAAAATTCAAGTAAGTCAGTTACTAACAAAGAAGCAATAGTTGAAAAAAATGTCACGTATTACTGAAAGACACATCTTCAGATGAAAACAAAAGATCACACACAAATGTGGTAAAGTGTTACTCTTAAATGAAAAAACAAAAACCAAGTGGGAGTGTAGGGCTCTGAGTTTAAGCCCTAGGATACAGACAGACAGACAGACAGACAGACAGACAGACACACACACACACACACACACACACACACACACACACACACACACACACCAAAAGCAGTAACGTCTCTTAATTCTCCCTAACAACCTTGGATTCTTGAATAAAACAGGCACAGGACCTGCTTAATTTAGTCTTTCTTTATCTTAAGATTTCTTTTCTTTTCTTTCTTTCTTTCTTTCATATTTTTTTTTTTTTGCCAGCCCTGGGGTTGAACTTAGGGCCTGGGCAGTGACTTTGAGCTACTTTTGCTCAGGGCTAGCTCTGTACTACTTGAGCCTTCTGGCTTTTTCTGTTGATATTGTACTGAGGAATCAAACCCAGGGCTTCATGTGTGCTAGGCAAGCACTCTACCACAAAGCCACATTCCCAGCCCCTTAAGATCTCTTTATGTTTCATCTTTACTTCTTTCTGAGCTATTAACCTATGTGTTATCATAGATTGAAGGCATTATTAACATCGGAGGTTGGGGTTTGGTTTAAACTCATCTTAGAGAAAAGTATTTCCTTTTAGTTTGCCATCTGGTACATTTTTTTTTTTCGCCAGTCCTGGGCTTGAGCTCAGGGCCTGAGCACTCTCCTTGGACTTTCTCAAGGCTAGAGCTCTACCACTTGAGCCTCAGCACCACTTCCAGCTTTTTTCTACGTATATGGTACCAAGGAATCGAACCCAGGTCTTCGTGCATGCTAGGCAGGCACTCTACCACTAGGCCAAACTCCCAGCCCAATCATCTGGTACATTTAATTACTCATACTGTTAACACTTCCTATTGATCGGTCTCAGAAACTTTAAGAGAAACCAGCTTGTTAAGTTTTGACCATTGAGTCTGGGCATCCTTTCAAGGAAAGATAGATTTTGTCATGTACTCCCTTCATTGTCCATCCTTGAGATAAATAAAACTTTGAAACACATTTGATGTCAAGAGGAGTCATTTTTCCAAGCGTTTTTCAGGATGGTTGTCTTTTTAAAAAATATCCTTGGTAAGGTTCCAGAGCAAGCTGATTATTTTGAGCAAGTAGGCAAGGTCAGTGGGAGAAGAAGGTTGCTCTTTTGCTTTAGCTTATGTGGGAGTGTGAGGCTTAAAGCAAAGCACACGGTGCTTTTGTGGTTCAAACAGAGTTACTCATCAATACAGTGTTTGTCTTGGAATTCCTGGATACTGTTTTCCATGTCTTATTCTCCCTGAACTACCTTGCATTGGTTCCATTTTTTTCTGCTATACATATATCTCCATTGCCTCAAGCAATGTCTTGAATGTCTGTAGACATTCAAATCATAATTACTGAATAAATCAATGACTGATAGCATGAATGGCTGGAAGTTATTCTATAGGTATAGGTTTTTGTGTGTGTGTGTGTGTGTGTGTGTGTGTGTGTGTGTGTGTGTGTGTGTGTTTGTACTGGGGCTTGAATTCAGAACCTGAGCATTACCCCTTAGTTAGCTTTTTCCACTCAGGACTGATGACCTACCACTTAAGTCACAGCTCCATTTACCACCATTTGCTCGTTAATTAGAGATGAGAGTCTTAGGGATTCAGCTGATTTGGCTGGCTTTGAACTAGGATTCTGCCATCTCAACCTCAGGAGTAGCTAGGATTACAAACCTGAGCCACCACTTCCTGACCCATGGATTTAAGCCACAGGAAAACGTATAAAAAGGAAAAGGAAGGGGACTTTCAGCCTAGAATAGAGAGTTTTAAAATCCAGACACTTCCCCACAAGATCCAGAAAGAAGCTTGAGATATAGTTATCTGAATCAGAGCCTAAAAAGTAATCTTGAGTCCGAATAGATCAGGGAAACATCGTGGTCAACATCAGCTAAAAATTCAGAAACAAGCACTATACTTAGAAACATAGTGGTATTATCTTCTTTGCTTTTCCCCTTATACTCCTTCCTAAGCT
The DNA here is from genome assembly GCF_031878675.1 of Megascapheus bottae. Taxonomy (NCBI): domain Eukaryota; kingdom Metazoa; phylum Chordata; class Mammalia; order Rodentia; family Geomyidae; genus Megascapheus; species Megascapheus bottae. The sequence goes on from NC_143510.1 coordinate 4,398,461, forward strand.
GAAGTATTAACAAAATGAAAAAGAAAAGAACAAGGGCAGCTTTCTCCATCTGACCTCGCCTCCTGTCCCCAAATAAAGAGTGTGCTGTGAAAATTAAGCAACGACAGCATAAAAAAGACATGTATTCTGGAAAAGCAAACAGTTGGGAGAATGATTCCTCTTGGCACAAAATATTTACCTAAAGGATAGACATCTGTCCTCAAAAAATGTACCCTTTTTTTTTTTTGCCTGGGGCTTGAATTCAGGGTCTGAGTACTGTCTTTGGGTTTTCCTCAAGGTTAGTGCTCTACTACTTGAGCCACAGCACCACTTCTGGCTTTTCTATGTATGTTGTACTGAGGAATCGAACCTGGGTCTTCGTGCATGCTAGGCAAGCACTCTACCACTAGGCCAAACTCCCAGCCCCTGCATCCTTTCTTTAAAGGCATGATGCTGTGACATCAGTGATCTAAGCTTAATGATCATTTCAAGCTTAGCAGCTTTTATCAATTAAGTGATAAAAGTATAACACCAAGAGTCAGTAACTGTGCCAGATGTGGAAATAAGGAAATACAATTATCCTAGAATAACTTGAAGTCAAACCTTGCTTCTATTATACATACCTCTAATGCCAAATAGTTCTGTGTGTCTCCCTTTGAGTGCCCATGCTCTGTTATAGCGTGCCTCTGCCTTTCCACTCGCCTACTTGCTTCCTCATCAATAAAGCTCTGCCAAGTTTTCTTACCATTGTGACTTATCTGGAAATTCTTATTCTGAGACTGAAGTCAAAGACCTAGGATCTAAAATCCTGTGTGTGTGTGTGTGTGTGTGTGTGTGTGTGTGTGTGTGTGTTGGGGGGTGGGGATCCCTACTTCTAGGGGAGTCTTACAACCCCTCACCTGAAACCAGTGACACACAGTTAATTGTCAGTAACAGTAGCATTATGGTTCAAGTGGTAGAGCTCTAGCTTTCAGGGAAAAAAAAAGCCCAGGGACAGCAGCCAGGTCCTGAGTTCAAGTCTCAGAACTAGCACCAAAGGGGGAAAAATCAATTTTCACTTGGAATCTCAAAGGCAATATTAGGGAAAAAGATTTTTTTCAAATTTTTTTGTTGTAATTAATAGAAGGGTTACATTATATTCACCAGATAGAAGGTTCATTACATCACATACTTTGATAGCCTTTCTCACATCTTGGTCCCCATTTCCCTCCCCCCACCCCACCCCTCATCTTGTTTTCCTCCCTTCCCTATTCGATTTCAAATAACCAATCAGGCATACATATAATATATCAGATAACAAGGTGAAATACTGTAGCAATATGAGATGACCAAGGGACAAGAGATGAGAGATAACATAGTACATTAAGGAAAACAATCACTCATTATATGGCTTTTGTTTCTACATCCTGGTGGTCAGGAAAAAGGATTTTTTAGGTAATCTTTGAACCTTTGATACCCAGTATAAAATAACATACATTGTATCTACAGCTCTAAATACAGTTAATAAATTACATACAATAAATTGTATCTAATTTCCCCTTCCTCAGCTTTCTCACTATTGGAGCCAGTTTTGGGAATTGAACTCAGGGCTTAAACTCAGGATCTGGTTGCTTTCTCAAAGCAGTTTTGCTCAACATTTGAGCCAGGTCCATTTTTGGCTTTCTGGTGGTTAACTGGAGAGAAGAGTCTCATGGACTTTCCTGTCTGAGCTGATTTTGAACTATGATTCTCAGACCTCAGTCTCCTGAGTAGCTAGGATTATAGCTATGAGCAACCTGTTCCTATGTTTTATCTACTTTTAAAGAGCCTGGATCTGGCACGACTGTCTTTGGAGGCAAAGTCTTATGTATTTCAGACTTGCCTTGAACTTGTGTTCAATCATCCAAAGTGCTAGGAATACAGGCATGGAACCATTATGCCTGGCATACATTTTAAAATAGATTTTAAAGTAAAATAAACAACTTTAATAGTACCCATAGAATTGTGAAAAGGTAAAGAACAAATTGGATGAGTAACATTAAAATTGAATTGAGCCTAGTATTGGTGGCCTTCCCCTCTAATTCTAGCTACTCCAGGAGGCTGAGATCTGAAGACTGAGATTCAAAGCCAGCCTGGGCAGGAAAAATCTGTGAGATTCTTATCTCTAATTCATCACTAAAAAATGCATAGAGTAGAGCTGTGGCTCAAGTGGTAGAGGCATAAAGGTGACTAAGAGGGCTGGGAGTTTGGCCTATTGGTAGAGTGCATGGTATAGTGATTGCCTAGCATGCACAAAGATCTGAGTTCGATTCCTCTGTATCATATAGATAGAAAAAAAGCCAGAAGTGGTTCTGTGGCTCAAGTGGTAGAGCTCTAGCCTTGAGAAAGCCCAAGGATAGTGCCATGTCAGGCATAATATGGGAATCTGGTTTCAGTGGCTCATTTCTGTCATTTCAGCTACTCAGGAGGCTGCGATCTGACTGAGAACTGAGATTTGAAGCCAGGCTAGGAAGAAAAGTTCACTAGACTTCTCCCTAACCAGCCAATCAAAAAAGCTGGGCAGGAAGTAGGCTCAGGGGTATTGTTCCTGCTGTGAGCAAAAAGCTGAGGGAGTATGAGGCTCTGAATTTGAACCCTAGTATCAACACAAAGAAAAGGGAAAGAAATGAAACAAGGAAGGAAAGAAGGAAGGAAGGAAGGAAGGAAGGAAGGAAGGAAGGAAGGAAGGAAGGAAGGAAAGAAAGAGAGGAGACAGGAAAGTGGAGAGGAAGAAAGGAAAGAAGGAAGGAAGGAAGGAAGAAAAAGAAAGGAAGGAAGGAAAGGAGGGAGGGAGAAAGAAAGGAAGAAAGGAAAGAAGAAAAGAAAGAAGGAAGAGAAAAGAAGGAAGGGATAGAGAAAGAAATTAAGAGAAGGACTGGGAATGTGGCTTAGTGGTAAAGTGTTTGTCCAGCATGCATGAAGCCCTGGGTTCAATTCCTCATTACCACATAAACAGAAAAAACCAGATGTGGTGCAGTGATTCAAGTGGTAGGGCAAAAGAAGTTCAGGGCCAATGTCTAGGCCCTGAGTTCAACTCCAAGACTGGCCAAGGGCGGGGGGGGGGGGGGGAGATTAAGAGAAATATAGTTAAACCATTATTAGTTTCTTTTTAAAGTTCCTTTAAATCACCAGTATTCTTTATTTCACTTTGCATTCACAGGTTCTTTTAATTCAATTCTAATCATAATTACTAATTTTAAGAACCTGAAATTTCATACAATTATATGTATGTAAACACACATATGTGTATGGATCATAGAGAGAGAGAGAGAGGGAGAGAGACGTATAGAAAGAGGGAGAGGGCCGGGAGTTTGGCCTAGTGGTAAGAGTGCTTGCCTAGCATGCACGAAGACCCGGGTTCGATTCCTTGGTACCACATGTTTAGAAAAAAGCTGGAAGTGGTGCTGTGGCTCAAGTGGTAGAACTCTAGCCTTGAGAAAGTCCAAGGACAGTGCTCAGGCCCTGAGCTCAAGCCCAGGAGTGGCAAAAAAAAAAAAAAAAAAAAAAAGCAATGGGCTAGAAAACAGACAAAGGAAGACCAGATCTTCAATCAGCAGACATGGAGAAAAGAAGGTTGATATTGTTAAACACATAAGAGAGAGAAAAGCAGGTTCTTTACTAAAAGAGGCTAATTATCATTTCAAAGTTTAGTTCTAAAATATATATAGATTTTAAAAAAGAACAAAACTGAAAAACAAAACAAAACCGAAAAAACAAGGCTACAAAGAATGAGATTGCAATGAATGTCTTATCCCTAACAGCCTGTCAAGTCTGGTCCTGCACAGTTAGTTTAAAAAAAAAAATACTCCTCTGAAGCACTTGGCTCCAGACTTTGGCTCCAGACCAGCATGACTTAATAGCTGTAATTTGCATTTGAATACAATTAACTGGGCCAGTACTCAGAGGCTAATCAAGCTGCCTGCAGAACACATATGCTACAAACTCAACAAAAGTTCAAAGCAATGGAGAGCTCTCATTCTCACAATTTCCCATAGGCATGATATGCAGATCCAAAACAAATGCAATTTAAGTTTTCATATTTTGGTAGTAAGTATACACAATAAATCTTAATTTTTATATAATGTTTTATTATTACTTTTTGTGTGTTTTTCAGTACTGGAACTTAAACTCAGACATCGGGTGCTGTTCCTTGGCTTTTTTACTAAAGGCTGGTACTTTACCACTGGAGCCATACCTTCTCCTGGACTTTGCTGCTGAAGCTGGCTTTGAACCACAATCCTCAGCTTTCAACCTCCTAGAGTAAGCTAGGATTATAGGCATGAGCCACCAGCACCTAGCTAATATTTAACTCTTAATAAAGAAAAGTTATGTCACAACTTTTGTAGATGTGATTTATATTGTTCTATAAATCTAAAGGCAATATAAATAGATACAGAGGAAAGGGAAAACTCCTTAAATTCTTACTTTCCCACTCAGGAATGACTCTTACCAATAAGCGGAAATGAGACAATGTGAAGAAAATATGTAGATAGTTGAGTTTAATTATTAGAAATGCTATGAATCTTTATAAAAATTAGCAAAATGTTAATAAACTGTTTTAATCAAAAGTAATTACTACTATAAGGAGTTAAGAAAGTGGAGGTGTGGCTCAAGTGGTAGAGTACCAGTTTTGAGTGAAAAAGCCAACATGGAGCATGAGTCTGTGAGGCAGGCCCTGCTAGCAGCATATAGACACACAGGAAGAAATTTTAAAAATGGAATTTAAGGGGATTGCGGGCATGGCTCCCACCGTAGAAAGCAAGTGTCAATTACTGAGCTTGAGTTCCCTCTCAGAAAAAAAGAAAGAAAAAAAAGAATTGAAGCTCATCTTTATTAGTACTCTTTTATTAGCTTTTAGATGCAAACATTTATAGTGTAAACCAAGATTTTTTTTTATTTTTATTTTTTTTTGTGGGTCATGGGGTTTCTGGGCCTGGGCACTGTCCCTGAGCTCTTCAGCTCAAGGCTACCGCCCCATCCCTTGAGCTACAGCACTATTTCTGGTTTTCTAGTGGTTAATTGGAGATGTCTCAGGTTCTTTAGTGAACCTTGATCCTCAGATCTCAGCCTCCTGAGTGGCTAGGATTACAGGCTTAGGCCAAGATTTTTTAACCCCAAACAGTTAAATACTTATAAAACTAACAATGGAAAGCAAACAGCCTAGGTTCAAAATACATGATTTTTTGTTTTGTTTTTTAATATCTACTACTAACTTACTGTGCAGTGTGTGTGTGTGTGTGTGTGTGTGTGTGTGTGTGTGTGTGTGTGTGTGTAAGGGGAAGGGGAACTACTGATTGATTGCCTTCTATTCTCTGTTAACTACAAGTCAATGGGATGGATTACAATTGTAGAATGGTTTTCATTTGCAAAATGAAAGGAACACTGCTTATGATTATTTGTTGGTGCACAGAATCTTTTCTTCTCTTGGTGTTCAATACCACCTTTAGTAGATACAATGGTCTGAGAACAGTGTTTCTGAGAACTATAACTACTAGGCAATAGTTTAGCGATGATGAAAACTTGTTTTGTGTTGAAATCAAAGCACTGATTTACTTTTTTTAAGGAATAAGTACTGGTTGTAGTGGTGTTCTACAAATTCTGCCCTTTAGGAACATACAATCCATGAGAGTTAGCAAATGAGAATTACTACCACAACAAAGGTATAAGTAAAATGTCATGGTAAAAAGTTATATATACATGTGTATATATATATATACACACACATATGTATATAAACATATATATTATACATAATCAGTAAAAAGTTGTAAAAAAAAAAAAGAGTATTTTCTAAAACATTTATTTTCCTACATTTTTTTGTTGTTTATTTGTTGTGGGTCCTGGGGCTTGAACTCAAGATCTGGGCACAACCCGTAAGGCTAGTTCTCTACCACTTGAGCTGTAGCTCTACTTCTGATTTCCTGGTGGTCAATTCTAGATAAGAATCTCACAGACCTTCCTGCCGGGGCTGGCTTCAAATTGCAACCCTCAGATCTCAGCCTCCTGAGTAGTTAGGATTTCAGGTGTGAGTCATTGGTGCCCAGCTTTGTTTGATTTTTAAAGCTAGGCCATAAATAAGAATAACATTTTGACAGAAGTTATTAGAAAGGCTTCTCATATATACAATTTGGAGAAATTATGATACCTATTTTCTAGAGTCAGTAATTGAAATAATACATGACAAGCATTTAACAGAGTACACTAACTTAGTACAATATTCCAATAAAGAATTTTTTTGTTGTGATGAGAAAATCTAGAAAGCAAAACAAGACTTACTGAAAAAAATTGATATTTGTGATTGTAGGATAAAAGGTGACCTTCTTAGAGTCATTTTCAAAAAGATTTCTGAGATGATGGTTGTCTAGGCATGTTTTGCCAAAACCAGTTTTTTACTAAGGAATTATAATCAGAACTTTTTATATTTTAATCCTTCTGCTAGCCACAAAAAGGAACTTTTAATAACTGATTAGCACTGAAAATCAGAATAACTGTGGCTGATGAGAGTGAATCAGGAAGGTCATAATCCTAGAGCAGGTTGTAGTTTCTTTTTGACTGCCTCTTCTGGGTGTGCTGGAACAAATCTTTGTGCCTTTGATGAATATACAAGAAACATCACTACCTGCATATAAAAACACTCCATGGGCCAAGTATTGGTGACTCATTACCTGTAATCCTAGCAGCTCAGGGGGCTGAGATCTAAGGATTGCAGCATGAAGCCAACCCAGACAGGAAAATCCATGAGACTCTTATTTCCAAGTAAGCAACAAAACGTCAAAAAGTAGAATAGTGAAGTCCCATCTTGAGGGGAAAAGCAAAGTGGAAGCACAAGACCCTGAATTCAAACCCTAGTACCTGCACAAAACTAAAACACCATCCATATTTGCAAAGGTAGTTATATTAAAATTAGCTATTAGTAAGTTGTGTATTCTTTGAAAGGTATCATAGCTAGAAACAAAAAAAACAAAATAAAAGCAAAACAAAACAAAAAAACTCTTCCAAAAATTTAATTCTATAAGGTACATGGACAAAATATAATACATACAGATAAGAAGTCTAAACTTAGAAAGGCCAAAGTCACAATCATTCAGCTAATATTTAATGGAAATATCTATGTCCTAGATACCATTGAAGGAGCAACAGAAACATCAGTGAATAAAACAGAAATGATCTCTGGGCCAGGAGTGTGGCCTACGATGCACAAAGCTTTGGTTTTGATTTTTCCGTGATACCACATACACAGAAAGAGCTGGAAGTGCTGCTATGGTTCAAGTGGTAGGGCACTAGCCTTGAGAAAGCTCAAGCCCCTCTTGAGTTCAAACCCCAGGACTGGCAAAAAAAAAAAAAAAAAAGAAAAGAGAAAGAAAAAAAAGAAACAATGCCTAATAATCTCTACTGCCTTGGAGCTCATAGGGAAATGAAGGAAAGAAAACAATAAACAACAACAAAACTAAAAAAAGTATCAGGTAGTGATAGAGCTGGGAAGAAATGAGATAATGGTGAATGCTGTGGGTACAGTACATTGCTCCACAGACAAGTAGGGAGAGAGGGAGAGAGGGAGAGGGAGAGAGGGAGAGAGAGAGAGAGAGAGAGAGAGAGAGAGAGAGAGAGAGAGAGAGAGAGAGAGAGAGAGAGAGAGATTGTACAAATGTCTTTTTCTTGCTGAATGTGCTCTGCTACTCTTGCTTTTCTTGAGGCTTTCATCAAGGCTGAGATCTCTGTAAAGTGGCTAGTCCAGATCTTCTAGATAGGGACCTGCCTGTGTATGGTCCTTATCATCAAAGACAGCTTTGATTGATTGACAGATAGATTGAGGCCATTAGGAAAGACTCTTGAGAGACCCACCACCTACTTTTGCCACTACTTTGGCCTAGAATGCTGCTCCCAAGTCTACCTTCCTTACCTCTTCCTATTCAGGTTACTGTCTCTTAAGAGACAGAGATGTTTGAAAGTGTAATTGCATACCTTATACACTTTCCCATTGGTTTAGATCTTCATATTTCTTTTTCGTTGCTGTTGTTCCAAAGTGTGCTGCTGATTTAGGTCCACATTTGTGTTTCTGCTGAGTGTGTGATTTTTTTGTTGTTGTTGTTGTTATATATACTTGGTCAGTGTCTTTCTTTGGATTGTACCATTTAATCTATTACCCCGTTCTGTGCAAAGCCACATGTTTATTTACAGTAATGTATACAGCAGTCCACAAAGGATTCTCTGTGGCAAAGCTAACAAAGACTTTCCACAGGGCTATTCAAAGGCATGTAGGGCCACAGCAAAAACCACACTGGAACAATGTTGTTAGCAACCTGGGACTGGGAGAAGTTGTTTTTTTTTGGGGGGGGGAGGTGCAGCAGGAAGAGAAAATCGGTTGGGAGATGCTGACTACACAACTCTTTGTGCATATGTGTCTGTATGTCCTGGGGCTTGCACTGAGGAAGGGCCTGGGTACTTGTCCCTGAGCCTTTTCGGCTCAAGGCTAGCACTCGACCATTTAAGCCAAAGCTCCACTTGTAGTTTTTTTGTTTGTTTGTTTTTGATGTTTACTTGGAGTTCAGCATCTAACAGACTTTCTCCTCTGGCTGGTTGGGAACCAAGTTTCTCAGATCTCAGCCTCCTGAGCAGCTAGGATTAGGCCTGAGTCACTTTCACAATTCAGTCCTGGGAACACCGGGCAGTACCAAGGTCCAGTTCATTTTCCAAGGTTGCCAGTGATGGCACTGAAACCCACTGGGGCAGTCAGAATAAATCGGCGGCTGGTAAATGAGGACGGAGGCAGACAGACTCCGGTGGACAAAGGCCAGGAGCCAGGTCAGCGCGAACCCCAAGTCCAGCGCGGGGGAGGGGAGCCGCCAGGCACACGCGGCCTGGGCCGAGGGAAAAGGGGGTCAAAGTCCAAGCTTGCAGAGGGGACACTGGGGCCACGAGGGAGGCACAAAGCGTCCATAAAACTGGGCAGCAGCTGGTCAGCTCCTGGCAGGCTCTGCGGGGATTTGGAAAGGTTTTACGGGGCTGCGTCACCCTCAGAAGTCTGGAAGAAAGGCTCCCAGGGCTGGTGCCCCCGGGGCGCGGGCAGCGGTGCCCTGCCCTCCCTCCAGCGTCCTCCCCGTCCAGCTGCGCCTGGCAGTGCCCGGCGGGGCGTGGCTCTACCCCCCCTCCGCAGGCTGGGGGCGGGCGCTGACGCAGTGCTGGGGGGCAGGGCAGGGCCAGCCGGCTCCCAGTCCTCCCGGCCGGCCGCTGGAGGCCGCGTCCCCACCGGAGGGGGCAGGGCGCACTCACGCGGCCTCCGGAGGCCACCGAGTCGCCGCGTCCCCACCCCTCCAGCCCGAGGGAGGTGCGGGGTGGCCTGGGAGGGGGCAGAGGTGTGGAAGGGAGGCAGGGGTGCGGGAGGGGGAGGGGAGGGGGCGGGCCCGCGCGCGCCTGTCAATCACCTGCGCCAGCCGCGGCCTCGCCGCCGCCGCCGCCGCCGCCACCGCCACCTTTCCATTCAGTCGCCCAACATGGCTGGAGCGCGGCGGAGGTGAGCGGGCCGCCCTTGCCGCGCAGCCCCGCACCCGGGCGTGGCGCCTCTGTGTCGTCGTCGTCGTCGTCGTGCGGACATAGACCGGAGAGAGAGAGAGAGCGAGGAGAGAGAGCGCGAGGCCCAGGGACCCGGCTCGGTTGCCAGCATGTGGGGCGCCCCGGACGAGAGCTCCGTGAGGGTGGCTGTCAGGTGAGGAGGAGCGCGCGGGGCGCGGGGCGCGGGCGCGGGGCGCGGGGCGCGGCGCTCACCGCCCCTCTGCTGAGGCGGAGACACCTGAGTGGTATCCGGGCCGCGGTGGAGGCTGAGGCGGTCGGCCGGTGTCCTCCTGCCGCCTGCCCTCCCGTGGGCCCGGCGCGCGTGGAGGAGGGGCGCCGGGACCCTCACCCTCTCCTCCCACCCTGGACCGTGCCGTGAGGGGGGGGGACGCGGGCCGGAGGCGGCTGTGACGATCGGGGTGGCCCCCTCCCCGCTACACCTTTCAACCGGGTACCCCGACTCCGCAGCCCGCGGGCGAGCGAGCGAGCCACGCTCCCCTCAGGCAGGCTCGGCCTCCCCTCCGGCGGCCCTGGTTTTGTCGGTGGAGCCGGAGCTGCGCGGGGCTGCGCCGTGCGTGCGTGCGTGTGTGTGTGTGTCTGTGTGTGTCTGTGTGTGTGTGTGTGTGTGCGTGTGTGTGGCCTCTCCCCCTCCCCCGGCAGGCGGGAGACAAAGCGTGGCGCTGTCCGCGCGCCCACTCGGGTTGTTTCCACGGCCGGCTGCGCCCTCCAGGGCCTCGGGCTGCGCGCCCCGGGGAGGGGGTGTGTGTGCAGGCGACAGAGCCGGCCTCTGAAGGCTGCAGAGAGGGACAGGACTCCAGGGCAAAATCTGCCCCCCAACATGTGGGTGGAGAGACGCCCGGGGTTCCGCGGGGGCGGTGGGGCGGGATTGGGTGGGGTTCGCGCATCCCGAGCGGGCGCCCAGGGTGCTGCCCGTACTACCTGTGGGCGGCAGACCTGCTGCCTGCGTGGTGGGCTTTGAAACGCCAGCGTTGTAGAACCAGACATGAGTTGGCAGTGTCATTTAGATTCTTCATTTTATTTTTATACACTATAAGAAGGAGAACCCTTGACAGTTGGATCATGGCAAAAAATTTGCAACATCATCAGACTGTTTTTAAAAAATTAATGAAGCATTCATCGTAGAGCCACAGTGTATGGCTTTCCCACAGTGCACGGCTCTCCCCACTCTGAGAGGCCTCTGTTGATTCATTTCTCTTTATTCAGTGTCTTGAAAGATGACACAAATACTCTGCTCTTCCCCCCCAACCCCCCTCCCCCAAACTTCCCCAGACATCCCAGTTTGTGAGACAGAAAAAAAAAATCTTGCACTCTGGAAGGAGGTTTTAAAAACTACGTCCTATGAGCATTACTATAGTTATTTAGTTGCCGGTATATTAGTGACAAATCTTGATTAGATATAGAAATGGTTATTTTATATACATGATATCTTTAATCTACTTAAGAAAATGAATTGGAAACTTCAAATTCAACCCCCCCTATATTATAATATTTTACAGATCAGGAAACAATCACCGGGATAGGTGACAGTTTTATGACTGTTTAGAAAGGCCTGTTATAAAGCTTTGAAGTTCTAGTTCTGTCTTTTGGTTACTCAGGGGCTTTGTATGCATTGATAGATGAGCTCCCTCCTGTCCCCCCTTCATTGATATTAACTTTCTTTTGTCTATACAACTTAATAACTTTGCTAGGGTAAAGGAAGGGTAAGGAAAGGCCAGGAAAGCAGTCTTGGTTAGCAGAATCTAGCATAGAAGGTAAGGAAAGAATATAGACTATGAATTCAAACAGAAATGGTATTTATGGGAATTTGCTTTCCCATAATTTGTACATGTGAATTCTTTAGAATATACTAGCACATTGTGTTGACCATATGTTATGTCTGTCACTGCTTCCAAGCCATGTAAACAGTCCTGGATGACCCTGAGATGATAGTACCAGATAAATCAGTTGTATGTAGTTTTGATATGCAGGTGAGGACTTTGTAGGTGGATATATGTGGGTCTGATTTTGGTAGAGAAAGGCTGTATAGTATATGGTAACAGAACGTAGCAATCCACAGTGTAAGGATTCCATTTGGTGAAATTTTGGACTTTTTTTTTTTTTAATGAAATACATTGTTCTCTGGTCTGAACAGAAATACCCTCTAGACTTATTTTACACAGAATAGATATACCTTTGTTTCACATACCATTTTAGGATTTTTAAGCTACTTGAATATTTGCTTGTTAAGTGTCAGTATTGGGGCTTGAGTGCTGTCCCTTAGCTTTTTCTTTTTAGCTCAAGGCTAAAGGTACCACTTATACCACATCTCCTATTCCACCTTTTTAGTGGTTAATTGGAGATAAAAGTCTCACAGACTTTCCTGCCCTTGACTGGCTTTGAACTGTGATCCTCAGATCTCAACCTCCTATGCCATATATCAGAGTCTGGACTGACTACTAAGATGTTTTATGTCGGGGCTGGGAGTTTGGCCTAGTGGTAGAGTGCCTGCCTAGCATGCACGAAGACCCGGGTTCGATTCCTCAGTACCACATACATAGAAAAAAGCCAGAAATGGTGCAGTGGCTCAGGGTAGAACACTAGCCTTGAGGAAAGCCCAAGGACAGTGCTCAGGCCCTAGCTCAAGCCCAGGACTGGCAAAACAAAACAAAACAAACAAACAAACAAAAAAGATGTTTTATGTCATGTACACATTTGTAACTGTTCACAATAATTTATGGCTTAGATCCTGCTGTGCCTGTTGGCCCTCTTACTGAAGGGGCATCAAAGGATTGGCAGCCCAAGTTCTTAACCATTAACTGTGTATAGGCAAGAGGCAAGAACTTGCTTTGCAAAGTGTTAGTTAACCTAAGGTCAATTACTTCTTCCTGGTCCCAAACTAGTTCCATGACAAAGGAGTGATTTTGACAAGTCATTCATTCATGTCTTGACATTGCTAGAAGAAAAGATAGGCTAAGAAAGAGAAGCCTGAACTTAAATCAACCAGTTATGCTCCCAGAAATGTTTCCAAGTCCTCCAATCTGACTCTCCAATTACAGGTTTCATTTATAGGGTAAAGAAATTAATATGAGCTGGGCACTGGTGGCTTATGCCTGTAATCTTAGCTACTCAGTAAGTTGAGATCCAAGGATCATGGTCCAAAGTCTTGGGCAGGAAAGTCTGAGACCACCTATCTCCAGTTAACCACCAAAAAAGGAGAAAGTAAAGTTGTCCCTCAAGTGATAGAAGACTTGGCCTTGAGCAAAAAAGCTCAGAATCAGCACCTAGACTCCAAGTTTAAGTTCCAGGACAAAAAAAGAGAAAGAGAGAGGGGGAGAGAAAGAGAGAGGAGGGGGAGAGAACAAACAAACAACTTGAAGGGCTAGCAGTACCTGCTTAGCAGGTATTAAGGCCCTGAGTTCAAAATCCCAGTACTGCTACAGACACAACCAAAACAATAACAGACTAATACAAAATATCATTTTACACATACAATCAACCTTTGACCTGCTTTTTCTTCTCAATGAATCATGGAGTGATTTTTATTAATTGGAACCCTTTCATTCTAGTGAGTTACGGAGTAATAGATAATAGCATTGACTCCATTCAGGTAAACATGCAAAAGCTTCCTGGTGCTTGTGTTTTATTAGAGAACTATAAATATAATAAAACCCATGACTGTTATATGTTTCTCAAAACAATGACTTGATATTTATGAATCAGAAAAAGATATTGAACAGAAAGTTTCTCATTTGGGAAGAATGTTTGTAATGTACTTTCTAGGTAGAGTACATTTGAGTTATGTTGTCTTTCATTGGAGTCAATATGGAGTCAGAAGATAGCATTGCTGACCAACCCTGTATGGCTATTTGAATACCTGAATTATGAGTAATGCTACTGAGAAACTAATTTTTTAATTTTAATTTAAAATCTAGTCTTTGATTTGCTTATTGGAAACTTTTTGAGTATTCTTAGAGCACCTTGGTTATATAGATCTACTTTTTCAACTGTAATGCTCATGAAGTCTAAATACTGATAATGTATTTCAGATAGAAGTTTGTTTTCCTGGGCTCTGGTGGCTCATACCTGTAAGTCTAGCCAGAGGCTAAACTGAGATCTGAGGTTCCAAGCTAGGCTGCACAGAAAAAGTTCATGAGACTTTTATCTCCTATTAACCAACAAAAAGATGAAAGTAGAGCCATGGCTCAAGGGATGGAGCACTATCTTTGGGTAGAAAAGTTAAGAAACAGTACTTGGGCCCTAAGTTCAAGCCCCATTTCAGCACACAAAGAGAAAAACCTTGGGTCAAAGTTGATCTACATAGTGACTTTACTCAGTCTGAAAAAAAATGAATGTAATAATTTTGATAATCTTTATATTGATTACATGTTAGAATTTTGATTGCACTAATATTAAGTATTAAAATGAATTTCATCAATTTTTAAAATTATTTTTGTTTTGCTCTGTTGGTTGTAGGGCTTGAACTCTGGGAGCTCTGTCCTTGAGCTCTTCAGCTCAAGGCTAACAAAAAATAAATTGCTTTCTAGAAACTTTAAACATGTATAAACACATATAGCTTGAACATACATAGTTTGCATTTTTATATGTATTGGTGAGCACTGTTACATAATATAGTATAAAATAAAGCTGTTGCCAGGCACTGGTGGCTCGTGTCTATAATTCTAGCTATTCTGGAGGTTGAACAAGCAAGTCAAATGAGCTTGAGACCCTGAGTTCAAGCCCTGGTACCAGCACAAATGAAACTGTTGACAGACACATGAAGATCTTTAACCATGACCTGAGAATACAGAAAAACAAATATTGGGTATCTGCTTTTAGAGTGGTTAGACACACACACACACACACACACACACACACACACACACACACACACACAGTATGGTTTTTTGTTTTAGTTTTAGTTTTTCCAGTCCTGGGGCATGAACTCAGAGCCTAGGTACTATCCTTGGGCTTTCTCAAGGCTAGAGCTCTACCATTTGAGCCTCAGCATTACTTCTGGCTTTTTCTGTGTATGTGGTACCAACGAATTGAACCCAGGGCTTTGTGAACACTAGGCAAGCACTCTACCACTAGGCCATGCTCCCAGCCCACACAGTGTGGTTTAACTGTAATAGTTGTTTTTTTCTTCTTCAAGGTGCTTTGGGACACACAGCTAGGGATCAGAAGGAGTCCATGCAGAACAGTTTGAGATTTCATCTAAAAAATAATTACAAAAGCAAGGCTAGAGGTTTGACTATTGTGGCAGAGTGCCAGAACCTAGAGTTCTAGCCCTGGTGTGAGCAAAAAGAAAGGGTTAGAACTGAAACTTAGATTTCTGATGTTTATTTTTGTGTTCTTCTTTTTTTAAATGTAATTAACAGTTATATTTGCCAGATAGAAGGAGTATTACTTCACATACATTGATACCCCTTCTCATGTTTTTGTCCCATTTCCCTCCGCCCAAACCCTTATTTCTGTGTTCTTAAATGTACTTCTAAGTATTTAAGGATGTTTCATTAATTTCAATTTAATAAGTATCTTTCTAGACACAAAAACATATTTGAAATAAATTTGAAACGATTTAATATTGGTTATACTTAGTCATGCAAAAATTGGACTCCAAGCATTAGGGAAACATTATATCATACCCTATTTGGAATATAAATATATATGTATGCATATCATATATACACATACATATAGACATATATATGCATATATACATACATATATGTGCCTTGCTCACCTTACTCATATGTGTTTGTTTCAGAAAGTAATAGAATAAAAGAGAAGGGGCTGAAGAACCAGCAGATGATGCAGGACAAAAATCATGGAATTTTTGTATGCCTAAAACATATGTTGAGGGCTGGGAATTCGGCCTAGTGGTAGAGTGCATGCACGAAGACCTGGGTTCGATTCCTTGGTACCACCTACATAGAAAAGCTGGAAGTGGTGCTATGGTTTAAGTGGCAGAGTGCTAGCCTTGAGGAAAAAGCCCAAGGACAGTGCTCAGTCCCTGAGTGTAAGCCCTAGGATTGGCAAAAACAACAACAGCAACAACAGCAAAACACCAAAGACAAAGACAAAAGTCATCATGTGTTGATTCTTCTTTTTCAGGTACGGTTTAAGAAGTTAAAAAAATATGGCTAAACTGTTGAGCACCAGGGGCTCACATCTGTAATCCAAATCCTAGCTACTCAGGAGGATGAGATCGGAGTGTGACGTTATCCCTAGGCAGGAAAGCCATGAAATACATACCTGCAATTAACCACCAGGAAGTCCGAAGTGGAGCTCTGGCTGGAGTGGGAGGATGCTAGGCCTGAGTGGAAAAAGCTGAGCAAAAGTCCAAAGCCTGGAGTTCAAATTTCAGTAGACTTGTAGTGCATCTGTTTGTAATTTGTGGCACTGGATAACATTTCCTGTCTCTTGTTTATTACTTCCCCGGAGCTTTAGCCATCCTACCTGCTAATTGGTTAGTATTTTGATGTATAATTATAGGGTAGTGAAGGATGCACTAGAAAATCCAGTTTAGTGAAGCCAGGAAAGCAGAAATTACCTTGGCAGTTAATACCATCATCTGCACAATCTTTTAAGTTCTCATCCATTTTTCCTCAAAAGAAGCTGACTTAGAATCATGATTTCATGTCGAAACTCACCTGTGTGTCTTTGGCTTAAAAATGGCTCTTTTGTGTCAAAAAGTATGGATGAACTGACATCATCTGACTTTTAGATCCAGAAGGAAAACACATCGATAGAAAGACGTATTTCAGATAAAAGTATATGCATACCATATAACATTAGGATACTTCTATTCAGGGAAAACATTTTTTGTTGTTCTATGTAACATTGCCTCTGGAAGGGGGATTTATGAATTCTGTTGTTTATCTTGGTTTCCCAATGGATTAACTGTTTAATCTTCTCAGAGTGCTAAAATAGTTTTCCTTCGGCTCAGGCTTTATTTGAAGCGAATGACAGCCAAGCCAGTGGGGCAATTTTCATAACACTAGGATTATTATTCGGTCTTTCTGAATGTTTAAGAATTATATTTGAGCCTAGTGCTGGTGGCTCATACCTGTTATCCTAGCTACTAGGGAGCTGAGATGTAAGGATCTAAGGGGAGGGGTGAAGCCTGCTAGGCCTGGAAACTCTTATCTCCAGTTAACCAGTTCTAGTACTACTTTGTAGTTAGGGATAAGGGATTTTTCTGCTTAGGTTAACTTGGAACCATGAACATCCTATTTCAGCTTTTTAGTAGTGAGGGTAACAGGTGTTATACAACTATCTTAGTGGGACCAGGAGTGAGGCCCAGTGGTAGGGTGTTTGCCAAGCATGCACAAAGCCTTTATTATAACAATGTGACATTGAAGCCTATTGGGTTGTAGATATAAAGCAAATAGCTGAATGAGCAGCCTGGCCTGCAGAACTCTCAGGATTAACTTTGGGATCAGTCTTCATAAGTGGCCATGCTTTTCCATCTGTTTCTTCAGCAAGAACAAGAACCAAGGGGGTTGGTGCATGGCTCAGATGGTAGGATGCCTGCCAATGTGCTCAAAGTGTCTGGTAGTGAGTTCTAGTCCTGGGCTCAGAAAGAAGTAAAAAAAAAAACAAAAACAAAAACAAAACAAACAAACAAAAAACAAGAAAAATATCCAAATGTTCCTGTGGGCAGATGAGGCTCATGGACTCACCATGGGGCCAGGAAAGACCAAGACATAGCACTCTGTTTCTCTCAGTAGTTGCTAAGATTTCTTCTTTTACTTGTCTTTTGGTGCTCTATTGGGGTTAGATCTCAGGGCACTTACAGTTTTTAAGGAAGTACTCTTATCACTTGAACCACACCCTCAGCCCTGCTTGCTTTTAGTTTGTTTTTTCAGATAATATCTGGGTTTTTGCCTGGGGCTAACCTAGGCCTTTATCTCTGACTCTTGAATAACTAGGGTTTCAGACCTACACTACCTGGTTTAGTTTGTTTGTTATAGTAGAGCTTTGGTAACATTTTGTCCAGACTGGCCTGGAGCCATGATCCTCATGATCTCTGCCTTCTGTGTGGTTGAGATTACAGAGGTGTGCTGCTGTGCCCAGCCTCAGGATTTTAGTTTGTGAAATTAGATTTACCTTTATTGTCAACTTTGGAGAGCTGCATCTATCAGGTGTTGTATTATGGATCTCTGAATATGAACAAATAGTAATAATAATTATTATTATCCCCCCCCCCCCGAAACCTCAGGGATTGAACTCAGGGCCTGGGCACTGTTCCTAAGCCTCTCTGTGCTCAAGGCTAGTACTCTACCATTTGAGCACTGTGTCACTTCTGGCTTTTTCTGTGTATGTGGTACCAAGGAATGGACTCCGGGGCTTCATGAATGCTAAGCAAGCACTCTACCACTAGGCCAAACTCCCGGACCATGGTAATAATTCTTATTTTGTGCCTGTCCCAGACCTTAAACTCAGAGTCTGGATGCTGTTTCTGAGCTTTTTTCCAAAAAGATAATGTTTTACCCCCTGAGGCTTCACTTCCAGTTTTTTGCTTGTTAATTGGAACTAAGAGTCTCATGGACTTTCCTGCCTGGGTTGACTTTGAACCAAGATCTTCAGATCTGAGCCTCTTGAATACTTAGGATTACAGGCATGAGTCACTGTAATGGACAGAAATTGTAATTTTTACAGTAGACTTTTTTTTTGGTCACATCTACAAAGTCAGTTAGGAGTTGTTCTCTTTTGCTGTTTTGGAATAAAGTGCTTTATATATGTATAGTAGGTTGAATTCATTTATTCCTTATTGGTATACTGTATTACTTTATTGATTGTTAGGAGTTTTTAATATATGATTGAAAGAAGCCTAGTCTAGTCAATTTCTTCAATTATTTTCAATATAATTGTTTCAGTTCTTTTTTTTTTAATGAATTGTCTTGAAGAAAGGATTTAAAAAAAATTGTAGCAAGCAGGAGTTCAAAGCTGGAAGTGACACTGTGGCCCAAGTGAGAGGGCGGTAGCCTTGAACTGAGGAGCTCAGGGACAGTGCCCAGGCCCAGAGTTCAAAAAAACAAAAAACAAAACAAAAAACAAACAGGTGCACAGAACTATCCAGTTAATGATGTGTATGTATAGTATTGTTGTACTAAGGAGGTATAGGGTATCTGTCTCCTCAGCTCCTCCTTATGTGATCCTTACATGTCCACTGCATGCGGAAGTCACATAAACATCAGAAACCTGCATTAGTCTTGCTTCTTGCTTGTGATAGGCTTGATGTTGGCTGTATAGTTTTCCATCTATCTCAGTGGATTTGGGAAAGGATATTAAAAAACCAGACAACCATGTGAAAATACTCAGAAAATGCTATTTCCACCGATGTATGTGGTAATATTACTAAAAATTAAATTCTGTATGAATAATCATGGGCATGTTGGGTATATTCCAGACCTTAGCGACTGGACTAGTCATTCTTTGATGTGGAACCCATGGTGAGTTTGCAAGGTGCTTTGAAGGTACTTGATTCTGTTCTTTGGCTTTTTGAGTGTTTCTTATTTGTACCACTATGAGCGATACAACAATGTGTATAAGTAGTTCCCCAAACTTTACCCTTCTACCCTCCCAGTTTTCTTCTTGTTATAAATATATAAACCACATATTATAACCAATACCACCTTTTTCATATTTAGTAGAATTCACCATTTAAATTCTTTTCCCATACAGGTTTTCAACTGGTACTTTTTTTCCAAGTTTTAAAATTTTTATTTATTTATTTTTGAGTACATGAGTTTTGTTCTTTTTTAACTTAAATTTTATTGTAAAGATGATGTACAGAAGGGTTACAGTTATATAATAAGGTAATGAATATATTTTTGCTCCTCCTCCTCCTCCTTCTGCCAGTCCTGGGACTTGAACTCAGGGCTTGGGCACTGTCTCTGAGCTTTTTCTTTTCTAAAGGCTAGCACTATAACATTGAGTTACAGTGCCACTTCCAAGTTTTTTTATGTATATGTGGTACTGAGGAATTGAACCCAGGGCTTCATGAATGCCAGGCAAGCACTCTACCACTAAGCCACATTTCTTTTAGAGCAGTGTTACCCATTCCCTCATTTTCTTCCACTCCCTCCCCTCCACTCCCTTCTCCCCCAAGTTGTAAACATAGTGTTTCCAACCTAGTATCCAAAGAATATCTCTGTTACTTTGGTTCACTTTTGTCCTACCATTTCTGTGATTCCCTTTCCCTTCCCCAAATCAGATAAACTTATATACAAGACAAAGGTACAGAAGTCAAAAACAGTGATGACAGGGAATAAACTAAAAGGGGGAAAAATGAAAGAAATAGTGGTGAACAGTGCAAAAAAAAAAAATCCCCAAACCTTCTTATTTCCATTTTTTGGAGCTGATTTAGATAAGCATCATTTTTTTTTTTTTTTTTTTTGCCAGTCCTGGGCTTGAGCTCAGGGCCTGAGCACTGTCCTTGGACTTTCTCAAGGCTACAGCTCTACCACTTGAGCCTCAGCACCACTTCTAGCTTTTTTCTATGTATGTGATACCGAGGAATCGAACCCGGGTTTTCATGCATGCTAGGCAAGCACTTTAACCACTAGGCCAAACTCCCGGCCCATAAGCATCATTTTATGTGGTCATATCCACATAGTTATTGAGTCATTGTGGTCCTCTGCTAAGAATCTCCTAGATATATTCTAGTTATTATGTATGAGGCAAAACTTGCAGCCTATGTATGTTTGATATGGTCTTTAGTATTTTGTAAAACTACTACTGTAGTAGCTGGGTGCTGGAGGCTTACATCTGTAATCCTAGCTATCCTGGAGGCTGAGATCTGAGGATAGTGGTTTGATGCCAGCCGGGCAGGAAAGTCCATGACACTCTTTTTTTTTTTTTTTCTAAATAATCCACAAAAAAGCCAGAAATGGAGCTGTGTCTCAAGTGGTAGAGAAAAAAAAAGCTAAGTGAAAGCGTGAGGCCCTAAGTTCTGGCACACACCACACACAGACACACACAGACACACACAGACACACAGACACACAGACACACAGACACAGACACACACACACACACACACACACACACACACACACACACCATACTGCCATATGCTTTACTTTGTGATAGCAATACTTTTTTTTTTTAAATCTGTTGTGGGGCTTGAACTCTGGGACTGGGTGCTGTCCCTGAGCTCTTCAGCTCAAGGCTAGCACTCTTACTACTTTGAGCCACAGCACCACTTTCAATTCTCTAGTGGTTAATTGGAGATAAGAGTTTCACAGACTTTCATGCCCTGGCTGGGTTTGAACCTCAAGCCTCAGATCTCAGCCTCCTGCATAGCTAGGATTACAGGCCAGAGCCATTGGCACCTGGCTAACACTACTTTTGAGTTATACTGCTTTCTACTAGTTTCACCCTAATATAAGAGGATAGAGACTAAAATGAGTTATAAAAATAAAACTTTTCCCTCTAATTTGGCTGTCATTTGATTTCTGGAACTATTGCTAATATTTTTCTTTTGCACTAGGTTAAAGATTACTGTAAGAAGTAAACCAAATAACAATGACACATTCACGATACGTTTACATTTTTTGTTCCCTTGCTTTGGCATGTAGAGCTTATGGGGTCAGGCACCTGTAACACTCATTGGCATAGCTACTGAGCTTAGCTGAGGGGATTTTTAAAAGAAAACTGGTATTTAGAAGCAGGAAATATGTTGTGCAAGCCTATTCCATAGATCTTCAAATTAGCTTTTAATTTCATAAAGAAGTTACTCTTATTCAGTTTTTATTCTATTATTGCTATAGCATAATCACATTAGGAAAGGAATCAGAACAGATGAGGAAAACAGGCAGTCATAATTCCCTTCCCTAAATATTACAATTAGCATTTTTAGTAATATATCTTTTCAATCTGTTTTTATATGTGTACTTAAGCTTTGTTTTTGTTTTTTTTTTCCAATCCTGGGCTTGGGCTCAGGGCCTGAGAACTATCCTTAGGCTTTCTCAAGGCTAGAACTCTAACACTTGAGCCACTTCTAACACAGCACCACTCTGGCTTTTTCTGTGTATATGGTACCCAGGAATTGAACCTGGAACTTCATGCATGCTAGGCAAGCACTCTACCACTAGGTCATACTCACAAGCCCTGCTTTTTTGTTTGTAGTTCTTGTTTCTTTCTTCTTCCCTCCCCCCTTCTCTCCCTCCCTTCCTTCTTTCTTTTCCTTTACCTTTTTCTTTTTCTTTTTGGTGGTGGTACTTGGACTTGAACTCAGGGCTTACATTCTCTTTTAGCTTTTTTTCCTCCAGGCTGGCACTCTACTACTTGAGACACACCTTTGTCTTTTTGGTGCTTAATTAAAGATGAGTCTCACAGGACTCCCTGCTTGGGATGGCTTTGAACTGAGATCTCAGCCTCCTGAATCACTATGAGTGGCTTGAGCCACTGCAGCCTGGCTCTGTGACACTTTTAAATATCTATCTAGGCATTGTCATACAATGCTTCTGAAATTTAACTTGCCCATTTACCTTGAGTTTGGCAATGTATTCCATTAGTCTCAATTATATTCTTAATCTAGTTTGTTACATAAGCATAATTGGATCTCTCTTTTACAGCAGATTTAGTTCTTGTTGTTAAGTACAGAGCTTCTTTAATTGGCTTTGGTTCTTAATTTTGTATGAACTTTCCATAACTCATAATTTTTTCATAATTTTCCATTTATCTTTTGTATGTATTTTGTGATTACCACTTCACATAGGTTAATTCAAGGATGTTTAATGACTTCACACCTGTAAATTTGTTTTGTTTTTGTTTTTTGTTTTTTTCCAGTCTTGGGCTTGAAACTCAGGGCCTGAGCATTGTCCTTTGGCTTTCTCAAGGCTAGATAGAGCTCTACCACTTGAGTCACAGGAATTTAAACCCCAGGTCTTCATGCATGCTAGGCAAGAACTCTTGCCACTAGGCCAAATTTCCAGCCCCTGAGCATTTTTTTGGACACCACTTTTGTGGTCTGATTTTTTATATATTTCAATATTAGAATGTTTTGCTCTATTTAAAAAATAAGATAAGGAGATTATATATTATTGGGGTTTGAACTCAGGGCTTTATACTTGATAGAAGTTGATCTACCATTTGAACCGTGCCTCCAGTGTTTTGTGCTTTGGTTAGTTTTGAGAAAGGGTCTTGCTTTTCTCCAACCCGGACCACAATCTTCCTGTACTTTAAAAAAAAAAGATCTTTAACACTAATGAAAAACATCTCCAGCCATGTACAATTTTCAAGCTGTATTTATAGCTCAACGAATATTGTAAGTCTACATGGGCCAAATAAATGGAAATAACTCAATATATTTGTTGTGAGAATTAAAAATGTTGATAATATGTTAAAGTCCTTGTATTTTTTGTGCTCAGTAAATGTTTTAAAGATTATAATTATGGCTATAATTTTTTTCTTGGCTCTTTATTTTCCATGCTGGTGCTAGGGCTTGAGCTTAGAGCCTGGACACTGCTCTGAGCTTTTTAGTTTAAGGCCAAAGCTCTACTTTCCACTTTTTTCTTAGTTGTTAATTGATGAGTTATTCAGGCTTGTCTGTCTGGCCTGGCTCCAAACTGTAATTCTTGGGTCTTAGTCTCCTAGCTAGGATGGCAAGTATGAGCCACTGGTGCCCGGCCCTTTATTTACTTACTTTTTAATTACTTTTTTTTTTTTGCCAATCCTGATGTTTGAACTCAGGGCCAGAACACTGTCCTTGGGCTTTCCTCAAGGCTAGTGCCCTACCCCTGGAGCCACAGCACCACTTCCTGCTTTTCTATATATGTGGTACCGAGGGGCTTCATGAATGCTTGGAAAGCACTCTACCTCTAGGCCAAACTCTTGGTCTCTAAATTACTTTTTGAAAAATGATCTTCAAGTAGTTGTGCAAAGGGGTTACCCTTCAACATGTCAGTTTGTGAGTACAATGCTCCTGGATTGATATCATCCCCATGACTATCATTTTTGTTATTACCCTTTTTTTCCTCTAGCAGAAGACAAAAATGAAAAGTGGAAAAAGGATCAAAGTGCTTATTCAATGATTCTGAACTCTGATATAAGAACACAGGCTAAAACAACAACTGTCTTCAGTAAATTTCTCTTCATCTAAAACTTCCAAACTCCCACACCAACTTCTTACTTAGGGGAATCTAGTAATTGGTTTTTAGAACAGCCATTGTCTATAGCATTTTCCTTCTTTTTCTTCTTTCCTTCCTTTCTTTTCCTTTGTGGTGGTACTGGGACTTAAACTGAGTTCCTTGCAATCTTGCTTAGGTTCTTCTGCTCAAGGCTGGCACTGTACCACTTGAACTGTAACTCCACTTCTGGCTTTTTGCTGATTAATTGGAAATGGAGTCTTTCAAACTTTTCTGCTTTGGGTTGGCTTCAAAGTTTAGTCCTTAAGGTCTCAGCCTGCTAAGTAGGTAGGTAGATTAGATAGATAACAGGTGCAAGCCAACTGTACCCAGCTTAGATTCCCATTAGATTGCCTAATAACATTAATATAAAAATGATTCTCTTGGTGCTACCATGACTTACAATATAGATGTAGCAATAGTTTGGCTTTTAAAATTTTTATTTACTTATTTGTCTGTCATGAGACTTAAACTCAGAGCCTGGGTATTATGTCCCTTAGCCTTTTGTCCAAGGCTAGCGCTCGACTGCTAAGCATTGCTATGTCTGGCTTTCTGATGGCTAATGGGAGATAAGAGTCTCATGGACTTTTCTGCCTGAGCTGACTTCACATCATGGTCCTCAGATACCATCCTCCTGAGTGGCTAGGATTGGTGACTTGAACCACTGACACCTGCCACACCTCTTAATTCTTTACCTGATAGAGAAATGGACTATTACATCTAGATGACCCCATTGATAGGTACACTGATGGAATTGCATTCCCCCCCTTTCTGTTTATCTCTAAGGACATAGTTAGGGGTTACTTATTGATTTCCAACGGCTTACTTGCCAAGGTGAGCTGGCTGGCACGTTAATTCTTAAACTTCTTTAGTGTATTGTTTAATGTATCATTAACCTGAGTATACTTCTACTTCTACTAACATGGTTCTTTCTAAGATCCCTCACCTACATGCAGTGATTAGATACACACAAGATTTATATATAAACTCTAAGGGAATGTCTCATTATTTCTTTGTGGCAAATCTAACATAAAGTAGCTTCTAAAGATTTGATTGGAACTTCTTCTAAAGAGTTCCTTTGCTTACTTAAGAAATATTAAATTGGGTTAATATTGAAATATAAGACATGGAAATTTGCATATATTAGTTACCAGGGTTAAAGAAGAAAAAAAATCAATGATAAATTTGACTTTCTTTCTTAGTAAATATAAAGTCCTTTAAAATACTTCTTTTAATACTTAAAAAATACTTTATTATTTACCTAATAGTGCTGTCAAATTATTTAACTCAATGACTAGTTTTGTTTGCACTGAAAGCAAATTTATGTGAAATAAGATGTCAGCAAATGAAACTTAAGTGATCCTGGAGCAAAACAAAACGTGTTTGTGTTGTAAAACAACATGTTTAGAAGACAAACTTGACTGGTGGTGAGGATGGAGCCCAGGTATATGACTTTAGTTGGTCACCAGTCAGTGACTGGACTGTTGAAATAATAAAACCTCTGTGACTTTCACAAGTTGCCTTACTGTGAGCACTGTGGTGAGAAATGAACCTAGAATGTAGACGGTAAAAAACTGAATGAATAGCTGAAGATGACTAAGAAAGCTGTGCTTGGCTATCTTTGAACCAGCCAGGTGATGGCAGTTCACGCCTGTAATCGTAGCTATTCAGGAGACTGAGGTCTGAAGATGGAGGTTTGAAGCCAGCCCAGGCAGCAGTGTCCGTGAAATGTTTGTCATCAATTAAACACAAAAAGGCCAGAAGTGGAACTATGGCTTGGTGCCAGACAGTGCCAGCCCATGTGGCTGGATCAGAGTGCCAGCCTTGAGTAAAAAAGCCAGGTACAGACCCACAGACACAGACAGACAGACAGACAGACAGACAGACAGACAGACAGACAGACAGACACACACACACACACACACACACACACACACACACACACGCACATGAACGCACACATGCATGCACCCCAAGGCAGAAAAATTGTGTTAGGTGTAAGCTTTTAAAATAAGGTTCACACTCATAGTTAAATTCTCTACCCTTAGAATATAAATAGGCTGCTGCTTCTTCTGCTTCTGCTTCTGTTTCTGCTGCTGCTGCCTCTTCCTCTTCCTCCTCTTCCTCTTCTTCCTCCTCTTCCTCTTCTTCCTCTTCTTCCTCTTCTTCCTCTTCTTCTTCTTCTTCCTCCTCTTCTTCTTCTTCTTCTTCTTCTTCTTCTTCTTCTTCTTCTTCTTCTTCTTCTTCTTCTTCGTTTTCTTCTTCTTCTCCTTCTCCCCCTCCCTCTCCCCCTCCCTCTCCCTCTCCTCCTTCTCCTCCTCCTTCTTCTTCCTTTCTTCTTTCTTCCTCTTCTTCCTCCTCTTCCTCCTTTTCCTCCTCTTTCCCATTCCCCTTCCCTTTCCCCCTCCTCTTCCTCTTCCCCATCCTCCTTCCCCTTCTTTGCCATTCCTGGGAATTGGAACTCAGTGCCTGAGCACTGTCTTTGGGCCTTCCTCAATGCTAGCTCACTAACATTTGAGTCACAGCGCCGTTTCTGGTTTTTTATGTATGTGGTACTGAGGAGTAGGGCTTCATGCATGCTAGGTCAGCACTCTGCTGCTAGGCCATGCTCCTGGCTAAATAGGTTCTTATGTATCATAGTTCAATAGTTTTCTGTATATGTGGCTGAGAACTATATTGTCTGTCTACCTGGAAAAATAGATACAATAACAGGATTTTTTCCTTTCCAGAGCTATAATTTTAGACTTTTTTCTTTGGACTATAAAATGTTTATTTGCACATTTCAAAACTTTCTTTTTATAGTTGAATCTTTGAAGATGAACTTTGGTGTTGAAAGTAATGCTGTTGGATTTTAAGTTCAAATCCGTTGTGTTCCATGACTCACTGTGAAGTGGCCATGGTGTAATGCAAACCTATGGAAAATATTGTTACAGCTTTCTATGACTCAGGCCCTACACATCAAACAGGTAATGCCTCACGTGTGTGCATTACAGGCTGAGCAAAAATATAAAATGAAAGTTATTGTGGAAATGGAGCTATGGCTTAAGAGGTAGATCACCAGCTTTGAGCAAGGAAGCTAAGTGACAGTGCCCAGTCCCTAGTAAAGATGCACAAAACAAAAAAGCTATTGCTCCAAACTCATTGTAAGTATAGTAGAAGGTTCTTAAGTACATTCTGATAGCAAAGTGAGTAAAAATTTAAGGACAATAAGTAGATCCCAGCTCTGGGCATTCCAGTTGAGTTCATGTCAGTTCAGTGCCCTTCAAATTACTTCAATTAATTTTGTTAGCTGTTGCATCTCACAAAGTTCAGCTGCCTAAAGCACATTTTGAGAAAACTTTCTGGGCACCGACACTTGTGATATGTATGAAATTGAAATAAACAAACAAACAACTATTGGAAAGGTTTATATGGGGAGCTGATGGCTTGCACCTGTAATCCTAGCTACTACTCAGGAGGCTGAGATCTTGGAATCTCAATTCAAAGCCAGTTCAGGCAGGTAAGCCCAAGAGATAAGAATCTCCAGTTAACCACTAAAAGCCTGAAGTGGAGCTGTGGCTCAAGTTGCAGAGCCCAGAGGCCTTGAGCAAAAAAGTCAAGGGATAATGCTTGGGCCCTGGGTTCAGGCCCCAATACCAGCACAATAAAATGAATGAGTGAATAGATAAATAGAAGTACTTTGATAAAAACCATGCCCTTGGGGGAGAGGCAGGTGAAATTTTCAGTTGAGAGTTTTCTAATTAAAAAAAAACAAAAGCATCATTTAGATGTATTTGTCAAGCACTTACATGCCAGAAGCAACATCTCTAAACTTTAACCACTCTGATGAAACTTTTACACTCCTCACAATAATCCTCCACTTTGGGTAGGTTATTCTCTCTGTGTCAGTGGAGGCTTTGGGAAGTTAAATCAACTTGCCTGTGGTGACACAGGTACAAATATTAGGGCTATATTTGAATCATACCTCTGGCTGCATTCTAGCCCTAATCATTCCTCTATATTATTGCTGCTGGATGATTTCAAGCACACATCAGGGTAGAGATGTTGAGGAAGGGAGAGTTCAAATATAAGGCCAAATTAGTGGACATATGTAGCACTCTTAAATGACTTTTGGAGGTACGTAGATACTGGAGATTTAATGTAGGGCCTTGTGTTTGCTAGGCAAGTGCTCTACCACTTGTGCCATACCTCCAATCCTTTTGCTATTGTAGTTTGTCTTTCCCATTAAGCGTTTCATTGCCACATTTGCCCTTGTCCAGGCTGGACTTGGTGTGTGATCCTCCCATGTTCAAATCCTGAGCAGCTGGGATTACAGGCATGCACCACCACACCTGACTGAATGTTACTCTACTTTGGAAGTTGGGCATCTGATAGAGGAATCAGTCAGATGAACTTTTTCAGCATTTTAAGTCAAAAAGAAACGTTCATAAATGCCTGCTTTTGCTGGGGGCTGAAGATGTTGCACTAAGTTGGGGGGGAGGGAAAGACTATTCTGAGAGTGATAGTGTTCCACCCTGTTTTTGATTTGTTAATTCCCGGTTCCTATTTCCTTCTTACTCTTTTCTCATGCTCAAAGCTTCTTGACCAAGTGAAATAGCTTATTTTTGTGCCATTTTCAGTTTTGTCCATTTAGGCACTGGGAAGTATCACCTGTCTATGATTTGTCAAACAGTGAAAGTAAAGCTTGCTTAGTTGCTATTCCTTCACTTTTTTTTTCTTTTGTATTCCTCCCCTCAGACTTTTCCCGGTGAGTCGCAGACATCACTATATCTTTATTTGTTTATATGCCAGGTCTCTGGAACCCCAGATTTTCTCAAGAACTCATTCATTCTATGTGGGTGTACTCACAGGTGTGGATGGGTCATTCATGCTTGATAGCTCTGCAGAAGTGAGATGTCATGAACTATTTAAGTAAAGAAAACCTTGGGTCACACCTAGTTGGCTTGATAGGAGAGAAAGACATTTTATATCTGTGTCCTTTGGAGAGCAGAAACTGTTCTGTATTAATACCTTTTCCTTATTGACTTACTATATTACAAAATAAAACAAAGAAACCTCTCATAACTATTCTTTTCACTGGTTAAGAAGTAATCAGCTCATGTATTTTCATTCCTTGTCTTTTTCATAGGATAATAAACAAATAGAAGAAAGTTTAATGAAGTCTAAGCAATTGCCAGAAAATATAACCATGACTAAAGAAACTTGTACTCACTTGAGAATTTTTTTCTTTCTTACATAATTTTGGTAGTATTAGATGTTGTGTTTGTACTTGCATTGTGTGTGTGTGTTTAAACTAGGGCTTGAATTCAGTCTTTTCACTCAAAGCTGGTGTACTTCTGGCTTTTTGCTTTTTTTAATTGCAGATAAGCAACTCCTGGACATATCTCTTCAGATCTTAGCTCTCTAAGCAGTTGATGACAGGTGTAAGCCACTGGCACCCTGGCTGTATTTAAGTTTCATGTTATTTTTTGAAATTTAATGCTGTCATATCTTTCATCCCTCCCTATTTTATGATAAAAGAATTCTTTCTGCTATATCTCCTGGTTGTTAGCTATATCCTTCAATGTGTGTCTGAGAAGTGACATACTTTTCATATAATTAATCTTGCCATTTTTCATATATATATATATATATATAAAATCTTGCAATTTATAAGTTGTTTATTATTATTATTTTTTGCCAGTCCTGGGCTTAAGCTCAGGGCCTGAGCACTGTCCTTGGACTTTCTCAAGTCTAGAGCTCTACCACTTGAGCCTTTTCTATGTATGTGGTACCGAGGAATCGAACCCGGGTCTTCATGCATGCTAGGCAAGCACTTTAACCACTAGGCCAAACTCCCGGCCCAAGTTGTTTATTATTTAATGTGTGACTGCTTCAGTCTGTTAACTAATGATAAAAATAGCTATCATTTCTGTAACTTTTTTTGGCCAGTCTAGGGCTTGAACTCAGGCCTGGGCACTGTCCTTGGGCTTTCTCAAGGCTAGCACTCTACCACTTGAGCCACAGCAACACTTCCTGGCTTTTTGTATATATATGTGGTACTGAGGAATTGAACCCAGGGCTTCATGGATGCTAGTTGAGCACTATACCACTAGGCCATGCTCCTGGCCCACTAACATTTGTATAACTCTGCAGAGAATGAACCTTTCTATTTTCTCTTCTGAATCTTAGTTAACGTATGTTACTCCTATTTTAAATATGACAAAATAGACCTGGAGCATCAGAAAATAGTAACTAGAAGAACAGGGATTTGAATGAGGGATTCTGTCTTAAAATCACCTAGATTTTTACTATCCTCTTCTCCCTATTTCTTAGGCTGCCTCTAATTCTATACTGGTAATAGATTTTTTTTTTTTCCCTTAACTTTCTTTCCTTTGGGTTTTTTTTTTTTTTTTCCGGTCCTGTGGCTTGAGCTCAGGGCCTGAAGCACTGTTGTCCTTGGGCTTTCTCAAGGCTAGAGCTCTACCACTTGAACCACAGCACCACTTTCAGCTTTTTTCTATGTATGTGGTACCGAGGAATCAAACTCAGGTCTTTGTGCATGCTAGGCAAGCACTTTACCACTAGGCCAAACTCCCGGCCCTCCTTAAGGTTTGTGTGTGTGTGTGTGTGTGTGTGTTTGTGTATTTTTGCTGCTCTACTGATCTTTCCTGCCTAGTTATCTCTCTATACCCCTACCATTTGAAATTAAGCCATGGAATGCTTGGCAGGTTTCTCATTACCCTACAGTCTAGACAAAGTCTGTCCTTAAAAATCAACTCGGAGCTTCAGAGGCTCAAGGTCAGCATTGTCTTTATCTTTTTTATTTTTTCATTTCTGGTGCTTAGTACAGGCATGAACTTATTTTGCTGAATGAATTCAACCTTTCTTCTTGGCCCTTCAATAGCTTGATTCCAGGAACTGAACTTTTGACCCTACTTTGTATTGCCATTCCAATAATTTGTACTGTCAGTTGATCTCAGTGTCTTAGTTACCGCCTGTGTTTACCTCTTAGTTCATCATTCAACATTCCCTTGAACTAACATCAACAACAAAACAACACTTATATTCATAGACTGTTGAACATAGACCCTTCTCTACAGTAAACAATCTTTATTAATAATTAGCTTCTCAGTCTTCAGGACAGTGATTAATTCATAAGAGGCCTTCTGTATGTATTTGTTGATTGACCGTGAATTTTTGTTACACATCAGAATACATCTTTGTGGTTGAGTCTCTGATAGCTGCTGACATTATCTGCCTGAGGGTAACTGTTCATGTGCTCAGAATTCTGCCTACTGCTTGGCTTCACATTTCTGATATGCTCTGCTTATTTTGGTTCCTGCATAATCTAATCTGCCTGCACAAATAAATTTCTTCTATGATGCTGCTGAGGTCCTGCAGTTGTTGAGGCCCTTGGGACATTTTATTTCTTCTGTGTGTGTATGAGTGGTGGGCCTTGAACTCAGGCCTCATACTCTTGCTTGGCTTTTACATTTTGCCACTTGAACCACACCTCCACTTTTGACTTTTTACTGATTAATTGGAGATGGGTCTCATATTTATCTGTCCAGGCTGGCTTGGAACCAGGATCCTCAGAACTTAGCCTCTGAGTAATTTAGGATTACAGGCATGAGCCACCTGCACTGGACTAGCAAGGATTTTTAAAATAATTTGTGTTAGGGGCCGAGAATTTGGCCTAGTGGTAGAGTGCTTGCCTAGCATACACAAAGACCCAGGTTCGATTCCTTAGTACCACATATATAGCAAAAAGCCAGAAGTGGTGCTGAGGCTCAAGTGGTAGAGTGCTAGCCTTGTGAGAAAGTCCAAGGACAGTACTCAAGCCCTGAACCCAAGCCCAGAACTGGCAAAAAAAAATAATAATAATTTGTGTTAGTGAGTTCTTGTAGGTTTTAGTCTGTCAGAATTCAGTTTGCTTTCTTGGAACAAAGGTGTGAATAGTTGGCCTCTGTCTGAATACACATTCTATGTGTCCCCAAGGAACCTCTTGGAAAAGTTTTCTGCCTGTTCAGAGAGACTCAGGATTAGGTGTTGCTGTTTTGTTTAAGTGGAGTCACATTGGCTAGGTAGGGGCAGAGAGAAGAACTGATCAGCTGATTCCAAAATGGGAGTGAAACTGGACATGCGATGTAAGATACACATTTCTTTAAACAGAAGACAAATATATTTAACTATCATGCTTATTTTATTCTTTATAATGCCTTTTGAAGTATCATTCTCATTATTATTATAATTATTTCCAGCCCCCAGAACTTTCACACTGTGCTCCAGGCTAGCGCTCTACCACTTGACCCACAGCACCACTTTTTTTTTTTTTTTTTTTTTTTTTTTGTGGGTCATGGGGCTTGCACTGGTCTGGGCTCTGTCCCTGAGCTTTTCGGCTCAAGGCTACCACCTTGAGCCAAGCCCCACTTCCCATTTTCTGGAGGCTAATTGGAGATAAGAATCTCAGGTCCTATTTGTATAATACTTCTGGCTTTTCTGTTTATGTGGTACTGAAAATTTGAACCCAGGGCTTCATGTTTGCTAGGCAAGCAGTTTACCACTAAGCCAAATTACCAGCTCTCATTTGTTTTAAAAGATGAAGTTTAGGGGCCGGGGGTTTGGCCTAGTGGTAGAGTGCTTGCCTAACATGCACAAAGATCTGGATTCAATTCCTCGGTACCACATACATAGGAAAAAAAAGCCAGAAGTGGTGCTGTGGCTCAAGTGGTAGAACTCTAGCCTTGAGAAAACACAAGGACAGTGCTCAGTTTCTGAGTTCAAGCCCCACAAGTGGCAAAAAAAAAAGATGAAGTTCAAAGAGCTGATTACAATTGGACCTAAAAATTTGATGAAAACTCCTAAAATTCTTGCCACAGGAATACAGTAAATGAGGGCTTGGCAATTTGAAATTTCAAAGTAACTAAATAGGCTTTCCTAAGTAGTAGGAAGGTCAATTTATGCTTATTTGTTTTTAGCTAAATTTTCTTAATTTTTTTATAAGTGTGATAGTTTTTCAGAACTCTGGTATGTTATATAGATTGTTAAAATCCAGACGTAGTTTGAGTAAAATTAAACATATCTTGAAGGGCCTGAGGTGAGACTGAGGCAGTTTGGAAGTAGGAATTTGCTATTCCTCTAGTTATAGCAAGCACACTAATTATAATAAATGTATCACCAATTAATTTCCATCTACCGATGACAGAGGAGGCTTAACCTAACAACTTGTTTTTTATTTGTTATCATGGATCTTTATTAGCAAGTACCTCAACATTGAATAATCTTGTATAAGCCATGTACTGTTGACTCATGCCTGTAATCCTAGCTACTCAATAGGCTGAGATCTGGGGATTAGTTTGAAACAAGCGTAGGCAGGAGTCCATGAGACTTTTATCTCCAATTAACCAGAAACAAACAAACAAACAACAACAACAACAACAAAACAAACCCTGGAAGTTGAAGTGTGGTTCAAGTGGTAGAGTTTCAGCCTTGAGCCAGAAAGCTAAGAGGCTTTGAGTTCAAGTCCCAATACCAGCAAACAACAACAACAATACCAAGACACAAAGATTTTACTGTAGCAGGTCTGGCTTTTCAGTTGATGCTGATGTTTGAATAGCAAGGCTATAAGGTATAAATTGTGCCATTAAATACCTGATATTTCCTCTGAAGAGTTAGTGTATAACTTTATGAAATGTTTAGATAATACTTCAAGGTCCAGGTAATTGAGACCTAATCCGAGTATGGACAATATCTAGTCTAGAAGTCGAGATTAAGGCCAGATCATCACAGACAAAAAAGCAAATAGAAATTGCTTCATGGTAAAAGTAGAGTTAAGGTAGTTTTTGAAGAAGGAGAGATAGGAGATGGAGAGGAAAACAAGAAAGGGTTTAGAAAGAAGAGAAGCAGGGTCAAAGACAAAAGATGATTCTGAAAATGGTAGTGACTTTTCTGGGCCTTTCCCTCCCCCGCCCCCCCCCCCACCAGTTTGCTTTCAGGGTATGACAGATATCTTTGGAATGGAGAAAAGAGAAAGAGAGGAAGGTAGCTCAATAATTTTCTTATTTGTCCAACCAGCAGATGAATTTTGTTTGGCTTTGTTGTTGTTTCTGTTGTTTATTTCTAGTTTTTTTCATATATTTTTATTGTAATTAATAGAAGGGTTACATTATATTCACCAAATAGAAGGTACATTACTTCACAAATATTGATACCCTTTCTCATGTTTTGGTCCCCATTTCTCTCCACCCACCCCCTGCTCATCTTGATTTCCCCCCTTCCCTATCCTATTTCAAATAACCAATTAAGCATATATAAAATATATCAGATAACAAGGTGAAATATTATAACAATATGAGATAACCAAGGGGACAGCAAAAGAGATGAGAGATAACATAGTACATTAGTGACAACAATCACTTATTATATGGCTTCTGTTTCTATAACCTGGAGGTCCTTACATTTAGCGTCATACTATATAGTGTTTATTTCTAGTTAAATTGCACTGTGGTCAGCTCTGTGAATTTGTTGAGACTTATTTTTATAACATAGCATATGATCTGCTTTGGTAAATATTATAGAGTGTTTCACCGTGTTTGATTTTATCTATCAAATGCCAATTAGGTCAAAATAGTTAATAATATTAACTAAATTGATATGCTACTGTGTGTGTGTGTGTGTGTGTGTGCATGTGTGGGTGCGCGCGCATGCGTGCAGGTTGGGCTTGAATTTAGGGCCTTCACTTTTTTAGTCAAGGCTGGTGCTCTACCATTTGCGCTACAGCTCCACTTCTGGCTCCTTGGTGGTTAGAGATGAAAGTGTGACATACTTTCCTGCCCAGACTGGCTTTGAATAGTAATCCTCACATCTCAGTCTCCCAAGTAGCTACCGTTCCGGGCATGAGTCACTTGTGCTGTTTACTGAATTTTTTTTTTTTTTTTGTCTCTTGCTTTATTAGTTTCTGAAAGAAGTGAGTTAAATTCTCCAAATATAATGGACTCAGTGATTTTATTTCATGTTTTCTTTGCCAGTGTTTACTGTTTAGAGTTATAGCCATAGGACTGAGTGGAGCTAAACCTGGGATTATTTATTTATTTATTTATTTTTGCTAGGCACAGTCTTATTAGTATTTATTTCCCAAAAGAAATCTTTATACTTTCACTTAAATCAAGGCTATCTCCAAGTAGAAAGCGCTGAAGACTTATCCCCATTTGACTTTTGGGGTAACATACCATATTTGGCAAGGAAAAAAAAAAGACTTTAAATCAATTAATAACCAATAGGATTTCGATGCCTAAACATAGGTTTAATACGAAATATTATTTATTTTTGTTTTATGGATTCTTATATTAATGTCCACTGCTGCTGTAGTAATAAATTACTGACTGGTACCAGCACACATTTTACTTTTCTTTTAGTTCTAGAAGTTAGAAATCCAAAATAAGTTTCCTTTGACCTAAAAGCAAGTACTGAAAGGGATTGTAGAAACCTTTCCCCTTCTTCCAGTACTGTTAATTTTGCACATACTAGTGGATTATCACCCTTCACGTCTACATGTATGTTACCTTTTCTCTTAGAAAGACTCTTGTGAACCAAAGGGATATGCAGGGTAATTTTCTCATCTCAGAATCTTTGCTGTCTACGGCCATACCACCCTGAACGATCTCGTCTGATCTCGGAAGCTAAGCACGGTCAGCCCTGGTTAGTACTTGGATGGGAGAATCTTTGCTGTAGTCATGTTTGCAAAATTGCGGAATCTATCAGTAACATCTTGGGATTAGTAGCCTTTTTCTTTGGTTGGTCATGGGTCTTGACCTCTGGACCTGTCATAGTAGCCTTTTAAATACTGCTTCTACTCCTTTTCCTCTCATTTCTTTTTTGCTTTTTATTGATCAGTCATAGAACTTTGCTATGGTAAATAGTGCTGCAATGAACATTGTTGTGCTAGTGGATTTAGTATGTCCTTGTTTCTGGACAATTGGGTAAATGCCAAGTAGTGGAATTGCTGGGTCATAGGGGAGGTCTATGTTTAGTCTTTTGAGGAATGCCATACTGCTTTCCATAGTGGTTGAACGAGTTTGCACTCCTACCAACAGTGTAGTAGTGATCCCTCCTGGCCACAACCCCTTCAGCATCTGTTGTTATTCGATTTCTTGATCCTGGCCATTCAAACTGGGGTGAGGTGGAATCTTAGAGTTGTTTTGATTTGCATTTCTTTTATGACCAGAGATGTCGCGCATTTCTTCATGTGTCTGTAGGCCATTCTTATTTCTTCTTCAGAGAAGACTATAAGTCTTTGGCTCATCTTTTGATGAGATGGTTGTTTCTTTGGAGATTAGTTTTGGAGTGATTCAATTTTTTGAGCTGTTGATATATTTTAGATGTGAGGCCTTTGTCCGTTGTTTGGTTAGTGAAGGTCTTCTCCCACTCTGTAGGCTTTCTCATTAGTTTGCTAGCTATGTCCTTTGCTATACAGAAGCTCTGCAGTTTAGTGCAGTCCCACTTGTCCAGATTTTCTCTAGATCAGATATTTTCTACTGTTTTTTTTTTTTTTTTTTTTTTGCCAGTCCTGGGGCTTGAACTCAGGGCCTGAGCATTGTCTTTGGTCTTTCTTGAGGCTAGAGCTCTACTAGTTGAGCCACAGTATCACTTCCATCTTTTTCTATGTATGTGGTACCAAGGAATCGAACATGGGTCTTCCTGCATGCTAGGCAATCACTCTACCACTAGGCCAAACTCCCAGCCTATTGATTTTTTTTTTTAACTAACCAAACATATTTCTATTCTCCAAGCTATTCTGAGATCCCAATTGTGTGTGTGTGTGTGTGTGTGTGTGTGTGTGTGTGTGCATGTATGTATGTGTGTATAATTATTACAATTTTTTTTTGCCAGTCCTGGAGACTCAACTCAGGTGTGCTTTCCTCAAGAGTAGTATTCTACCACTTGAACTACATACCACTTCCAGCTTTTCTATCTATGTGGTACCAAGGAATAGAACCCCGGTCTTCGCAATTGCTAGGCAAGCTCACTTCCAGTAGGCCAAACTTCCCACCCCTAGATATTTTTTCATCTTAGAATACCCATTTAATTAATTTTTTAGATTCACACTTTTCTCTTAAAATTCTCTTTCACTCTTTTTGTACAATTTAAAATGTATTTGCAAGTTATTTTATTTATGTATGTTTTTTACAGTGCTGGGGATTGAACCCAGACTCTCATATATAGTAACTGAGTACACTAGCACTGATATACAACATCAACTCTTGTAGTAACTTCATTAGTTAACTAATGTGTAGGTCATCCACTGGTTTGTTTTTATTTCTTGTTTATTTCCTTTTTATTTGACATGTTTTTCTTTATTCATGTCTTCTTATCACTGATCTTATTTTAGTACAATGTATAGAAAATAAATACTATGAGATTTTTTTTTTCCAGTGGGGCATCAGTGGACTGAAAAATCACTGTGAATAGTGTAGCAGAATACCCACTTATTACTTCTGAAGGAATTGAGTAAGAGAGTATTTGTTAAAATGACCTCAGAGTATAGACAAATTATGGGTTTTTTTTTTGTAAAACTTGCTGAGAGATAGACTAAGCTGTGTAACTTTGAAGAAGTTACTTCACCTCCAGATGCCTTCGTTTCCTCTTTTCTAAAGTTAGATAATTACAGCATATATCCCTCAGAGTTATTGTGAGGACTAAATGAGTATGTTTGGCTGCATAGTAAGTGTTCTCTGTGTGTTGGCTGTTATTTAATGAGGAAGGAGGATAGATGATTGGATTTAGTTGCCTGACAGTCCCTAATTGTCTTTTGATTGTGTGTTTTCAGGGATTGATGAAGACAAATGCCAGAGCAAAGGAGATTCAAGGGAGGAAATAGAAACATTAAAAACAGTCCATGCTTTGAGATTTTTTAAGGGAAAATTAGACAAATTTGTTAGTTAGAGGGGGGAAAATGAGTTTAAGAGAAAGAGTAAAGTATTAGTTCATAATAATTATGAACTAAGGGCCTTGCACTTTCCCTTAGCTTTGTTCACTCAAGGTTGGTGCTCTTCCACTCTACCACTTGAGTCACAACTCCACTTCTGACTTTTTCTTATTTATTAGGGATAAGAATCTTAAAGATGTTCTTGCCCAGGCTGGTTTTTAACCTCAGTCCTCAGCTTTCAACTTCCTGAGTAGCTGCTGGATTACAGGTGTGAGCCTCCAAACTGACAAGACTGATTTTGGTTTGGAGTAGGGACTGTGTATTCATTCACTTAAATAGTGTGGACAGCAGACACAGAAAATTTGAGAGTGGGACAATCAAGTTTTATTTTGACAGTTTGTACCTCTCAGTGAAGTGAAAGCAAAACGAAGTTATGAGAGAGGCTGGAGGAATTGGAGTAGAAGCAACAACTTTGTTATTTTGAACAATGGGTGAGTGAATTACCTTAGAATCTAATATTTCTTTTGCTGCTGCTGAAGGTCATCTGATTTTTGTAGTTATTAATTAGTTAATCAATTTAATTTTGTGCCAGTACGGGGCTTGAACCCAGGGCCTGAGAGTAATCCCTTTGCTTTTCCACCCAAGGCTGGTTACCCCCCAGTTGAGCCTCATCTCCACTTCAGGCTTTTTTGATTAATTGGAATTAAGACTCTTAGGGATTTGTCTGGCTGGGCTGGCTAGAATTGTTCTCTTCAGATCTCAGACTTCGGAGTAGCTATAGAATTACAGGTGTGAGCCACCAGTGCCCCATCTTGGAATTATAAATTTAATATAGGGATTGTGGAGGTAAGAGAGGAAAAGACTGGCAGGACACTCAACAATTTTGAGAAGGAATGTAAAAAAAAATTGAATTAATCTGTTCAACCTAAGGAAGGAGGACAACTGGCTTCTTAAATCTACCTGTCTTGTGTTGTACATCTCTGTTGTGATACACCGCTTAACAAATGATAAGTGCCAACGGATTGCCAGCACCCCAGAACCTCTCCCCTCCTGAGGAGGTAATGAACACTTGGGCAACATTGTAGCTTCAGTAGATGTGAACATTGATTTGACATTAAAATTTATGCAGATGCAGCCAGGAGTGGTGGCTCACACCTGTAATCCCAGCTACTCTGGAGGCTGAGATCTGAGGATCAAGATTCAAAGCCAGCCCAGGCACAAAAGGACCTGAGACCCTTATCTCCAATTAACCTCTTGAAAATGGGAAGTGGGGCTTGGCTCAAGGGTAGGGTGGTAGCCTTGAGCTGAAGAGCTCTGGGACAGCGCCTAGGCGGATTTCAAGCCCCATGACCCACAAAAAACAAACAAACAAAAAACCAAGAAAACTTATGCAGAGGCAAATGGACTTGGAATCATTGAGCATCTCTTTAGTTTCTGTGCTGTGCTTTTCAAATTCAGGTCCTTGAATTCCTTGTTTATAGATTCTACTTACTATGGTGGAAGAGGTGGGTGCCTAGGAAGAATACAGTCACACTTGCTTTTCTTTTTATTATCTTTCAGTAGTTGTACAAATGAGTTGCCATTTAACAAAGCAGTTTATGAACACAATGCATCTTGGCCAGTGTGACCCCTTTCAACATTCTTACCCACCCCTCTCAACTTACTCCACAGTTATTTTTAAAAAAGGTGTAATATAAAAAAATGACGTAAAGTGTTGAAACAAGATGATGATGATGATGATGATGATGTTGATGATGTTTGTGATAATGGTAGTGGTGGTGGTGGTGGTCCGGTTGTATGGATAGGAAGTGGAGTAATAGCTTTTTTTTTTTTTTTTTTTTTTTTTTTTTGCCAGTCGTGGGCTTGGGCGCAGGGCCTGAGCACTGTCCTTGGACTTTCTCAAGGCTAGCACTCTACCACTTGAGCCTCAGCACCACTTCTGACTTTTTTTCTATGTATGTGGTACCGAAGAATCAAACCTGGGTCTTTGTGCATGCTAGGCAAGCACTCTACCACTAGGCCAAACTCCCGGCCAGAGTAATAGCTTTTTGTAAAAAACAAGAAATAAAATATGTACCAGACACTGGTTGCTCATGTCTGTAATCTTAGCTACTCAGAAAACTGAGATCAGAGGATGGTGGTAGATCAAAACCAGTTCAGGCAGAAAAGTCTGTGAAGTAAGTACTTATCTTAAGTTAATGACCAGAACTTGGAAGTAGAGTTGTGGCTCAAGTGGTAGAGCATTAGCAGTGGGCAAAAATGCTAAGAGACTATGTCCAGGCTCTGAGTTCAAGTCCCAGTACTGGCATACCAAAAACAAAAATAAAACAAAAAAAAATCCTCTCAAAACGCAACCAACTGGGGCCGGGAGTTTGGCCTAGTGGTAGAGTGCTTGCCTAGCATGCACGAAGACCCCGGCTCGATTCCTTGGTACCGCATACATAGAAAAAAAGCCAGAAGTGGTGCTGTGGCTCAAGTGGTAGAGCTCTAGCCTTGAGAAAACCCAAGGACAGTGCTCAGACCCTGAGCCCAAGCCCAGGACTGACAAAAAAGCAAAACAAAACAAAACAAAAAATCCAACTGGGGCAGGAGTTTGGCCTAGAGGTAAAGTTCTTGCCTAGCATGCGCGAAGATCCAGGTTCAGTTCAT
This sequence comes from Megascapheus bottae, assembly GCF_031878675.1. NCBI lineage: Eukaryota > Metazoa > Chordata > Mammalia > Rodentia > Geomyidae > Megascapheus > Megascapheus bottae. The sequence goes on from NC_143510.1 coordinate 4,438,700, forward strand.
AGAAAAAAGCCGGAAATGGTGCTGAGGCTCAAGCGGTAGAGCTCTAGCCTTGAGAAAGTCCGGACAATGCTCAGGCCCTTAGCTCAAGCCCAGGACTGGAAACAAACAAACAAACAAAAACAAAAGCAAAAACAAAAACCCAACCATAGAATATGTTTCATAACTTTCATGTTTCTGTTAGAATTTAAAGGTCTTGAGTGATTTTTGCTTTCTTTGATTTAAACATGAGTTCCTACTTTGTGAATGGAGTAAAGAAGGAATTGGTTTTTTGAATGCAAAATAAGATGTTAATCACATATACAGTGTTGGGCTTTTAACTGTCCTCTTACTCTTTTGTCTATTCCTGAGTGAATTTGTTATTTTTCTATTGCATATTTTTTTCTATGGTCTAGTTAAGAATGAACCACTCTGGTTTTAGTCATCTCAGTGAACAGGTAGCCCTCTGTTTCAAACAGAGAAACATCTGTTCATAAGAAGCATACAGCAATGTAAAACTATTTTTAGTAGTTTGTTTTGGAACTTTATACACACTTTTATAAAGGAAAAAAACTTGTAGGTTTTTTTGTTTCTTAAATGTTAATGTAAGAAATATTAAAAAAAACTATGAAACTTTTCAAATGCATTTTATTTGACAAATACTATTTAGGTATTTTCAGTCCTGTAATTTTGTTAGATGGCTGCAGTTTAGGTAAGTTCTTATGCTTGTTTTATGTAAGAATTAGAAAAACTAAACATTCTTAAAAAGGTTGTAGTTATTTTGGTAAAGACTTCATAAAATTGTATATTATTTTCTAATTAATCTCTTAAAGAAGATTAAAGGATAAACTCTCAGGCTGGGAGTTTGGCCTAGTGGTAGTGTGCTTGCCTAGCATGCACAAAGACTTGGGTTCGATTCCTCGGTACCACATACATAGAAAAAACTGGAAGTGGTGCTGAGGCTCAAGTGGTAGAGCTCTAGCCTTGAGAAAATCCAAGGACAGTGCTTAGGCCCTGAGCTGAAGCCCAGGACTGGGAAAAAAAAAAAGATAAACTTTCTACTCGAGTTTAACCACACAAATAGCTGTAAATTTTCCATTATGAGTTTTCATAGCTACACACTATTTTTTTTTTTAATTTAAAAAAAGATCCTCAAAGCAAGGCCAGGTAGGGAGGAAATCCTTTAGGAAAATTCACCTTCAACAGAGGAAATGTAGTACTGTACATTTGAGGTTTATGTTGCTATAGTGAGGAATCATATAATATTGGAATAGTATTAATATTTCTGATGTAATGCAATATGAAAGTATAACTGATAGTTTTCCAAGAGAAATAACTTTTAAAGTTCTGTCATTTTCTTTTATCTTCTTTTTTTGGGGGGGTCATTGGGCTTGAACTCTATGCCTGGGTGCTGTCCCTGAGCTCTTCAGCTCAAGGCTACTGCCCTACCTCTGGAGCCACAACCCCTCTTTGCATTTTCTAGAGATTAATTGGAGATAAGAGTCTCTGTTCTTTAGTGTCTGGGCTGGTTTTGAACAAGATCTTCAGATCTCAGTCTCCTGAGTAGCTAGGATTATAGGCGTGAAACACTGAGTCCAGCCAGTTCTGTCATTTTCTTAAGAGTATTTATATAAAACTCAATATAAGAACATGTAAGAAATCAGTTTTACTATTAACTTACTGAAAACTTGCTTTCAGAACTATTGACTGTGAATCTTTACATTGCTATCTGTGTCTTCAAGCATATTGGTCCTATTTCATTGCAAGGGATAAATATCATTTGTGCTAAATAGCATTCGAAGGTAAGGGAGAATATTTATGTGTTATAGCAAAATGCCTATTACATATTTCCTATTGCTTTTGGATTTGCTTTTTCTAAGTTATGAAAAAAGGCAAACAACATTATTTTTGGCACTATTTAAGGTAGCAAAGCTAATACCTAAAACAGGTTATCCTTTCTTAACTAAGCATATTTTTGAAGTTACTAAAAATGCAATAATATTTTCGTATGATTATATCCACGCTCCAATCAAGTTGTTCTCTTTCTGGTCTTGTTTGTTAATGAGTTTTCACCATTGGCCAGTGGTGCTTACATATTAGAATCTTGTGGGTGCCTGGTAAATATGTAGATTTTCAAACTTACCTTGAGTAAGAAGTTTCCTCTTATGAATCCACATGCTTAATAAAATGATTAGAACTTGTCTGGCTCTTTGAGAAACTTTCTCCAGGGGCCATTTTATGTATGTATGTATGTATGTATGTATGTATGTATGTATGTATGTATGTATGTATGTGTGTATGTATGTATGTATTTATGTTGTTGTTGATGGTCATGAGGCTTGAACTCTGGGCCTGGATACTGTCCCTGAGCTCTTCAGTTCAAAACTTCCACCTTACCCTTGAGCCACAGTCCCATTTCCGATTTTCTAGTAGTTAACTGGAGATGAGTTTCATGGACTTTAGTGCCAGGGCTGGCTTTGAACCTCTGTCTTCAGATCTCAGCTTCCTGAGTAGCTAGGATTACAGGTGTGAGCCACTGTGACCAGCCCATGTGTCACTTCTTTAACAGTAACTCAATATCAATTCAGCATTAACTCAATTTTTAACAAGTCCTCATTGCTGCTGCTGCTGCTGCTGCTGTTGCTGCTGCTGCTGTGTGTGTGTGTGTGTGTGTGTGTGTGTGTGTGTTGTGTGGTGGTACCAGGGTTTGGACTCAGGGTCTGGGCACTGTTACTGAGTTTTTTCACTCAAGGATTGAGCTCTACTACTTGAGCCATAGCTCCACTTCTGACTTTTTGCTGGTTGAGATCAGAGACTTAAGATATTTTCCTGTCCAGACTGGCTTTGAGCTGAGATCCTCAGATGTCAGCCTCTTGAGTACCTAATGGCTTAAAAGAAGCAAAACTTGCCTTGTACAGGTAATTCTAGTTATCTAGAGGCTGAGATCCAAGGATGATAGCTTGAAACCAGCCCCAGAAGGAAAGTCTATGAGCCTCTTATCTCCAACTATCAGAAAGCCAAATGTGGAGAGTAATAGCTTTGGGCTTTTTAAAAAACAAATTCATTTTTTAAATTGTAATGTATAGAGAGGTTACAGTTATATTTGCCAGAGAGTAGGTGCCTTACTTCTCACACATTGATACCCCTTTTCATGTTTTTGTCCCCATTTCCTTCACCTCACCCCCTCCCAATCATCTTGTTTGCCCTTTCCCTTTCCTATTTCAAATAAACAAATAAACATATATACAGTAAAAAGAGAAATAATATAGTATATTAACAACAATCACACAAGATAAAACTTTTTATTTCCATATCCTGGAGATCCTTTCATTTATCCTCATTCTATATGACCTTACGTGTCTAGATTTTGTGATATTGTAATCCTCTGCTAGGAGAGTCCTAGATGTGTACTAATTATTACAAATGAAGGAAACCATTGAGCCTGTTTCCTTTGGTTCTGGCTTGCTTCACTTACTATGATTTTTTCTAAGTCTTTCCATTTCCTTACAAATGGGCCGATGTCATTCTTTCTGATGGCAGCATAGAATTCCAATTACCACATCTTGATCCAATCATCTACTGAGGTACACATGGGTTGGTTCCATATCTTCACTGTGGTAAATGGTGCTGCAGTGAACATTGTTGTGCTAGTGGATTTAGTGTGTCCTTGTTTCTGGACGATTGGGTAAATGCCAAGGAGTGGAATTCCTGGGTCATAGGGGAGCTCTGTGTTTGGTCTTTTAAGGAACTGCCATACTGCTTTCCCTAGTGGTTGAACCAGTTTATACTCCCACCAACAGTGTAGTAGTGATACCTCCTTAGCCTTGGGCTTTTGGCCCAAAGGACAGCTACAAAGCCCGGAGTTCAAGCCCCAGAACCTGCACAAAAGAAAATACACACACAAAACTAACAAAACATGGCGACTAGGACATCGTTTTATTTAACAGCTTTTTAAAGCGCATATAAAGTATTCTCATGTGTTAGACTATAATAATATTATACTTTTGAATATAGTTCTAGAGCTTGATAGACATGATTACATCTGCCACTATTTAATTTTCACAGCAATCCTGTGTGGTAGGTAAAACAGGTATTATTGTCCTCATTTGATAGATTGGGAATGAGGCTAGTGAAGAATTGGGTGACCTGCCCTAGGTCACGTAGTTAATAAGAATCTGAGCTGTATTAGACTGTGAGTCATGACACACAGGCCAATGGTTTTTAGTTGATAGGAAACTATGAAGTTATTGAACACTGAAGCAAGAAAAATGCATTTAAGAATGCATATACATGCACACATATGTATTACCCACATGTGTGAATATGTATGTATATGTGTATGTGATGGGGTGGGTTTGTGTAAATGCTTTACACATATGTATGTAAGTCTTAGTCATGGCAAACTTTTTTTTTTCATATAATTTTTATTGTAATTAATAGAAGGGTTACATTACATTCACCAGATGGAAGGTGCATTACTTCACATACATTGATTCCGTTCTCATGTCTTGGACCCCATTTCCCTCCCCCCCCCATCTCTACTCTCATCTTGTTTTCCCCCATTTCCTATCCAATTTCAAATAACCAAATACACATATATTCAATATATCAGATAACAAAGTGAAATACTGTAATAATATGAGATAATCAAGGGAAAGCAAAAGAGATGAGAGATAACATAGTACATTAAGGACAACAATCACTCATTATATGGCTTTTGTTTCCTAGAGGTTCTTTCATTTAGCGTCATACTGTATGGCCTTATGTATCTAGGTTTTGCTCTATTGCAAATCTCTGCTAGAAGAGTCCAAGGTTTCTACTGATTATGGCAAATGAGGGAAACTACTGAGCCTATGTTCCTTTGAGTCTAGATTACTTCACTTAATATGATTTTTTCTAAGTCTTTCCATTTCCTTACAAATGGGGTGATGTCGTTCTTTCTGACAGCAGCATAGAATTCCATTGTGTATAAATACATCTTGTTGATCCACTCATCAACTGAGGGACATCTAGGTTGGTTCCATATCTTTGCTATGGTAAATAGTGCTGCAATGAACATTGTTGTGCTAGTGGATTTAGTATGCCCTTATTTCTGGATGGCTGGGTAAATGCCAAGTAGTGGAATTGTTGGGTCATAGGGGAGGTCTATGTTTAGTCTTTTGAGGAACTGCCATACTGCTTTTCATAGTGGTTGAACGTGTTTGCGCTCCTACCAACAGTGTAGTAATAATACCTCCTGTCCACAACCCCTCCAGCATCTGCTGTTATTAGATTTCTTGATCCTGGCCATTCTAATTGGAGTGAGGTGGAATTTTAGAGTTGTTTTGATTTGCATTTCTTTTATGACCAGAGATGTCGAGCATTTCTTCATGTGTCTACAGGCCATTCTTATTTCTTCAGAGAAGATTTTCTTTAAGTCTTTGGCCGCAAACTTTTTTTTTTATTAAAGATGTTTTAATTGTGATTAATAGAAGGGTTACATTATATTCACCAGATAAAAGGTGCATAACTTCACAAACATTGATACCCTTTCTCATGACATGGTCCCCATTTCCCTCCTCCTTCGCCCCCCCTCGCTTATCTTGTTTTCCCCCCTTCCCTCTCCAATTTCAAATAGCCAATTAAGCACATGTAAAATATATCAGATAACAAAGTGAAATATTGTAACAATATGGGAGAACCAAGGGATGGCAAAAGAGTTGAGAGATAACATAGTACATTAAGAACAACAGTCATTCATTATATGGCTTTTGTTTCCTTATCCTGGAGGTCCTTACTTTTAATGTCATACTATTTGGCCTAATGTCTCTAGATTTTGTTCTATTTTAAATCTCTGCTAGGAAAGAGTCATGGCAAACTTTTTAAGTGCAATGGATCTTGAACAATGTTACTTCATCCATCATTCCCCTTATCTGTCTCAACCCCACCCATCCTCTATTTAGAGTACATATGCTTTCTGTTAGGGAACTTTAGACACTGAATTCCATACGGGCATAGATCATGTGTTATTTATCTTCATTTTCGCATTGCCTTGTCTCTTGATTTGTCAAAATATCCAGGTACTCTGTCAAATCTTGGATGAACGAATGAGTGATATGTGAAGGAGCTTTAGATTTTTGTATCAAAATAGAATATTTGATGAGTATTCATGTCTTGAAGTGGGAAAGGCTCATTATAGTGCTCTTGATTTTTCAAGTAGGGATGACTTCCTTCCTTCTTTCCTTCCTTCCTTCCTTCCTTCCCATCCTTTTCCTGGTTAGTGAGAGATTAGAGTCACTGGCTTTGAACCATGAACCTCAAATACCAGCTTTCTGAGTTGTTAGTATTATAGGTGTGATCCCCCAGTGCCAGGCACCCTTGTTCAAAGGTAAATGTGTTTTCATGTATTTGTACAGTTCTCCTTTTTATTAAATACTATATATGTATATATATATATAATATTTAATATTACCAATACTGAAATCTGCTTTTTTTTTGAAGGTATGTATCTTTGGGAACATTTTTTCTTGAAACATATTTGGGAACAATTTAAAAGAAGGAAACTCTTCATGAAGGCATGTCTTTAATTCATAGTCTGAACACTGGCTTTTATTCATTCAGCTTTTGGGACTTAGCCAAGAGCTCCTCCCCTGCATGCTCAAATTCTTTTTGGTTACCCTTTGAGTTTGCCTGAGTATCTATAGAATCATGGGAACTTAACTTTTGCTGTTGTTGCTATAATTTTATTGTGAATACCCTTTAATAGCTGGCATATTAAAGTTTTGTCTAAAGCCTTAAGAAATCTGGCAAAATGTTTTATAAATTTGTCTTTTTAAAAACAAGGCAATTGCTTAGCAAAGCAATTTTGCAAAGTTTCTTTATGACTCTATTTTCCTATCCTTTATTCTTGTTACTTTTGACCTATACACAAATTTATTTGTCCGTATCTTTTAGCTCTTCTGAGAACTGTTATATTAGAAAAGCTTTCTACTCAAAGAGGATGTGCAAGTGTCTTTATTGTACTCTGATTTGTAATATTTGGATAAGTGTTCAACAGCGATGTTTTTAGTTCTTGAAACAAATTTCAAACTGCCTTCCACAATGAGTCCCTTTAAATTTCTACTTTTCTGTGACATTCATTTCACCTTTTGTTTTTAAAGGAATATGTGTGTAATCATTGCAATGTCAACAGTGAAAATAAATTCTTATCTTTTGTATGTTTCTCACAACTGCTAAGCATGGGCTTTATTTATTTTTGTGTTGATCCTGGAGCTTGAACTCAAGTCCTGGCCCTGTCCTTGAGCTTCTTTTACTCAATGCTAGAACTGTGCTACTTGAGCTCTGCTACAGCTCCTGCCCTTTGGTAGTTAATTGGGCATACAGTCTCATGGGTTTTACTGCTTGAGCTGGCTTTGAACCGTGATTCTCCTTCAGTATCCACCTCCTGAGTATCTAGGATTACAGGCCTGAGCCACTGGTGCCTAGCTACATCATCTTTATTTAATCAGTGTAATACAGTACCAGGAAAATGATATGTATTATATAAAAGTATATTATTAAAATCTGTGGAATCTTGGTGGCTTTTGTTAATTTTGCTTACCATAATACTGTTAGTAAAACATATATGTAATATGTAAATAGCAAAAATAAAGGCCAGTGATTTAATTTGTCTGATTATTTGTTAGGCGATTTGCCAAAAGCGATAAGGGGCTACCCCAGGCAGGGGCTTGCTGAGCAAGAGACACAGGATGTTTCTTTGAACGCCTAAAAGAAAATGAAATGTAAATGATCTGAAGTCCAGCAGATTTCCTACTTAACAAAGATCAGAAGAAAAACACTCCAATATCTGACATAAAATGAAATCTGTGTGGCAAGTGCTGCCAAACTAGTTGAAGAACTGGCCTAGAAAAAGGCACTGCTTGCATGGCTCTGGCTGCCCCAGATTAGCATATGAATGGTGACTTGGAAAAAAAAAAGAGAGAGATGAAACCAACCATTCAAAATGAGGAGCACTAATGGAATTCCTGCAGATTGATTTAGCATTGTTAGATACTAAAGTTCTGGAATATGCCTGAGTTGATCTGGCCAGCCATGTCATTAAATTTAAGTCAGGACTATTGTGCTGAGTTCAGCATTAGACACATGGAAAGCTCTCACTGCTTTTCTTCTGTTTTCTTGTTCTTCCCCAACAGAGTTAGATGGCTCATCAGGAGATTGAAATGACAAGACATGAAATAACATGAAAACCCAGTAGAGTGCCAAGCCCATTGTATATGCTTGACCTATATTCTTCATTTCCTTCCTCTTCACTGCCATGCAGGTCCAGGGAGTTAAAAGCTTTAATCCCCTTCTCTCAGTCTTCTAGAGAAAGCATAAAAAATGCTTCAGTTAGTTTAACCGTGTCTATCTTTGCCTTGGATTTCCAGGGCCAACAGAGTTAAGGAAAGTCTTGAGACTATTATCTTCAGTCACTGCCAGAAATTTGTAAGTGGCACTAGCTCAAAGTAGTAGAGCTTTAGCCTTGAGCAAAAAAAGCTCAGGGACAGTGCCCAGGCTCTGAGTTCAAGCCCCAGGACCAATAGCAACAACAACAACAACAAAAAACTAAAACAAAAAAGCCACACAACAGCAAAAAATCACAACTAAGTCAGGGATCCCTCTGGGCAGGCCACATGGAATTATTCATTTTAAAAGTCGATTATCCTCTGGATGCTTAGATCTTAGGATTATAGTTCAAAGCCAACCCAGGGAAGAAAGTCTATGAGACTCAAATCTCCAGTGAACCACCAAAAAAGCCAGAAGAGGAGCTTTAGAATCAGATGGTAGAATACTAGCGTTTGTGGAAAAAGCCAAGAGACAGTGCCCAGTGCTAGGATTACAGCTATGAGCTACTGGTGTCCAGCTAAAAGTACTCAATATTTGTAGTTCAGAGTATGCCTAAATGTGCTTACAAACTACTATTTTAGACTGCATTTCATTTCAATGAAGCTTCAGTTTGTTTAACATTTTCCTAATTAAAAAAATAAGTGGTAATTTAGTACTGCATTTAAAGTCCTATTATTATCTTGAAGCAAATGATCTTTAGAAAACATAGAATTAGCATAGCAGACACGATCTAAAACAACTAACACTTTTGGTTGTGATTACATTTTAGGCCATTCTCTTTACTTCTGTACCATTCTCTTTACTTCTTTACTTCTATTTGTGCATGCATTGTGTGTGTGTGTGTGTGTGTGTGTGGTGTGTATGTGTGTGTCTGCCTGCCTGCTTGTCTGTCTGTCTCTCTCTCTCTCTCTCTATCTACACACACACACTGGGATTTCAACTCATGGTCTCTTGCTCTTGGTTAGCTTTTTTTGCTTATGGCACTGTGGCTCTCTACCAGAGCCATACCTCCAACTTTTTGGCTTTTTGCTTATTAATTAGAGATAAAAAAGAGTCTCTTGGTGTTTGTCTGCCTGGTTTGACTTGGAACCAGGATCCTCAGATCTCAGCCTCATAAGTGGCTGGGATTGCTTCGTAAGCCACCCTTGCCTGGCTTGTACATTAAGACCCTAAATCCCCTGCCATAGTTTTACAGACTTATGTAAGTTAGCATATAAAATCTGCTGCTGTTATAGAGGTAGAAGGTAGCAGATGTGTACAGTTATGCTAGTCCCAGCCTAGCAAGGACTCAGGCTTTCCTGTCTCAAGGACAGTGATTCCTTGTGCGTAGATGGAGACTACCACAGTGAGATCCCAGTAGGAATCAGAGCAGGGAAGACATGGTCCTGCCTTTTACAGAACTAACCTAGAAGTAGCACTCATCCTTTGTCTGATAACCTTTTAGCTATTATTAGCAAAGCATGATAGGAAATGTCAAGTGCCATAGACCTAGCTAATATTCCTATTCTTATGGAAAAATTCAAAGTATGGGATTGGGAAGGTATCTCCCAGTTGTTTCTTCATATACACTCTACTTCTTCTTTTTTTTTTTTTTTTTTTTTTTGCCAGTCCTGTGCTTGAGCTCAGGGCCTGAGCACTGTCCTTGGACTTTCTCAAGGCTGGAGCTCTACCACTAGAGCCTCAGCACCACTTCCGGCTTTTTTCTATGTATGTGGTACCGAGGAATCGAACCCGGGTCTTCATGCATGCTAGGCAAGCACTTTAACCACTAGGCCAAACTCCCGGCCCACACTCTACTTCTTATCCATGCAACATTCCCATCCCTTTACCAAGTCCTATCCATCTCATGATTTATTACCTGAGTCACAGGAAGCTATTTGTCAAGAATATGATTGGTACTTCCAACCTGGACACCAGTTTGTCTCCATCTGAAATACACATCCAGTGTACAAAGGCAACTCCCTGTGGTCAGTGTTACAGGAGAAGCAGGGTAAGACATTCTATCTGGAGAAGATAAATGAGGAAATGCAAGCCACTGGTCGTTAGCACCTGGAAATGCTGCCTGTAGGGATATGGGAAATTTGATCTGGACAGCAGGAAAAGGATTTTTTTTCCCTTCCTATTGGTGTTCTTGCCCCACTGTGTTAGGGAAGGAATCACTGTTCTCCATGCTTCCTGGTTTCTTTATTCTTCATGGTCTGGTTCAAAAGTGGGCTTTGGAACATAAATTTTGTTTTCTTGAGGATAGAGAGTTTTCAAACTTATTTCCTCCCTGAGTGGATAAGGGAGTTTTATTGTTATTGTTGTTGTTGAACAGTCACAGGTTTTTAAAGTACAGGCATGCATCTCTCTCTGTGTTTTAATGTTACGTCTACTCAAAAACTCCTTGGGCTTTCTGCTTATTTGAGCTGGGTAGCTCCAAGTACAAGCAATTGCAAACACAGTATTCTGACCCCAAGGTTAAAAAAATATGCTGATTTAGCTGGATACCTGTGGCTCATGTCTGTAATACTAGCTACTCAGGAATCTGAAATCTGAGGATCATGGTTCAAAGCCAGCCTGGAAATGAAAGTCTGTGAGACTTAGTTCCAATTAACCACCCAAAAGCCAGAAGTGGAGTTGTGGCTTACATAGTAGATTTCCATCCTTGAACAAATGAAAGCCAGAGGCTTATAGGAAATAGTTCTTTCAAGGTATAGAACTTAAGAAAATGCCTGTAAGTGGTTGTACAAAGGGGTTTTAATTTAATATGTCAATATATGAGTACAATGCATCTTGAACCGTATCACCAGATACAGAACTTCCAGGGTGACAGTTGACTTAATGCTTTGTCCTGATGGAGCAAGGCAGCAGTGTCTCTCCTGTTGGGCCAAGAACTGTTGTTCCAGCCTGTCAGTCAGTGTGGAATACAAGTTCTGTAAGAGTGATGACTATAGCTATCAGACTGGTATAGGATATAGGTTTGCATTATTTGGACCGAGAGTCCAACAGACAAGGGCTTAATTAAAATAGAAATTTTGCTGGGCATTGGTGGCTCATGTCTATCATCCTAGCTACTCAGGAGGCTGAGATCTAAGGATGGTGGTTCATAAGCCAGCCTGGGCAGGGAAGTCTATGAGACTCTTATCTCCAATTAATCACTAAAAAGCTGGAAGCAAAGCTCTGGCTCTCATCTTGGAGTGCTGTCTTGGAAGGGGGAAAAAAATCAGGGACAGTGCCCAGGCCTGAATTCTAGGACCAGCAAAATTCAAGCCCAAAATTTGCCGTTCTTCCATAGTTTAGCCTGTATATGGAGCCTGAGACTAAAGACTAATGAGTTCCATTGTAATGAGGACTCTACATGGGGCTGGGAGTTTGGCTTAGTGGTAGAGAGGACTCTAGGTCATCCTGTCTCATTGCTTTACTCTTGTGCCCACAGTACACTCTAGCCAGTAAGAAGGGGAGGGAAAAGAGGCAAGACTCCTTTCTATTTAAGGTCTGTTTAAGCCCATGAGACTCTTTTTTTCTTTTTTGGGTTGTGTGTGTGTGTGTGTGTGTGTGTGTGTGTGTGTGTGTGTGTGTGTGTGTGTGTGATGGGGCCTGAACTCAGCCTGGTCACTGCCTCTGAGCTCTTCAGCTCAAGGCTACTGCCCTACCCCTGGGCATGTGAGCTGTCCCTGAGCTCCTCAGATTGAGGCTACCTCCCTACCCTTGAGCCACAGCCCACTTCCCCTTTTCTAGTGATTAATTGGAGATAAGAGTGTCAAGGCCTTTAGTGCCCTGGCTGGCTTTGAACCTTGATCCTCAGATCTCAGCTTCCTGAGTAGCTAGGATTACAGGTGTGAGCCACTGTGCCTGGCTCCGTGAGACTCTTATCTACAGTATTCACCTGCAAAAAGCCAGAAGTGGAACTGTGGCCCAAGTGGTAGAGTGTTAGTCTAGAGTGAAAAAACTAAGGGATGGCACCTAGGCCCTATATTCAAGCTTCAGTTCTGGCATGAAACAATTGAGATGGGGGTGGGGAGGAAGGATTTCGGAATAACATAAGCAATTTCTGCCATATAATGTAACAGGCCTATTTGTATTTTAAAGAAGAGCAAATCCAAAACCTAAAACAAATGGAAAATTTTGTTGCACTGGAATTTAATGATGGATCAGGGCCCTCATAAAGTACAATAACCTAAATTCATGATGTAGAAATCGAATCGCTTTTACAATTGGCTCTTCTATTTGCCTTTAAGAGGATACATGCTCACGTGCATATTTGAAACTGTGTGTTTAAAAATTAATTTTTATACCTGTGAGGTTTTTGTTACCCTCATTAATACTTAATAAAGTCTAAAGTGCAGAGGAGACCCAAAATAGCATGGAGTTTCAAGCTTTCTTAGAAAAATTCTCTTAACTACAGTGAAAGAAAATGTGTGCTATACCAGTCAACTGGAAATTTCTTCGCATCAAGTCTTATCTAAAAACATTTAGTGTAAATTTTGTATTCTCTGTTTTGTGTACACATTGTAGACATATTTGTTTTTTATATAAAAGTATTTATAGAGTCCTTTTTAATTTTAACAAATGTAAATTTGACGTTGATGGAAGATACTCGTATTTTGTTTTATGCTTTTGGACTTCAGTCCTGCTCCCTTCTTCCCTAATGTAGTTGTGATTATGAGGGTGCACCTATCACACCTGGCTCTAGGTGGCAGGAATTTTAAAAGCTACCTTTCCTCTTCCTCCTTTTGTCAGTGACTTCTTCCCTCCACTCTTTCAATATACCTGATTTCTCATTCTTCATCTCTAATCGTATGCCATATTTTCTGAGAAAGAAGTTTTTGAATGATGCTACATCAATTGTTAACAAGCTTTGCCTTCTCTTGTTCTTAATTCCTGTAAACTCCCTTAGATGGAATAGAAAGTACTTGTGATTTTCTCCAAATCACTAGAAGAAAGTAATGATGTGGCTCTATCCTGCCTGGAATCCTAGCTACTCAGGAGGCTGAGATCTGAGGAGTACAGTTCAAAGCCAGCCCAGGAAAAAAAAGCCCATGAGTCTCTTATCTCCAACTGATCACCAAAAAGCCAGAAGTGGAGCTGTAGCTTCAGTGGTAGAGTACCATCTTTAAATGAAAAAGTCAAGTGAAAACACAAGGCCCTGAACTCAAGGGCCAGTGCCAGCACACCCACAAAAATAATGAGATACCACTTGTATGATTGTTGGGTGGGCTAGGCTTTTGCATATTGGAGGTGAAGATTGTTCTGGTGGTTTGGAAGTAGGAAGCCACCAGTTTATTTATTATTATTAAGTAGTTATACAAAGGCGTTTCAATTCAACGTGTCAATTTATGAGTATAATGGAAGATTTGTTTTTAATGAATGTAGGTTTGTGCTAGTTAGCCTTGAATAGTTAGAAATGTATGCAAGTATGTTTACTTAGTTATTTTGTGGTATTGAGGATTGAACCCAGGTCCTTTTACAGTCTACAGTTTACATTTAAACTGCTGATTTATTTTATATTTAATTTCTTTTCCTTCAGACTACAAGAGCCCTCTGAAATCCTCTTTTATAACTTTATTTCTCTGCTGTACTTAACTTGGCCTGATTCTTTTCATCCTATTTAACTTAAGGGTTTTTTGTTTGTTTTTGTGTGCCCTTACTGGGGCTTGCACTGAGGGTCTGGGCACTATCCCCTGGCATTTTTGCTCAAGGCTGGCACTCTACCACCTGAGTCACACCTCGACTTCTGGCTTTTTAGGTGAGCAATTGGAGGTGACAGTTTCATAGACTTTTTCTCGCCTTGAACTGGGTTTGAACTGTGATCCTCAGGTGTGAGCCTCCTGAGAAACTAGGATTACAAGTATAAGCCATTATCAACCAGCTTAATTTAAGGTGTTGAACCACCTTAGGTGTTGTTATATTTAACAACAGTACTATGTGTAGCTTAGTAGAAAATTTTCAATTGGCATCCAGACCATCAACATCAGAATGTTTGTTTGTTTGGCAGTCCTGGGGCTTGAACTCAGGGCCTGGGCAGGCTGGCACTCTACCACTTGAGCTACAGCACCACTGCCAGCTTTTTTTCTCTGTAGGTGGTAACCAAGGAATCGAACCCAGAGCTTTGTGCATGCTAGGCTAGCACTCAACTACTAGGCCATGCTCCCGGCCCATAGCATGTTTATTTTTTTTATTAGCACGCATGGAACTCATGAACAGTCAAGTTTTAGAGGTGCTGATTTAATACTGGTATGTGTATCATATTGAGTTACAGTTCCTTTTGGTTTTGCATCATTTTTTGTTTGTGTCTCAAGGACTTTTCTGCCTAGGGTGAGCCATCAGTTCCTGGCTTGCCTGATTTTTTTTTTTTTTCTTTAGATGAAGCATTCCAGAGTATCAAGAAGTCAAACTTTACTTTTTCTTTGTTTATCCTATAATACCTAGCATGGTTTCTTATGTATGTAAGTATAATAAATTATTTGTTATATTTAATTAGTTCCAGAAGATTTTCTCTTATTTTCTGGAAAACTTCAGTTGTTCTAGAAGCTTTGAATGTCAACAGTCGAGTTCATCATTTTGTTGACTGGGCAGGAACTTTGATAATCTATTAGTAGCCATTAGGACTTATCTGGAAAGGGAGAGTTAATAGGTAAAATAGCTCTTTGTGATTCCGACATCTCTAATGACATTTTTATTTGATTCCCAAGGCTCAGGTTGTTTTCTCTGAAAGTGCAAATGTAATTCTTGACCCTTTTAGAATCTTTGCTAATGGGTGGCATTTATCTGTTTCCTCTGACCTTCAATTGAACAAGAGGATTAAGTGCATTCTGTACATCTGTCAAAGATACTTTGTTCTCTAATGTTTCTCTTGTACATTTAGAAGCTGAAATAAAAGTCTGAGACAGCTAGCTTGCCATTCATGCCAACAATCTTGTGACTTCCGAACTCAGATCTCATTTTAAAGGTAACAGGCCAAGTTTAACTGGCAAGAATTGTACGAGTATTGCTGCTTATTCCTTTCATTTCTGATGCATCATAAAGTAGAGGAGAAAACCTGTCAATGATGTTCAGCTTCTTGCAAATATATGCATATATATATATATGTATATATAAAAATCTGAAAAAAAAGCACGCATGTGGGAGCTCAGCCACTGGCAAGGTCATTTCATGGACCGGTAATTTCATATTATTTGCTATTGTGTGATTTGTCTGTAGTGTCTTTAGAAAGATATGCGGTGTTGATTGTGTATGGTGGGTAAATTTCCAAAATCATTATTACTTTTTTTTGTCAGTCATGGGACTTGAACTCTGGGCCTGGATGCTGTCCCTGAGCTCTTCAGCTCCAGCTACTGCTCTACTCCTTGAGCCACAGCTCCACTTCTAGTTTTCTGGTAGTTAATTGGAGATAAGAATCTCACAGACTATTTTAGTGCCTGGGCTGGCTTTGAACCATGATCCTCAGAGCTCAGCCTCCTGAGTAGCTAGGATTATAGGCATGAGCCATTATGCTCGGCTATTGTTATTACTTTTTGAAGTTGGATCTTGTTAAAATTCTCCCTGGTTAGGTTGGCCTCTTTGAATATAATAAGAACTACTGTATCACATAATGGTATTGTTTCATAGAGTGAATCCAATGCAATTAAAAACCAATTTAAAGACCTATACTGGGTACTGGTGTTATCTTGGCTTCTCAGAAAACTCATGTTCACTCTCTTATTTTTTTGCCAGTTCTGGGGCTTGAACTTGGGGCTTGAGCACTGTCCTTCAGCTTTCTCAAGCTGGAGCGCTACCACTTGAGCCATGGCACCTCTTCCAGCTTTTTCTATATATGTGGTACCCAGGATTGAACCCAGGTCTTCGTGCATGATAGGCAACCACTAGGCCAAATTCGTGGTTCCAGGAGACTCATTTTCAAAGCCAACTTGGGCAGAAAAGACTGTGAGAATCTTATTTCTAATTACTACCAAAAAAACCTCACCCAGGTCCTGAGTTTAAGCCCCAGTACTGGTACAAAAATCCTCAAGTAGAGCTGTGGCTCAAGTAGTACTAATGTTGAGGGGAAAAGCCAAGTGAGAGAATGAGGCTGAGTCCAAGCCTTAGTACTGGCACAAAAACAAAACAAACAACAAAATCCTACGTCAACTCTGCTTTAAAAAATATTCCATGGGAATATAGTATTTTATTTTCTTTTTAGAAATCAAATACATGATTACCTGAGAAATTAAGAGAGATGAGAAGTTTTTATCTCTCAAACATGATTCATGTTTTTTTTGTTTTATTGGCAATCAGATTCCTTATAATTGTTCTTAAAGTATTATAATATGAACATGCTAGAATATTAGAGCTAGTGCCAAGGAGGAACTTAATATTCCCCCCCCCCTTTTTTTTTTGGCTAGATCTGGGGCTTGAATTCGGGGCCTGGGCACTGTCCTTGAGCTTTCTCAAGGTTAGCATACTACCACATGAGCCACAGCACCACTTCTGGCTATATGTTATATATGTAGGGAATTGTACATACTAGGAAAGCACTCTACCACTAGGTCACACTCCTGGCCACCACTTAAATATTCTCTTCTTAATCTTTCACTGTATATAAGAATTTTCTCTTTGATAATGCTTTCTTTTTTGAATAAAAATACAATCCTGAAAAAATATAGTTACGTTTATTCAAATAGCTCCAACTTTGGAAAAACTCAAATCTGAAGCATCTCTGTTTTTCTCAGCATTTTTGTACAGGGTGCCCTCATTCTATACCAGTGCTGCACTGGGAAGTTGCAAGCAACTGGACATGACAAAGCTGCTAAATTATAACGCAAAACCTTGCATTTCCTAGTCCTGTTCTCATAGGAGTCCTGATACTTTATGGGGGAGTCTTCATAGCTGCTGGGGATGGGTAAGGTCATCCCTTCCCTTGTTTTCTCCCAGGTTTTTTCTCTCTCAACCTCCATTCCCTACGAGTTGCATAGTTCATTTTCAACATAGTGTGTAGTATCACTGCTAAATTAGTTTACCCTTTGTTCCATCATTTCTGTTCTCCCTTAGCTTTAGATAACCTGGCATACAAGGCAAAAGGTACAGAAATGAAAGCATCAACAAAAGGAGAACTACAACAACAACAATACAAAAAGTAAAATAAAAAAAATTTGTTTCCATTTCTTGAAGTTTATTTTAATAAAAATTATTTTATGTGATCATATGCATACCAGCTATTGAGCTTTTGTGATTCTCTCCTAAGAATATCCTAGACCTCGCTAGGACTATCCTGGAAGTATACTAATTACGTCATTTAATATGATTTTTTCCCCCCAGGTCTTTCCATTTCCTTACAAATGGGGCAATGTCATTATTTTTGATGGAAGCATAGAATTCCATTGCGTATATATACTACATCTTCTTGATGCATTTCTCCACTGAGGGGCATGTGGGTTGATTGTATATCTTGGTTATGGTAAAGAATTCTGCAGTGAGCATAGTTGTGCTGGTAGCTTTAGTGTGGCCTTGTTTGTGGTCTATTGGATAAATGCCCAGGAGTGGGATTGCTGGGTCATAGGGGAGCTCTATGTCTAGTCTTTTGAGGAATCTCCATACTGCTTTCCACAGTGGTTGCATAAGCTTATACTCCCACCAATGGTGTAGTAGTGATCCCTTTTGGGCCTCTGTTTTCTTTCTAGCTATTATCCAGAGGCGACTGTCAGTATCTAGCAGGGTTGTGGAGCTACTTGCTCCCTGCAATTATATATATATATATATATATATATATATATATATATATATATACACACACACACACACACACATACACAAAACACCAAAGACTTGATTGAGATTCTTTTGCCCAGATTGAGATTCTTTTGCTCAAAGTGAGTACTCTAACACTTGAGCCATAGCTCCACATCCATCTTTTTTGAATAGTTTATTGGAGATAAGAGTCTCATGCAGTTTCCTGCCTGGGCTGGCTTTGAACCATGATCCTCAGCTCTTGGCCTCTTGAGTAGCTAGAATTAGAAACATGAGCTACCAGTGCCCATAATATTTATATATGTCTGTATATATACACATGCATATGTATGCATATATATGCATACATGTAATATTCATGAATATATAATGGTATACAGAATAATGTCGTGGCTAGGATACTGGGATATCTTTCTAGGTGATGTCATAATATGCATAAAACATTTCTTTGGAGTTAGAGGTGTGGCTCAAGTAGTAGAATGCCAGACCTGAGCAGATAAGCCAAGAGAGACGGAGGCCCTGAGTTCAAGCCTCAGTAATGGCAAAAAAAGAAAAATAACAAAATCCACTCCCCCTTCTCAGCCTTCCTTTATTTTAAAAACTCTTGGGGGGGGGGCGGGAGTTTGGCCTAGTGGTTGAATGCTTGCCTAGCGTGCACGAAGACCCGGGTTCGATTCCTCGGTACCACATACGTAGAAAAAAGCCAGAAGTGGTGCTGAGGCTTAAGTGGTAGAGCTCTAGCCTTGAGAAAGTCCAAGGACAGTGCTCAGGCCCTGAGCTCAAGTCCAGGACTGGCAAAAAAAAAAAACAAAAAAAAAAACCCAAAACTCTTGGGTTATTGTAATTGTTTTTGCAAGGGACTATGTTATCACCAGGGAACACATACACTTCAAGGCCAGGAGCCTAGTGGTAGAGTGCTTGCCTAACATGCACGAAGCCCTGGGTTGAATTCCTCAGTACTACATACACAGAAAAAGCAGGCAGTGGCACTGTGGCTCAAGTGGCAGAGCACTAGCCTTGAGCAAAATGTATCCAAGGACAGTGCCCAGGCCCCGAGTTCAAGTCCCAGGACTGGCAAAAAAATACACTTCAAATATCTTTACCTTTATTTTGTCTGAACTGACCTTTTCTCCCTCTGAGTCTGGAGAAATCTAATCATCCTCCAAAACCTAGTTCAAATATAATTTCTTGCATGGAGTTTTTGCATTTACTCCTCTGTATTATTCCTTTGAGTATACCTTTTCTTTTCGTCGAATCCCCTACCCTTTGATCCTATCCTCAAGTTTTTTGTTTGTATTTAAAAGTTTTGCTGGGTGCTGAAAGCTCACACCTTTGATCCTAGCCACTCAGGAGGTTGAGATCTGCCAGTTCTGGTGGGAACGTCCATGAAACTCTTTATCTCAAATCAACTAGCAGAAAGCAGCAAGAAGAGGTATGGCACTGGGCTATAGCAGTAAAGCCAAGCAACAGCTCCCAGGCTCTGCAAGCCTCAGTGCTGGTGCGTGTGTGTGCATGCATGCATGCCTGGCTACAGATACTCATTTTTTTTGCCTTTTCACTCAATCTGGTATTTGGTAAGTGCTTGACATGGAGTTGTTAGCCCATTGAAGCTTTCTGAGAGATTTGGGTTACAGACAAGCCAACAGATGGAACCAAGCTGGAAGAACCAAAATTTTATCAGCACTTTGGAAAACAAGCAGGTGGTTTGTCTGTCACCTAGGGCACCTCCTTTTCCTCCTTCCCTTTCTCCCTCCCTCAGATTGTTTGGAATAGATGTTTTCTTTTTCTGGGAGAAAGGCTAAAGAAGCAAGATCCCGGAGTTTCCTGAAGGATTCATTTCAGAGAATGTAACTGACCCTTCATTTCAGAAGGCAGATGGGGATTTTTTTTTTTAAACCAGAATTTACCTAACTTCTTAATTTTCTCTGGCTGTGTATGCTTGTCACCTGTCCTTTTTTTTTTTTTTTTTTTTTTGGATATCTGATAGTCACTAGAGGAAGTGCTACAGTTCCATCCTAGAGAAAGCGGCTGGTGTCTTGAAGAGAGAGATTTAGTGTGCTGTATCCTTAGATGAACTTGGGGATACAAAGGTAGGAGATACTGCACCGGAGGTCAGGGGGAGACATACAGGAAGGGTTCTGTCTTGCCCCATTTCTGTCTCTGGCTAGCCACCATGCAACTACACTTGAGAGAACTCCATCTTTGCTTTTTCAAATGGTGCTTCACACAAGAGACTGAGGGCCCGAGTCCAGGTTTTCAGCTTAAAATATGAGCTCCATACTGTGTATATTTAGAGAGCCAGTCCTAGGGCTTGAACTCAGAGCTTGGGCACTGCCCCGGGGTACTCTTTTTCTCAAGGCTAGTGCTGTATCATTTGAGCCACCACTCTGCTTTTGAGGTTTTTGGTGATTAATTGGTGATATAAGTCTCAGGGGACTTTCCTCCCTTTGCTGGCTTCACACCGTGATCCTTAGATCTCAGTCTCATATGTAGCTAGGTTTATAGATATCAGCCACCAGCATCTGACTGCATGAAACATTTGAATTGCAAACAGGCAAGTGTATCGATACCTTTTTTTGTGTTGCTGAATAAGAACAAATATGAATAGGTTGATCATCAGAAATGAGGCAGTAGGATACATAAGTAATTACACAGATTAGGCTAAATTTGCTGGGTGCTTTTTTTTTTTAAGTAACTTATTCATTGGTGGGTCAAAGCACTTGGGCCAGGAATGTGACCTAGTGGTAGTGTTTGCCTAGCATTCACGGAGCCCTGTGTTTGATTCCTCAGTACCACATACACAGAAAAAAGCCAGAACTGGTGCTGTGGCTCAAGGATAGGGCCCAGACCCTGAGTTCAAGCTCCAAGACTGGCAAAGAAAGAAAGAAAGAAAGAAAGAAAGAAAGAAAGAAAGAAAGAAAGAAAGAAAGAAAGAAAGAAAGAAGGAAAGAAAGAAGGAAAGAAAGAAGGAAAGAAAGAAAGAAGGAAAGAAAGAAAGAAAAAAAGGAAAAAGAATGAAGCACTTTAATTAAGGGCCTGGTACTCTTGCTTGGATTTTCATTCAAGGCTCGTCTCTAACACTTGGGCCATAGCTTCTCTTCTGGCTTTTGGTGACTAATTGATGTTAAGAGTCTTATGGGTTTTCCTACCCAGATTGGCTTCAACCTACAATCCTCAAATCTCAGCCTTCTGAGTTGCTGCTATTATAGGTGTGAGCCACTAGCTCCTGGCTTGATCTTTCTTATTTTCAGAACTATTTGCTCCTTGAACACTGGGATACACAGTTCTGAGGCTTTGTGTTGAACTCATGGTCTTTCCCATGTTATTCCTGAGATGTGTTTCTTTCTTGAATGTCTTGAGGAAATACCTTTCTTTTCACCAACCATCACTGTAATTATAGATCCATTTGAATGGGAGGAATTTATTCCTGTGGACCTCATTTGCTTATTTTTATGTAGTGGCTGAACTCTTAGGAAATTATCTAGTAAGTTCCTATAGTCTGTCAGAAACATCTAGAATAGGGAGTAGAGGGTTTAGGGAGGGTGGAGGCTTCTTTGATGTGATGTCTACTCACTGGAGTGAACTGCAGAGGGATTACAAAAAGGGCCAGACACTTCAGTGGCTCAGTGTGATGTCGGAATGATAGCTGTCCTAGTTTTTAACTAGAAGAAAGGAGTTAATACTAAGAAAGTAAGCTAGGAGCCAGTGGCTCATCTCTATAATCCCAGCTATCCAGGAAGCTGAGATTTTAAGGATCTTGGTTTGAAGCCAGCCTAGCCTGAAAGTTCATGAGACTCATCTCTAATTAGCCAGCAAAAATATGAAAGTGGAGCTGTGGCTCAAGGGATAGGGCACTAGCCTTGAGAGAAGAAGCTACGGGATAATCCCCAGTTCAATCTCCAATACTGGTACATCTGTGAGCATACAAACACACACACACACACACACACACACACACACACACACACACACACTTAAAGTGTTCACCATTAAGTAGCAGGCAATAATAGAGATAATCCAAATCCCTAAAGAATTAGTTCAAGAACCACAAAAGATCTTTGCAGTGGATAGGTTTATTGGTGTTCAGCAGAAAGAATGATTTTCTTTACTATGTGCCAAGTGGGCAAGTTACAGATAGCTGTAGGGAAAGAGTTGCACACAACTGGGAATCAGGTCAGATTATCAAGTCAACTGGAGAACTACCACATGTGCATGAGGATGAGATCAGAATAACTCAGGTATAGGAAAAAAATGAGAGAAGAAACATTTTACAAAGACATGTAGGTAATGGAAAAGTTTGTCACACATATGCATGCACCTGTGGCTTAAGGACATCTGTGCCTTCTAACAGGAGAAGGTATGCAAGGAAGATGTTCTGTGCCTTTATTCTGTCCTGGGAAAAAATAATGTGACCAATAAATTAGCAAAAGAAATGTTTATCCTGGGTTATGTGTTTATGTGCATTATATATGAATGTATACATACATAAGAATGTATCTATACACATATGCATACATGTATATGTATGTATGTAATATGTACCATAAGCATGTACATACATATAAGAACAAATTATGCCTTATGTATTCATTCATTTATTTATTGTGTTACTGGCACTTCAGTTCAAGTGCCTCTTACTTGCTCAGCAAGCCCTCTACCACTTAAGCCATACATTCAGCCCCCCCCCTTTTTTTTTTTTTGCCAGTCCTGGGTTTGAGCTCAGGGCCTGAGCACTGTCCTTGGACTTTCTCAAGGCAAGAGCTCTACAACGTGAGCCTCAGCACCACTTCTGGCTTTTTTTTTTCTATGTATGTGGTACCAAAGAATCAAACCCAGGTCTTCGTGCATGCCAGGCAAGCACTCTACCACTAGGCTAAACTCTCGGCCCTCAGCCCCATTTTTGTTTCTTTTTTAGGTAGAGTCTTGGTACTTTTTGCTTGGTAATGTTTTGTGTTATCTTTCTACTTGTGTCCCTCATGTTGTTGGCTTGTACTTTGAGACAGGGTCTTGTTAATGTTATTTTATCTGCATTGGTCTCCAACTGTGATCCTCCCCTTTCCACTTCCTAAAAAGTTGGGATTAGTGCATGATTTGCCAACCCCCATAATGATTGAATCCCCTCCTTTGAACAAACCTGTTACTTTAGGAACTTCATTCTATTTTGTTTAGAATGTAGTTACGTTACTATCTGTATGGCAATGTGGAATGATATCAGTAGGATAGAAAAGATCCTTTTGGGGGCTTAAGGAATAGCTTAATGATAGAATGCATTTAGTTATCATATGGAGGCTCTGAATGCCATCCCTAGCACCAAAAAACTCCCCCACAAAAAACAAAAAACAAAACCATCACCCCAAACCCCTCCCATTTTGGTTCATTTTAAAACTCTATATGGAATGAACAGTGGTATTGATGAATTATTATAATGAAAAATCTTATTTGAGGATTAAGACTTTTCTTATCATGTGTGCATACACAATGTTCACTTACAGTCTTCCCAGAATATATTGACATTTAACTTTCCTAAAGACTCAGGTTTACAAAACACTTAAATGGTAGATGCCAGGAATGAAAAGGCCAAGTAATAGCTCAAGACCCTGAGTTCAAGCCTCAGTACTGGCACAATGAAAGAAAAGAAAAGAAAACAAAAGAAAGACGAGAGAAAGGCAAACAAAAAAAGTAGTTTATTAGTTCCATTGTAAAGCCAGCATAGGAAACCTTTCTTTGTTTTTCTTGAAAGATCAATTAAAATAGAATTTGATTTGCAAATAACTTTATTTTGTAAGGTTCCTCATTTTATAAATTAAGAAAATGTGATGTAGAATCATTAGATGCTTGTTTCCTAGCCAGGGGCAGTGACTCACACTTATAATCCTAGCTATAAGCCTGAGATCTGAGGATTACAATTGGATGCCAACTCAGGCAGGAAAGATCCTGAGACTTTCATCTCCATTTAACAACAGAAGAGCAAAAGTAGAGCTGTAGACTCAAGTGGTAGAGTGCTAGCCTTGAGCAAAAAAGCTTAAGGACAGCACACAAGTCCTGAGTTGAAGTTCCAGGACACACACACACACACACACACACACACACACACACACACACACGAATAAATTTCTTGGAAGTAGTGGTAGTGTGCTAGCCTTAAGCACACTTTAAACCCCAGTCCTGGCATCCACCACTGCCCCCCCAAAAAAACCAAACCTCCCAAAACATCAAGTTTCTTATGACAGAGTAAAATTATATTAGATTATTGTAATTTTTCTCTTCTTACCTGATGCAGTTTATAGAAGTCACGGGTAATCATTTGTTAAATTATTTTATGACTTTATATGATATGTTCTTGTCTCCAAAGATAAGGAACAGTAATTCAGTTTTATATCTGCTATACTGAAATTATGATGAAATGAGCTAAAGGGAAAAGTAATTAACTAAATTTGTAGGAACAATTTCAGATGAGGACATTAGAGACCAAGCTAAGAATGTGTACTTTTTTTTTTCTGGGAAAGATTGACATTTTTTGATAGGTAGATATGTGTAGTAGAGGAAAAAATATTACTTCAGAAAAGGAGGATCAGTTAAAAAAAAGGAGGGGGGATGGCACAAAGTCAACTGCAATAGTTGGGAAATAGGGAGTTGTAGACAGAATCAGACTGACCAGAGGTCAGGTTTTATGAAGGCTATGAAAGGTCCTTAGTGTTTGGAAAAAAGGTTGTTGGTGCTTTTTGTTAGAGAAATATCAGAAGAGACAAAGGCTGAAAACTAAATCTACTGTGTGTTAAAGGGAAGATTAAGATGGAAGAAAATGAGGACAGCATTGGTTCAACTTAAAATTTACAGCTTGTATCATCCTTTATTTCAAACCTACAACATTCACCAGCTAGGCATAACAAATTACATTTTTATAGCTATAATTATATTGTAATTATATATGCAATGTGATTATATATAATTAACCAAAGTTATTCAGATGTATAGATAACATAATTACATATAGGTAATCTATAATTACCTAAGTGTTATATATAGAAAGCTATAGTTATGTATTTTTAGTGACCTCGTACAATGTAATATGGTTGGGTAATGTTAGAATATCCTCTCCTAAATATATCTATATATATATATATCTCCATTTTATGCAGCTTAAAATATATCCTTCTGTAAAGAAGCAGCTCAAGCCGAGCTCATGCCTGTAATCCTAGATGCTTAGGAGGCCGAGATCTGAGGATTGTAGTTCAGAGCCAGCCTGATAGGAAAGTCTGTGAGAGTCTTATCTTCAGTTAACTACCAGAAACCCAAAAGTGGCATTGTGGCTCAAAGTGGTAGAGTGCTGGCTTGAGCAAAAGAGCCCAGGCCTTGAGTTCAAGTCCCACAACCAATAAACAAACAAACCAGTAAGTAAATAAATGTAAAAAATTAAAAAAATAAAAGAATCATTTCAAAACAGATCTCATATATAAAGATCTGTCAAGTTTTATTATTTCTTAGTTTTAATTCTGAGATTGTTTACAGTGATGTTTTCTTAGTGTTGAGATTATATGAACATGTTTATTTATTTTTTATTTTTGCCAGTCTTGGGGCTTGAACTCAGGGCCTGGGCACTGTACTTGGACACTTTTTGCTCAAGGCTAGTGCTCTGCTACTTGAGCTACAGTGTCACTTCTGGCCTTTTCTGTGTATGTGATACTGAGGAATCCAATCCAGGGCTTCATGCATGCTAGATGAGCGCTTTACCACTGATCCACACTCCCAGCCCCAGATGAATGCATTTAATGTCTTATTTTTTTTTTTTTTACATAAAATTTAGGAATGGAAGTATCAAGTATTCAGAGTGGTAAATGTCAGCTTCTGAAAACAATTTTTTGGGCGGACTTCCTCTTTCTCAGAAAGATTGATGTTGGATTTTGTGTCTACGTAATTTCAATAAATAGATGTGAAATTGAGGTGGGTAGTAGGTCTGAAGCTCTACACTTTAAGTAAATGAATTGGTGTGGGGTAGGACTTTGAGAATCCTTGGGTATGGGATACGGAAAAATGTTATTATTATTTTTGTTATTATTATTTTTGTTGGTCATGGGACTTGAATTCTGGCCTGGGCACTGTCCCTGAGCTCTTCAGCTCAAGGCTAGTGCTCTACCATGTCGAGCCACAGCACCACTTCCACTTTTCTGGTAGTTAATTGGAGATAAAGGTCTCATGGACTTTCATGCCCAGGCTGGCTTTGAACTTGATCCTCAGATCTCAGCTTCCCGAATAGATAAGATTGTAGGCGTGAGCCACCACCACCTGGCTAAACTGCTAACTTTTGAATGGGATTTGGAATGGAAATATATATCTGGCTTTTGAAGATAGTTTCCTTTCATTTACTTGTATGTCTGAGAGAATACCCCTTTCTAGGCTGTGAATTCTGAGGCCTGAGGAAATTGCTGTGACTGGGATTCAGCAGAATGAGTGTGCAGTCACCTTGTTGACATTTAAAATCTCTCTTCTCCATTTATGCTGGTAAATGGAACTGGGCATCAGTTCTGTTTCAGACACATCATTCTGCCCTTAGCATGGCTGACTGAGATGAGTAGAGGTTAAGAGATTGAGTTAAATCCAGAAAGTGGAGATAACGTTCTAAAATTGGCTTTCAGCTCCTATTTTTCTTTGTTATATTGACATGAAATGCACAGTATATTAGTAACAGAATAAATTACCCCATTATAACAGTTTATATGAAGTTAATGTTGCTGGGGGGTCTGCTCATACCTGTAATCCTAACTACTCAGAAGGCTGAGATCTGAGGATTGCAGTTGAAACCAGCCCAGGCAGGACAGTCTGAAGGCTCTTATCTCCAACTAACCACCAAAAAGCCGGAAGTGGAACTGTGGCTTAAGCGGTAGAGGGCCAGCCTTGAGTGTAAAAGCTAAGGGACAGTGTGCAGGTCCTGAGTTCAAGCATGATCACATAAACAAAGTTAATGAGCAACTGATTTCAAGTTGTAGTAAAGTGCTCATTTTCATTTATACACCTGTGTTTACTTTTATTTGTCTTATTACTTAAGTTCTCAGAGGAGTAAAGGAGGTGGGAAGCTGGTAGAAAGCAGAGACCTGGTATTATTAATGAGATGTTTTTCCGGACATACTGAACTCAGATGTGATGCTCTACTGGAATGCAAAGAAGGCACAGTAGCTTCCAGATGAACTGATAACAACAGAGATTAAAAACAAGATGTTCAGGGCTGGGCACTTGTGACTCACACTTGAGATTCTAGCTACTTAGGAGGCTGAGATCTGAGGATAAAGTTTCAAAGCCAGCCAGTGCTGGAATGTTCCATGAGGCTGTTATCTTCAACTGACCAACAATAAACTAATGCCTCAAATGGTAGGGTGTGAACTTGAGCAAAGAGGATAAGGGATAGCATCCAGGCCCTGATAAGCCCTAGTATAAGCACTAAAAAGAAAGAGAGAAAGAAAAAAAATCCCAAGATATTTATACTGGTGAGGGAGAATTGAGAAGAAGAAGAAAGCACAGAAATAAGAGAGATGCTAACATTTCAGTGAAAGTGACTTAGAACTCTTGACACGCCTAGATGGAAATCTTTAATGCAAAGATAGCGCATAGCAAAAGCAGAGGGTTGGACTGGACGGGTCTAGTGATCTGATTAATCTTATATTTCACAAATATCATTGATTCTGCAATGTGTGCATGGAACTGTTTGTTCAGGACAAGATGTGATGGGGACACAGGGGTGAGACTTTTGCAATATTTGAAGTAAGAAATAATGATGGCCTTGATTAGCATGGTATGCATGTGCAGAGGAAGAACTTGGTGGACCAGAGCTGTGTCAGGGCTGATTGATAGTTCTTGGAGATAGATTATTGGTACAATGAGGAAGAGGGTAAAACTGGAGGATGTTTCTGGATCTCACTTTTCTGGTTTGCAATAATCAAGATAATCATTCTCCTAGAGGTGATTAGGGTCTTGCCTAAAGTAAGAGAGGAGGAGTTTGGAAAGAAGAAAATAATTCATTTTGAGAAATACCTCCTCTTAAGCCTATATTTGGGTAGGATGTGGTGATGCCTGCCTGAAATTCCAACTACGTGGGGTATGTAGGCATGAGAACTGGGATTTGAAGCTTGTCCCAGGCAAAAAAGCAAAGCAAAGACCCTGTTTGAAAATTAAAACTAAAGCAAAATAAGCCTAGGCATGTGGTAGAGTGTCTGGCTGATAAGCATTTGATCCTAAGTTCTAAATTCCAGTAAAACAAGATGTGAGCTGGGAGCTGATGGCTCACACCTGTAATAGTAACTCCGGAGACTGACATCTGAGGATCACTGTTTGAAGCTAATCTGGGCAGAAAAGTTCATGAGAGGTGCTTATCTCCAATTAAGCACTCAAGAAGCTGGAAGTAGAACTGTGACAGAGTGCCAGCATAGGGCAAAAAAGCTAAGGGACAGTTCCCAGGCTGTGCCCAACAAAACAAAAACAATATATGGAACCAGAATGCTGAAGTTTCTACTACCATAGGCTATTTCTTCAGTCTCAGACTGTAGATTATTATAATGAATGTTTTGTCGTACTATAGTTTTATAATAGTGCATAAGTACTATTTTCCTCTGTGTGTGTGTGTGTGTGTGTGTGTGTGTGTGTGTGTGTGTGTGTGTGTGTGTATGTATCTGTGTATGTGTGTCCTGGGCCTTGAACTCAGGGCCTGGGTGCTATCCTTGAATTTTTTTTTGTCGGCCTTGGGGTTTGAACTCTGGGCCTGGGCATTGTCCCTGAGCTCTTTAGCTCAAGGCTAGTGCTCTACCACTTGAGCCACGGCACCACTTCTGGTTTTCTGTTGGTTAATTGGAGGTAAGAGTCTTTTGGGCTTTTTGTGCCCAGGCTGGCCTTGAACTGAGATCCTCAGATCTCAGCCTCCTGAGTAGCTAGGATTATAGGCATGAACCACAGATACCAGGCTTGGCACTTTTAAAGCCCTATTTCGTGAGGGATTTTCTTTGTGGTTGTTCATTTGCATCTTGTTTCCATTTTTTTGAAATAAATTTGTATTTATCTCGCACAGAATAAGACCACAGCTTGCCAAAGAAAAAATTGAAGGATGCCATATTTGTACTTCGGTCACACCAGGAGAACCTCAAGTCTTCCTAGGGAAGGACAAAGCTTTCACCTTTGACTATGTATTTGACATCGATTCCCAGCAGGAACAGATCTACTATCAGTGTATTGAGAAGCTAATTGAAGGGTGTTTTGAGGGGTACAATGCCACAGTGTTTGCTTATGGACAAGTAAGTACGATACTATTTTTTTGGGAATTGTTCACTTTCCCATTCAGCTGTACTTTTATTTTTGTATTTTAAGTGTGTGTATGGTTGGATGTTCATTGTTCTCTATTCTTCTCTTCAGACTGGGGCTGGCAAAACGTATACCATGGGAACAGGATTTGATGTTAACATCTTGGAGGAAGAGCAGGGTATTATTGCCCGGGCTGTCAAGCATCTTTTCAAGAGCATTGAAGAAAAAAAACACATAGCAATTAAAAATGGACTTCCTCCTCCGGATTTTAAAGTGAATGCTCAGTTCTTAGAGGTAATAATCTGATTATGTTACTGATTTTCTTTAAATTTCTGTGTGTGTGTGTGTGTGTGTGTGTGTGTGTGTGTGTGTGTGATTTGAACTCAGAGGCTCAAGCTGTTGCTCTGTTTTTGCTAATAGCAGATCTTCTACCAGTTTAGTCATAATTCCAGTCCAGTGTTTTTGGTGCTTAATTAGAGAAAAGAGTCTCATGGACTTTTCTGAGTCCTAATCCTTAGATCTCAGCCTCCCCTAGTAAATTCTGAATTCTTGATATAATAGAGTCTAGATCACCAATTTATCTATAAGCTACTTATTTTATCATAAAAACATTATATTTATCCTTATTTAGTAAAGAATAGAAAACTGAGTTCAAATTAATATGATTTACCTTATGGCTAGTTTTAATGGACATCCTTGTTTAATAAAAAACAAGATGAATATAAGCATGTACTGCCACCAAAAGGAAAGTAGAAAAAGGAAGAGTAGAGAAATATGTGTTCTCTATTTTGCTTTCTACCCTCATAATGTTAATCATGACTTTTCAGTACATTGATAGTAAAACAGGTCTCTGCATTCTTTTCTGAGGAGGTAGTAGCCAGGTCTTACCTAATTATTGATTTCTGGATTCATTAAGAAGGATCAAAGGACAAAAAGGAATACATTTTTTAGGTAAAGTGGTAGAAATTCTTAAAATCTAAGTGAAATATTTATTCACTTAAAACCTTGAAGCTCTCCAAAACCTAAATACATAAGGCCATATAGGATGATGCTAAATGAAAGGACCTCCAGGATATAGAAACAAAAGCCATATAATGTGTGATTGTTGTCCTTAATGTACTGTGTTATTTTTCATCTCTTTTGTTGTCCCTTGGTTATCTCATATTGTTACAGTATCTTACCTTGTTATCTGATATATTGTATATATGTTTATTTGGTTATTTGAAATAGGATAGGGAAGGGAGATAAACAAGATGAGGGGCAGGGGTCGGGGGAGGGAAATGGGGACCAAAACATGAGAAAGAGTATCAATGTTTATGAAGTAATGCACCTTCTATCTGGCAAATATAATGTAACCCTTCTATTAATTACAATAAAAATATATGAAAAAAAAAAAACCTTGAAGCTCTCAAAAGGCTGAGATCTGAGGATCTCAGTTTGAAGCCAGCCTAGGCAAGAAAGTCTATAAGACTTATCTATAATTAATCACCAAGAGTCTGAAAGAGGAGTAGTTTTCAAGTTTTCAGCCTTGAGGTAAATGCTAAATGAGGGCTTAAAGCCCTGATTTCAAGCCTCAGTACATGTGCACATGTGCATGTGTGTGCGTGTGTGTGTGTGCACAAAACCAATTAAAAAAACCCATAATAGAAACAAAAACAAGGGGCCGGGAGTTTGGCCTAGTGGTAAAAGTGTTTGCCTAGCATGCACCAAGACCTGGGTTCGATTCCTCGGTACCACATACATAGAAAAAAGCTGGAAGTGGTGCTGAGGCTCAAGTGGTAGAGCTCTAGCCTTGAGAAAGTCCAAGGACAGTGCGCAGGCCCTGAGCTCAAGCCCAGGACTGGCAAAAAAAAAAAAAAAAAAAACAACAAAGAAAGAGCGAAAGGAAAAGAGGGAGGGGAAAGAGAAAGAGAGGGGAAAGAGAGGGAGAAAGGAAGGAAGGAAAAGAAAGAAAAAGAAGGGAAGAAAGAAAGAGAAAGAAAGAAAGACAGATAGACAGACACCTTTAAGTTTGGGGTTAATCCACATTTGGTACATCATTTGTTTACTTATATTTGTATCTTACAAAGAATGAATGGATCATTTTAGCTATTTCTGAACCCCTATTAAATGACTTAAGTAATTTAATATTCTTACACTTGAATATATATTAGGCATTTATATTTATAATAACTAATTCATACATATTGTATGTGATTCTGAAGAAATTAAAAATATGCATATGAAATAAATAACATCATGTAAAGTGCATTCTGATACTTACAATTTTACCCAAATCAACCTTTTAATCTTTCCTCTGGGTAGCTTTATAATGAAGAGGTCCTTGACTTATTTGATACTGCTCGTGACATTGATGCAAAAAATAAAAAATCTAATATAAGGATTCATGAAGACTCAACTGGAGGAATCTACACTGTGGGAGTGACAACGCGTACTGTGAATACCGAATCAGAGGTGACCTCTATGCTGTGGTTAAAATATATCATTGGTGACTGTATCCAGCTATCTTTTCAGATTGTCTTTCTAAGATCCAGTTATGAAATCTGTTTATCCTTAAATGTATCAAGGTTAAAATCTTTTCTCCTCTTTACATACTTCTAAGAAATATATTATTATTATTATTAAAATACTTGAGTTAGCTGGGCAAGGTGGCTCACACCTATAATCCTAGCTACTCCGGAGGCTGAGATCTGAGGATTGCAGTTCAGAGCCAGCCTGGCACCAAAGTCTGTGAGACTCTAACTAGAAAACTGGAAGTCGCACTGTGGCTCCAGGGGTAAGGGGATAGCCTTGAGTGGAAGAGCTCAGGGACAGCGCCCAGACCCAGAGCTCAAATCCCACAACCAGCTAAAACAAAACAAAACTAAAAAACCTTGAGTTATGACTAGATTTTGGAGCTCATGTCATGAATCCTGGCTACTCAGGAGACTGAGATCTGAGGATTGTAGTTCGAGGCCAAACAGGGTAGAAAAGACTGTGACATTCTAATCTCCAATTAACTACCGAAAAGCTGGAAGTAGTAGAGGTGTGGCTCAAGTGTTAAGAGAGCCAGCTTTGAGAAGAAAAAGCCAAGTGAGAGTGCAAGGCCCTGAGTTCAAGCCTCAGTGTGAGCACAAATACAGAAGAAAAAAAAGTCATGAGTTATGATCAATGCAGTATAGAATCAAATGAATCTAAAGCAATGTATTTGGTTTTCTTTCTTTTTTTATTGTCAGGAGTTTTCTTTCTTTTATATATATAAACTGATTTTCAAGAATGAGACTGCAGTCCTTTCATACATTTTTTTTTGCTTTTTGCCTGCAACCTAGATAGGATTGTAGCTTTTATATGTAGGGAAAATTAGAAATTATACATACACAAAAATTCATTAGATGATGCAGAATAGCCTGAGAAATTCAAGTTATTATTCAGTTTGTACCAAAATATTCTACTATAACAGTTTTGGAACAGAAGTTGCAAATGTCAGCAAATAGCAGACAATAGCATCTCAGTGTTGTTTCCTATTTAAAAAAAGAATACACCATTATACTGAGTTCAGCCCTCAAAATGCCTGTCACCAAAATAATCATAGAAGAAATCTGTACCTTTTCTATCCCTTCATATGGTGTATTTTTGCCTTTAGTTGAGACATAGAGTTGGATGGTAGCTTGATATTGCGCAGTGTTAAAGCTCTTCTTTTCTCTCCCAGATGATGCAGTGTTTGAAGCTGGGTGCTCTATCCCGAACCACTGCCAGCACCCAGATGAATGTTCAGAGCTCTCGTTCCCACGCCATTTTTACCATTCACGTGTGTCAGACCAGAGTGTGCCCCCAGCCAGAGGCTGTGAGTTATTCATATTTCCTAAAGTTTCAGTCTTTGTTACCTTAAAAAAAAATAGGGCTGAGAGTGTGGCCTAGTGGTAGAGTGCTTGCCTAGCATGCACAAAGAGTGGGGTTCAATTCCTTGGTACAACATACATAGAAAAAAATTGGAAGTAATACTGTGGCTCAAGTGGTAGAGCCCTGGCCTTGAGAAAGCCCAAGGACAGTGCTCAGGCCCTGAGTACAAGACCAAGGACTGGCAGATGAAGCTGGGGGCTAGTGGTTCATGCTTGTAATCCTAGTTACTCAGGAGGCTGAGATCTGTTAGAGGATAGTTCAAAGGCAATTCTGGCAAAAAAAAGTCCAGGAGACTATCTCCAATTAACCATCAAAAAGCTGGAATAGATCTGTGATGGAGTGCCAGCCTTGAGTGAAAAAGCTATGAGACAATGCTCAGGCCCCAGAACTGGCACGAAGGAAACTGAATCTGACTTTGGTACCTGGTATATTGTATATATGTTAATCTGTTCAAATAGAGAAGGGAAAGGAAAAAACAAGATGACTGGGAGAGGTGAGGGGAGGGAAAGTGGGAGAAAAACATGGGAAGGGGTATCAATGTTCAAGAAGTACTCACTACCTGATGAGTGTAACTGTAACCTCTTTAGATATCACCTCTACAATAAAATACAATAAGAACCAAAACAAAAATCAAAGTCACAGAAATACCCGAATTTGCCCCCCCAATAGTTATTTATTCCTTTTCCTAATTCCTGATTCTAATCCTGTTTAAGTTAAAGTTAGCGGATCACGTAAGATTTGGGAGGGAAAATGGATTTATTTATATTTGTGTCTGGCAGAAAGCTTGGTGTGGCTCTATGGGTAGGGGCAGAGACACCTGAGACCCTTTGCTTTTGAGGGTTGTCTTTCAACATAAGTAAGCAAAGCCTCAGCTGGGATCAGTTGGGGAAATTCTTATTGCAGATTCTGAGACTGAGTTTCTAATTTCTAGCAGAGATTGTATATGTTTGTGTGATATTTACTTATTTATTGCATTTGTGCCAGTCCTGGGGCTTGAATTCATGACTTGGACTCTGTCCCTGAGTCCACTTGAACCACAGCTCCACTTCTGTTGTTATTTTTGTTTGTTTTGTTTTTTGTTTTTGTTTTTTTGGTGGTCAATTAGAAATAAGTGTCTCATTAACTTTCTTCCCTAGGCTGGCTTTGGATTGCAGTCTTCAGATATCAGCCTCTTGAGTAGCAAGGGTTACAAGTGTGAGCTACTGATGCCCAACCTGCATTTATATATTTTTTTTATATGTGATTGACTGTGCTTATCTGTGCATATAGATTTTGGGCAGGGTTAAAGGATGTTTAGTGTGAAAATATTAAGTATTTTCAACTGTTTTTCTTCATTGTAGGAAAATGCAACTGATAACAAGATGGTTTCTGAATCATCACAGATGAATGAGTTTGAAACCCTGACTGCAAAGTTCCATTTTGTTGATCTGGCAGGATCAGAAAGATTGAAGAGAACTGGAGCTACTGGCGAGAGGGCAAAAGAAGGCATTTCTATCAACTGTGGGCTGGTAAGACTGGAGCGCTGTATTGGGACTCTCAGAACTTTTTTTTGTTTTTGTTTTTGAGGCAGGGTCTAAATAACCTAGTCTTTGAATACTGGTATTACAGGTACACAACATACCAACGTGTCATTTATTTGGTTATTTATTTACTTAATTATTCATTCATTTATTTATCCATTTATAAGCTGATTTTGGACCTTGAACTGACAGCCTGGGAGCTGTCCTTTAGCTTTCTTTGCTCAAGACTATAGCTGTACTACTTGAACCACAGCTCTGCTTCCGGTGTTTCTGTGGTTAACTAGACATAAGAATCTCACAAAATTTCCTCCCCTGGTTGGTTTGTTTGTTTTCTTTTTTGTTTATTCAGTGTGTCAGTACTGGGACTTGAACTCAGGGTCTGGGTGTTACCCCTAGTGGCCTACCACGTGAGCCACGGCTCCACTTCAGCTTTTTGCTGGTTAATTGGAGAGTTAAGTCTCATCCTGCTCATGTTTCCTTTGAATCATTCTCTTCAGATCTCAGCTTCCTGAGTAGATGAGAGCTGAGACTTGAGCTACTGGTACCTGGGTCTGTTTTTTTGCTTTTATGGGGACTAGAATCAAGTCCTCAAGCTCTTGCTCTGATTTTTCACTCATACCTGGCTTTCTATCATTTGAACCATGCTTCTAGTTCCTTTTTTCTCTTGTAACACATAATATACCCAATTGAAAACCAGATCTGATCTAAGAAGGAATGTTTTATAATTCATATAATTTTTTTGCCAGTCCTGGGCCTTGAGCTCAGGGCCTAAGCACTGTCCTTGGACTTTCTCAGGGTTAGAGCTCTACCACTTGAGCCTCAGCACCACTTCTGGCTTTTTCTATGTATACATGGTACCGAGGAATTGAACCCAGGTTTTCATGGATGCTAGGCAAGCACTCTGCCACTAGGCCAAACTCTGGCCCAATTCATATAATTTTACATTATATGCTTTCCTCCCCTTTTTTATTTTCCACATTTCTTCATGTGCATAAATTTAGCTGAATTAAAATTTGTGATATGCACTGAGTATTATATAGAAATTATTTTTAACCTTTCCACCTTCAAGAATGTAGTCAAAATAAACATTTAATGTTAATCATTTCAATAGATAAGAGTAAAAAATGGCTTTTTCTTATTTTTCAAAATCCATGTACAGATTTTAAGAATTATAATAAGATTATTTTGGTAATGATTTCGAAAGGAGAGGTTTTTATAGATTATGAGTTTAATACCATGTCACCTAGAGGTATATTGACTAGAAAATGACTTGTAATTGAGTTACCATGAGGCTTCTGTGATGATATGCAAGAAAATATATATATATAGGAAGCCAGAGATTGGTGTTTGATGCCTCTAATCCTAGCTACTCAGGAGGCTGGTATCTGAGGATGGAGATTCAAAACCAGCCTTGAAAGAGAAGTCTGTGAGACTCTGATCTCCAATTAACTAGCAAAAAAGCTCATAGTGGAGCTGTGGCTCCGGTAGCAGAGAGAATGAAAAAGCTAAGGAACAGCACCCAGGCTCTGAGTTTAATCATTAAAGTCCCAGTACTGGCACCAAACAAAATAAAATGATGAAATGCAGCAGATCTTTGTGTACTGAATCTTTTCTTATTGTCTTCATTATAGAATTGAACATTTATTCCTTCATAAAAGTCTATAACACCTTTCAGTTCCTGTGATACTCTCTGTGCTTTCTCTGTCATCCTGGAGCTGGAATCTCTAATCATGTGATCTATTGAAACAAATTATTGCCCAATATTTGCTCCTCTATAAACTTTTTGTGGGAAGGTTACCATCAATAATGATTAGTGAAAAGCAAAGCTCCAATACCCACACCCATCTCTATTTCCTCATCGTGATCATGTGTTTAAACAGTGCATAAAAGGTCATAACTTGGATCCTGGCCTTTGTATATTATTTGGAATTTCCTAAGAGATGAAAAATCACTTGTTCTTTCAGACATAGGGAAAGCCATTGTTCTCTTTTTATGTTTATTCTTTTAAGGCATGTTGAAACACAGCAAGTAGAGTTTTGTGTGGCCAAAGCTTAAGATTTCTGGAAGAGAGGACTAATGCTATTTATTGTATAATATTATCCTTAAAATGACATGGCTGTAGATGTTTATATCATGAGACTGATGTGACCATTGTTTTTAATAATGCTTGTTCTCAAGCACTACCTCATTGAACGTTGTAAAAACAGAAATCAGTAGACATAGCAGGAAAAATAACCACTCTTAATTTATCATAGTATTCATTTCTATTATCTTTATTACTTATTTTTATTGTCTTTAAGTAGTTGTATAAAGGGGCTTCACTTCAGCATGTTAGTTCATTAGTATAATGCATCTTCATCAATGTCACTCTTTGTTGAAAAAAATGGATGCTTTGACGTAAATAATTTCCTTGTAATGTGGGTTTGTTGGGTGGTGATACTAGAAAATGAACTCTGGTCTTCGCACTTGCTAGGCAGATTCTCTTACATTAGAGCCATGATTCTAGCCCAATTTTCTCTGGGTAATTTTTGAGATATGATTCATTTCTTGCTAGAGCATTTGCCTGGGTGCAATTCTTCTATGTTAGACAGCCTAGTAGCTAAGATAGCAGGTTCATACTCCTTCATCCAGCTCTTCATTGAGAAGATGTCTTGAGAATATTTCTGCCTGGGCAGGCTTTGAACCACAAATCCCATCAACCTTACCCTCCAAAGTAGAGAGGTTTACAGACTTGGAGACATTTGTACTAGGTGACTCACTGTATTTCTAATTTCAGTATTACTTGTACAGGAAATCCTTGTTCAGAGTATTTTTATTGTGGTTAAAATTTTTAGCCACATACAGGATCCACCCTGCAACAGAAAGGGCTTGATATTAACTAACTAAACATTTTATTTTCACTTTTGTGTACTAGCAGGGCCTTGAATTTCCTAGATTGACATACTACCACTTGAGTCAGTTTTCTAGCCCTGCTTTTTGCTTTTTTCTGCCTTTTTTTTTTTTTGCCAGTTTTGGGGCTTGAACTCAGGCCTGGGCACTGTCTTTGGGCTTTCTCAAGGCTACTGCTCTACCATTTAAGCCACAGCACCACTTCTGGCTTTTGTTTGTGTGGGGCACCAGGGAATCGGGCTTTCTGCATGCTGGGAAGATACTGCACTACTAGGCCATGCTCCTGGCCTTTTTCTGCTATTTTCGAGAGGGAATGTGGTGAATTTTTTTTTTGGTGGGATTAACTCTGAAACTCGATCCTTTATATCTCAGCTTTCTAAGTAGCTAGAATTACAGGTGTGAACT
This sequence comes from Megascapheus bottae, assembly GCF_031878675.1. Lineage (NCBI taxonomy): Eukaryota > Metazoa > Chordata > Mammalia > Rodentia > Geomyidae > Megascapheus > Megascapheus bottae. The sequence goes on from NC_143510.1 coordinate 4,476,718, forward strand.
GCTGTTTCCAGCATGAATGTTCTATTTCTTCATTGAGTTGAGTAGAACAATTTGCAAAGCAAGTTGATAATTTTCTGAAGAAAAGGCAGAAGTTGTCACTTCTCATAACTTTGAGTTATGAGTGGTATATTTGTATAGTTATGTATATATAATTGCATAGATGGTGCTAAACTTGATGTAATATCAATTATTAGTAATTAACACAGAAAAATTTGAAGTTTACTTGCTGTGTGTTTGAAGATACAAAAATCAAACCAAGCACAGTTGTTATAATTAATAGATGTATAGCCTGTAATCCTCGGTATGTGGGAGGTGGACATTGAGGCTATGGTTCTAGACTAGTCCTTCAAATTCATGAGACTCCATTCCAGTTGTTGTCTGGGCACGGAATGCACTCCTGCCATGCAGAACCCCAATGGCTGGACACTGTTAGCTGTTATTGCTGGAAACAGGTTATCATAAACAGAGGGTTCAAGGTCCAGGTCAGCATAAAGTGCTCAGGCATAAAGTGAGACTCTGTCTTGAAAATAACCAGCACAAGAAAGGATTGATAGAGTGCCCCAATTGGTGGAGTGTCTGCTTGGTAAGCATGAGTCTTAATCTCAATACTGACAAAGATAATATTATCATGTTTCTCTTTTTCTATTAGTTGGCGCTTGGCAATGTCATAAGTGCATTGGGTGACAAGAGCAAGAGGGCTACCCATGTCCCCTATAGAGATTCCAAGCTAACAAGACTCCTGCAGGATTCCCTTGGCGGTAACAGGTATGCAGAAGGGTTTATCCTCCACAATCCTAAAGTTCCCTTATTCATTATTTTAGAAGTAAATTTGTAAGATAATTTGTAAAGACTGCTTTCATCATAGAGCACATTAATAGGATGAATAATTATATTAATTAAAATACAGTTAGTGATTATATTAAGTAAGCAGGGCCTGGGCACTGTCCCATAGCTTTTGTACTTAAAGAATGGTGCTCTACTATTTGAGCCACAACTCATATCTGGGGGTTTTTTTTTGGTGGTGGTTAATTGAAGATAAGAATTTTGTGGTAGGCTGGGAACGTGGCCTAGTGGTAGAGTGCTTGCCTAGCATGCATGAATCCAGGGGTTCATTTCCTCAATACCACATAAACAGCAAAAGCCAGAAGTATCACTCAAGTGGTAGAGAACTAGTCTTGAGCAAAAGAAGCTCAGGATACTGCCCAGGCCCTGAATTCAAGCCCTAGGACTGGCCAAAACAACAACAACAACAAAAAAAACAAGAAAACGAGTTTTGTGGACTTTCCAGCTCAGGCTAGCTTTAAACCAAGATCTCCATATCTCAGTTTCCTGAGTAGCTAAGAGTGTGAGCTGCTAGGGCCTGGCCATTACTATTACTATTATTATCATAATTATTATTAAGTAATTTTACAATGGGGTTTCAATCTAAATGCCACTCATTCAGTGTCATCCCTCCTATCACGTTCCCCCATTTCTTCCAACCTCACCCATCCCATTAATTCATACCTGAATATTTTGACTGTATTCATCCACTCATCCTTTTCATATGTATTCATGGAGATCAAAAGGCCTTGTGTTTTCTGTCATGCATAAAAGTTTAAGACAGTCTTGAGGAATGGGAGCTTTTAGTTTTCAGTTTGTATCATTGACTAATTGTTATCTTGAAGAGAACAGATGATTCAAGAAGTCATAATATTAGTATTTGATTTAATTTCGTCATTTGTATCTTCCAGCCAGACGATCATGATAGCATGTGTTAGCCCTTCAGACAGAGATTTTATGGAAACATTAAACACTCTAAAATATGCCAATCGAGCTAGAAATATCAAGAACAAAGTCATGGTGAACCAAGACAGAGCGAGCCAACAAATCAATGCACTCCGCAGTGAGATCACACGGCTTCAAATGGAGCTCATGGAGTATAAAACAGTAAGCTACAGGGGTTGACCTCACACTTCCAGATGCAGCTAAGGCTGGCATGTTGTGAACATGGTGACATCTTTTGGGGTGTGTGTGTGTGTGTGTGTGTGTGTGTGTGTGTGTGTGTGTGTACTGGGCACTGATTCTTAGTTTTTCCTGCTCAAGGCTGGCACTCTAGCACTTGATCTAAAGCTTGACTTCGAGCTATTTTGCGTGGTTTGTTGGTGATAGAGTCTCAAGGACTTAACTGCTCAGGCTGGCTTTGTACTAGAGTTCTCATATCTCCAAGCTACTTTTGATTAGCTAAGATTGGAAGTGTGATGGGGCTGGTAGCTTGGCCTAGTGGTAGAGTGCTTGCTTAGAATGCACGAAGACCCAGGTTCGATTCCTCGGTACCACATACATAGAAAAAGACAGAAGTGATGCTGTGGTTCAAGTGGTAGAGCTTTGAGAAAGTGATAGCCTTGAGAAAGTTCAAGGACTGAGCTTAAGCCCTGAGTTCAAACCCCAAGACTGGCCAAAAAAAAAAAAAACCCAAAAACCCAAAAGATTGGAAGTGTGGACAGTCTTAGTTTCTATAAGAGTGGAAATATTTTGGAGACAGAATTCTGTAGTCTTCCTTGTGGGTAGTGTCAAGAATATTCTTTCAAACCTAACTAACCACTTGTTCAAAAGGCTTCTTACCCAATGGCTTATTATGGTGACTAATGCACCGTGCAGGATTGTTGAGGGATAAAGGATCTTTTGCCTTGAGGCTGGTAAGATAAAGGGGTGGTTAGGTGTACTTACAGCCCTAATCAAAACGCTGTGGAATTAAGGCATCACAACCATCAAGAAAATATTTTTCTTTTCTAGGGGAAAAGAATAATTGATGAGGAAGGCGTGGAAAGCATCAATGACATGTTTCATGAGAATGCTATGCTGCAGACAGAAAATAATAACCTGCGTGTGAGAATCAAAGCTATGCAAGAGACGGTTGATGCACTGAGGACCCGAGTGACACAGCTTGTTAGTGAACAGGCAAACCAGGTTCTTGCCAGAGCAGGTAAGTGGACAAGTATGTGAAAGGGAGGATTAACTTCTAGAGGGCTGGGAACCTTCTTTGCTTTCATTAATTACTCAGAATTGTTGAAGTAGAAATATCCAAGTTTTTATAAGTAGTTTGTGGCTTTAAGTTAAACATATCATTTTTTTTCATTTTTTTCAAATAATAAATTATTATATAAACATACTCTGCCCATTGCATCATATCACCTTATTAATTGTTGGTTCAGGTAATTATGGGTGGAAAATTTGCTGTTAAGAATTGTGTTTTCAGGAAGTACAGGTGTGGCTTAGGTGTAGAGTGCCACCCTTGAGCAAAAATCTTGGATGAGAGTGTGAGGCCTTAAGTTGAAGTCTCAGTATCAGCACAAAAATAAATGTAAGTTAATAAATAAAATCAGTTAAAAAGAGAAAAAGAATTGTGTTTACGCCGAGTACCTGTGGCTAATGTTTGTAAACCTAGCTACTCAGGAGGCTGAGATCTAAGGATCACCATTCAAAGCCAGCCTTGGCTTAGAAGGACCTGAGACTCTTATTTCCAGTTAACCTCTAGAAAATAGGAAGTGGGAATTGGCTCAAGGGTAAGGTGGTAGCCTTGAGCTGAAGAGCTCAGGGATAATGCCCAGGCCAAGTTCAAGCCCCATCACACACACACACACATACACACACACACACACACACACACACACACACACACACACACACACACACACACGTAAAAGCTGGAAGAGAAGCTGTAGCTCAAATGGTAAAGCACTAGCCTTGATAGAAAAGCTAAAGAATAGCATTTAGGCCATTAAATTCAAATCCCAGCACTGACAGTAAATAAATAAATAAATAAATAAATAAATAAAATTCTATTTTTTAAAAAAAGACTTGTGCAGACCCAAACTTCTAATAGTTTTTGTTTTTTTAAGTCTTCACTTCAAAGCAAAATTGCCATTTCATATTTTATATTTCAGGTGAAGGGAATGAAGAGATTAGCAACATGGTTCATAGTTACATCAAAGAAATTGAAGATCTCAGGTACAGTTTTTCTGTAACACATAATGATTATCTTGGTTTGGTGGTTTGCTATGGTTCTAATATTTCTGTTTGCTAGGATTGGCTGTTCAGCAATTATACATATCAGTATTTCAGAGTCTCGAATATTTTTCTTCTTCCCATTGGTACTGGGGATGGAAATGAAACCCTGGGTCTTATGTACTCTGAGGTGTATCCTCAGCCCTATTCTAGCCCTGGCACAGGTGGTTCAAACCTGTAAGTCTAGTTGCTTAGGAGGCTGAGATCTAAGAATCACACTTCAATGGTATTATTTAGAGGAATAGATACTTCCATTTCCCATAGTGTCATATTTTAAATTACTTTCTTTTCTCTTTCCATATTATCTTATTGTACAAAAACTGATACATAGGACAGGCACAATTGATGCTGATGAATTCCCTCTTTCCCTCCCTCCCTCTCCTCTCTCATTCTTTCTCTGTCTCTCTGTCTTTCTGTCCCTGTCTCTCTTCTCCCCCTTCCCTCTCTCTCACTCATGTGTGTGCTGGTCCTAAGGCTTGAATTCAGGGCCTGGGCACCACTGTCCTTGAGCTTTTTTTTCTTGTTGTTTGTTTGCCAGTCTTGGGCTTGAGCTCAGGGCCTGAGCACTGTCCTTGGGTTTTCTCAAGGCTAGAGCTCTACCAGTTGAGCTTCAGCACCACTTCTGGCTTTTTTCTATGTATGTGGTACCAAGGAATCAAACTCTAGTCTTCATGCATGCTAGGCAAGCACTCTACTACTAGGCCAAACTCCAGACCCTCTGAGCTTTTATTTTGCTCAAGGCTGGTAGTCTATTACTTGAGCCATAGCTTTACAACTGGCATTTTTTTTTTTAAGTCGGTCGTGGGGCTTGAACGCTGGGCCTGGGTGCTGTTCCTGAGCTCTTCAGCTCAAGGCTACTATCCTGCACCTTGAGCCACAGCACCACTCCTGATTTTCTGGCGGTTAATTGGAGATAGGAGTTTCACAGACTTTAGTGCCCGAGTTGGCTTTGAACCGCAATCCTCAAATCTCAGCCTCCTGAGTAGCTAGGATTATAGGCATGAGCCACCGCACTTGGAACATCTGGCGTTTTTTTAATTAATTAATTAACATTGATTTTTACAGCATATTTTAAATGACATGTTTAACAAACAAGTATTCAAGAAGGGAATCTCTATATACAATCACTGGCACTTAGATTTTAGAACTTAATTAAAATTAAGCTGAGCATTTGCATGTCATGGATACATATTAATCTATGTAGTAAAACATTAGAGTCATAAATACATCTGGCATTTTTAAGTAGAGGTAAGACTTCTTGCTTGGGCTGCCTTCAAACTGTAATTCTCAGATTTCAGCCTCCTCAGTATCTAGGATTAGAGGCTTGAGCCATTGGTGCTTGGTAATCTAGTTATCTTTGATGTCTTTCTTTTTACCTCTTGCACCCCATTATTTTTGGATAGATCAACATGTACACATCATCATTAATTTCTTGAGTCTCCTATTCATCCTGTTCTCTTTTACTTCTGTTATTCTATCAGTTTGCCGGCCTTTTTCTTGAACATCTGTTTACATTTCTTGCAGTGTGCTATATGGGCTGTTTATATACTAATGCCATGCCATGGCCTGGAGGCAAACTCAATATAAAGGAATTCACAGTCAAAGAAAGTAATCTTAATTAGTTCCACAAAGTAAGCAGAATGGTAGAATTCAGTGAAAGAAATCCTGAGCACAGTGTGGAATTGTGGAGAAGCTCATGGTTAAGAGTGGGAAAGAAGGTCAGAGACATTAGTCATTTCTCTTAAGATTTTTAGGTTTCATGGAATGCTCTGACAGTGAGCTCTTTTCTCTTGAGCTTAAAATTCAGTCAGTTCTATGAGGTAGCATCTCCATTGTTCAGATTATAATTCCTACTACCCATTTGTGGAAGTTAACTAGATGGGAATAGCTCCTGCTTCACTGCTAACCTAACCTGTTCACCATTTTCAACTTGTGTTCTGCCCCCTTGTATCTTCTTTTGGGGATCTTCCAGAGGGTCTCAAACCATGATAGGACTTCCTCCACTGTAATGAGAAGACACCCTAAAGTAGTGCTCTATACTATTACTCAAATAAGTGCCATTTTCCACGTGTGTGTGTGTGCATGCGTGTGCATGTGCACGCTTATATGTGTGCATACATGTATATATTTTTCATGCTTTACTCTTTGGCGTTTGGGACATTTTGTTTTGGCTGTGGACCACAGCCAACCTGGACTCACAGTATCTATTCAAGTTTTCAATGCTCTTCCCTAACTGAAGCCCACAATTCATTCTCTGACCAGCTTTCCCCATTTTGTAGACACATTATTTGCAATTCTTTGGAACACAATTGATACCTATGTTTCTTCATTTCCAAAAAGCTACTTCTTTTCATCTCTTTTATTTCCTCTGTGTTGGCCAATGATTTGATCTGGTTTCTTTTCTCCACCCTGTTATTCTAAGGCTGTACCTAGTTTTGATCTGATTATTGCACAAATGGCTTGATATTATTTCCTAGAACACTGACTGAATCATTTCTACCCTTCTTAGTTGCTAAAAGCAGCATCTAATATTCTCTTTCTGCAGTTTTGAGTTTAGACTATTTCTTAAGTCATTAGAGAGCAGAGATGATTCATGGCCCTGATTTCAATCATGGACCAAATCTTTCCTGGTAGAGGATTAAATAGTTTCAGATTCCCAACTTTGATGCTTCTTTAATTAGATATGTCCCAGCCCTGGGGAGTAGTCTTCTAAAATCCTAGGATTATAATATATAATGTAAAAGTAATTGACATGTGAGATAAGCATAAATAAACTTTGGATTCAAATTGGATTACTGGATAGAAATTTAAACTTCTATTTATTAATAAAGTGTGTGATGACCTCAGCCAATTTACTTACTTAACCAACACTGAGCTCTGATTTGTTCATCTGTAAGAATAAGATGATACTTGCTAGCTTCACAGAGTTATTATGGATCTCAAATAAAAGGGTGGAATATAAAATTTCTTATAAGATTTCTTATATTGAACGGTACTGTAAAGGTCTAGCAGGTTATTATTTTTACAGACCCCTGTTCTCAAATTCTGATTTTGACTAATTTAATCTTATTTCAATTCAAATTTTTTCAAAACCTTGTTTCTTGAAGACTTTGTATTTACAATTCTTAAGCTAAATGTACATATATGTGTATTTATAAATATATTTATTATATTATTTACTTATATATAATATACATTATAAATATATATAAATATATTTGCATTGATCTATTTGGGATATTTTTATTTTATCTTATTCTAAAGTAATAGTTGTGCTTGCCTCGCATGCATGAAGACCCGGGTTCGATTCCTCGGTACCACATACATAGAAAAAAGCCGGAAGTGGTGCTGAGGCTCAAGTGGTAGAGCTCTAGCCTTGAGAAAGTCCAAGGACAGTGCTCAGGCCCTGAGCTCAAGCCCAGGATGGCAAAAAAAAGAAAAAAAAAGTAATAGTTGGTACTTTTTAATATTTACCAGCTATGTTAGTATTTGTAAAATAATTACTAATTAATCTTCAAATTTTAAAGGCATTAACATCTTTGTAAAGATTTTTTTTGCCAATCCTGGAGCTTGAACTCAGGGCTTGAGCATTGTCCTTTGGCTTTCTCAAGTCTAGAGCTCTACCACTTGAACCACAGCATCACTTTCAGATTTTCCTATATATGGTACCAAGGAATTGAACTTGGGTCTTTGCGCATGCTAGACAAGTATTCTACCACCAGGCCAAACTCCTGGCCCTGTAGAGTTTTTTAAATGTAATATTCCTCCCACTGCAACAGCTGAAGCTAACATTTTGGTATGTTTCTTTGAAAGTTTCCCATGTGTAGTTTAACAAAATCCATATCACAGTATACATTACTGTTTTGCTATCTGTTGTTTGACATAACCAGTTTTCAGTGTTACTTAGTACTTTTTTCTAAAATGACATTGCTTGATTTTATATAGCACTACCTGGTGATTATAGTTGCTATATTTAATCCTTTCTTGTTAGATAATTATATTGTTTCCAAGTTTTATAAAATAGATATAATTTATTCAATGCAGTATCAGTTACTCAAGCTTGTGTGTGCATGTGTGTGTGTGCTCCCCAAGACTGGGGTTTGAACTGAGGATGCCAAGTGTGGCTCAAGGCTAACCTTCTGGCTTTTTCGTGGTTAATTGGAGATAAAAAACTCATTCCTGAGCTGGCTTTGAACCATAATCATTAGATCTTAGCCTCTTCAGCATCTTTTAAGGTGTGACCACCAGCTTCTAGGTGTTATGCAAGGCTGTTTGTTGTTGTTGTTTGTTTCTTTATTTAGTTTTTGTACTGGTCCTGAGGTTTGAACTCTTGGGTGTGAGCTTTGTCACTGAGCTTTTTTTGCTCAAGACTAGAGTGCTACCACTTGAACCACAGTTCCACTTTTGGGGTTTTTAGTAGTTACTTGCAGATAAAGATCTCATGGACTTTCTGGCCCAGGATGGCTTTGAACTGTAATCCTTGGATCTCAGCCTCTGGAGTGGCTAGGATTGCAGGCTTAAAAGCCTCCAAGGCCCAGCTTCACTTACATAAGTTTTTATGTTCATTATGTCATTAATTCTCATGACAATCCTAAGGAAAGTATGTATTATTGAGGGCTTTTAAAGACTGATGGCCCCAAGATCCAGTGGCAGCAAGGGACACATACCAAAGCTCTCTGACTACTCATTTGGGGGAGTCCAGACACTCCCTGCATGCCTCCCTGCTCCTGTCAGATGATGTGCAGGCAGTGTGTGATGTGTAGGCAGCACGATGAATGTGAAGGGAGAGGGAGAAAGTGAGGGAGGGGAAGACAAATGTTTTCTCTATAGCTTGTACAGAAATGAGCTTCTGCTAACACAACCTGGGGTTTATGGAAGTAAATCCTAAAGGTTGCAAGTTTTAATGAACAAAAGGATTTAAGAAGTATCAGTTGTGTCTCTACTAAACACAAGCCTTGACAATCAAGTGAAACAAAATATAAGGTTCAGTTTGTTATAAAATTAACACACAGACCTTTAAGCTATGCCTATGGTTCATACCTATAATCCTAGTTACTCAGGAGGCTGAGGTTTGAAGCTAGCCAGAGCAGGAAAGTCTATGAGATGCTTCTCTTCAGTTAACCGGCAAAAAGGCAGAAATGAAGCTGTGATTCAAAGGGACAGACCATCACTCTTGAGTGAAAAAGCTAAGAGAGAATGTACAGTCTCTGAGTTTGATCCCTAGCACCAGAATAACAGCAAAAACAACAAAATGCTGATCATTATTGTTATGTTAGCTATTTGTTTATGGCAGTCCTTCTTGTGTGTCTAGGTTTTGTACTATCCTAGAAATGTAGAAAAGGTTATTATTTTGTTGGCAGGTTTTTTTTGTTTTTTTTTTTTGGTTTGGTAATGATGTATCTTTACTTTGGGTTTTTATAATTAACTTGAGTTTTATACTTAGGTTGCTTTCTGAATTTAAAAAATGACAATAATATATTCATGGGTTGATGTATAGTAGCATGCACATGTAATTCTAGCTACATAGAAGCAATAAATAGGAAGACTATGAGAGGTAGGACGATCAAATGTCCAAGGCCAATCCATGCAAAACCTCAAAACTCAGTCAGAAAAATAGCTAAAGCAAAATAGGGATGGGAGAGTGGCTCAACTGGGAAGTACATTTGCCTACTAAGCATGAGGTCTTGAATTTATACTCTGGAACTACCCTTCCCCCACAAATAAAACACTATTGAATTTAGGTTCGTACTTATACTCACTGATTTATGTATGTATGCATGCATATATTTATGTTTATATATTCTCTGAATTATTCATACTCTATTTCTAAGCTGATTTAGTGTTAGAAATTCAAGTTTTGAGTAGACATTGAAAAATACAGAGCTTGTCTATGTCATATTTTTAATAACCTAGCATTTTCCTCTGAGATATTTGAATACATGGCAAAAGCACAAGAAGTACAGTATTAGGATAGAGATATATATCCTTTCTCCTGAAAGTCCTGTCTCATTTGCCCATGTGCCAAATTAACCTTGGCACTCGATTCTATTTGCAATGGGCCATTGTGTTCTTGACGGTTTAAGTCAAATCAAGTTTTCAGAATTCCTTTTGTTGTCAAGTCCAGACTTTTAAGGCTTCATCATTTGTGTTTTCACATAATGTTGACAGTACATATCTTACTGCCTTGTCATGATTAGGTCTACATATGGAGACAAAAGAATGCTTTCAGTGATCAAACTCAAGTTTCCTTGGAGATCTCGTATTTCCCACACCACATTCAGGAGCCAGATGTCTTTCTGATAATTAGGGGTGAATTTGATGAAGGATTGCTTGCAGAGTTTTGAAAATTCTATTATCATGAAATGAATGAGTAACTAGAAACTGAAGGCATCATGCTGCTTTCGTATTTTAAGTTTAAACAATGGGTTGACAATGGGCTGCTCACCACTGGTTAGAACCAAAGTAATCTCATTACCATTGGCATGGAAGATTTTGGGTTTTCTTGACCACTTAAGAATACAATTTCAGATTTACAACTGTTTAATCAGAATATTTTAAAATGTTCTAAATCTGGCCATAGGGGTGGATGGTTGTATAATTGTATAAACATGGTTAGTGCTAGAAACTTAGAAATGGATAGGATGGCAAACTTTATGTCATGTATGTTATCATGTCATAAAAAAAAGATCTCTGCTTAACATATGTTTTTATTCTTTAGGGCAAAGTTGTTAGAAAGTGAAGCTGTGAATGAAAACCTTCGAAAGAACTTGACAAGAGCCACTTCAAGATCAACGTATTTCAGTGGCTCTACACCCTTCTCCCCAACTATTCTGTCTTCAGATAAAGAAACTATTGAGATTATTGATTTAGCTAAGAAAGATTTAGAGAAGCTGAAGAGGAAAGAAAAGAAGAAGAAAAAAAGGTAGCACTGTAAAGTTACTGTTACCTGAAGTTCTCTTTATTTTCAAGGATATTTTGATTTGTAATTATGAGTATGCATAGTGTTATAAGGAGACAAATAAATGAAAAAATCATTTAAGTGAGTTCACATTTACAATGATAGCTTTTAATGGTTTTTCTCTAGTTATAGGTAAGCTAAGTAAGCTTAGCTGTCATAATATGGTAGTGAGTTTTACATAGATTATTCAAGATAAAGATCAATATTTGAAATAATTGTGTTATTTATTCAAATAGCTGCTTTTGCATTCCATTCATCTTGCTTTTCCACAAAGCTTGTTGTGTAACATTACAGCTCAGTGTTTTCACTTTTTTTTCCTCCTCTGTTTTTCTAATATCATTAAGTAGTCTCATGACATTCTAATTCGTATCTAGATTAGTTTATCTAAAGGCTAAACTAATCCATCAAATGTCATTTCTCCTCTCTGGAATATTTCCCTTAGGGCTTCAAAGTAGATTATATAAAAGCTATCCATGCCTTATCAGGCTTCCTGAATCTTCCAACATGGAGTAGCCCAGCTTTTTACCACCACATTAGGTTTTTCTCTTCCTTGGGCCCCTGATAACATCTCCCTTTGAAGTCAACTAGTCAGAAGTCCAAGAAGATAAATATAATTAGACCACTTGCCATGTTCATGTGGTTGAACGCTAAGAAAAACTTCACAATTGTTTACATGTTAATTCTATAATGCAGTCAAATAATTCACTGAAAATATATTTTAAACATGCAAATCAAATTAAGTTGAAATATTTTTGGCTAGATATTCAAAAGGGGGCTAAAGCCTCTGATCTGCCATGCCTTGTTACAAGGAGAAGCTTTGTAGAATTGTTGATTTTTAGTCTACTTGGTGATTTCTTTTTCTTCTCTTTTTTCTTCTCTCCTCTCCTCTCCTCCTCCCTCTTCTCTTCCCTTCCCTGTCTTCCTGTTCCTCCTTCTCCTCCTCCCCTCCTTCTCTCTTTTCCTTTCCTCTTTCTTCTCCCCTGTTTCCCCTTTGTCATCCTCTCTTGTTTTATTTTTGCCTTTCCCTTTCCTTTCCCCTCCCCCTTCTTCCTTTCTTTCTCCTTCCCTTTCCTTGGGCTTGAACCTCAGGACCTTGTGCCTTTGCTTAGCTTTTTTGCTCTAGGCTAGTACCTTTCCCCTTTGAGTCATATCTCCACTTCTGGCCTTTTGCTGGTTAGTTGAAGGTAAGAGTCTCAGGTTTGTCTGCTTAGTTTGTCTTTGAACCTGGATCCATAGGTCTCAGTCTTCTCAGTAGCTAGGATTACAGGTGTCAGCCAGGAGCACCTGCCACATACTGCTTTCTTAGTTTATTTAGAAATGCACTTAGAGAACTAGAACTGTCAGTTGATCAAAGCATTACTGTAAGCTTAAACTTTTCAAATTTAACTCTGCTTTATGTCATGGTGTTAGAAAAGAATGGTTAATGTAGTTAAAACAATGAGTTACACATAACTGCACCAGGAATTTATGGCTGGTCATTGCTTTTTTGAGATACTAATGTTTCAGTGGATACTTTTCATGGATGACTGATTGAGACAGCATTAGTACGTGTATAATCACCAGCTCTCTCCTTATGGAAGGCAATTAAACCTGAACTAATTAGTGATCATAGGATTATTGAAACTAGTGTTACTCAACATTTTGCTTGCATTCAAGCAAAATGAAGTCTCCTATTCATTATAGGAGACTTTTGCATGTGACTTATTGTTTAGTCGTAAAAACTAATTCTGTGGGTGGTCATAATGTCATGTGACTTGTATGACTTGCTCTGAAGGCCAAGGTGCTTTGTGTTCATGAATAACAAATAAGTATAAGCAAGGGTATACTTTTCAAGGGCATGAGTATGCCCTTTTAAGTTAAATTTAGAGATACTGTTTTAAGCACTTGTTGGCTATAAAATAATGAAAACGAATATCTCAGTGAAAAGATTTTTGATAAATTTTTAATAGCACTAGACACCTAGACTTAATGCCTCTGAATCAGTTTATTTTAGTGATGATGTCTGGAAATAATCACATGATCATTAGATAAGATGGAGAAATATTCTATTATTAATATTTATCTTTGTCATGGAAGTTTTTTGTAGTGGAGCTTTTATTTATTGTAAAGGAAACAATTGACATTAAACTGCAGTTATTTCAAATTAGAGTGTTATTTAATGAGAATTAAATAATGATTTTTTATTGTAATAGTAAATTTTAATAATAATAACTTACCAAGTTTCTGGATTTATATTAAGACATGAGTCAGGAAAATGTTAACTTTTAACAGAGATATATTTAGAGAGGAAATATTTATTTCCAAAATAATAATCCAGAAAAGGGCTAGCCATGGTGTTACATACCTGTAATTCTAGCTACATAGGATGCAGAGTAGAATCAAGGACAGCTTGAGCCAAATTAGTAAGACTTTGTTGCATTAAAACACACACATATGGGGCTGGGAGTTTGGTAGAGTGCTTGCCTAGCATACATGAAAACCCGGGTTCGAATCCTTGGTACCACATACACAGAAAAAGCCGGAAATAGTGCTGTGGCTTAAGTGGTAGAGCTCTAGCCTTGAGAAAGCCCAAGGCCAGTGCTCAGACCCTGAGTTCAAGCCCCAGGACTGGCAAAACCAAAACACACACACACACACACACAAAAGGACTGGGCTTATGGCTCACTGGGTAATGCACCATGAGGCCCAACTAAAAATAACCCAAAACTTAAAAAAAATGAAAGATTAAGAGAAAAGATTAGGGCCAGGAGTGTGGCCTAGTGGTAGAGTGTTTGCCTAGCATGTATGAAGTCCTGCATTGGATTCCTTGGTACCACATACACAGAAAAAGCCAGAAGTGGTGCTGTGGCTCAAGGGTAGAGTGCTAGCCTTGAGAAAACCCAAGGGCAGTGCCCAGATCCTGAGTTTAAGCCCCAGGATTGGGGGAAAAGAAAGAAAGAAAGAAAGAAAGAGAAAGGAAGAAAGAAAGAAAGGAAGAATGAAAGAATGAAAGAATGAAAGAAAGAAAGAAAGAAAGAAAGGAAAAGTTGAAAAGCGAAAGACTACATATCCTAAGCTTTATATTTTATTTAGAAGATATTTTCACAAGCAAGCTCTGGGGTGGCGTGTATAAATTGACAATGATGTGATTTGTGGACCTGATTATTTATCTTGTGTACTATGACCATGAGAGACATCTCTGAATTCATATTACTTTACATATAAATTTGTAGGATGTGATGAAACTTGACTTCATGATAGATAGTGTTTGGAATAAAAAAATAAAAACAACATTATTTTACTCAGTTTAATGAAGTATTTCATCCATTATACTTAGAGCCCAATAAATCCTTTTCTATGTATAATATAAATATAAAATATAATATATAAAATATAAATATATATTTATAAAATATAAATTAAAAAAACAAACAAAATGAAATTCCTATAATATATGGAGAGAGATTGATTAGATTGCTTTCCTTCTGCTGTAATTGTCATTGTCTTCCTCTTCCTCCTCCCCCTTCACCTCCTTTTTTCCCTTTCCTTCCTCTTCCTCCCTTCCTCCCCATCTGCCTTGGCCTTTTCCTCTTATTCTTGGAGGGTGGAGGGAGGGAAGGTTCTAGGCCTGGACTCAGTGCCTGGGTGCTGTCCCTGACCTTTTTCCTTTCTCTCCCTTTCCCTTCCCCCTTTCCCCTTCCCCTTTCCCCTTTCCTCCTTCCATATTCTTTTCTTTTCTTCTTGATCTGCACTTTCAGTGTTTTGATGGTTAACTCGCAGTAAGAGTCTCATAGACTTTCCCTCCTGGGGTGGCTTTGAACTGTGATCCTCAGGTATCAACCTTCTTTGATTACACACATGGACCACCAGCACTCAGCTCTGTTGTCTTTTTGAACTAATTATTGCAATGATCTTAAAAGCAATTAGGAAAGCATTTATTTTGATGTTTCAAAGCAAGGGAGGAGGGAAGGGGAAGGGGGGGACTAGATAGCTCAAAAGCAAACATGGGGTTGAGGACATTTCAGCTTGGCAGGCTTGGACAGTATGGGAGGACTGCTTGGTGAGAGAGTGGGGCTAATCTTTGGGAAGGAGTGGTCATGACCTCGCCCAGATTTGGAAGGAATCTGCATATGAACAGCTGCCATCCTTGGGTTCTAAGGATAAGATAGGTATTACATATGCCATGGTTAGACAAAGGTCAGTCTAAGTATGTGCAGAGTGTGATTAGATATTGTGTGGAGTCTCCCTGTACCTAGGGAGAAGTCCTAACTTCAAACTGACCACTAATTACCCCAAGGAAGAGAGGCTACAGGAGGTACTGGTAAGGAGGCAGACCTCATGGCTCTCTTCTGAGCTGTGAGTAAGGTGAAGGGGAGTGTTAACTTCAGGAAAGCACTTGCACTTTGGCCTGCTTATTGGCTCATGGGAACCGTACATTTTAATGCAGATGTGTGTACAATAAACATTTTCTGTGCTAGAAATAGCAAGACTGCTGGGAGTCAGATCCTTTGAGTCCTTTTTAGCTCATCATCACTGATATAAGCCTGGATTAGACTTCATTATTTTTTTTTGGTGCATTTAGATACAGGAATTTGCCATTCTTTTTATTATTTATTTATTTCAATTAGTATTTTATTGTTGGTGTAATATGAAGAGAGGTTCCAGTTATATTCATCAGGTAGTGGGCGTGTGACTTCTTGAACATTGATACCTTTTCTCATGTTTTTGTCTCCCTTTGCCATTCTTATGTTTAGTTCAATACTTTTGGATATCTAGCCTTAAATAACCTGTAATGTAAATAAAACAAAACAAAACTTCATTTATCTTTCAGACTGCACTTATATTTATTTGTATTTAATGGTGTTGAGCTGAAACTCTAGTAACACAGATTTCCTAAAATGTTGGTCTTATCTTCCTGTTTTAGTCATGAAACTCAACCATTTAATGCCAGGCTAGTATTAGTATGTGGACATTTTTTTTCCTCAGAAAGATTACTAGTTTCATAACAGTAGTATATTAATTGACTAGGAAAATCAATCACAGGCTAAAAGTCACATACAAGAACATATTAAAAAATTAAAATGAATGTTGGGTGCTGGTGGCTCACACCTGTAATCCTAGCTACTCAGGTGGTGAGATCTGAGGATCTGGTTTGAAGCCAGCCCATGCAGACAAGCCTGTGAGACTTTCATCTCTAATGAACCAGCAAAAATTCAGAAGTTGAGGTATAACTCCAGTGGTAGAGCCTCAACCTTGAGGTAAAAAACTAAGCAAAAGTAAAAGGCTCTGAGTTTAAGCTTCAGTATTGGGGAATAGACACACACACACACACACACACACACACACACACACACACACACACTTAAAATGAGAGAACTGACTTAATGAAAGAATCTATACCTTAGGTTCCATCTTTTCATTAAAAAAATGGATGATTCCAAAAAGCATTTTTGTAATGTTGGGCAGAAATGTACCATGTTGGAATTCTAAGCATATTGCTGTATGTTTAGAGAGCTTAGATCATCTACTTTTGGTCAGCATGACAAATGTTGGTATACAGTTCATTCCACTGAATCTGAGTAAAGATACTCCAAGATTATGTATTCTATAAATTCTGCTAACAAGCCTCTGCTGGCAGATAATTTTTCTTATGTTTTTTGTGCTAAAAAAATCTTACTAATGGAAAGTACTACATTTCCCATTTTCTTTCCACTTTTGCCTTACAGTAGTTCATTTATAATAATTAGCATAGTAAACTTGTTAATCTCAATATTATTAGATATTGTTTTCAATTTGTAAAATTGTAATTTTTCACTGTTAGTATAACAACCATACTCATTTGCCTGTAATGCCATTTCATGTATTACTTTAATATAGGTTTTATTTTTTGCTTAGAATTAGTGATGTTCACCTGTAGTATAATAAAACCAAAAACAAGTCTTTAAAAGGTAGTAAATAGAATGTATGTAGTATGAATATTTTCATATGATGGTATAAAGGCATTACTTTGTAAAATCTTTTGAATGATACCATAAAAAGTCTTTGGCAAAGACTTAAAAGGAGGGGTATCTTGTTAAAAATAAGCTTTCTTTCTGGAGGAAAATTAAGAAAACTGATCTATTTTAGACTTAAAAAAAGTCATGGCATCCAAACATATGGCTTCTCAATTTATATAACGAATATACTTTACTATTAAGTCATTTCCTTGGGTAGCCTGTCTACTCTTCTCAGAGATAACACTACCTGATTTTCTGCTTACTTTTTATTCATGCAAAATGTACTGCCTTTTTACTGCTTATTGTCCTTTGATGATATCTTTTACAATTTATTTTAAAGTCTTCAAGCTCATGTTATCATTTTTACCTTCTTATCACTTTCGCTTTTTACTGTCTGGTTTTGTCCTTCATTGGCTTGGCCTTCCAATACTGTACCTCGTGATTTTGAAGGCTACAGAAACTTGAGGAAAGCAATCGAGAAGAAAGAAGGTTGGAATATTTCCCAGGTTTTTTTTTTAATTAAAATGTCATTGAAATATGTAGTTACCCTGTACAAGAATGTGTTACAGAATTATAGATTGCTTCATGCTAGATTAGCTGTGTACTCATAAAAATGATAATTTTTTAAATCAAAATAACAAAATACCAATATTTTAAAAGTTCTTCCTAAGTTAAATATAAAACCCTTACTAACTACTTGAATTAATTTCGAGTATTTTCATTTTGTTTCGGAATGAACTACCATAGTGAGAAAGATAATTTAGTTTTTTAAAGTATGACAATGACCAGTCAAACTCCTGCCATTTGTTTTTTTTTTTTAATCACTAATTCTGTGTCTTTCAGAAACTTGTGAGCAGAATGGGGATTATTAATGTAGGTGGGAATTGATACTAACTCATGAGTGGGCTTCTTTCTAGTCTCTTTTATTTGGTGTAATCCTTGCTGGAAAACAACATTAAAAGAGCAACAAAGTAAAAGGAAACTGTGGCCTTATTTAGAGAAGATTTACCAGGCATTCTTTATTTAATTTATTTGTTTTCTTTTTATTGTTATTATAAAGGTGTTGTACAGAGGAGTTACAGTTATGTAAGTCAGATAAAGAGTACATTTCTTTTTGGACACAGTGTTACCTCTTCTTTTCCTCTTGCCAGTTTTTCCATCCTGTCTTCATCCATGCGTTACCAGGTATTCTTAAAGTTGAGCTAGAAAAGTGGCTTTTGTTTTTAAAGTATATTTTAAGTGAGCATCAAAATCACGACAGTCTCCTTTCTTCCAACTGAAATTTAAGGAACATTTAGAAGCACATTTCTGAACTCTAGATAATGAAAACTTGCCTGTCATTGATTCAGAATGACAACAATTTAAATAAAGATCAGGTAGTATTTTAATTAGAACTTGTCTTCATCAATTTTTTTTAAAACCATTTCTCTAACTTTATGTAGCTAAATTGATTAAGAATCCACATGCTGGTGGCTAATGCCCATAATACTGGTTGCTCAGAAGAATGAGATCTGAGAATCATGGTTGGGTTCAAAGCCAGCTTAGGCAGAAAAAAACATGAGACACTTGATCTCCAGTTAACCAGAAAAACCTGCAACTAGAGGTATGGCTCAAATGGTAGAGTGCCAGACTTGAGTGAAAGATATCAAGGGACAGTGCCCAGGCCCTGAGTTCAAACCTCAGTATTGGTATGAAAAAAAAATTGGTCAAGAAAATAAACTGGTTTCAAACAAATATGTAAATATTTTAGAAGCACTACTTTAGAAATCCATCTCTTATGAAAATAAGAACTGGAGAACTTTTCCTGTATCTTAAAGGACTGGCTTTAAATATCTTAAATCCTTAATAAATTATAAATTAGTTTATAATATACATCCCATAATTCTAGAAGACTGTCCTAGGAGTCAGGATTCTTGGCTTTAGTTCCCTTGAGTGGATAAACTTGCCCAGGCCACAATTTCTTTTTTATTTGTCTAATGAAAGGATTAATTTCTAATATTCCTCTGGCTCCCAAGATTCTGATATTTGTCTAATGAAAGGATTAATTTCTAATATTCCTCTGGCTCCCAAGATTCTGATTCTATTAGATAGAGTACAGATTTAAATATCTTCCATTGCTGTTTAGATGGATGTTTTAGGCATGGATTTACCTCAAATTATCAAGGAAAACTTGAATATTTGAGGTACAATAACGATAAATCTCAATTTCATTTTAAAAGCTTAAGCCTTGCAAGTGATTTCTACAGGTGAATGAATCATGTAAAGTTATAAGTGAGGACTTTTTTTTCCTACAGAGTAGCCTGACCAATTTATGTGATACTTATATAAATGAAAGAAAATTTATTAAGCTGGATATTGTGACTGTAGGGTACAGGAGGATGTGTTGAAGCAGGTGTTCAGAATAAAGTTGTTGTGTTGTCTGTGTCTGAATAAAAGGAGATATATGATGGACCCTGAAGTAATGAAGGAACCAACACTGAAAATTATATGCTACAACAGTCTCAGGGGAAGAGGGGAGCCCAGCTGGGGAGGAAACTGGGGGGTAGGCCTTTTGGTTAATTCTTTCCCATCCCTAAACCTTGGGACTAAGCCTCTAGTACAGCCCTAATTGACTACTTTTATTGTATAGCAGGGCATTTCTTAGGTGTGTGTGTGTGTGTGTGTGTGTGTACTGGTACTGAGGCTTGAACCCAGGGCCTAGATGCTGTACCCTAGTATTTTTGCTCAAGGCTGGTGTAATACCCCTTGAATCACAATTCCACATGTGGCTTTTGGTTAGTGAGCTGGGAGTGAGAGTTTTCTGCTCCTGAGACCGGTTGGCTTTAAGCTGTGACCTTTTCCTTAGATTGTAGGCTCCTAAGTAGCTAAGATTACAGGTAGGAGCCACCACTGCCAGACATAGAGGGTCTTTCAGAATGGTTTCTAGGTCCCCCCCACCAAGTTCATTTTTCTCTAATTAATGAAACCCTTTGCAGCATACTTGATGCTTGTCATAAGCATCTTATTGATAATCTTACTGCTGCTTTTCCTCTCAATTTGGAAAGGAAATTCTGATTAAGTCTTTTTTTCTTTTTTTTATATTTTTTATTGTAAGTAATAAAAGGGTTACATGATATTTGCCAGATAGAAGGTGCATTAATTCACATACATTGATACCCTTTCACATGTCTTGGTACCCATTACCCTCCCCCCCACCCACCACCCACCCCTGATTAAGTCTTATAACTCTTTCTAGGAGAAATTTATTAGGAAAATATTGCTTGAGTATTATTTCTATTCTTAAAGATTTAAAACTTTTGCAAAAGCACAGAAACATCGGGCTGGGAGTTTGGCCTAGAGGTATGAATGCTTGCCTGGCATGCATGAAGACCGGGGTTCGATTCCTCGGTACCACACACATAGGAAAAGCCAGAAGTGGCGCTGTGGCTGAAGTGGTAGAACTCTAGCCTTGAGAAAGCCCAAGGACAGTGTTCAGGTCCTAAGCTCAAGCCCCAGGACTGGCACCCAAAAAAAAAAAAGAAAAAAAAAAGCACAGAAACATTTACATTGCTTCTACACCTGTGTTGTTCACACTTGATGAATGTTGAAATATAGTGAATAGAAGTGTAGTCTCTCTGCATAGTTGATTATGGTTGCTAAGCCTCCAAATGGTTTGAATAGACAAAAACTTGCTCAGTGTGGTCTATTGTCTTCCTGTCCAGACCACCAGGGCTGAATGAACCATGATCTGATGCTAGCATGTAATTATGGCCATAGGTATTGGATGTGGTAAATCTGGCAGACCCTGAAATTATTTTTCCTCCTCCTCCTCCTCCTCCTCCTCCTCCTCCTCCTCCTCCTCCTCCTCCTCCTCCTCCTCCATCTCCTCCTCCTCCTCCTCCTTCTTCTTCTTCTTTTTTTTTGGTTGGTGATGGGGCTTGAACTCGGCCTGGGTGCTTTCCATGAGCTCTTCAGCTCAAGGCACTGCCTTATCCCTTGAGCCATAACACCACTTCCGGTTTTCTAGTGGTTTTCTAGAGTCCACCAGACTTTAGTGCCCTGACTCGCTTTGAACTGTGATCCTCAGATCTCAGCTTCCTGAGTAGCTAGGATTACAGGAATGAGTCACCACGCCTGGCTTCCTCTTCTATCAGAGAATGACTTTAGGCAGTTTTGGTGTGGAATGGGTCACTTACTGTATGAGATCATTATGAGAAATAAGCTTGTACCACATAGATGGCCTCAGAAAGTAGCTGAACACTGAGATATCAGTCTATAATCACTGTAGACAGAGTCACCGTAGGCAGAATTACCCCAAGTCTTTAAATTTATTTGGACATTAATAAAAACATAGTTTTTATAGCTTTAGTTTAGCAAAATTTTATGTATTTAAATGCAAAATGAAAATGTTCTTTATTTCTTGTATTGTATTTAATTGGCTCTTGGGGTGACTGGTTCTTAACCATTTTATTATATCTTAGCCTTGGGGTATAATCTAATCCTTGATATTTCTAGAAAAATAAGATTTTGTAAACCATTATGTTATTGGATAAGCAGTAACTTGTATTTTCCTCTGAAGCATTAGTCAGCATAATTTCTGTTAGTCATGTTATAAACTTCTTGGTTTCTTTTTACAAATGATTTACATTTTTAAAGAAGATGTGGTAAAAAAATAAAGTAGAACAAGTTTCTTTGTATTATAACACTGTACATCATTTATCCTCCTTCCTTTCTTTATTTTTAGTGTGCCTGGAAAAGAGGATAATGCAGATACTGACCAGGAGAAGAAAGAAGAAAAGGGTGTTTCAGAAAGAGAAAATGATTTTGAAGTGGTAAGGGCAGGGTAATGAACTTGTGAACTTTAGACACTGAATTTGTTATTCTTGGTTGCTAGTGACAGTGCTAAGTTACATGTAGAAGAATACTATTTCCTTGAGGACTTCTCTCCAGCATCATGAGCTATAAAATACTGATAAATCTCATTCTGCTATATATGTTTTTTGTGGGTTAGGAATGGGATTTGAACTCACAGCCTAATCTCTGTTCCTTAGCTCTTTTGCACAAGGCTAGTATCCTGTTACTTGAGCTACAGCTCCACTTCTGGAGTTTTGGTGGCTGATTGAAAATAACCTGTTAGGGCTAGCTTTGAGCTGGGATCCTCAGGTCTCAGTCTCCTTAGTAGTTAAGATAACAGTTGTGCTAATGGGATAACAGGTATTCTGTAAGCATCTTGTGAGTGTAGAGATAGAATACTATGGGAGATGAGGTACTCTTTCATTTATGACACAATTATGAAGCCGGGTGTTGATATTCTAGTTACTTAGAAATCTGAGAGTTGAGAATCATGGTCAAAAGCTAGCTCAGGTAGACACATCTGTAAGTCTCATATCTTAAAGTTAACCAACAAAAAGTGGAGGTGTAGCTCAGGTGATAGAGCATCAGTCTTCAGCAAAAAGTCAAGTAAGGGGCTGGGAAGGTGTCTTAGTGGCAGAGTGATTACCTAGCATGCATGAAGCCCTGAGTTCAATTCCTCAGTACCACATAAACAAATAGCCAGAAGGGCCCTGTAGCTCAAGCAGTACAGCACTCATCTTGAGCAAAGAAACTCAGTGACAGTGTTCAGGCAAAGAAACTCAGTGACAGTGTTCAGGCAAAGAAACTCAGTGACAGTGTTCAGGCCTGAGTTCAAGCCCAAGGATTGACCAAAAAAAGAAAAAAGGAAAAAAAAAAAAACAAAAAAGAGAGACTCTGAGTGCAAGTCCCAATATCAGCGTACCTATATACACACACATATACAGACACAATTATAGAACAACCTTAAAATGTTGACATGATTTTTGTACTATATAAAAGTGATTTTTGTGTGTGTGTGCTTCTGTGCATTATATTCTAGTATCTCTCACTGAAGCAGTCAGTTTGCTTTGCCAGTATTGTCCTATTAACAGTCACAAATCATGTTACAGGAAGAGAGTCAAGAAGTGAGTGATCATGAGGAGGAGGATGAGGAGGAAGAAGAGGAAGAGGATGACATTGAAGGGGGTGAAAGCTCTGATGAGTCAGATTCTGAATCTGATGAAAAAGGTACTTAACCCTTTAGCAGTGCAGAAAGTCATTTTGAGAAGTTGTTGAGAGCATGACTGAAGATCCCTTAACACTCTATTTCATCTTATTGAAAGCAGCTTTTGTGACTACTGACCTACATATACTTTACAAGGAGGCTCCGGTGCTGAAGCCAATGAGGTCTTCCTTTCCTAACAGTATTGAGACATCCTGTGGTTTCCATTTTGTAGTACAAATAATATCTATAGTCCTGACCAATGGGAACAATTCCTTGCTCGTCTCTTTAGATTCTAATTTATATAGAATTTCCCCACGAGGAACCAAGTGAATACCTGGTAGGGATGATGGCTTTCCATACTTGTTTGATAGGTAGAAGGATGACATTTTGGGCTTACCCCCATATTGTTTTTTTCCTTCTCTTATAAATAGCCAACTACCAAGCTGACTTAGCAAATATCACTTGTGAAATTGCAATTAAACAAAAGCTAATTGATGAGCTGGAAAACAGCCAGAAAAGATTGCAGACACTGAAAAGGCAATACGAAGAGAAGCTGATGATGCTGCAACATAAAATTCGGGATACTCAGCTGGAAAGAGATCAGGTGCTCCAGAATTTGGGTAAGACTTTTTTTCTTTCTTTGTTTTTGATTTTGGTGTCAGTATTGGGGCTTAAATTCAGGACCTCTTTCTTTCACTTGGCTTTTTGGGTCAAAGTTGGCACTCTACCACTTGAGCCACACCTTCACTTTCAGCTTTTCTGCTGTTTAATTTGGAAATGAGTCTCACAGAATTTTATGGCCGAACACGATTCTCACTGCGATCCTCAGATCTTAGCCTCCTGAGGAGCTAGAATTACAAACACTATCCATAGCACCCAGCAGGAATTATTTTTAATGTAGGTTAAAGTTCAGACTCTATTATCAAATGGTATTGTTCCTTGCATGTTTCTTTATAAGTCAGTTCATGCTTTTCAGTGAAAAATTATGTATGGTTTTGACTGCCATCTGACAAAGTAAGGTGATATTACACATCAAATATTGTTATTTATTTATTTTATGTACTGCTACCTACCTAAGCTATTTCATTATTATATTCAATATATACTACTTTGCTTTATACTTAGTATATTAAGTAAAAAATTTAATGATTATTATTGGACTGTAAGCTCTCTTCAGTGTTCTAAGTTGTGTACTGTGACATAAAAATACATGTCTCACAAAATCAAATGTACATATCCTTTGGTTCATTTAGGTTCAGTAGAATCTTACTCAGAAGAAAAGGCAAAGAAAGTTAAGTCTGAGTATGAAAAGAAACTACAAGCCATGAATAAAGAATTGCAAAGACTTCAGACAGCTCAAAAAGAACATGCAAGGTTGCTTAAAAATCAGTCTCAGTATGAAAAGCAGCTGAAGAAATTGCAGCAGGATGTAATGGAGATGAAAAAGACAAAGGTATTGATTGTAGTTTCCATTAAGGCTTAATGTTGATGATGCTTTCCATATTCAATAGTAAGTAACCCAGACCTACACAAAATGTATTTCCATTAGGAAATGACCATTAGAAGTTCTCATCCCATGGACATTCTCCTCAGTCTTCTTTCAATGAGCTCAAAATCATGTGCACAAAAGCACTTCTAGCCTAGCAGCAGTGGCCTGTGCCTATAACACTAGCTGTTCAGGAGACAGATCTGAGGATCATGCTTCAAAGCCACTTTGTGCAGACAAATCAGTGAGACGTGTGTCTCTGATTAACAAGTGGAAAGCTGATAATTGAGGCATGGGTCAAGTGGAAGAGTGTCAGGCTTGAGCAAAAAAGCTAAGAGATACCACCCAGGCCCTGAATTCAAGGTCCAGTGACCACACACACACACACACACACACACACACACACACACGCGCATGTACTCACACTCCCATACTCATGCATGCACTCATAACACACACACATACACACACACACACGCATGCACGCACCTTTGATGGATATTTCTCCTCTTAAATCTTTTCTACAAGGCTAACAAAGGTATAAAACAATCATACATGCCAAGGTCTTGGATAATAAACAGCACTACTTTAAGATATTAAAGATCTACTTTAAGATATTAAAACAGCTGGACACTGAGCCTTCTATACATGTCTTCCTGGTCATTTTCCCCATTTCCCAAGAGGTAGCAACTGCCTTACATTTGTTACTTACCTTTCCCATTCATGGTAAACTACAAGTTTTCTTCTCCTAGCCAAAGAGATTTTAAGATCCTTGTATTGTTTTTATTTCCCCTGTGTGGCTAATTGTAAAAAAAATCTGTGGATTTTAAATAGTTGACAGAGCCAAGTGCTTGTGACTCACCTGTAACTCTAGACACTTAGGAGGCTGAGATCTGAGGGTCGAGGTCCAAAACCAGCTTGGCCAGAGAAATCTATGAGGCTCTTATCTCTTATTTAAGCTCTGGTACCAGCACACATAGTAGCTGTCATGGAAAGGATTGAGGAAGTGATTAAATGATAATCTTTATTTTTATTTTATTTTATTTTGCCAGGCCCGGGGCTTTAACTCAGTCTAGTCCTCAAGACTAGAGCTCTGCCACTTGAGCCACAGCACCATTTCTGGCTTTTTTTCTATTTATGTGGTACCAAGGAATCAGACCTGGGTCTTCGTGTATGCTAGTCAAGCAATCTACCACTAGGCCAAACTCCTGGCCCCTAAATGATCATCTTATATTATCTCTGATAACACCAATCATCCTGTATTATCTCTGATAACACCAACAGCAGTTGAAAATTACTTAGTGCTTATTATACATCAGACCCTGTTTTAGGTAAGAACAATCAGGTTATAATGTCAGTGACCAAAAAAGCTCAGGGATAACACCCAGGCCCTGAGGTCAAGTCCCCAGGACTTGTGTGTATGCGTGTGTGTGTGCGCACGCACGAGTGTGCGCGCATACACACACACACACACACACACACACACGCACACACGCACAACTTATGGTTGAAAAAAATCAAAGCTTAATCTGAAGAGTTTAAGCAACTTGTTCAAAACAGCTACCGATAACAAGTTCCAAATTCCATTCTGCTCAAGTCAACTGAATGTTGAGTATGCAAGGCATGTAGTAATAAATAAATTTGTTAGAAATATAAATGCATTAATCCTGACAAAATAAGAATCGAATATTTAAAGTTTGCAATGCAAGGGCTAGGTGCATGGCCTAGTGGTAAAGTGCTTGCCTAGCATATACGAAGACCTGGGTTCGATTCCTCGGTACCACATACCCAGAAAAAGCTGAAAGTGGCTCAAGTTGTAGAGCTCTAGCCTTGAGAAAGCTCAAGGACAGTTCTTAGGCCCTGAGTTCAAGCTCCAGTACTGGCAAATAAATAAATAAACAAACATTACAGAATGCAAGTCCATATTTCCATGATCAGTATTCAGAATTCTAAAAATTTGCTTCCATACCCATGGTTTTTTTAATGGATTCAGTGAAGGAGTATATATATACTTAATTTTAGGTTCGTCTCATGAAACAAATGAAGGAAGAACAAGAGAAAGCCAGGCTGACAGAATCCAGAAGAAACAGAGAAATTGCTCAGTTGAAGAAGGATCAGCGTAAAAGAGATGTGAGTAGACTTTTGCTCTTCATTATATGAGATTATTCTTCTTGGACCAAGATTGTCTAATCAATAGAAGAAACATCTCTCATTGTAATTAATGCATTTTAGTGCGTTTAAGCATTGACACTTATGAAAGGACATTTGCTGTAGTATGTGGATTATAGTAATTCAATGTAAAAATTCACAAGAAGACTGATTACTGTAAACTTTATTTGTAGTATATTTCTTAGGTGATAAGATAGTACTAAATGGCCAGTGTTTCAGTATTTTATCAGATGCAAGTTCAGGGTGTTTCTAGGTATTTCTACCAATGTTCCTTGGCATAGTAACCAGTACTCACTAGATAACACTGTTTTGAGAACTCTATTTATGTAAGACCTTTACTTTTTTTGTGTCACTACTGAGTCTTTGACTTAGGTTCCAGGCACTGTTTATTAGCTTTTTCACTCAAGGCTGATGCCTTACCAGTTGAGTCACCAGAAAGGCAGAGGTAGAGGTGAGGCTCCAGTGTTAAACGACAGAACTAAGAGACAACACCCAAGTCCTGAGTTCAAGCCCCAATACCAGTACATACACAATAAGTTAAATAGACATAAAGAATTTAGAAAAGGACCTGCGTATAGGAAGCACTCTAATGTTTGTTATATAAATGTATAGAGCACACAGATAACTTTTCACTTTTTGGGGGGAGGGACAATCCCCGGACTTGAATTCAGAGTCTGGGCACTGTCCTTGAGCTTCTTTTACTCAAAGCTAGTACTCAGCACCACTACTGGCTTTTTCTACTTATGTGATACTGAGGAATAGAACTGAAGACTAGAATAGGGCTTCATGAATGGTAGGCAAGCACTCTACTATTAAGCCACATTTCCAGCCCACCTTTTCACTTTTAAGACAATGAGGTCTGTATAGAATGTGTTTGCTGGGATAAACTGTACCTTGAGTAATGAATATAAAGTTCCTCTTTGAACTCTTACAGATTCCAAGAACTTGGGGAAATACATTGAACAAAGGAGTAGGAAATATTGTATATTTCAATTTTCGGTTTCAGCTTGTTCAATGTTATTTTACAGCATCAACTTAGACTTCTGGAAGCCCAAAAGAGAAACCAAGAAGTGGTTCTTCGTCGAAAAACTGAAGAGGTACAGTAAGACTATCTGATCGTTTGGAAACTACATCCTGACTTTGAGATAGATGATGGATTCCTGTAGATCAAGAGGGTGTGTCAACCTCTGTTGTCATTTCAGGTGACAGCTCTTCGTCGACAGGTCAGGCCCATGTCTGATAAAGTGGCTGGAAAGGTCACTCGGAAGCTGAGCTCCTCTGATGCGCCTGCTCAGGATGCAGGTTCAAGTACAGCTGCCATCGATGCAGATGCATCAAGGGCAGGTGCCCAACAGAAGATGAAAATTCCTGTGGCCAGGGTCCAGGCCTTACCAACACCCACCACAAATGGAACCAGGTTCTAGAGATCCTTCTGCTTTCTTGATGCCTAATTATTACAAGCATTCATACTGAATGTCCTACATCAATGAAATAAGTCTTGCTTTGGGGTGGGACACAGTAAGTATATACGTAATTATATTTGACTACTTAAAAAATGATTACAGGAAAAAATATCAGAGGAAAGGACTGTCTGGCCGAGTGTTCACTTCCAAGACAGCCCGGATGAAGTGGCAGCTGCTAGAGCGTAGAGTCACCGACATTATCATGCAGAAAATGACCATTTCCAACATGGAGTCCGATATGAATAGACTTCTCAAGGTGCGGAAATAGAAGCTGTGGGTGCTTGCTTTCACCAGCTTTCAGCTCTCCTCATTTCAGTGCTTTCCATGTTGTTGTTTGGGTCTTTTCTTTCTTCATTATGGTAGTGGAGCTTTAACTTAGTCCCTTAGCTTTGTCACTCTGGCACCTACCACCAGAGGCTTTTTGGTGGTTAATCAGAGATAAAAAACCAGAAGTGGGCCTTTCTTGGCCTGTAATCCTAACTACTCAGATAGCTGAAATGTTAGGATCCCGGGCACCAGCATCTCAGCCTCCTGAGTAGCTAGGATTACAGGTGTGGGCCATTGGTACCTGGCTTGTTTGGGTTTTGATTGTACATGGGCCTGAGTAAGCTGAATATCATTTTATCCAAATCTAACTTTTTGTTTTTAAAAAGCAACGGGAAGAACTTACCAAAAGAAGAGAGAAACTATCTAAAAGAAAAGAGAGGATCATCAAGGAGAATGGAGAAGGAGATAAAAATGTGGTTAACATCAATGAGGAGATGGAGTCACTAACTGCTAATATAGATTACATCAATGACAGCATTTCTGACTGCCAAGCCAATATCATGCAGATGGAGGAAGCAAAGGTTTGTAACAAAAGATGTTCAATGGCTATCATTTATCTTTTTTTGTTTGCTGGTATTGAGGTTTGTTCTCAGGGGTCTGGGCACACACTGCCTCTTAGCTTTTCTGCCCAAGGGTAGTACTCTACCACTTGAGCCTACAGCTCTACTTCGGGCTTTTTGGTGGTTAATTGGAGATAGTCTCATGGAATTCTCTGCTCAGGCTGGCTTTGAACCGAGATCTTTACATCTCAGCCTCCTGAGTAACTAGGATTACAGGCCTAAGCCACCAGTGCCTTGTTCTACTTTGAATTCTTAATAGCTTCAAATATGGCTTTTCAGGTAGACCAGATATTTGTTGGTGTAGATATCATGTTTTATACTTTTCTGTGCTGCCTCATTGGCTTAACCTAAAGCTATCAAATACAGTGGGCCTTTGCTTCCTGCTTAAATATACCCAGTTTAAGGTAATGGCCATTATACTCTGGTTTGTTGTAGGAGGAAGGCGAGACATTGGATGTGACTGCAGTTATTAATGCTTGCACACTTACAGAAGCCAGATACTTGCTGGATCATTTCCTGTCAATGGGCATCAACAAGGTACGATTTAATGATCTTGCTCCTGAAAACTTTTTAAGCTTTGACTGTAGTTCTGCCCTGTTTACTCTCTTCAGTCACACTTCTTTTGTTAATAAGGAATGAGGTAATTGGAAAAATAATCTTCTTTAAAGAACTCCCTGATATTTAGAAAAATGTTATTAATTTGTCATCTATTACTCTTATTGTATCAAAAGAAGAAAATTTCGGTTTTGCCTTTTTTTGGAGGGTGGGGTGGTGCCAGTACTGGGGCTTGAATCTGATCAAGGTCTAGGCTCTATCTACTTCTATAGCTTTTCTGTTCAAGGCTGGTATGCTACCACTTGAGTCATACCTTCACTTTCAGCTTTTTTTTTGGTTGTTAATCGGAGGTAAGAGTCTCAAAGACTAGCTGGATGCTGGTGGTGTCCGTAATCCTAGCTACGCAGGAGGCTGAGATCTGAGGATCACAATTCTAAGCCAGCCTGTGAGACTCTAATCTCCAATTAACTACAAAAAAAGAAAAAAAAAAGTTGGAACTGTGGCTCAAGTGGTGGAGTGTTAGCCTTCAGCACAAAAGCTCAGGGATATTTCTGTTCCATATGACCTAAGATATTTATTATTATTTTTTTTTGCCAGTCCTGGGCTTGGGCTCAGGGCCTGAGCACTGTCCTTGGACTTTCTCAAGGCTTAGCACTCTGCCACTTGAGCCTCAGCACCACTTCCAGTTTTTTTTTCGATGTATGTGGTACCGAGAAATCGAACCCAGGTCTTCGTGCATGCTAGGCAAGCACTCTACCACTAGGCCAAACTCCCGGCCCCATCCTAAGATAATTTTTGTTTTGGTGGTTTTCTCATAGGGTCTTCAGGCTGCTCAGAAAGAGGCTCAAATTAAAGTTCTTGAAGGTCGACTCAAACAAACTGAAATCACCAGTGCTACCCAAAACCAGCTCTTATTCCATATGCTGAAAGAAAAGGCAGAATTAAATCCTGAGTTAGATGCTTTACTTGGCCATGCTTTACAAGGTATTTTGAGCTAAATTTTAATTGACTGAGTTGCATGGTAGCTTTGCTCTTCAAATATGCTAATTACATCCTTCATCTATAACTTATCTGAATAGATGCTATACTTATGCTTTTTAACATTATTTTTTCTTTAATTTGCATGTCTATACAAATTTTGGGGGGGCAGGGGCAGGATATTGTTATTCCAAGAAGTGATTTCCAACTTAAAATGCTTATTTCCTAGTCTTATTAATCAGTTAGATTTTTTTTCGAAGAAGACCAACTAAGTTTCTGAACTTATTACCTAGAGAAGATTAACCAATTTTTATGACTTTATTCTGCATTTCTAACTTTGCTAAAAACTAATTTATAAGTGTTTGCTATGGCATCTATTCTACCTATCTTTTAAATCGTACATAATCTTGTTTTATGTGAGTTCTTAACATTGGATCTGTTTTGATTGGAGTATTGCTTTTTGTTTCCTTTTTTGCTATGATTTATACAGATCTAGATAGCATACCCTTAGGTAAGTATGTTTAGCTTTCTGTGTACCCTACAGCTGCATGAGTTACTAATTATTCATGTACACTAATTGTGGTACATCTTATTTTAAATTTTTTTAAAAATTGACAGTAAATTGGTTTTTGCATGATCATTTTTAAAACTGTAGCTATGATCACAAACATACTAAGTCTTTTTGTCTTTATTAAACATTTCTGATTGTAAAATTCTTAGAAGTTTAAAGAAGTATGTTTTCATTTAGTTAATTATCTCTTTTATTACTTGAGCTCCTCCAGTCATGGCTCCAGGTTCACAAATCTTAGTACTTTCTCATTCTAGGAAAATGTGAAATATATGTTCCTTTTTAATTTTTAAATGTATCTATTAACTCTCATCTATTGTTTTAACTTCCCAAATAAACTTTTTTGTATATATCTTTGGTATATATATCCATTCCATTCTCATCTATTCTTTATTTTGTAAGCTTAGGCATACATGTCTTGACAGTAGAAGGTGAACAAAACTAAGAACTCTTGTTCTTGGTTAAACAAGTTGACATAATCATAAGAATAATGTTTTTCAGCTGCAAATACAGTACAATCCATATGGAAAATTTCTATTTTAAGCTACTCAGGCTCTGATGAGGACAAGTCCAAGACTGATTGGGATGATTGATTGATTGTTAGAATACTCAAGTGCCTGACTTTATAACTAGTGTGTTTGACATTTCATGTTACCAAATAAATTCTGACCCCTCCTCCATTCTTCCTCTTCTTCCTCTTACCTTCACCTCCTTCTCCTCATCATGCTTCTCATGTCTCCTCCCCCTCCTCTCCTCTTTCCTCCTTTGCATCTTCCTTCTTTTTTGTTCTTCTCACCTTTTCTATTCTCAGGGTCTTAACTCATAGTAATATATAACATCTCCCCCCCCCCTCTTTTTTTCTCCCCCACCTGTTTTTCCTCTCTCGCCTCTCTCCATGTATTCCCCCCCCTCCCCGCATTGATCTATTTCTTCAGAGTCTCACACTTTTGCTTCCCTTTTTTGATCAGGGTTGGCGCTCTACCACTTAAGCCACACCTCTCCTTCCAGCTGGTTAATTGGAGATGAATGTCATGGAATTTTCTGTCTGGGCTAGCTTTGAACCATGGTCTTCAAATCTCAGCATCCTAAGTAGCTAGCCTAAGCTACCAGTATCTGGCTTGCATTCCAATATTTCTAAATATTATATCCAAAGTTCAAATCAGACTCCAAGACCCTCAGTTAAGAAAAGCTGAGAACTTTTTAAGCCATGAGACATCCACTTTCCACTACTGATTCAGTGAATCACTATCTTGATAGTGAAAAATGGCCCAGTGCTTAGGGTAGGGTAGATTTTTATAAGCAAGGATTACAAAAATGGGCCATGTAAGACCATTGTATCATAATTTCAATGGTGATGATTTAGTGAGCTTTAAGCCCATTTGTTCTTCATCACAAACATTAGGCATCATAACTGTTGGTGGGCTTGCCCACAGTCACATCATACTTTGGCTATTTCTAATTGGAGGGCGATGGCATCACTAGAAAGCAGTGTTGCTAAAGCAAGTAAGCAAGCAGATACAGAAGCAAAATGGCAGTTAGCCTTGTGATATTTGTGTAACATAAACATATTTTTCCTCAGGATGTCCTGATCTTGGTTATCTTAGTGCAGCTGGAAGGCCAAATACCATAGAATGCTTTCTTTCCCTGAATCATCTCAGACAGACTTCAGGTCCTTCTGGGCCTTACAGTTTTAACCCCTGACTCACAGGTTCTTATTCCTCACTAGTATGAGTCTGGGGTCTCTCAATTAGCTCTTTCTCTAAGGTAGAGCAATCTGGTGGTGACCAGATTCCACACTAAAGGTGTCAGTTATAGAACTGCTTTATTAATTCTTCTACACACTAAATATTACTATATACTATATATGTATGTATGTATGTATGTATGTATGTATGTATGTATATAGACAAAGAAGGAGAGAGAAAAAGGAGAAAGAGCTTTTATTTTTTTTAATTCATTTATTTATTCATTATTATGCTGGGGCCTGAACTCAGGGCCCTGGGCACCTTTCCCTCAAAACCAGTGTTCTACCACTCAAGCTATACCTCCACTTCTGCTATACTGCCAGTTAATTGGAGATAGGTCTCATGGAATTTTCTGCCTGAGCTGGCTTTGAACCTTAATCCTCAAATCTCAGCCTCCTGAGTAGCTAGGATTACAGGTGTGAGCCATCAGTACCTAGTTAAAGGGATATCTTTTTATTAAAAAAAATCATTTCAGAGAAAAAAAAACATGAACCATGTGGTTAACTTCCAGTGAAGTAAGACTGTGAAACTTTAGGTATATAAAATTCAGGACTTAGAGGAGTTTAATCTGTTCTGAGCTTAATGTTCTAATGGGAAAAGTTGCTGACCTTGGGCTGGTGTTAATGTCTCAGAATTGAGCCATGATGAGGTGATATTGTACGCTGCTACTCACATAAACAGAGTGCTTCAGATCAATTTTGGTTCTGAAGACATGTCTGAGTTGGTGACTGGTGGGGGTGGGGTCCTGTCTTCCCTGGTCCAGATTGGCTTATGCCAGGACACGCCAAGCACAAATTGTTTGTTTTTTTCAAAAGTATACCCATAACCTTATAAGTTCCCTTTGGTTTCATTACTCTCTGCAAGAAAAATATTAGCATATCTTAGCCTATGAAGTTTGTTGTTTGATATAGTTATTATTTTCTAGAGAATTTAATTATCTTACCAGTCAAGACATCTCACTTTAGAGAAGATCCTTAAGCTTTTTTAAAATGATGTGCTTTGAGGTATAAATTGTCTTGAGAATGACCATTGTCTTCATTTCAGAAATTGGAGTGCATGTCGTGTGTGTGTGTGTGTGTGTGTGTGTGTGTGTGTCCGTCCTAGATGAGCTCCATATTAGATAATATTATGAAATATTACTGAATATCTGCCAGGGGATATGCCAACCAATGAGGAAGGAAACAAACATCATGGAGAGATAGAAATTAGTTCATCTATGTCCCTGTCATACATTTATCTGATGTAAACTTGAGAAGATGAGTTAACTTACACACACACACACACACACACACACACACACACACACACACATAGATAAATAGGTGGTAGATGCATGAGACATGCATGATAGATTACATAGATTACATGCATACATTAATAGGTAGATGTTGCTTATAATACTGTCTTTAGTTTTGTGGAATGATTTTATAATAAAATGTGTGTTTAAAAGCCTGCACTGATGTTCGGGGCTTGCTGAAATTTTAAATAGTTTACTTGTGGCTGTTTTATGTACTGACTTCCTACTAGCTTTCTGTGTTTGATTCTATCCTACTCCCTTTTTCTAGAGTGCTACCATAATTCTAAAGTAACAGTGGTTTATTTGTATTAGTTTTCAGATTAATGCATGTAAACCTATTTTTATGTCTTTTGTGTACATGTGAATAAGTTGCATGCCCAGGTAACTTCTGCATATTTTCATATGCATTCTTTCCACTTAAAAGCAAATGTGAGAAAAAAAACAGAGAAACACTTAACTAGATTGGGATAGCTGTTAAAGTATAACAAATGTATTTAATATTGATTTATTTCAGTACACAAAAGGAGCTCATGCAGCATTTACCTTACCCTTGAAATTTTAATCTGTGTATTTGGGAGCTTGAATAATACATGATAAATACAAGACTCATAAAAGCTCATGTACACATGCACGTTAAAATTAGGGTCTTTGAGAGTCAGGTGCTGTTGGATCAAGCCTGTAATTCTAACTACTCAGGAGTCTGAGATCTGAAGATCAGGGTTCAAAGCAAGCCCAGCAGTAAAGGCTTGAGACTCTTTCTCTTACTAACTACCAAAATCCAGAAGTGGAGCTGTGGCTCCAGTGCCAGAATTGAATAAAACAGCTAAGAGAAAGTGGGAAGCCCTGAGTTCAAGCCCCAGTACTGGCACACATATGCTCATACAAACACACACACACACACACACACACACACACACACTCACACTCATACACAAGTATATATATATATATATGTGTGTGTGTGTGTGTGTATAATTGTATATACTGAAAGGATAATCTAATTCCCATTCTTTCACTATTATCCTTCCATGTGTCATCATTCAGATATATGGTTTTCCTTATTTGAACACACTTTGCCTATCTTGGGACATATAGTCAAAGGGGTTTCATAGAAGCATATTTTGTAAGTATTTGTCTGTATTGATTCAGTGATTAAAGCCCAACTGACCATATTTAAGACATTGAACTTATCTATGTATAGTATAGGGATTATGGTCACTGTTCCAGCCATGACATATAGATAACATACACATCTGTGACATTTTGTTTTAGAAAATGTAGATGACAGTACTGATGAAGATGCACCTTTAAACAGCCCGGGATCCGAGGGAAGGTAAAGAACCTTTAGAGACTCATTAATTTCTACTTGTTTCTATACTTTTCATCTTGTACCAAAAACTATGATAAAATAGAAACAACTTTGAATTTTATGGTTAATAGCAATAGAATCAATAATATGGAGGGCAAACGAAGACTATCACCAATTTTAAAATAGCAATTCAGGAAAAAAAATGAAAAAAGAATAAAAAAGGGCCAGGAGTGTGGCCTAAAAGTAGAGTGCTTGCCTAGCATACACGAAGACCTAGGTTCAATTCCTTGGTACATACACAGAAAAAGCTGAAAGTGGCCTGTGGCGCAAGTGGTAGAGCTCTAGCCTTGAAGTACTCAAGGATAGTGCCTAGGCCCTGAGTTTAAAACTCAGGACTGGAAAAAAAAAAAAAACAAGAAAGAAAGAAAGATGTGGCCTAGTCTTGGACCAACACACACACACACACACACACACACACACACACACACACACACACACGCGTGCGTGCGTGCGTGCGTGCGTGCGTACGTGTGTGCTTATTCTCTCTCATGGCTTTTTTACTCAAGGATGGTTGGTATTCAACCACTTGAGTCACATCTCCACTGCTGGCTTTTTGCTTTTGGAGACAAGACCCTCACAAACTTTTCTGTCCAGGCTGGCTTTGAATCTTTGATCCTCAATCTCAATCCCTGAGTAGCAAGGATTATAGGCATGAGCACTTGACGTCTAGCTCATTTTAATATGAAATATCTTTTTTATGTTTTCTTTTGTGCGTGTGTGTGTGTGTGTGTGTGTGTGTGTGTGTGTGTGCTTGTGTGTGTGTGTGCTTTTTTTTTTTTTTGCTAGTCCTGGGCTTGAGCTCAGGGTTTGAACACTGTCCTTGGGCTACCATCTGAGGCATAGCACCACTTCTGGCTTTTTCTATGTATGTGGCACTGTGGAATTGCACCTGGGTCGTTGTGCATGCTAGGCAAGCACTACCAGTGGGCCAAACTCCCGGCCCCTTTTTTATGTTTTCAATAGACATGTTTCAATATTTTTTAAAAATGTAGTTTTCTATAATAAGTTTGTGTGACCTCATGGTTAATTCCTTGTTTACATACAGCACACTATCCTCAGACCTTATGAAGCTTTGTGGTGAGGTGAAACCTAAGAACAAGGTAAGGAGAACTAAAATGATCAGTAAATATTTTTTACAGTGTTGTTTCTACAATCAGAATAACAGAAAGATCTCAGATTTAGCTTTTAGGAGAGTAGAATGTTTGTACCCAACTCTTCTTTATTAGAAACTTAGGTTTTTCAAAATATTCCCCTTAAGTGTTAATTGGAAAGAAATTAATTTTGAAAATTTTCTTTTAGGAACTGAATTTTACTATACTTGTACACTTTTTCTTTGGATAAGATATAATTATATGGTGTAACCTTTTGAACAATTAACCTATAGTTTAATCAGATGAACACCAGAAAGCTGAAACCTACCAACTTTCCTTCCTTCCTTCCTTTCTTCCTTCCTTCCTTCCTTTCTTCCTTTCTTCCTTCCTTCTCCCTCCTTCCCTCCCTACCCTCCCTATCATTCCTCCTTCCTTTTTTCTTTCCCTCTGTAGTTCTCCCTTTCCTTCCTTTCCCTTCTGTTCCCTTCCTTTTCCTTCCTCCTACTCCTTTCTTCCCCTCGCCTTTATTCTTTTCCTTTCCTTTTAATACAGTGATATTTGAGGCAGATGATGTGGCTCTACATATGGTTTTACTACTTCTTACCTGTGTAATCTCAGGCAAATTATTTAGCTTCTCTGTAGATTAGTTTTCTATAGATTAGTGATGTGAGATGCTAGCACCCACCCACATGCTCACGTAAATGAAGTGTTTAGACTAGCACCTAGCACATGCCTATAATACTAATGTTAGCTGTTACTGGGACCTGAGGACTTCTGAGTAACAGGTATGGCACCAGGCCAGCTCATCACACTCTCACACGCTCTGTTTGACACTCGTGCTAGGAAAAGACACACTAAATATAAATATATATATATATTTTTTACCTATTCCAAATTAATACACATCTCTCTTCCCTAATCAAATTCTGTGCATAAGTTTTCTCCTGATTGCTTTTCCTTCCATTCTCTAACTAGGCCCGGAGGAGAACCACCACTCAGATGGAATTGCTGTATGCAGATAGCAGTGAACTAGCTTCAGACACTAGTGCAGGAGATGTCTCCTTGCCTGGCCCTCTTACCCCTGTCACAGAAGGGCAAGAGATTGGAATGCACACAGAGACAAGTGGTACTTCTGCTAGGGAAAAAGAGCTTCCTCCCCCATCTGGCTTGCCTTCTAAGATAGGCGGCATGTAAGTTGGGCCTAGCTACACTAACTTTTCTCTTGGCTTAAATTTTTTTTTTAATATGCATGTTGCTAATTTCTTACTTCTGTTTTTAAATTAGGTACCAGATCTCTGTTTTTCAAAGTTAATTTCTGTTAGGTGTTTTCTTCCATAATAATTTGAACAGTTAAAAATAATTTGAGATTTTTGTTGTTGTTGTTTATGTGATGCCAAGAAATTGAACCCAGAACCCCATGCTTGCTAGGTAAGCGCTCTACCACTAAGCGACAGTCCCAGCCCTTGAGATTTTTTTTTAAAGGATCATTCTATAGGATTATAATTTTCAATAAGGGTTGAATTTATAAATCACAGACAAAACCCATTTAGGAACACCTAAATATAAATATAAATAGAAGCTTAAAAGATTAAAATTTGCTTCAAATTCCCTATTCCCTAGTTCCAAGAGCATGATCAGAAAATCTGCGTTGATCTCTCAAGAAAAAAAAATGCTAATTATAAACTGAATACATTTTGAGCTTTCCTAGTTTTTATCTTTTCCTCGTGCTGGTACTGGGGTTTTAAATTAAAAGCACACACTCTAGTTTTGGCTTTTTGCTAGTTAATTGAATGTGAACTTTTCTACTTGAGGCTTTTGAAACAAGATCCTCAGACCCCAGCCTCCTAAGTACCCAGGACTACAAGTGTGAGTCACCAGTGCCTGGCTGCTTTCTTAAATCTTTACCTGAAGTACATTGTTATGTCTCAGATGAGAATGTCCACAAAGTATTCTGTTCTTGGCATTATTAAAGATTTGAAGAAGGGAATATTTGCCCTTCCACCTGACATTTTGAACAAAAGTTCTCCTATTCAAAACAAGTCTTGCTTAGAATTTTTTTTCATTTTATTTTGAGAACAAAGATTTTCCTACATGGAATAGTATGGATATCTTCTGTGTGTGTGTATGGGTGTATATATGAGTCACACGTGCTCATGTATGTGTGTGTGCGTGCATGTGTGTGTGTTTAAGTTTTGGTAGTTGATGTCAAAATTAGACCATTTGTTTATTTGTAAGGATTTTTAATGATACTTTTCAAACTAACCCTCATACACTATCTAGCAAATGGCTGATGGAATGAATTTCATCTTTGCATTGAAGAATCTTGGCCCCCTAAAAGCACACACTCTAGGACTCTGCAAATAATACATAATAATAAGCTTTCCATTCTTTTTTTCCTCCAAATATTTTTCATTTCATGAAGGTATTTCCATCATCTTCCATTCAGAATTCTACCTGCTATCTTTTATTTCAAAATTGATGTTAATGATGATGTAGAATTTTCTGGCATGTGCTTGAGGTGGCTTATATAATTAGTTTTGGACATTGCTAACCCATATGGCTCAATGCTTTTGTAGTGGGAGTAGAAGCAATGTTTTTAGCAAAGTTAGTGAAGTTGAATTGGGGACAGACTTTTAGATCCTTGCATGTATTCAGTATTCAGTCTATCAGATGAGTAGACAGTTTGGAACTTCAAGAATAAATCTGTGACCTGGAATCCAGATTCAGGTAATATTTTCTTTTTTTTTCCATTTTAAAAGTGAACTAAACATTTATTTTTGAAATCACATTGTTTCTTATTCTGATATTCTAGTACTTTTGATCTTGCAAAATTTATCATCAAGGTAATTTTATTTTAGATGAGGCAATTTCCAATGAAACTTTAACATTTTTACTTTTAATACTTATTGTAATTATTTGACAGTGGTGTATTTGATGTTTATATTCAAAGTTTGTACATATTTAATATATACATAGAGTAAGTATATATTAAATAGATAATAAGTGTATGTATACATATACTATATGTATATAGTACATATAGTACTACGTATCTACATATTTATACACATATACTATATGTTTAATATATACTTACTATGTATATGCATATATACTTACTATGTATATGCATATATATACTTACTATATGCATATACATAGTAAGTATATATAGATAGGTAATAAGTATATAAACATATAATAACTATATATGTGTGGATATATTTAATGTGTATATATAACTATATCAAGTAAATAGATATATGTACATATAATACTTACATAAATTTGTACATATCCAATAAGACTAATTATTTACAAAATCATACTTACAGAACGCCCATCAGTTAAGCATAACTTATACAATATTAGCCAATCTTACTTTTATTTTGTTGTTATTGTTTCCAAGCAATACTGTTTGTTAGTTGCAGTTATTACTATATTAAAAAGTTTGGCCAATATCTACCCGAGTGGTATGTTTATATTTAAAATAATAAAAGAAAATTTAAGTCACTTTTTCTTATTTTAGTTCCAGACAGTCATCTATATCAGAAAAAAAATTACCAGAGCCTTCACCAGTAACAAGGAGAAAGGCATATGAGAAAACAGAAAAGCCAAAGGCCAAGGAGCAAAAGCAGTAAGTCAGTTACTCATGGCTCTTTATCCATTAGATGGTTCTTCACAATGTCCCCTGCACCTTGCTAACGGAAAAGAGTGGATTTGCTTGCAAGATTGGGTTGAGACTGGCTCTGAGGTTATGACTAATTAATGAAGGCAATCAAGTCAGCTGTTAGCTTGGCTAAGTGGTCATGTAACATTTTTTGTCAGTCGAGTGACTTGAACTCAGAGTCTGGGCACTCACTATCCTTGAAATCTTTTGTTCAGAGCTAGTGTTCTACCACTTTGAGCTACAGCAGCACTTCTGGTTTTCTGGTGGTTAATTGGAGAGAGTCTCATGGTTACTTTCCTGCCAGGGCTGGCTTTATACCACGATCTTCAGATCTCAGCCTCCTAAGTGGCTAGGATTACAGACATGAGCCACTGGTGCCTGGCTCATGTAACTTTTTTGTCACTCATGTACCTCTTAATATATCTGAGCTCTTGTCACCATTCATGTCTACTCCCCTTTTTTTTTCAGTTGCTTCTCTTTTTGTTGTTTGGAGCTTGAATTCTGAATCTCATGCTTTCTCTTGGCTTTTTCACTCAAGGCTGGTACTATAGCACTTGAGCCACACCTCCATTTCTGGCTTTGTGCTAGTTAACTCACAAGAATCTCACAGGTTTTTCTGTCTAGGCTGGCTTCGAACTGTGGTCTTCAGAACTCCACATTCTGTAATTCTAGATTATAGGTACGAGCCATAGCACCCAGCTTTCAGCTGCTTTTGTTTATCACTAAAAGATAATATGCACAGGGGCTGAGGTTTATTTAATGTATATTGCAAGTGGTGTTCTGGAAGAATTTGATTTCATGATGTCATCTGATATATCTGACATTGACTTTACCTCTTTTGACTTCTGACAAGAACAAAAAAGCCCCACTCGTACTGTTAATCCTAAGGTGTGTTCCTTTTGCCAATTTTTTTTGGTAACTGTTTGAGTTGTTGGCATTCTCCTCAATTGTTTCCTTTGGATGTTCAGGGAGGGCCAGTTTACTTAGCAATGTATACTATAATCTGCTAATTCACATTCCCCAAGCATTTAATAGATTGCAACATTATAGCATGCAGAAGTTGAATGGATGAGTCACTGTCACCTTTCCACATCTCCCTCGGATTATTAACTGCTGCTGGGGACAGATAGGTTTCAGATACATTTCTTTTTTTTTTTTTCCAGTCCTGGGCTTGAGCTCAGGGCTTGAGCACTGTCCTTGGACTTTCTCAAGGCTAGGGCTCTACCACTTGAGCCTCAGCACCACTTCCGGCTTTTTTCTATGTATGTGGTACCATGGAATAGAACCCGGGTCTTCGTGCATGCTAGGCAAGCACTTTAACCACTAGGCCAAACTCCAGGCCCTGTCTTTGGACTTTCTCAAGGCTAGAGCTCTACCACTTGAGCCTCAGCACCACTTCTGGCTTTTTTCTATGTATGTGGTACCGAGGACTCGAACCCGGGTCTTTGTGCATGCTAGGCAAGCACTCAACCACTAGGCCAAACTCCCGGCCCCTCAGATACATTTCTTGAGGGACAACATCCATGCCAATCTGATTTAAATCTTAGTAAAGCACATTTCCTTCATTTTTTTTTAACCAGAAGAAGAATCTGCCCTACCTAAGTGGATTTTTTTTTTTTTTTTTGCCAGTTTTAGGGCTTGGACTCAAGGCCTGGGCAATGTCCCTGAGCTTCTTTTGCTCAAGGTTAGCACTGTGCCACTTGAGCCACAAGCTCGTTTCCACCTTTTTCTGTTTATGTGGCACTGAAGAATTGAACCCGGGGCTTCATGAATGCTGGCCAAGTGAATGGTCTTATCTATCCTTTCCTTCATAAAAAAAAAAGCAAACAACAACAACAACAAAGCTACACACTCTCTTCTGTGTGTGTGTGCACACACCATGCATGTCTGTGCATGTTTATGCACCAGTAGTGGAACTTGAACTCAGGACCAAGGCACTGTTCCTAAACTTTTTTGCTTAAGGCTGATGATCTATTATTTGAGCCATAGCTCCACTTCTGGTTTTTTGCTGGTTAACTGGGATTGATCTCCTTGGCTGGTTTTGAACCTGAATCCACAGCTCCCTAAGTAGCTAAGATTACAGGTGTGAGCCACTGGTGCCAGACTATAGTCTCTGCTTTGACCACTGATGTAGCTGACTTGAATGTCATAGGAACTATGCTTCTGCTCACTCTTTTTCTTCTTTTGTTTAAGAGATGAAATTTGCTTGTTTCTATGAAATTGCTTATCTCAAGAATCATTGGAAAATGAGGGATGGAGTAAATAAATCTGTTAATGATAGATAAATGATTCAATGCAATAGGAAAATTGCTTTTAAGCTCTCTAGGTCTGTCTCCTTACCTGTAATGTGAGCAATTTGCTCTTAATTCTAAAACTGTATGCTTGTAAATGTACCTTGCTTTAGTGATAAGGTGGCACTATAAGCAACTTTGCTATAGTGCCATCTTGTGGTCTAGGTAACAAAAGCCAGTGCAAAACACTTAACAGTTGCTCCAAGAGCATATTATTATCTTTGAAAAAAGAAAAAGAGGATAAGAGAAAGGAATTATCTAACAAAAAGCTTATATCTATATATATGTTAAAGCATGTTTCTTACCATTTGCCTAAAAAGCATAACCATTTAAAGCTGCCTGTTTTAATGTTCTCTTTTTCTTGTAGCTCAGATTCTGGGACTTCAGAGGCTAGCCTCTCACCTCCTTCCTCCCCACCAAGCCGGCCCCGTAATGACCTGAATGTCTTTAATCGTCTAACTGTTTCACAGGGAAACACAACAGTTCAGCAGGATAAGTAAGTCATCATGGAAGGAGCCCCTCACACTATACAAACAGTATTCTGAACTCCTCATGATAGTCATTAAGTCATCTCTCTATAAGAGATGGAACTTTTACAAACTATATTTTATATACTTTTCAAATGAAAAAAATACATATGAGCCCAAATTTGAAAAAAACAAAACAATACAAAACAATTCTCCTGCTGAACATTATTCCCTGTTTTAGATTTTGCATTGCTCTATTCTTTTCTTTGCAAGTAAATTAGAACTGAGAAACCTTTGAGCCTACTTAAAAATTTTAATTTCTTGAGATTCTTCAACTTCTTCAAACCCACCAATCTTAAGCAGGTGTCCCCCACCACACTTGTCTTAATAGGTTTAAAAACTTACAAAGATCACAGTTTGACTTAGAACCTCTGACTGTCAATTTGGTTGTGCTGTATAAATCCACACCCAGTCATTGTGATTTTTGAATAGC
Source organism: Megascapheus bottae (assembly GCF_031878675.1). Lineage (NCBI taxonomy): Eukaryota > Metazoa > Chordata > Mammalia > Rodentia > Geomyidae > Megascapheus > Megascapheus bottae. The sequence continues at coordinate 4,520,264 of NC_143510.1, forward strand.
ACTTTAGTGGATAAAGAGGTTTAAAGTGGGAAAGTGCCGGGGTTTTTAGTCCTCAGAACCCCCCACCCCCCCGCAGGAGGGATAGAGAGAACATGCCCCTACTGGGACAAGCCAAGAAAGGAGAGGGGCGACTGACCGCCCGCACCCCAGTCCTCCCTCGTGGGAGGACAATCAGATGCATCAGGGAGACTCATCAAGGCAGGAACTTGTTTATTGAGGAAGTAGATTTAGCTAATATAGAATGCAGGAGCCAATCAGCATAAAGGCGGGCAGGACAGTGGGAGGTAGGTAAAGAAGAATCAGGTGCTGTCCAAGAGGGTGGAAGTGTTGGGGCCAATCCCAGAGGTAGCCTTACTTTACATCACAAATCACAGCCATGCCTTCCAATCAGATGACAGGCACGTTGGGTCCCCAAACCAGGAAATGAGCCGTTTCCCTGATGTGATGTGCCCCACAGAAAAGAGTTGTAGAGGAGAAGGAATTAGAAGGATGTGGGGGAAATGTGACTTTCATGAAGTTAAAAAATATTAGCACATAATGGGCTGGGAGTTTGGCCTAGTGATAGACTGCTTGCCTAGCATGCACAAAGAGCTGGGTTCAATTCTTCAGTACCATATACGTAGAAAAAAAGTTGGAAGTAGTGCTGTGGCTCAAGTGGTAGAGCTATGGCCTTGAGAAAGCTCAAGGACAGTGCGCAGGCCCTGAGTTCAAGGCCCAGGACTGGAAAAAAAATTACCACATAAAACCAGACTATCTCTTGCAAGAACTCAATACTAACAATATTACCATTAGGTACTGCTAACTCTGTCTGCTTGGATTTTTGAATAATTACATTGTGAATGTATGTGTTTAATATGTAACTGTTTCCCATATGCTTTTTTAATCCTGTCTTTTGCTTTTATCTCCCTGAATATATTAGCAATTTCTGAAATGTATAAGATGCCATTTAAGCTCTCTCTGGCATGTGGCTTGTGCCACTTGTGCCAAGTGGCTCTATAAACTTAAAATTGCTTATGATTTTCAAATAATTTCTACTTGAATTGCAGATCAATTATTTATCTGCCTTTATTAGATTTTAATATAGTTTAATCAGTAGTGGCATATTCTTTAAATTTATATAGAGAATAAATGTTATTGTGTATGACTAAATAACAAAATCATTACTATTGTGAACTCATTTTTTCTCACTAACGAGAAAAATCAGACATTCGGAATATCTTCGGGGCGTGTATTTTTATTAGCTATATTAAAAACTGCTAAATTTTGTCTGTGTTGCATTAACAGTAATTAGAAAAATTTCTGCCAGGTAATACTGGCAATCAGATCATCATTTATGTTTTACAAACTACTTTATGACCTGTTGATAATTTAACTGTGGTGTCCCTCTATATAAGCCAGAACTTTGAACAACTTGTTTTCTTCTATTGAAAAGTCCTCTAACTTTTTACATCACTGTCCTTTGGGTTCTTTTTTGAGACCCAGCATATGTTATTACTGACAGATTAAAACCGCCACACTTCACAACATTTACCTCCTATCTGTTATACAGTCTGAAGGAATTTTCACAAGTCTCATACTGTTTCAAAGAAGTCACTCAGCAGTGGTTTTACTGAACTTTAGAGCCCTACAAAAGTCCCCGTTACTGAGGGGCTTCTTATTCAAAAGCACTTGGCTGCTTTTTGAGATAAGTTAAAACCATGGTTTAAACCTCTGTGCTAGTGGCTCACATCTACAATCCTACACAGGAGGATGAGATCTGAGGATAGCTGCTGTTCAAAGCCAGCCTGGACAGATAAACCTGAGAGACTCACTTCCAACTAACCTCCAAAACAAAAACAAAACCCCAAACAAATAAACAAAACCCCACAAAACAAAATAAAATAAAAACAGAAATGGAGCTGTGGCTTAAGTGGTAGAGCCCCAGCCTTGAGCAAAATAGCTAATCAAGAGAATTAGGGACCCTGAGTTCAAGCCCCAGTACTGGCACAAAGCCAAACAACAATATTACAAGTTTGAATGATTTATTTTACATGCAAATATACAATGCATTGGTGGATCTTCCACATCAAAGTGTAAATTTAAAGTAATAATTGTTAAGATGTCTAAATGCTGGTGGCTGATGCCTGTACTCCTAGCTACTCAGGAAATTGACATCTGAGGTTCAATGTTCAAAGCCAGCCCAGGCAGGGAAGTCTATGAGACTCTTATCTCTAATTAACCACCCCCAAAAAAGCTAAAATAAGGGCTGTGACTCAAGTGGTAGGGTGAAAAAGTTAGGACAACAGTCAGTTTAAGCCTTACTACCAGCACACAAAAACCTAATTGTTAGGATGAATTAAACTCATTAGTTATTGACATGAGAGATAAAAGCATTAAATACTCATCAGAATAAACAGAACAAAACTTGAAATTATGAAGCACATGTAGCTAGTATTATTCCTTTCCAAAGCCTAAATGATCGAAATAAAAATATATTCTTTGGGTCAATTATAGAAACTTAGCCATTCTTTCAGCCCCCTCAAGTCTTAGTAAAAACAAACAAACAAACAAAAAACAAAAACAAAAAGCTGCAAATAAAAAATACCTTGCCTGACTGAGCTATCTTTTAACTTGCTGATAACCCACTGCAACTCAAAAAAAGGAAATATTTGGTGTATTTCTGTTGTTTGTGCTGTTGGCTTTCAACCCAATTTTAGTGTCTCTGCCTGTTGACATCTGTAATTCTTTTCCTCATAATTCTAACTCTTCCACTGTAGGTCTGATGAGAGTGACTCCTCTCTGTCGGAGGTACACAGGTACTTTCTTTCTACCCTTCCTACCTTCTTGCATTTCACTGATGTTTTTAATGCCTTCCTTAGAAATGCTAAGAAAATGCCATTTTTTCCTGTTGCATGCAGTATTTGTTGGAAACCATAGAAGCACACTGATTTTGTTTTTTTTTTGGAACTATATCTTGTGGATAAAATAGTGGCCAACTCTTTTATATAGTGCCTTCCAAGTCACGGTGTTTTGTTTTCTGTCTAAATATCTTCTTCAAAACCCATCAAGTTTGATGAATAATGGCGAGAAGAGAGTTTCCTCCTCAGTGATTTCATTATTTTCATTGCTTCAAAGTTGGGGAGGTAGATTGGGCATTTTTTTTTCTTCTCATTAGTTGAGGAAGTTAAATAGAAAAAGCCAGGCACCCGTGGTGCACACCTGTAATCCTAGCTACTCAGAGTCATTCAAAAGGTTGAGATCTGAGGATTTCTATTCAGATTCAATGGATTATCTCTGATTAACCACCAAAAAAGTTGGCAGTGTAGTTGTGATTCAAATAGTAGAGTGCTGGCTCAGGGACTGCACCCAGGCCCTGAAGTTAGCAGAAGAACAAGACCAAACAAACACACATTTATATTTTCTCATGTTACAGCTTGGAAATGTCTTATTTTCTCTGTCACTCCTGGTCCTATGCATCCTTTTGTCTTCTTCCCCTTCTCATTTGTTCCCCTGCTTTCTGAACATTTTTCTTGTCATCAGCAGATATTCCACAAGATAGACAGGTGGGGGTGGGGTGGGGAGGAGATTAGTCTCATTCCCTATATCTAGTTAATAAAATTACATTTTAATATTTTCCTTCCTTCCTTCCTTCCTTCCTTCCTTCCTTCCTTCCTTCCTTCCTTCCTTCCTTCCTTCCTTCCTTCCCTGCAGTTTGAACTCAGGGTCTTATATCTGCCCAGTTTACTTGCTGGGCTGAGGCTTTATCTATTGAGTTAACTCAGCCAGTTTTTTTTCCTGGTTGTTTTGGAGGTAGACTCTCTCAGACTTTTCTTTTGGCGAGAGATTTGAATAGTAATTCCCTAGATCTCAGGCTCCTAAGTATCTAAGATTATAGGCATGCCCAGCTTTTCTTTTTTTAACTAAAATTAACAAAGTTATACAACTAACAGCACAGGAGGTAATGAGTTATGGGACCACCTCTGATGACGAGATAGATTTCCTTTCACGTGTGAAATGATCATAACAGGACTTCAAAACTAAATTATTCTTAGCTGAGCATAAATTTACTTCCTTTAAATTTTGATTCATTTTTTTCCTACTAGCCTTCATCAACCATAAGAATCTGATTCATGAGCCAGGTGCTGGTGGCTCATACCTATAATACTGAGATCTGAGAATAGATAGGTTTGAAGCCAGCCTAGACAGGAAAAGGTGGAGGTGGCACTATGGCCCAAGTGATAGAGCATTAACCTTAAGCAAAAGACATTCAGGAACAGTACCCAGGCCCTGAGTTAAGTGCCCAGGACTGGCACTCTCCTCCTGCAAAAAAAAAAAAATCAAATTAATTAATGTAGTATATTTTTGATCTATATTTTAAAATATTCAACCTTTATTTGTGTGTGTATATGTGTGTGGGTCCTAGCCTTAGCCTTAGGGCTTGGACACCATCCCTTAACTTTTATGTTCAAGGTTGGCACTCTACCACTTGAAACACAGCTCCATGTCTGACTTGTCTTGGTGGTTAATTAGAGAAGGAGTCTCATGGAATTTCTCCCTGGGACTGGCTTTGAACCAGGATCCTCAAACATCACCATCCTTCTCACCTAAAATCTTACAGTTACAAGCCAATTATTTTTCAGAGTATGCCTGGGCTTGTCTATGTCTGATTCTCATGATTACATTCAAATCATACATCCCAACAGAAAACAAAAATATACAAAAAAATCACCTTCCTGAGTAGCTAGGATTATAGGCATGAGCCACCAGAGCTCATCTTAATACTCAGCCCTTTTTTGGGAGGGGTAGGGGGGCTCTGATCCTAGGGCTTGAACTCTGGGTCCATAGCACCATTTCTGGCTTTTTTTTTTTTTTTTGCCAGTCCTGGGCTTGGGCTCAGGGCCTGAGCACTGTCCTTGGGCTTTCTCAAGGCTAGCACTCTACCACTTGAGCCTCAGCACCACTTCCGGCTTTTTTCTATATATGTGGTACCAAGGAATCGAACCCAGGTCTTCGTGCATGCTAGGCAAGCACTCTACCACTAGGTGAAACTCCCGGCCCCAGTTTCTGGCTTTTTTTTTCTGAGTAGTTTATTAAAGATAAGAGTCTCATGGACTTTCCTGCTCTAGCTGGCTTTGAACCTTCATCCTCAGATCTCAGCCCCCTGAGCAGTTAGGATTACAGGCATGATTACAGCTACGATTACACTGGTCCCTGGCATATTCAGCCTTTTAATTATGCTTTTGTGTCCTGTCTCCGATGTGTGTGCTTTGATCAGCTTAATAGTTCTAGTTTCCTCATTGTTCCTTAAGCCATTAAGTCTTTTCTTTTGCTTCTCTTGGTTGAGAAGGATGTTAGTTTCTCCATGGTCTTAAAATGTGGCATCTCAAACTAAGCTCCATTTCACATGTAGACTATGTACAGTACAGTATGCCTAGCCCATCCTCCTGAAATGTTTACTTACCAGCCATGATATCAGTAGATACAGGACTACAAGTTATTGACTCTTCTAGCTTGGGTCCAACAGATATAGCCTTTTTAGTAGTTTTACAATTTAGGATCCTTTTAATCTTTCTTCTATTTATGCAATTTAGTTCTATCTTTGACTTAATTTTCGTTTAAATTTAATCCAATGATTATTTTATCAGTAGATAAGTAAAGCAAATGATTTTTTTTTTTGGTGTGTTTTACTGGTAAGTTTTCCACTCTTTCTAACACAGTATCTCGCTGTTTAGTTATCAATTGAATCAGTATGCCACTTTATCTTTAGGACTAGAGAAAGATTATGCACCAGTGACCTACCTTAATGGCAACCCTCAGATCTCAGCTTCCTGCGTAGTTATAATGACAGGCATGAGCCTTGCTCATAAAGGTTTTGTATACTGAGGGCAATAATTCAACCTGGTGTCACCGTAGAGTAGTGAATCTTGGCTTCTTTGTTTTTCCACACCTCAGGGGCATAATCAACCCATTTCCTGCTTCCAAAGGAGTCCGGGCCTCTCCACTTCAGTGTGTGCACATCGCAGAAGGACACACCAAGGCGGTTCTCTGTGTGGATTCCACCAATGATCTTCTCTTCACTGGATCAAAAGGTGCCAGTGCTTCTCTATTGTAGATATCCAATAAGGTGGTTGTTGATTTTTTTTTTTTAATAGCTACGTTTTCAACAGATGTTTTTTAAAGTCAGTCTTGGGGCTTGAACTAGGGCATTAGTGCAGTGCCTGAGCTCTTTACTCAGGGTTAGCATTCTACGACTTCGAGCCCAGCTCTACGTCCAGTTTTCTGGTGTTTAATTGGAGATAAGAGTCTCATGGACTTTTCTTTCTAGGCTGTCTTTGAACCACAACCCCCAGATCTCAGACTCCTGAGTAGGATTACAAGTGTGAGCCACCATGGCCCTGCTCAACAGACCATTTCTTTATTTCGTTTTTAAAATGTAACTATTTAAGACTGGTTAAAAACCTGACCAGTCATATGAACTCCTAAATTATATCACACTATAATACAATTGGGGAGAAAGAATAGCCTCTTTATGAGTACGTTGCATACATTCCAGAGATTGCATCTTTGTTCAGTAAGTAGGTGCCTAGTGTGTGCAGGGTTCTGGACTTTTTATAATGCACACCAGTATACAGATCAATAACAGGCCATTAAAATATAAAGTGTGGTTAAAAAAAAGAAAATGGCATTGGCAGCCACCATGATTGATGCATGTAGAAAGTGACATAGCACCATATATCTCATTTAGTTCTCACTTATCCCACCAATGAGAACTATTTTTTGTTGTTGTAGTTTGCCAGCTCTGGGGCTTGAACTCAGGGCCTGGGCTTTCTCAAGGCTATGGCTCTACCACTTGAGCCACAGCACCACTTCTGGCCTTTTCTGTGTTGTGGTATTGAGGAATCAAACCCAGGAATTCCTGCCTGCCCAGTACCCATTGGCACCTCTTTCCTTCTTCTGTTACAGGTGGAGGAGTTTAGTGTTTAAGAGAGTAAGTAATTTGGGTTGATATAACTGATAAGTAGGAAAACTAGGATTGTAAGCCTAGATCAACTCATCTCCAGCTGTACTCTTTTCACTCCTTTTGAAATGCCTGCAAGCACCTAGACCTCAATTGTAAGTGCTTTGGAGAGTTCTAGACTAACAGTTTAGAAGTTTCTGAAAAAGAAGAGATTGCCAGATGCTTGTTGCCTCAGGCCTGTAATCCTAGCTACTCAGCAGGCTGAGATCTGAGGATCAAGGTTTAAATAAGCCCAAGAAGAAAAGTCTATGAGACTTTTACCTCCAATTAGCCAGGGGGAAAAAAAAAGCTGTATTAGAGATGTGGCTCAGGTTGTAGAGTGCCAGCCTTGAGGGATTAAAGCTAAGGAACAGTGTGCTTTGGTCCTAAGTTTTAGCCCCAGTATTGGCACATGTCTGCACGCATGTGTACACACACACACTCACACACAAATTGAAAATATTATTCCAATTAAATTTGCATTGGAAATGCCTCAATCCAAAAAAGTTCTATGAAAATACACATTTTTGATTATTCAAATTAAATTGATCTCTCCAGGATAATTAGAAAAAAATAGGATAATTTGTGTTTAGATTTTTGACTCAGAATAAAAGTAAAATCCACCATTTCACTGAAAAGGAAAGGTATGTGGGTTTACCAGTGTGATTAGTATTTCAAGGCTATAGGAATATAAAAACAACATGTTTTGAAGAGATTGATATAAGATGGCCATTTAAAATTGAGCCATTTAGCATACTAAATCCACTAGCACAACAATGTTCATTGCAGCATTATTCACCATAGCAAAGATATGGAACCAACCTAGATGTCCCTCAGTTGATGAGTGGATCAACAAGTTGTGGTATTTGTACACAATGGAATTCTATGCTGCTCTCAGAAAGTATGACATCGACCCATTTGTTAGGAAATGGAAAGACTTAGAAAAAAATCATATTAAGTGAAGTAAGCCAGACTCAAAGGAACTTAGGCTCAATGGTTTCCCTCATTTGTCATAATCAGTAGAAACCTTGGGCTCTACTAGCAGAGATCTGCAATAGAGCAAAACCTTGATACATAAGGCCATATAGTATGAAGCTAATTGAAAGGACCTCCAGGATATTGAAACAAAAGCCATATAATGAATGATTGTTGTCCTTAATGTACTATGTTATCCCTCATCTCCTTTGCTGTCCCTTGGGTATCTCATATTGTTACAGTATCTCACTTTGTTACCTGATATATTGAATTTATTTGTATTTGGTTACTTGAAACTTGATAGGGAAGGGGGGAAAACCAAGACGGGGAGTGGGTGGTGGGTGTGGGGAGGGTAATGGGGACAAGACATGTGAAAGGGTATCAATGTATGTGAATTAATGCACCTTCTATATGGCAAATATCATGTAACCCTTTTATTAATTACAATAAAAATATATATAATAAAATAAAATTGAACCATTTAAACCAAGATTTTATTTTATATTATTTTTGCCAGTCGTGGGCTTGAGCTCAGGGCCTGAGCACTATCCTTGGACTTTCTCAAGGCTAGAGCTCTACCACTTGAGCCTCAGTACCATTTCTGGCTTTTTTCTATGTATGTGGTACCGAGGAATCGAACCCGGGTCTTCATGCATGCTAGGCAAGCACTCTACCACTAGGCTAAACTCCCAGCTCTAAACCAAGATTCTTTTGATTTGACTATTAATTTTTTTTTGATACTAGTCCTGGGTTTGAATTTAGGGTCTGTATGCTGCTTCTGAGATTTGTTGCTCAAGGCTAGTGTTCTACTACTTGAGCCATAGCTCTGCTTCCACTTTTTGCTGGTTGTTTGGAGTAAAGAGTCTCATGCACTTTCCTACCTAGGTTGGCTTTGAACTGCCACCCTCAGATCTCAGCTTCCTGAATAGTTGGGATTACAGGCTCAAAGTTTTACACACTTACTTTACAATAGCACATAAGGCATTGGCACCCCAGACTGTCACCCACTCTGCCTCTGAATCTGCTGCAGTGAGGCAGGGATGAACTGGTGAACAGGATAATTATTTTATTCTTTCCTATTTTTTTTCTCATCGAAGAGAAATGCTTTCAATAGTTCTTACTGGCAGGAGAATCATATTAACCACCCTCCTGTGTTTCTGTCTGTCTGCCGCAGATCGTACTTGTAAAGTATGGAATCTAGTGACAGGACAGGAGATCATGTCATTGGGGAACCATCCCAACAATGTCGTGTCTGTGAAATACTGTAATTACACCAGCTTGGTCTTCACCGTCTCAACATCTTATATTAAGGTGTGGGATATCAGAGATTCAGCGAAGTGTATTCGAACACTAACGTAAGTAATTCAGAAAACAAATGACATGTAAGCAAAAGCTACTTTTCATTTTATGAAACAGAAGGAAATAGAGTGCTATGTTTTTATTTTAGTGGGGTGTGTGTTTGTTTGTGTTGGTGCCCATCCTAGAGCTTGAAATTAGGGTCTTGACACTGTCTCCGAGCTTTTTTGCTCAAGGCTAGCTCTCTACTGTTTGAGCCAGAGCTCCACTCCCAGCTTTTTTGGGTAGTTAATTGGAGACAAGAGTCTTGTTGAAAGATGAATTTGTTTCCTTAGTGTCTGTCTGTTATTATAACTAACCTAAAAACATACCCAGTGCTGGTTGCTCACTCTTGTAATACTAGGTACTCAGGAGCCTGAGGTCTAAGGACTATGGTTTGAAGCCAGCTCAGGCAGAAAATTGTATGAGACTCTATTTTCTAATAAAATACTCAGAAAAATGCCAGAATTGGCACTGTGGTTCAAGTGGTAGAGTGCTAGCCTTGAGCAAAAGAAGTTTAGGGACCCAGGCCTAGTGTTCAATCCCCAGGACCAGCAACAAAACAAAAAGCAACACAAAACAAATAAGAATTTGTTCTGCTTTAAGATCAACCAATTCTTCTATGTAACCAAAATTGTGATGGACTCTGTAATTACTTAAATGAAAGAAAAGAACATTGAAAATTTTAATATTTATTGATTGATAAAGTAATAGAAACTAGTCATTTTTTGAAGACTCATTTATTATTTGAGAACTATTAGTAATTTCCTGTAGGGAACTTTTGTAGGGAAAGAATATTATATCCTATGTTAGAATTTTACCAACCTAATAGAATTACATAAAATTTGAAAAGATTGGCTGTACTTAAGTATTTCAGAAGTTGGAAGCGAAAATGTTTCAAAAATTATCATCTAGAATTTACCTGAGGAAATCAAAATACATTTTAAAAGTCTTTAGTGCATGGTAGATATGCCATCTGTTATTGGATTGAAGGAAACAAAAATTGGCAAATTATTACAAAGGTCTCCAATGTCTGTAATTCTCAGAGGAAATCTATGACAACTGGCACTGGTGGCTCACACCTACAATAGTATCTACTTAGGAGGCTGAGCTCTAAAGATTGTAGTTCAAAGCCAGTCCAGGGAAAAATGTCTGTAGGACTTCTCATCTTCAGTTAACCACCAAAAAGCTAGAAGTGGAATTGTGGCTCAGGTAACCAATTGTTATCCTTGAGCCAAACAGCCAAGTGAGAGCTGGATGGCCTGAGTTCAAGCCCCAGTCTTGGTACCAAAGTAGGTGCGGTGGGAAGGAGAAAATCTGTATTCAAAAGGAATAGTCCAGGCCTGCTGGACTTCTTGAAATTTCCATGACCCATGATGGGTCATGGGGCTTGAACTGGGTGTTGTCCTTGAGCTCTTCAGCTCAAGGCTACTGCCCTACCCCTTGAGCCACAGCACATTTTCTAGTGATTAATTGGAGATAAGAGTCTCACGGTCTTTAGTGTCCTTTAGTGTCTGGGCTGGCTTTGAGCTGTGATCCTTAGATCACAATCTCCTGAGTAGCTAGGAATAAGGTGTGAGCCATCGCGCCCATTCTGAAAAAGTTTTAAACCATGTCATCTTATTATAAGCCAACATATACATATATTTATTTATTCACCTAACATTTATTTCTATGTGCCAGCTGCCTGATGGGTGTGGTAGACTCGGTACTGTAAATATGCTAATAAAAAGACAAATGTCTTATAGCCTGTTTCCTAATAATTCAAGAAGTGCAAGGCTAAACCTGTGTCTGGCAATGTGATCTTTTTTGCTTTGTTTTACATCTGTTAAGGTCTTCAGGTCAAGTTACGCTTGGAGATGCTTGTTCTGCCAGTACCAGTCGCACAGTCACCATTCCTTCTGGAGAAAACCAAATTAATCAAATTGCATTGAACCCAGCGGGCACTTTCCTGTATGCAGCTTCTGGAAATGCCGTCAGGATGTGGGATCTCAAAAGGTAGACATTTGAGAAAATGTTCTTCTTCAGAATGGCAATTATTACTTCATTAGTTATTTTTGTAAAATTTAATCTTTATAATCAGAGAAGGCACTGTCAAACCATATCTCTTTTTGTATCCTGCACTGGGGCTTGAACTCTGATCCTTTTGCTCTCATTTGGCCTTTTCTTTCTCAAAGCTGATGCTCTACCACTTACACCACAGCTCTACTTCCAGCTTTTTGGTGGTTGATTGGAGATAAAAAGCCTCAGGACTGGCTCCAAACTCTGAGTTTCAGATCTCAGCCTCCTGAGTAGCTGGGATTATAGGTGTGAGCCATCTGTGCCTAAATGTCAAAACACTATCCTGGAATGTCTCTTTCGTGTTTGTCCACAGATTCGAAAATCTTCTTTCCCTATAAATTTCCATTACTGAGGACAAAAAAATGAATGGAGGAAAAAGAGAATTATTTTATGGCCTCCTAATACTTGTCTGAAAATGGTGTTTTTTATTAGGAAGAGATGAAATCTTCATGCATCTGTACTGGTACCTTTGGAAGAATCATTTAAACATTCTTAAGCTTTTTCAGTTTATAAAATTAGTCATTTTAGAGCGTAAATCTTCATAGTTTTCCGCTAAATTATGGAGTTGGCACTGCTTATAATCCTAGCTACTCACAAGGGTAAGATCTGAAGATTGTGGTTCAAATCCACCCCTGTTACGAAAGTCTGAGACTCTTATTTCCAATTCATCACCAAAAAAAGCCAGAAGTAGTACTCTGGCTCAAGTGGTAGAACACTAGTCTTGAGCACAAAACCTAAGGATAGCATTCAGGCCTTGAGCACACAGACACACAAATAAGAGATCTACATAAGCTGTGAAGAATTGAGAAGAAAAAGTAGTCAGAAACAAAAATACAATAAGTTGAATTGTAAACTTGATTTTCATTTCCCATGAAGCATGAAGTTCTGTCTTTCAGTTCTGTGGTTATTTTAGCTTTTATTTTTAATCCTCTTACAATTTTGGCAACAAGGTAACATTCATTTTATAAGTTCAGGAATATTTATTCAGTTTTGTCAGGTATTCCACCAACAATATGGTAGATCAAGCAGGACAACAGCAGTTTCTGCCTTCTTGCAACTTATGTTGTATTGGAAGGAGAGAGTATTCACAAAGGCTATGAGAAGTACTACAGGCCAATCACAGTTTAGATATTGCAGAGTGCTCCTCACAAGGAACTTGTCAATGGTAAATCAGTGAATATCTATTTGAAAAATGATGAAAAAACAAGTGTCGCAATATGCATTTATAAAGCCTGGCTGAGGAAGTAGACACATAATTTATAGATAAATAGGTGAGAAAGAAGTCCGTCCTGAAACAATATATTAGAAATAGACTGTTAAATTTGGAACCAGTGCTTATTTACAAAAATTAAAAAAACCTTTTCCTTTTTTGTTTTGTTTTAGTGCCGGTGGTGGGATAGACCCTAGGACCTCACACTCTTAATTCATTTTTCTTTCTTTCCTTCTTTCTTTCTTCCTTCCTTCCTTTCCTTCCTTCCTTCTTTCTTTCCTTCTTTCTTTCCTTCTTTCTTTTCTTTTCTTTCTTTCCTTCCTTCCCTTCCCCTTCCTTCCTTCCTTCCTTCCTTCCTTCCTTCCTTCCTTCCTTCCTCCCTCCCTCCCTCCCTCCCTCCCTCCCTCCCTCCCTCCCTCCCTCCCTCCCTCCCTCCCTCCCTCCCTCTCTCTCTCTCTCTCTCTCTCTCTCTCTCTCTCTCTCTCTCTCTCTCTCTTTCTTTCTTTCTTTCTTTCGGCGCTGTACTACTTGAGCCACAGCTCCACTTCTGGTTTTAAGGTAGTTGATTGGGGTTAAGTGTCTCATGGACTTTTTTGTTGTTGAGCTTTGTGTTGTTGTTGTTGTTCAAGGCTAGTGCTCTATCACTTTGAGCCACCGGTTCACTTCCAGTTTTCTGGTGGTTAATTGGTGGGGGACAAAAAACCAACAACAAAAAAAAAAACCTCACAGATTTTCCTGCCCAGACTGACTTTGAACTGCTGTCCTCAGATCTCAGCCACCTGAGTCACTAGGTGTGGGCTACTATTTTCTGAATATCTTGTGGACTCTTTTTGCCGCCTTGAGCAGAAAAGCTAAGGGGTAGCACCAGGGTTTTGAGTTCAATCCTCAGTACCAAAACACACTAAACAAATGGAAGAAACATGAAAAAAATAACCTACTCAGCAGCTTCACAGTTTTATGAAAGAATATAGATTATTTTTGTTGAGGCTAAGTTCCATGTGCTAAGAAACATTTTCAAACAAAATCGTTTTTCTTCCTTTCCAAAGATTTCAGTCTACCGGGAAGCTCACAGGCCATCTTGGGACTGTTATGTGTCTTACTGTGGACCAGATTTCCAGTGGCCAGGATCTCATCATCACTGGCTCCAAGGACCATTACATCAAAGTATGCATTACAAGTATTGAACTCCATCTGCCTACTGAGTGGTAGGCCAATCGAATTTGGAGTAGTATATAGACTCATCTGAAAAGGCTGAAGCTTAATTTCACACAGGGCTCAGCTCCATTCTCCATGTCACTCATGTGAGGATAGTTAGTGAAGCATTGTAGTAAAACAAAACAATGCCTGATTAACCTCGTGTGTGTGTGTGTGTGTGTGTGTGTTTCTTTGAATGTGCACCCATAAATGTTTAGTGGAAAGTTAAATGTTTGCGTGCTGATCTTGTAGATGTTTGACGTAACAGAAGGGGCTTTGGGAACTGTGAACCCCACGCACAATTTCGAGCCTCCTCATTATGATGGCATAGAAGCCCTGACCATTCAAGGGGACATCCTATTCAGTGGGTCCAGAGACAATGGAATCAAGAAATGGGACCTCACTCAAAAAGATCTGCTTCAGGTAATGCTGAGCCTTTCTGTGGTATGGAACTGTTAGTTCCCAAACAGTCAATTGTGGGAAGCCTGGTGTCTCACGCCTATAATCTTAGCTACTCAGGAGTCTGAGATCGAAGGATCGTGGTTCAAAGCCAGCCCAGGCAGGAAAGTCTGTGAGACTCTCATCTCCAATTAACCACCAGAAAACTAATAAGTGGTACTGTGACTCAAGTGGTAGAGTGCTATCCTTGAGCATAAAAAGCTCAGGGATGGTGCTCAGGCCCCGAGTTCAAGCTGCAGTGCTGGCACACATGAATTTTTACATATTAAAAAAAAAGAGAATTGCTGGTTGATTCAAGATCTTTATGTAGATCTTCATTATTTAAGGACAATTTTAATTATGACTTGTTCTTAAAGAACGTTTTATTATCAACCACAAGAATCATTAACTTCAAGAATTAGCTTAATACCAAAGACAGGAGTAAGAGCTGAAAGAACTGAAATTGCTCCATGCATGTGTTTATTAAATACAACCAGCCCTGGAATAGAGCAGTGGAGGTTTTCCCCTCTCCTCCCCTCCCCTCCCCTCCTCTCTCCTCTTCCCTCTTTCTTTTTCTTCCCTTCTTTCTTTATCCTCCGTCCCTCCCTCTCTCCCTGCCTCCCTTCCTTCCCCCCTCCCTCCCTCTCTCCCTCCTTTCCTCTTTCTTCCCTGCTGTTACTAGGGCTCCAGCTCAGGGCTTCATGCTCTCCCTTAGCTTGGTTGTTCAAGGCTCACTGCTCCCTGTGTGCCATCTCCACTTCAGGCTTTTTGGTGGTTAATTACAGCTAAGCATCTCATGGGAGTTTCCTGACCAAGCTGTTTTCAAACTGCACTCTTCAAATTTCAGTCTCTGGAGTAGCTAGGATTAGAGACCGGGGCCTCTGCACCCAGCTTTCAGAGTGCTTTAGATTCTATAACTTACTTTAGTACTAATACAATTAGTGAATCAACTTGAGGAGGCAATTACAGATTCATTGCTTTAGATAGCTGGATGGGATCACATAGGAAATAAACTTTAATCATTATCAGGCTATTCTGCATCTCCAGACACTGAACTTCATCAACCAAAGTATTTGTCATCGAGTGTGCTGTGCAAACAAAAATGTCAGCACGGGGCAGGTTGCACTTGTTGACTTCTCTGTCTTTTCTCTCAGCAAGTTCCAAACGCACACAAGGACTGGGTGTGCGCCCTGGGTGTGGTGCCAGCCCACCCCGTGCTGCTCAGCGGCTGCCGAGGGGGCCTCCTGAAGCTCTGGCACATGGATACGTTTGTGCCAGTTGGGGAGATGAAGGGTCATGACAGCCCCATCAATGCCATCTGCGTGAATTCTACCCATATCTTTACAGCAGCCGAGTAAGTCTTCCCAGAGGACCTTTGCTCTGTTGCTTGTGTTCCGATTTAAGCAGCAGTAGAGGTTGCAAATGTCTGCAAACGCTGCACATGAGTGATTGTCCTGTGGACTTAAGGCTGTGGTATTTGTATGATGCCTGCTGTATTTGTCTATTTATTTAGAGAAAAGGTCTGGGTCTGTAGCCCATGCTGGCCTCAAACTTGTAACATCGCTGCTTCACCTTCCTAGGTGCAGCTGTAGGCACACACCACCATGCTCAGCTCCTAATTTATATTATTTTTATGAAAGCCTTGATTCAAGGCTTCCCACTTGATTCAAGGCTCTACCATTTGAGCTACAGCACCACTTCCAGCTTCTTCTATGTATGTTGTACTGAATGGAACCCAGGTCTTTGTGCATGCTAGGCAAACACTCTACCACTGAGCCAAACTCCCAGCCCAATACTTTGTTTACAATACAAAGGCTTCTGCTAGTTCTTTCCTTGGTGATTTTACTTTTTTGTGCCATTCTGACCTTGAACTCAGGGCCTGGGCACTGTCCCTGAGCTCTTTTGCTCAGGGCTAGTACTGTTTTACTTGAACCACAGCACCACTTCCATCTTTCTGGTGCTTAATTGGACTTTACTGCCTGGGTTGGCCTTGAACCTTAATCCTCCAATCCCAGCCTCCTGAGTTGCTAGGGTTACAGGCCTGAGCCACTAGTGCTGACTGGTGACTTTAATTCTTTAAAGCTAACTCACAGATGACTAGTTCCTAAGGATGTTTGTTTTTTAGCACGCAGCACATTTGGCTACGCTTCATAGTTAGAACTTTTTCTTTTTGTATGATCCTGGAGTTTAAATTCATTGAGCCATGCTAACAGCTACCCCTTTCTTGTGTTTTATTTAATTAGTCGGTTTTGCTTTGATTTTCGTTTTAGATAGAGTCTTATGCTTTTGCCTGGGGCCAGCCATGGACTGCAGTCTTTCTACCCTCACCCTCTGACAAATTGTTATTATAGTGAAGTCCATACCTAATTTCTTTTATTGAGATAGGTGTGTGTGTGTGTGTGTGTGTGTGTGTGTCTTTTGTTTTGTTTGCTAACTCTTGGTCTGCGCTAGCTTAGGACTGAAGTCCTTTTGATCTTTATTTTCTATGTAGCTGGGATTATAGGCTTGTGCCACATACCTGGCCAAAAAGTAATTAAAAAAAAATCTGTGTGTTTTTTTCCTCTCTTTAACATGTAAATAGTCGTAACTGTTTCCTTCCTCCTTGATGTGACTGAATTGATTTTTGCATTTATTTGTGAGTTCACAATACATCTCTTATGTGCTAGGCACTACTGCAGACTCTAAGGCATACAGAAGTAAGCAAAACAGATGCAAACTCAGCCAGCTGCCAGTGGCTCAGGCCTGTATGTAACCCTAGCCACTGAGTATGAGATAGGAGGATGGTAGTTCAAAGCTAAACCAGAAGGATAATTTGTTAGACTCTTCTCTAATAACCAGAAAAAAAATGAGAAGGGGAGCTGTGATTCAAGTAGTAGAGCAGTAAATTTGAGTAAAAGAAGCTCAAGGATAGCTAACAGGCCATGAGTTCATGTCCTAGGACTGGCACACACATAGACAATGATTCCAGCTGAGGCCAGAGCTGTCCCAGAGTTCATTTTCTGGGGTTTCACAGTCATGCACGGCCTTTCTCACTGTTTTGAAACTCCCTATGTTTTTGTCATGTGTTCTATTTATACTAAAAGGGCTGACTTAATGTAAGTCAACCCGTTGTATCTTCTAATGAGTACAATCACCTTAAAGACAAGACACTCCAAACCGGGCTTCTGAGCTTCAACTGAGGTTTTGAGCTTGAAGACTTCCCATGTTTACTAAAATCGCAAGTGCAAGGGAAGAGGTGCCAGAATTCAAATCTTATTTCTTTTATTTATTTAAGTTTTTAAAATCCATTTGTTTCTTTGTGCCCAGAAATGGGGCTTGAACTCAGGATTTCACTCTCAGACTTGCCTGTTTTGCTCAAGGCTGGTGCTCTATCACTTGGGCCAAAGCTCTACTTCTGACTTTTTGCTGGCTTTTTAATTGGATCTAAGGATCTCACAGACTTTTCTGCCTGGCTCACTTCAAACCATGATTCTCAGATCTCAGCTTCCTGAGTAGGTAGAATTATAGTGTCCAGCTCGGTTATTTATTGTAAGCTGAGGGCTACCATGTACTATCAATAAAAAGGGTCTTATAATTATAACTTCTTGGAGACTGAGGCAGATAGATAGCTTGAGGCCAAGATTTTGAGGCCAACTTGGGAAACATAGCAAGACTGTCTCAAAAATAATTTTTTAAGATTTTTTATTGTCGGGATAATATTTAGAGGGGTTACAGTTACATTTGTCAGATAGTAGGTTACATTACTTCTCACACATTGATACCCCTTCTCATGTTTTTGTCCCCATTTCCTCCCCCCCTCAATCATCTTGTTTCCCTCCCTTCCCTTTCCTATTTCAAATAAACATATATACAGGTAACAAAGTCAGATGCGGTAACAATATGAGATTAAACAAAAGGGAAAAAAGAAGATAAATAATATAGGACATTAAGAACAACAATCACACAAGAAAAAGCTCTTGTTTCTATATCCTAGAGTTCTTTTCATTTAGTCACATCCTATATGACCTTATGTACCAAGGTTTTGAGCTAATGTAATCCTCTACTAGGCCAGTCTTAGATATATACAAATGAGGGAAACCATTGAGCCTATGTTCTTTGGACCTGGCTTACTTCACTTAATATGATTTTTTTCCAAGTCTTTCCATTTCCTTACTAATGGAGCGATGTCATTCTTTTCTAATGGCAGCATAAAATTTCATTATGTATAATTACCACATCTTGATCCAATCATCTACCAAGGGGCATCTGGGAAAAATAATGTTTTTTGAAAAGGTATTATGGCTTTTTCCTCTTCCCTTCCTTCCTTCTTTCCTTTTCTTAAAAAATTTTTTCCAGTCCTGTGGCTTGAGGAGCTCAGAGCCTGAACAATATCCTTGGACTTTCTCAAGGCTAGAGCTCTACCACTTGAGCCACAGCACCACTTTTGGCTTTTTCCTGTATATGTGGTACTGAGGACTCAAACCCAGCTCTTCATGCATGCTAGGCAAGCACCCTACCACTAGGCCAAACTCCCTGTATGGCCCTTATTTGTAATGTAGGTTAAAATGAATTTAACTTGGTGTATAACTAAAGTCATATTACATATATATACATATATATGTATATACACATACTATATATACAGATATATATATATATTTTTTTTTTTGCCAGTCCTGGGCTTGAGCTCAGGGCCTGAGCGCTGTTCTTGGACTTTCTCAAGGCTAGAGCTCTACCACTTGAGCCTCAGCACCACTTCTGGCTTTTTTGTATATATGTGGTTCCAAGGAATCAAACCCGGGTCTTTGTGCATGCTAGGCAAGCACTTTAACCACTAGGCCAAACTCCCGGCCCTACAGATATATTTTTATATATATGCAATTACTGACACAAGTCAATCATTGAGAATGCACATTGCTCTTCTGACATTATTGTAAATTCACGTTTGTTATTCTTATATGACAATTTCTGTTTTTAACAGGCATTTATTAAAGGCAAAGTCTTTTCTTTATCTTTCTGATCATGTGTCCCTGTTACATTTCTTGTTTTGTAGTGACCGAACAGTGAGGATTTGGAAGGCTCGAAATTTGCATGATGGTCAAATCTCTGATCCAGGAGACATGGGAGAAGAGACTTCTAGTAATTAAGCCTGAATATAAGTAACACACTGAAAGCTGTGATAATGCTCTGGGTTCTTTATTTAAACTGTTGTTCTGCAAAAGCTTAAGGATGGGATGAACTGGAAAATATATCTGAATCTAAGTGTTACATATAAATGATGTTTAGTGAAACTGTGTGCTATCCTGTGTGCTTAATTTCATATCTACTGATATATATGTACCTTGCTATCACTCTGTTGCTTGACTCGCACTTTCTCATTGTGGCTGCATTTTTGTGCCTAGCTATTAAAAAGGCTCCTGCAAATTATTTAAATCATAAGATACCGACTTTGATGATAGTCAGAAAACATCCCTGGAATAGAGTATGTCTCCCTGTCAACTCCTTCCTATAGTCTGTTCAGGTGATTTACATATTTAACCATATTGGAAGCATTAGTCAAATCGGTGTCTGTCTGGCAAGCATTCCTACCAGCCTTGGAGGGTTCCCAAATTTCAAAGCTCTTTTAATACAGTGGGGAAAAAAGATAAAGTAAGGAGAGTATTATTGATGACTTCTCATAAAATGGAATTGACTTTGATCTAGTAACAAAGAATGTTTAACTGTTTTAAGTGTTGGCATATACTTGTCTTGATAAAAGTTTGCAATTGTGAGATATATATGTATATATATGTATATACGTATATATGTATATCTCAGAATACATACTGTGCTCAGGACTTAAACTACTGTAATGTCATTGTTTTTCTTAGCGCTGGGCCTATGTTCTGTGTCAGTATCCAATTTTGATGTCCTAAGAGATACTTGGATCTATTTTCTTATGGAGTTGTTTCTATTATCACCCTTTACTTTTTTTTTTAATTTAATAGTAGTATTTCCTTTCCCTTTCCTCTAGTTTTTTATATGCTGCTAAATATATTTTAAATATACTATGTTTGCAAACCTTGGTAGCTGTGATGAGAATTCTCATCATGTGTGGTGGGAAAAGCTATGTACATAGGTAGATTGTAAAGAGAGACTATCTTGCATTATGGCTGTATGAATTTTTTAATGCTGTAGATTGGATTTTGTGAAATGATGTATAATTTATGTCTACCCAGAATATTAATTTGTAAATCCTGCAAGTTTAATTTTTATGTAGATTGTATAGCTTTTGAAAATATTGTCTTATGTGATTTTCCTCCCCTCCAAATATATTGGCTTGTAAATGAAAGCTTAGCTAGTGCTTCAATAAACGTGTGGCGATGAATCTTTTGTGTTCTATCATTCTAGTTCTCATGTTTGTCATGTCTCAATGTATGAGAACTAATGCACCTAGTACCTGGCAAATGTAACTGTAACCCCTCTATACATTATCCCAACAATAAAAATTTAAAAAATTCAAAAAGGACAAGAAAAAAGTATGTACCTCATGCTTAAAGGCAAACCATTTAAAGCTGATGAACAAAGAAACACAGGAAATGAAGATGAATTAAGACTGGACTAGAAGGAGTGAGCAGCTCATGTGAATCTCCTTAAGTTTCTAAAGGTGAGCAACTAAATAATTTTAGCTATTTTTTGGCAAAATTAATATAAAGAGAATACATGAATGGTCCTTTTGAAATCTACAGTCAGAAATGCAAAACATTATGAGATTATCAATGTCTTCTTTCAGGTACATGAAGAATAGAGATTAGTTTACTTGATCTCTCTCTCTCTCTCTCTCTCTCTCTCTGTGTCTATAATATATACATATATTTATATAAAAGCAGTGAAGTTAAGAAAAATGAAAATCATATTTGTAAAACTGTCACCCAAGGACAGATAAGTTTTTGTTACCTATCAATTAACTGCTTACTAGACATGAAACATTCTGAAAAAGTTTACATGGAATCTCATTTTGGTAAACCATAGAAAAGCATCTCAAAGGAATAAAATGAAATGAAACCAAATAAAATGAAATAAAATGAGAGGCCGGGAGTTTGGCCTAGTGGCAGAGTGCTTGCCTAGCATGCACAAAGACCCGGGTATGATTCCTTAGTACCACATATATAGGAAAAACAAAACAAAACATAAATAGGGCTGTGGCTCAAGTGATAGAGCTCTAGCCTTGAGAAAGCCCAAGGACAGTGCTCAGGCCCTGAGTTAAGCCAAAAAAAAAAATGAAACAAAATGAATTGGGGTAACTTGGATCTGGACATACATTGTAAAACAAATGAAAATTCTCATCAATGTAAATACAGCTGTGGTCTACATGTGACCTTGCAGGGAAACCAAAAGAGTGACTCATTTCCAGATGGTTAACCGTGAAATTTCAAAATGTCAGAAATGAAGAAAAAAAGTTGACACGCCTCAGTTGAGTATTTGAAGGTGGGCTTCATATCTTTCTTCTCCAGTCACCAGTCATAGCTTAACCTACCAGGGAAATTTCTCTTTTTTGTTGTTTTAAAATTTAAGTGAAAAAATGAAAATGTGACACTTATTTCCCAGAGGAATAGGCTGAAAAATGGCAGAGATTTCCTACTTCTGAAATCCAGAGGAAAGGTTTAAGCATTGTATTGAAGTGATTAAAAATATCAAATGGGAAGGAATATAGTTTAAAACAGTTGCACAAATAATCACAAAATGTGCCAAGCCAAGCAGCAGGAAAGAAGAGATTTAATACATATTTTTTTTGTTGTTGTTGTTGTTTTTGTACCAGTCTTAAGCCTTGGATTTAGAGCCTAGGCACTGTTCCTGGACAGTTTTTCTTAAGACTAGTGCCCTACCTCACTTGAGCCCCAGTTCCACTTCCAGCTTTTTCGTGGTTATTTGGAGATAAGAGGCTCACAGACTAATCTGCCCCAGATAGCTTCAAATTGCCATCCTTAGATCTCAAACTCCTGAGTATCTAGAATTACACCTTCCTTTTGTTAGAAATTATTAACGAATGATGAGAACTTCCAATGAGTTAGTGTCTTTGATTTTATTAATATGTGGTACGGTATGGAAAGAGTCACAAATCAAGAATCTATGAAGGGACGGGAGTTTGGCGTAGTGGTAAGAGTGCTTGCCTAGCATGCACAAAGACTCAGGTTCAATTCCTTGGTACCACATATATAGAAAAAAGCTGGAAACGGTGCTGTGGCTCCAGTGGTAGAGTGCTAGGCTTGAGAAAGACCAAGGATAGTGCTCAGGCCCTGAATTCAAGGCCCACGACTGGCAAAAAAAAAAAAAAAAAAAAAAAAAAAAAAGTCTTGCTAAAAAAAATATTAAGAAAAAAGAATGTATAAAGATTCATTCTTTCTTACAGAAAGCTAGACCAGGCAGAAAAGTCCACAAGACTCCATCTCCAATTAACCAGAAAAAAGGTACAGCCAAGCAAGAAAGCTGAGTGAGTTCTGAGTTCAAATCCTGGAACTAGCAGAAAAAAAAAAGAAGATGAAGGAGAAAAAGAAGATCTGATGAGGATTAGTTTCAGAGAAAATGAATCAATAATCAATTTGTCATTCCCAGAAAGAAATCTTACTAGGCCCAAATGGGTTCATTGATGAATTCTACTAAACACTGAAGAATTTTACACTAACTACATTAGGATTTTGCAGCTTTAAAACAAAATCTTGGGGCTGGGAGTTTGGCTTAGTAGTAGAGTGCTTGCCTAGCATGCACAAAGACCTACGTTTGATTCTTCAGTACCACATGCATAGAAAAAGCCAGAAATGGTGCTGTGGCTCAAGTGGTAGAGCTCTAACCTTGACAAAGTCCAAGGACAGCACTCAGGCCCTGAGTTCAAAACCCAAGGCTGGCAAAAAAAAAGTCTTGCTAATATATTCCATATTGCTATATATTTCACAGTAAGGGATTCATTATAAAATATGTGTAGGACTGATATATTTTTCTTTTTTCTCTTGCTTTGGGTGGTGGTACTGAGATTTGACTCAGTCTTGTTAGATGTGCCCTCTTTATCACTTGAGCTGTGGCTTTAGCCCTTTTTGTGCTTTTAATTTTCAGATAGGATCTCATCTTTTTGCTCAGGACTGGTCTCGCACAGAGATCCACCTGACCTCAGCCTCCTGAACAGCTAAGATAACAGATCTCTCAAGAGATTGATCCGTCCTAGATGCCATGGGCTCCTATAGGAAAGCTCAGTTCTTTATCTTGTAAAGATTGCAACCCACCAATGATCCAGCAATTTCACTCCTGAGCCTTTACCCAAAAGCTTACAGACCAGAATATAGTAAAGCCAGCAGCACAGTCACATTCATTGCTGCACTCTTCACCTAGCTAAGGTGTGGAATCAGCAGAAGGCTCTCAACAGATAGAAGAAATGTGGCATACATACACGATGGAATTTTACTCATCCATTAGAAAGAATGATACTGGAACATTTGTAATGAAATGGAAAGGCCTGGAAAATTTTGTGTTAAGTCAGACCCAACAGGCAACAGCTGCATGTGGAAGGTAGATTTAGCTTACAAACTCATAAGTACATATAGTGGGTGGTGTGCAAGTGTGTACGAGTGTACTAATTGAAATACGGTAGATTCAAGGGAGAACTCAAATAGTGTAATTCCTTAGAAAGACAAAGTCAAAATGTAGCAAAATAGACAGTAGGAAGCAGGTCTAGACTCTAGAAAAGGATGGGGTGGAGTCAGGATAAAGGGAGACAAATGAGAAGAGGGGAAGATTGCAGTCAAAAACTAATTTATAGCCTACAAAATTAAGAGTGAGGAAAGGATGACATCGATCAAGCTGCATTGTATTCAAAGATTGCTAAATGTCAACTCCACAGTACAACTACTTAAAGATTAAAAAATGGTGGGGGTGGGGCTTGGAGTGTGGCCTCGTGGTAGAGTGCTTGCCTAGCATGCATGAAGTCTTGGGTTCAATTCCTAGCTATCCCATACACAGAAAAAGCCACAAGTGGTGTTGTGACTCAAGTGGTAGAGCTCTAACCTTGAGAAAGCCCAAGAACAGCACTCAGGCCCTGAGTTCAAGATCCAGGACTGGTTAAAAAAATATAATAAAATGAGGATTCTTACCTCAAGGTTAACAAAGGACTTTGTGGAGCACCTTTTATTTTATTTTACTTGTAACTAAAGTCTAGTAGTTGAGCAACTATCTCCCCCAGCCACACACACACATATACCCAGGTACCTGTTTTGTGCTGCAGAGGGAGGAAAGTGCTATTTTAGAAGTAAGGACACCAGACAATTATTTCATGTGTGAATGAGGGAAATTACCTGTATTTTTTGCTTATCACTTCTTTTATTTTTAATTTTCTTGCTCCATTTTCCTCTTATTCAGGAAGAAGGGATTCAGGCAGCACTTCCTTTTTCTATCCTTCTCTAAAGAGAATAAAACTTCATTTGTGAACCAGGGAATTGGTGGATTGTTCCTGAAATCCTGTAATTCCAGGAGGCTGAGATCACAATCCCAGGAGGCTGAGATCACAATTTGAAGCCAGGCTCAGCCAAGGCAAGAGTGGTGGTGAGATTTGTTTTTTTGGGGGGGAGGTGAGGCATGAATTAGAGGCCTTCAACCATTAAACAATCCTGGTTTATAAATACTCACATTTGCCTTGTCCTAAAAAGACTAGTGGCATTTCGTCTATGCAAGTCTTTCAGGGTCTCTCTGCAGGCCATCAGAAGATGAGTTTGAGCGAGGGGTTAAGGGGTTGAGCAGGGAGACGAAAGAAAACAGGGTAAACACATGATGCTTGTGATCCCAGGATCTTCAGTGTGATCATCACTATCTCTAGGATTTTCCTCCCCCCCCCCGTTCCCCTCCCCCCCCAATAAGCTGTAGAACATTCTTATTTGCAAGATTGGTCAGGTTGCAGACATTCTAGGGAACACTTCTTAACATGCCCACCAGGGGGCAGGGGCGTCCTCTGCAATGACGGTGACTGCTGTGGGGACCATTTCCCATGCTTCTGGGACATAAAGGGAATGTGAACAGGAGGTACTTATTGATTCTGATTGACCATGGACACTGGGGTGAATTTGGAGTCAACTTCTGGAAGAAGATGCGATCTTTCCTTTCTTTGTTTCTCTCTCTCCCCTTCTTCCTTCCTTCCTTCCTTCCCTCCTCTTTCTTTCTTTCTTTTTCTTTCTTTCCTTCCTTCCTTCCTTCCTTCCTTCCTTCTTTCTTTCTTCTTTCCTCCTTCCCTCTCTCCCTTCCTTCCTTCCTCCCTCTATCCCTCCCTCCCTCCCTCCCTCCATTCCTCCCTCCTTTCCTTCCTTCCTCCAGGACTGAGTGCTGTTCAAGCACTCTGCCACTTGAGCCACAGCTCCAATTCCAACTTTTTGGTGGTTAATATAAGTCTCATTGACTTTCCTGCTTGGGCTGGCTTTGAACTATGGTCCTCAGATGTCAGCCTCCTGAGTAGATAGAATTCCAGGCATGAACCATTAGTGCCTGACCTGGAAGAAACCTTTTGATATCTATAAATATCACTTTAGAAGGAGTGCCAATGCTAACTTGGAAGGCACTGCTTTCCCATAATGCACTTGCCCATCAATATCTACTATTTTTTTTCTGATTCTGGGGCTTGAACTCAGGGCCTGGCTCTGTCCCTGAGCTCTTTTTGTTCAAAGCTAGTGCTTAGCATGTTGACCCACGATGCCATTTCCAATTTTCTTGTGATTCATTGGAATTCAGTCTCACAGACTAGAGCTGGGCGATTGGTGGCTCACCCCTGTAATCCTAACTACTCAGGAGGCTGAGATCTGAGGATCCCAGTTCAAAGCCAGCCCAGGCACGAAAGTCCTGGAGACTCTTATCTCCAATTAACCACCTGAAAACTGGAAGTGGCAGAGTGCTAGCCTTGAGCTGAAGAGCTCAGAGACTAAGCCCAGGCCCAGAGTTCAAGCCCCACCACCACAAAAAAAGTGTGTGTAGCGGGGAGGGGTCTCACAGACTTTCTTGCCTGGGATAGCTTCAAACTGCGGTCCTCAGAACTCAGCCTCCTAAGTAACCAGGAGTTCACTCGTTAAGCCACTAGTGCCTGGTGCACAAAAGTGCTTTCAAACAACAAAAACAACAACCCACAAAATCCTCACTCTGCCACCATCTTCACAGTTTATGCGCAGCGCAGGCTGTTCAGCGGAAAATGGATTTGTGTTTCCACATGACTAATTTTCCCAGCTTCATCTGCCAGCACCGAGTCTGATATCAGTTTATTATTGTCTTCAATGAGCAGCGGAGCTGCATGAATGAAACCCTAATCACTCTCGTCTGAAAGACATTCGTACATTATTTCTATCATAGTTCCTTATCAGTGAACAAGAGAAATGCCAAGATTCATTCTTGCAAACATTCTGGATGGAAGAAACAAAGTAGACCAAAGTATTGAGCTAATCAATTTGTTTTCCTCCCTTGCTTGAACTCAGGGCTTCATAGGTTTTAATAAGCAGACACTCTTCCTGCTGAGCCATGCCACCAGCCCTGATTTTTGCTGGCTTTTTTTTCCCCCTTCCTTTTTTACTTCATGCCGTAGCTGTGCCTGGATGTGATCCATCCAGTAGGTTTTTAGTAAGTAGGATTACAGGCATGAAAAGGGGTATCACTTTTCTTTTGTTCCTGCCAAGAGTGTCCTTGAACCACAGTCTCAACAATCTCAGCCACCAAGGAGCTAGGATTACTGGTGTGAGCCAGGAGGGCCCAGATTGAGCTGACATTTGCTCTGGATAACTAACTGTACAGAAGGGTAGTGGTAACACATTAGCAAAAGAAGGTTCGAGAAGTGCCAGGTCATGTGAGTTCCTCAGGGTGAGCCTTTTGCCCGGATGAGGACAGAGCCCAAAGGGTGGAGGCTCAGGCCTCCTAGGGCAGCTTCCAATGGTCACAGTAGAGTGGACCATGAAGTCCTGTCCCCAGACTGGATAGCCTTTGGGTGTGTAGTGTGTGTGTGTGTATGTGTGTGGTGTGTGTGCATGCACCTGCAAGGCTCCTGAACTTTCCTGACCTGGTTAATTAGAGATAGGAGTCAGGTCTTTTTGTGCCTGGGCTGGCTTTGAACCTTGATCCTCAGATCTCAACCTCCTGGGTAGGTGGTATTACAGGCGTGAGCCACCAGCACTTGGACATAAAGGAAATTTTAAAGCTTGTCTTGAATTCAGTCTTTCTGTCTTTGATTGTCCTCCAGTTTAGCACACATAAACATTATCTTCTCAATAATATGAGTGGCCCCACACCTACCCTTAGGTTCTTTGGATGTTTTTCTTAGTCAAAGCTTAAAGACATTTTCGTTTTTCCTTTGCTGAATTGAGGGACTTCATGTGGATTGATTAAAAGCTTACTTTCAAAAAAATCCATTAAATTTCTTTGCCAGGGTTTAGTTTTTTTCTTTGTTTGCCTAGATGGATCATTCAATGTCTTTTTCTAACCTGATATATCAAGGTATGTAGATGGAAATAAGATCAGAGTGCAGAGTGCTTTTTGTGAGCGATAATGTTCTCATTGTAGGG
The DNA here is from genome assembly GCF_031878675.1 of Megascapheus bottae. NCBI lineage: Eukaryota > Metazoa > Chordata > Mammalia > Rodentia > Geomyidae > Megascapheus > Megascapheus bottae. The sequence continues at coordinate 4,547,979 of NC_143510.1, forward strand.
TTTCACTAATTTTTAATCTTTGTATGTATGTGTAGGGGGGTTGTTCTTTCATTTTTTTTCAGGATACGTTTAACCCCTCATCCCTGTGTATGATGGTGTAATAAAATGACTATGACAACAGGATATAGGTAAGAATTCAGAGTTTAAGACTGTGTGTGTGTGTGTGTGTGTGTGTGTGTGTGTGTCCCAAGGAAAAAGAGAACAAATAAAAGGTAAAATACTAAACCTCTGCGACACAGAAGAAAGCCTGTCAGTAACCTATGGATTAAATGGATTTGTTCTTTCAAAGAAAAATAGAACCCCCTTCCTTCCAAAAGAGCCTGAAGGAAGCCAGATTTTCATCTTTACCATGTTCTATCTCCACAGATACTTCTTTTTATTATAATTTGTTTATTTTAATGTATAGAAGGGTTACCAGATAGAAGGTAACTTACTTCTCACACATTGATATCCCTTATATCTTATGTTTTTGACCCCTTTTCCCTCCCCCAACACCTCCCCTCATTTTGCCCTCCTATTTCAAATAAACAAGTAAAGATTTATATAATATACCAGGTAACAATATGAGATTAACCAAAGGGCATCACAAGAGAAGAGAGAAAAACGTAACACATTAAGAATAATAATCAGCTGGGTGCAGTGGCTCATGTCTGTAATCCCAGCTACCCAGGAGGCGAGATCTGAGGATCAAGGTTCAAAGCCAGCCCAGGCACAAAAGGACCTGACTCCTATCTCTAATTAACCTCTAGAAAATGGGAAGTGGGGCTTGGCTCAAGGGTAGGGCGATAGCCTTGAACTGAAGAGCTCAGGGCAGCGCCTAGGCTGAGTTCAAGCCCCATGACACCCCACTCCCCCCAAAAAAGAATAATAGTCACTCATAATTAAGCTCTTATTCCTGTGTCCTGGAGGTCCATTAAATTTGGCCTCATCCTATATGGCCTTATGTAGCTAAGGTTGGAGCTATTGTAATCCTCTGCTAGGAGAGTTCTAATAATTATTAGAATAATTATTATAAATGAGGGAAACCATTGAGCCTACGTTCCTTTGGCTCTGGCTTACTTCACTTAATATGATTTTTTCCTAGTCTATGCTGCCATCAGAAAGAACAACATCGCCCCATTTGTTAGGAAATGGAAAGACTGAGAAAAAATCATATTAAGTGAAATAAGCCAGACTCAAAGGAACTTAGGCTCAATGGTTTCCCTCATTTGTCATAATCAGTAGAAACCTTGGGATCTCCTAGCAGAGATTTGCAATAGAGCAAAACCTAGATACATAAGGCCATACAGGATGACACTAAATGAAAGGACCTCTAGGATACAGAAACAAAAGCCATATAATGAATGATTGTTGTCCTTAATGTACTATGTTATCTCTCAGCTCTTTTGCTGTCCCTTGGTTATCTCATATTGTTACAATGTCTCACTTTGTTACCTGATATATCAGATATATTTGTATTTGGTTATTTGAAATTGGATAGGGAAGAGGGGAAAACAAGATGAGGGGTGGGTGTGGGGGGGAGGGAAATGGGGACCAAGACATGTGAAAGGGTATCAATGTATGTGAATTAATGCACCTTCTATTTGGCAAATATCATGTATCCCTTCTATTAATTACAATAAAAATATATGAAAAAAAGAAATACCACATCTTGTTGATCCAATCATCAATTGAGGGGCATCTGGGTTGGGTCCATATCTTTGCTATGGTAAATAGTGCTGCAATGAACATTGTTGTGCTAGTGTATTTAGTATGTTATTGTTTCTGAACGATTGGGTAAATGCCAAGTAGTGGAATTGCTGGGTCATAGGGGAGCTCTATGTTTAGTCTTTTGAGGAACTGCCATATTGCTTTCCAGTATGAATGAGTTTGCACACCCACCAACAGTGTGGTAGTGATCCTTCCTGGCCACATCCCCTCCAGCATTTGTTGTTGGATTTCTTGATCATGGCCATTCTAACTGGAGTGAGGTGGAATCCCAGAGTTGTTTTGATTTGCATTTGTTTTATGGCCAGAGATGTCGAGCATTTCTTCATGTGTCTATAGGCCATTTTTGTTTCTTCTTCAGAGAAGACTCTCTTTAAGTCTTTGGCTATCTTTTAATGGGATGGTTGTTTCTTTGGAGATTTGTTTTGGAGTGATTCAATTTTTTGAGCTGTTGATATATTTTAGATAAGAGGCCTTTGTCTGTTGTGTGGTTAGTAAAGATCTTCTCCCACTCTGTGGGCTTTCTATTTAGCTTACTAGCTATGTCCTTTGCCATACAGAAGCTCTGCAAGTTAATGCAGTCCCATTTGTCTCAGCTATCTTTAATTTGTTGTGTTTCTGGGTCTTTATTAAGAAATTTTTGACTTGTGCCAAGGAGACCTAGTGTATCTCCTATTCCTTCTTGTAAAGTTTTCAGGGTATCTGCTTTTATCTCGAGGTCTTTGATCCATTTGTAATTAATCTTGGGGTAGGGTGACATAGAAGGATCCAACTTTATCTTTCTGCATGTGCTTAACCAGTTCTGCCAGTACCACTTGTTTTTTTTTTTTGTTTGTTTTTTTTGTTTTTTTTGTTTTTTTTTTTTTGCCAGTCCTGGGCTTGAGCTCAGGGCCTAAGCACTGTCCTTGGACTTTCTCAAGGCTAGAGCTCTACCACTTGAACCTCAGCACCACTCCCGGCTTTTTTTTTCTATGTATGTGGGACCAAGGAATCGAACCCGGGTCTTCGTGCATGCTAGGCAAGCACTTTAACCACTAGGCCAAACTCCCGGCCCCCAGTACCACTTGTTGAAGAGGCTTTCTTCCATTCTATTTTATTTTTGGCTTCCTTATCAAACATTAGGTGGTCATCGGCCTGTGGGTTGATTTCTGTGTCTTCATTTCAATTCCATTGGTCCTCAGGTCTGTTCTTGTGCCATACCAAGCTGTTTTAGTTACTATAGCTCTGTAATAGAGTCTAAAGTTTGGTATTGAAATTTCTCCTGCGCTGTTCTTTCTGCTAAGAAATGTTTTTGCTATATGGGGTCTTTTGTTATTCCATATGAAATTTTGGATTGCCTCTTCTATTTCTTTAAAGAATGACATTGGGATATTGATGGGTATTGCATTGAATTTGTAGATAGCCCTTGGCAAGATTGCCATTTTTATGATGTTAATTCATCCAATACAGGAGCATGGGAGGCTTTTCCATTCCCTCAGTTCTGCTTTAATTTCCTTGTTTAGGGTTTTAAAGTCTTCATCAAAAACGTTCTTTACATTCTTAGTTAATTCCTAAGTACTTTCTTTGAGGCTATTGCAAAAGGAGTTGCTTTCCTGATTGTTGCCTCGTTCCTCTTATTGTTGGTATACAGGAAGGCTGTTGTTTTTTGAGGATTAATTTCATACCCCGCTACCTTGCCAAAGTTTTTAATCAACTCAAGCAACTTGGAATAGAGTCTATAGGATTCTTTAAATGCAGAATCATGTCATTTGCAAAGAGGGAAAGTTTCACTTTCTCTTTCCCTATTTGGATCCCCTTTATGCTTGCTTCTTGCCTTATTGCGCTGGCTAGGAGTTCTAATACTTTGTTAAGGAGGAGTGGAGAGATCGGGCACCCTTGTCTTGTTCCTGATTTTTAGAGGCTATAGCTTTTCGCCATCAAGTAGCTAGCTGTCCCACAGATATTTGTAACAACCACTAAATGACATCAGGAAGTTCTTAAAGAAATTAAATTAAAATACAGAATGTCTGGATCCTTCAACCTATAGGAAACATTGCTTTTTTTTTTAATTTTAAAGTGTATTTTGTTCTCAATTTCATCTTTCATTTCCTCAATTGAGTTTTCTTTTTCCTTCTTTTCACTGTTTGAACATTTATACAATTTTAATTTCTTATTGAATTCCTTATATCATGAAAAGTAGTGAACCCTCAATTTCTGCTGGTTCTATACACACATATTTTAGAAACAAACTTTTTTTGTGTTTGCCAATACTAGGTTTGAACTCAGGGGTCTGGGGTATGTATCTGAATTGTTTTTTGTTTGTTTTGGCTCAAGGTAAGCGCTCTACAACTTGAGGCACAACTCCTCTTCCAGCTTTTTGCTGTTTAATTAATGATAAGAGTCTCACAGACTTTTCTGCCTGGGCTTGCTTTGCATAGTGATTCTCACATCAGTCACATTGCCTGAGTAGCTGAGATTACAGGTGTGAGCCAACTGTGCCACTAAGCAAAGTTTTGATCATTTTTGTTTATTTATTTATTTTGTTGGTCATAAAGCTTGAACTCAGCCTGGGCACTGTCCTTGAGCTCTTAGCTCAAGGCTACCGCTCTACCCTTGAGCCAAGCCCCACTTCCTGTTTTCTAGAGGTTAATTGGAGTTAAGAGTCTCAGGTCCTTTTGTGCCTGGACTGGCTTTGAACCTTGATCCTAAGATCTCAGCCTCCTGAGTAGCTAGGATTACAGGCGAGAGGCACTGCACCCAGATAATAGTTTCTATTTTAGTTTGACACTTTCCTCAACAAATCAGAAAACAAACCTGATTCTATCTTTATTTCTTCTAAATCAGTAGATAATTATTAACTACATGGGCAATGTGACAATTGGCTCTCCTGAGACTGGCTTCACTCCTCTGTGCTCGTCTTCTTGCTCATTACCTACCCAGCGGAGAGCTGCTTCACGTCCAGTTCTTCCATCTTTTAACCTTAGACAGAATTAGTTCCACTAATCCCTTGGTTCTTTTGTCTTTTTGACAGTAGGCTATCTTGACTGCTTTGTGTGTGTGTGTGTGTGTGTGTGTGTGTGTGTGTGTGTGTGTGTGTGTGTGTATGCCTTTACTAGGGCTTGAACTCCTGGCCTTTGCACTGTCCTTTAGCTTTTTTGCTCAAGGCTGGCACTCTGCCAGTTGAGCCATACTTTTGCTCCCGCCATTTTGCTGATGAATTAGAAACTCCTGCTGGGAATAGCTTTGAACTGTGATTCTCAGATCTCAGCCTCCTGAGTAGCTAGGATTACAGGCTTGAGCCACTGTGCCAGGCTTTTCATCTGGCTTTTTCATTCACGATTGGTGCTCTACCACTTAATCCTACCTCCACCTCCACTTGTGTTGGTTAATTCTCATGAATTTTCCTGCTCCTCAAATTATAGGCGTGAGCTACTGGCACCTGGCAAGGACCTGGAATTTTATAGGATCTTTTCAAGTTTACTTTTTGATTTTTGTGGTTATCCTACTTGACCTTTGCCTCTACTTCTGGCCTTTGGTGGTTAATTGGAGATAAGAGTCTTTGTCTGCTTATATTTTGTGCCAGTGCTAGGGTTTGAACTCAGGACCTGGGTGTTGTCCCTTAGCTTTTTCACTCAAGGCTAGCATTCTACCACTTGAGCCTTTTGGTAATTAATTGGCAATAAGATCTGTCAGATGTATCTGTCAGGGCTGGCTTTGACCCTTGATTCTCAGATCTCAGCCTCCTGAGTAACTAGAATTACAGACGAGAGCCACTATTGCCTGGCAATTTATGTTTTGAATTTATCTCACTTTCAAAAGGAAAGTGAATAAAAATCTCCAGAGATGGGATCTGGGCATCAGTCATGTGTAAAACTTCCAGAGAGTTCTAATGCTTATGCACCACTGAGAAGCAGAGAACTAGAATCAAGAATTGGAGACTTGCAAAAACAGCAGAGTAATATTAACTATATATTGTTTTTATTATTATTTGAGGCCAGATTATATGCCTGAATTTCACAAAGCTTTGCTAGACTCCCTCTTGCTGCAGATTTGTTTATTGGTGGTACCATGGGAGATCTGGGGGGAAAATGTGTGTAACCAAGTGATGCAAAAGCCAAGTTCAAGTGTGAGACTGGAGACACCATGGCCAGACGGGAGGAAAATGAACTAAAGCTTTTCAAGTGCATTCCCGGAGATCCAGTAGAGCTACTGTATATACCTTTGTTGATAGAATAAAGGTGAAGGAAATTTGATAAGACACAGTCAAGGAGTGCATTAAGGAGTGTTCAGAAGCACTGTATGGAGCATAACAGTGGTGAGCTGGGCAATAAGGAAAAATGAGGGAATTTAGTAAGTGTGACAGAGTGGTGGCGGCTGGAAGCTTCTCAGGGCGGCTGACATCTGATGGGCATCTGTTCATTTTCTGTCACCAGTCTACTGCAACTTAAAATTTATTGATCAGTGAGCTTAATTTCTACATATGTACTATCTATCTATCTATTTATCTATTGTCTGTCTGTCTGTCTATCTATCTATCTATCTATCTATCTATCTATCTATCTATCTATCTATCTATGTATCTATACATCATCTCTCTTATCTACCTACCTATCCTGCCTGCCTGCCTGTCTGTCTGTCTGTCTGTCTCTGTCAGCCTGTCATCTATCTCTCCATTGTCCATCCATTATCTATGTAGATATCTATTTATCAGTCAATCTATCTATCTATCCATCTGTGTCATCTATTTATTTTGTTGGAAAATATTTAGAATTAAACTCAAGACCTTGTAATTGTTAGGAAGAGATCCTCTACCACCTGAGCTGCCTCCAGGCCCTTTATGAGTTGGTTACTTCTCAAAGAGAGAGAGCCTCATTTTATGAGTGCTTGATGATGCTTTATTAATGATAGAGACTACATTTTATTGTTTAGTTATTTGTTTGCTCACATAGTTGTCCGCAGGGGTTTTGGTGCACCATGTCAGCTTCTGAGTACAAAGCATTTGACCCAGCTCACGTCTCCCATCCTTCTTCCCACCGTCTCCATCCCACCCCTCCAAGTTGCCTGCTTCTATGCTCACGTGTGTGCCGTGAGTGTTCAGAATCATGTGTGTATTTACCTCTCATTTCTCTCTCCAAATCCACGTCTCCTAGAGTCTGAACCCCTCACACAAAATGTTTCCGTTTCCTGGTATTTGTTGTGTTAAGTCTTGTCCTACCACTTGAGTGAAGCCTCAGGTCCCTTTTTGGGTTGCTTATTTTTAAGACAAGAGCCACTGGCATCTCCACTAATAAGCCACAGGTTTGGATTTGTATTTAGTTGTCAACATGCTGTGCTTATGCAGAAATCTGATTCTTTCCTTCTAATAACCAGAATGTGTTTACACACAATTCAGGTGTTTGGTTTTGCTCGTTTCAGCATGATTAAACAACGTGATGAATAAAACACATGAAATGGAATAGTACGCTTTTTCTAGTCAATATCATGTTTCTTAAACCAATTTCACTTTTCTCGTATGCATTTAAGGTATACAACATGATGAGTTCTTTAGTGTGTGTGTGTGTGTGTGTGTGTGTGTGTGTGTGTGTGTGTGTGTGTGTTGGTCCAAGGGCTTGAACTCAGGACCCAGGTGCTGTCCCTGAGCTTCTTTGTTCAAGGATAGTGTTCCACTACTTGAGTCACAATTCTACTTCTGGCCTTTTGGGGGTGGTAAGTTGGAGATCAGAGTCTTAAGGACTCTCCTGCTGGGCTGGCTTTAAATTGCAATCCTCAGGTCTCAGCCTCCAGAGTAGCTAGGGTTATAGGTGCAAGGCACTAGTGGCCCCATCCTTTCTCTATTTATTAAGGGAATTAGAACCCTATAAATTTAATCCCAAATTTTATTTTCTTATATAGCTACAGTAATATACATTTGATATATATTTTATACTTTTTGTATATGTATATTACACAAATATAGCATACTCATATTATGTACTTTTTCTTTCAGGAAATTTGCTATATTAACTGGGTGCTTGTAAAAAAAATAACAAAAAAACCTTGAAACGAATATTCTCAATTCTCAAGCCTGAGACTTTTGTTCCTACTAGACACTCATTTAGGGAGACTGAATTCTTACATTTGTTCCTCCACTCGCTTGGGTTTGGATAAAATTAATCCAAAAAGTGTTAAGTTTAGCTGGGTGCTGGTGGTTAATACCTGTACTGTAATCTTAGCTGCTCAGGAGGCTGACATCTGCAGATCAAGGTTCAAAGCCAGCACAGACAGGAAAATCCAGGAGACTCTTACCAATTACCCATCACCAAAAATCTATGCTGGAAGTTGGAGTTGTGGTAGAACACTAGCCTTGAACACAAAAGATCAGGGACAGTGCCTGGGCCCTTAAATTCAAGTCCCAATACTGGCACACACACACACACACACACACACACACACACACACACAGTAAAAGACAATTTTGTACAATATTGACCCCTGAGGTTCAGAGCTTTTTTCCAACAGATGGCCAAGTCAAGATGATAACCCTGGAGGGCCAAGTCAACAAGGGGACTAGAGGAGAGAAAAAAAATGGTTTCCAGACTTTTCACAAACCATCTGTTCCCTGTAGCAAATCTGGGTTCGGCCTGAACATTGTATTCATGACATTTTATTTCTTATTTTCTGCATGAAGTAAGACATCTTTTTCTTTAATGATGAATCAAAACAGAAATGAAAAATAAAAGTGCTATATCTTAATCACTTGACCAAAAGTCACCAGCTGAAAAGGAAGTGACACAGGATTTTTTTTCTTTCTCAGTTGTGGTGTCTCCTGCCTGTATATTTCAAGATATAATAGATTGGAATAGATTGGCTTGCATTGTGATGTGTTTTACTACACATGGGTAATAAACATCCTGAGAGACGGAGCCCTTTTCTGTCTTAGTGTTAAAATTCAGCCAGTTTTAAGTAAACATACTGTTTTTCTTTAAAAAAAAATTACGTAAACTAGGCACAGTGACCCAGGTCTATAATCCTAGCTACTCAGGAGGCTGAAATGTGAGGATGTCAATTCAAAACCAGTCTGGGCAGGAAAATCTGTGTGACTCTTAACTCCAATTAAGAACAGAAGAAAGAAAGAAAGAAAGAAAGGAAGGAAGAAAGAAAGAAAGAAAGAAAGAAAGAAAGAAAGAAAGAAAGAAAAGGTTGGAAGTAGAGCTGTGGTTCAAGTAGTAGAGCTGGCATTGAGCAAAATAGCTCAGAAACAGCACCCAGGCCCTGAGTTCAAGCCCCAGTACACACACACACACACACACACACACACACACACACACACACACACACACCTGTCCAAGTTAACTGAGGGTAGAAAAAAAGAGAAAACAGAAGACACAAATTATAATACCACAAATGAAAAAAGTCCCCCATTGGCATTTAAAAGATAATTTAGAGTACTATAAACAATTCTTTGCTTGTATATTTGGCAACTTAGTTGAAATGGAACAATTCTTTTTTTTTTTTTTTGCCAGTCCTGGGCCTTGAGCTCAGGGCCTAAGCACTGTCCTTGGACTTTCTCAAGGCTAGAGCTCTACCACTTGGAGCTACCACTTCCAGCTTTTTTCTATGTATATGGTACTAAGGAATTGAACCTGGGTCTTTGTGCATGCTAGGCAAGCACTCTACCACTAGGCCAAACTCCTAGCTCTGGAACAATTCTTTTTTTTTTTTAAATAAAACCAAACATTTATTTCCAACATTTAATTCCAACACTGGATCTTTCACATATGAAGGACAAAGTAATATATATATATATATATATACACACACACACACACACACACACACACACACACACACACACACACACACACAGCAAGGGTGGCAGGGCTGTAACAAGAGAGTTGATAGTTTCCCACAATTACAGGTCTACCATTTCCATTTCACTGGAGACAGTGGCTCTGCTCCCGCCTCTCAGATACATACACCAGGTGAAGGAGCAGGCATGCTCACTGTGTGGCATGAGGGAAGGAGAAGGCAGGAGCAAGAGAAGGTAGAGAGCCTAAAATGAAACCCAGTGTGGCCACATCTCCCATCAGCTCTTAAGCGTCACAAGAAACCTATATAGACAATGTTTCTTTTTGTAAAAAGCAATGTTATGTCCAGTAACTAACTGATTTTAAAATGGCCAAGTGGAAAGATTTTTCCCTTCCCTCTGCCACCAGCTATGGAACATACCGTGACGGGAGAACAGGGAAGATCAAAATGGGATCCTGGAGGGAGGGTAATAAAATACGGAACTAAACTAGAATTGTGAGCAGGATTTAGGAGTAGGTCAATAAAACATGATTCATACTGAATGTAAGGTTTTAGGATCTGTCTGCACTTTGGGTACATTTTTAACATCTTGACATTCTACTAGAGTCACCAGGCCAATCACACTGAAGCACTCGTGAAGTCAAGTGAGGAGACTAGCTGTGCATTGCTCTTGTAGATCAACTGGGTCTTCTCTGCCTCCTTCTTCCCACCTCCCTTGAGAAGCTACATTTTTATCATCTCTGGGGAAGAGCATAAGATACACGCCCCCAAAGCGTAGGATGGTGGGGGAGTAATGGTGGGAATGGGAAGAAATTTCCACCCAAATGCAGCAGCTGGGATTGAGGCTGGTTTATCTTTGTGGAACAATTCTTTAACAGTAACAAGACTGAGAAAACATAAGTCACTAAAAAATATATTTTATATATATAGATAATGTATTATAATATAATATATACAATTATCCATAATAAATATATAAATATATAAGCAATAAAATATATAACTAAATGTATAAACCCCATAATTTGTAATAAACATATAACCATATACAAATAATATATATGATATGTTATTATGCTATATAATAGTATATTCATAAATATTGATATACAAGCTTAAATTTATATGTAAGATATATAAAACATATTATTTGATTTCTTGTGGGTGATATAAATATATCTCCATTATCTATATAACATATATACATATATCTTTTGAAGCACCTGAAAGTGCAATAGCCTGTCCTTACTTTACAATCCTGTGCACGCCCAGCTCTGGTTGCCATGGTTACGTTTGTGCCAGCCAGGTCTTTCACAATGGGAAGCAATTGCGAGTAATCTACTTCCTTGTTAGCTTTCTTACCTGAGTTTGTCAGTGCTTTGCATGCTTAGGTATGCGGCATTAGGAAAACACATGAAATGTTTGTAGTTGTAGAGACCCTTGACAAGTGACTTAATTTAAATTGTTTGGAAGGGGGAGGGCACCCTGTCAATACCTAAACACAATAGCAGCCATCTGTGAAAACATTTTAGTAATTATATCTGAATGATTTTCACTCAGTCACCTTGAGTTCAGTCTCTTAGTTAAGCAGTAAGCTCATTATACCTGTGACTGATTTTTCAGTCACATTACACAGAAGGAAGTATATTTAAAGTCAATTTGTTTGCCTTTTCTCTTCTGACCCAGGTTCTGACTTTGTAGTCTAGACTTGCTCAAAAATCCCGATTCTTCTGTCTGGATCTTCCCCAGGCTGGGATTCCAGGCATGTATCACTGCACCTGGACACTTAACACTTAACAAGCTTCTGTAAATCTTTGTGTAACAAGGTATTTTGGATTATTTCAAATGAAGCCATTGGCATGTTATATTTTTATTTCTGTCCAATTTTAATTTTATAGGAATCACCCACTGGTCTTGTTTTTTTTGTCTGTACTTTTAAACTTTTCTCTTATATATATATATAGTTTGCTTGTTTGTTTGTTTTTGTTGGTTGTGGGCCTTGAACTCTGGGCCTGGGTGCTGTTCCTTATGTCTTCAGTTTAAGGCTACCACTCTATATTCAAAATATATAGAAGTATAGAGCAGTATAAAGAAAACAGGTATGTATTTATTTATTTTTGGTACCAGCCCTGGGGCTTAAACTCAGGGTTAGGGCACTGTCTCTTAGCTTTTCCCCTCAAGCCTGATGCTTCAAGCCAGCTCTACTTCTGGCTTTTTTGATGCTTAAATGAACATAAGAGTCTTACAGACTTTGCTACCTGGGATGGCTTTGAACTTTGATCTTCAGATCTCAGCTTTCTGAGTAGCTAGGATTATAGGCATGAACCACTGGCATCTGGCTTGGGTATTTATCTTATTTTAATTTTGCTGGTCCTGGGGCTAAAGCACTGTTCTTGAGATTTTTTTGTTCAAGGTTAATGCTATACCACTTGAGCTATAGCACTACTTCTGCTTTTGGGGGACTAGTTTATTGGCAATAAGAGTCTGATTTCTCTTCCCAGGCTGGCTTCAAACCATGATCCTTAGTTCTCAGCCTCTTGAGCAGCTAGGATTACAGGGGTGAGCCACTAGCACAGGGATTTATTTATTTATTTATTCATTTATTTAAAACACCTTTTAATTCTAAATCCTATAGCTACAAATATCCTAACGTTGGCCTGAGATTTTTTTCACTCAAGTTTTTATAGGTAAATTGCATATGAAACAGAAAAGTTAACTATGACATAGAAAATGCTGTAGCTCAAAAATCAGAAGTGTTAGGCCTTTAAAGCAAGTCACAACACTGAATGAGTCCTTTGACTTTTCTTGGACTCATGTTTTTTACATATAATCATTTTATTTACTCTCCAATCCTTTTCATTTCTGGCATGATATTTCTGTTTTGATATATTTTCCTGGAGTTTTAGCAAGGATTTATGTTAATATAAAGTAGAGGGAGATAAAAAAAAAACATAGAGGAACATTTCCTTCTCCCCACGCAGGAAGTAGGAGTTAAAGACCTGTTTTTGAAATATTTTAATACAATGCATAATTTTCTCCACCTGCACTTTCAAATTGACTAAAACTTCCAACTTTCCCTTGGGTTCCAGGAATGCAGTCCTCTGTGTGACATCATTTGTTTTTGCCACTTGGATAGTGTTTTAGGTTTAAGGATAATAAGTCAGGGCTGAAGATTGGATTTCTAAGATTGAGCCCAGTTAGGTGACAATCGAATGGCCAGGACAAGAGTCCAAAAGAGAGCATCCACTCTCCTAGCAGATATTTGGAAATTACCCCCCTGCATTTATTCCAGGGTGATTTTTCACCCTCCTCTGCTTTCCTCTGTGATAGCAGGCTTGTCTCCTTGTAACACAGTTAACACAGATGACATGGCTGCAAGCAGCCTTTGCCTTTTTTCTGCAGGACCCAAGAAGATTCTTAACCAAATGTCTTGGTTGCCACCCTCACCCCCATCACCTCCCCTCTGCACATGCTGTCAAAGTGTCTTTACTTGAAGACACTATGAGCTGATAAACAGGTTGGTCATAAACAAAGGGCTGAGAAGAAGTCACCTGAGCACAGAAGTTTCAGAACTGCATTGTATTTTTGCTTCCTGGGGAAGGTGGTTGGAAAATTGAAAAGACAATAGGTAAATAATTTTCAAAATCCCTTATAGGCATTGTTTTTGATTCTAGCACCCTGTGTTGTATATGTATGTCTGATTTGGGAAGGAAAAGGGAGTCCCAAAATGGTGAGAAAAGGACAAAGGGTAAACCAATGCAACAGTGACACTCACAAGACACTAAGTTGGAAATGTACTTTACAACTTGGGGGGGAGGACTTTGAGGGCAAGAGGAAAGGGATAGTGGGAGAAAATGAGGGAGGGGATAACAATGTTTGCCAAGAAAAGTACTCATTAACTTACTTATGTACATTACCTTTACAACAAAATTAAATTAATTTTTTTATAGAAACAACCTCTCTTAAAGGCTGGATAAGTGGGACTGCATTAAACTGCAGAGCTAGTAAGTTAATTAGGAAGCCTACAGAGTGGGAGAAGATCTTCACCAACCAAACAAAGGACAAAGGCCTCATATCTAAAATATATCAACAGCTCAAAAAATTGAATCACTCCAAAACTAATCTCCAAAGTAACAACCATCCCATTAAAAATGGGCCAAAGACTTAAAGAGAGTCTTCTCTGAAGAAGAAACAAAAATGGCCTATAGACACATGAAGAAATGCTCAACATCTCTGGTCATAAAAGAAATGCAAATCAAAACAACTCTAAGATTCCACCTCACTCCAGTTAGAATGGCCAGGATCAGGAAAACGAATGACAACAGATGCTGGAGGGGATGTGGCCAGGAGGGATCACTACTACACTGTTGGTGGGAGTGCAAACTCGTTCAACCACTATGCAAAGCAGTATGGCAGTGCCTCAAAAGACTAAACATAGAACTCCCCTATGACCCAGCAATTCCACTACTTGGCATTTACCCAACCATCCAGAAACTAGAGCATACTAAATCCACTAGCACAACAATGTTCACTGCAGCATTATTTACCATAGCAAAGATATGGAACCAACCTAGATGTCCCTCAGTTGATGAGTGCATCAACAAGTTGTGGTATTTGTACACAATGGAATTCTATGCTGCTGTCAGAAAAAACATCGCCCCATTTGTTAGGAAATGGAAAGACTTAGAAAAAAATCATATTAAGTGAAGTAAGCCAGACTCAAAGGAACATAGGCTCAATGGTCTCCCTCATTTGTCATAATCAGTAGAAACCTTGGGCTCTCCTCTCAGAGATTTTCAATAGAGCAAAACCTAGATACATAAGGCCATAATATATGAAGCTAATTGAAAGGACCTCTAGGATACAGAAACAAAAGCCATATAATGAATGACTATTGTCCTTAATGTACTATGTTATCTTTCATCTCTTTTGTTGTCCCTTGGTTATCTCATATTGTTACAGTATCTCACTTTGTTATCTGATATATTGGATATATTTGTATTTGGTTATTTGAAATTGGATAGGGAAGGGGGGAAAACCAAGATGGGGGGGTGGGGGGAGGGAAATGGGGACAAAGACATGTGAAAGGGTATCAATGTATGTGAATTAATGCACCTTCTATCTGGCAAATATCATGTAACCCTTTTATTAATTACAATAAAAATATTAATAATAAAAAAAGAAGCAACCTCTCTTAAAAACCAAGCCTGGCACCAGTGGCTCCTGACTTTTCAGCAGGTTGAGGTTTATAGCTAGCCTGGATAGAAAAGAGACTCTTACCCTCAACTAGCAAAATGAAACAAAGAAACAAAAAACCCAGAAGTCAAACTGTGGCTCAAGGGGTAGAGCACTGGATGAGTAAAAATGAAAGGAGACAGTTTACAGGCCCTGAGTTCAAGCCCCAGTGCCATCACAAAGGGAAAAATGAGGCAAATGAAAAGAATATGAAAAAGTTATTTGATAAACGTAAATGGGGACTCTCATAATGAAACTCTTAACTTAGTTCTATTAATATGCAATCACACATGGACATATAGACAGACACACAGGCACGCACACCTGTTCTCTTGGTGATTTTAATAGCTACAGATGAAAGCCACTAGTCTAAACAGAAGGGAATAAAAAAAAAGAAGATTGAAACAAGAGTATGGGAAAAACGTAAATCCTGAGTTTTGTTTTTTGATGGTTGTTACTGGAGTTGAACTCGGAGCCTGGAAACTCGAGGGGGCTGTCCGTTAGCTTTCGCACTTGTGGCTGGTGCTCTAACACTTGAGCCACAGCTGCACTGCTTGCTTTTTTGTAGTTAATTGGAAGTCAGCGTCTTGTGGACTTTCATGTTCAGGCTGACTTTAAAACTTCCATCTTCAAATCTCTTGAGTCAAGGTGTCTTTTTTTTTTTTTTCCTGGTAGTGGGGTTTGAACTCTGGGCCTAGCTGCTGTCCCTGAGCTCTTTAGCTCAAGGAGTGCTCTATCTTGTTGAGCCACAGTGTCACTCTGTTTTTCTGGTGGTTAATTGGAGATAAGAGTCTCATGGGCTTTTCTACCTGGGCTGGCTTTGAACCACGATCCTCAGATCTCAGCCTTCTGAATAGCTAGGATTACAAGCGTGAGCCTTAAGTTGTCTTTTGACGGTAAGATCTTTAGTCCATTTAAGACGCTGCCCAGAGCAGTAGGGATGCCTTGCTTTTACCTTAGTGCTCAGTCTTCTCATTTGTATGCATTAAATTTATGAAGTCAAGATGACCTTCTTTATTATTTTACTTATTACTCCATTATTTATCTTGCTTGTGAATTCAAATATTTTCAACAACTGGCTGCAACATCTCAAAAGTTTATTACCATGACCTTAGTAAAGGATTTGCAAGTTTATCAATAATTTTTGAGGCTAAAGTATTGCTTTCCATTAAATGTCAGAATTATAGAGAAACATATCAAGGAACTCACTGAACTCAAGTTATTGAAAGACATTGAGGAGTCCCTAGGATATTAAAAAAAGATATAAGTTACTCATAACTTTACAAATTCTTCTCTTTCTCTGTAGTACCATAAATTATGGTTAGAGTTAGTTTTATGTGCCCCGATAAACAAGACTATATGCTATAGCTTTTTAAATTGCATATTAAGACAAAATAATCTAGATCCGATGCTTTTAGCTTGTGACTAAATAGAGCATGGTTGTGGGTTTAATTGCTGCTGAAGGGAATTTAGCCTTCTTGGTAGGTCATGATTGTAATTCTAGCTACTCAAGAGGCTGAGATCTGAGGATCATGATACGAAGCCAGGGTTGGCAAGATAGTTGGTGAGATTTTTTTTTCTCCAGTTAACCAACAGAAAGCCATAAGTAGAGGTGTGGTTCAAGTGGTAAAGCACCACCCTTGAGCGAAAAGACTGCACCCGCGTGTGAGACCTTGAGTTCAAGACCCAGTTTTCACATACACACACACACACACACACACACACACACACACACACACACACACACACAAATTTCTTATACAAGCCAATATAAAGTGAATATTGCATCGCTTTCATCATTACTCAGAAGGGAAGTGTTTTGCTTGAGGTAGCTGGTCCAGGCCTAACCCTGCACTAGTCACAGTGTTAATCACAGAGGAAAATGGAGTTTGCTTTTCTTTGTGTGCCAGTCCTGGGGCTTGAACTCAGGGGCAAAGCTCCACTTCCAACAGTTTGGTGGGTAATTGTGAGAAAAGTCGCACAGACTTTCCTGCCTGGACTGGCTTTAGATCTCCATCCTCAGATCCCAGCCTCTTGAGTAGTCAGCATTACAAGCATGAGCCTCTGACACCTGTCTGGAATTTGCTTTTCAATCATGTGTTTCAGGGGAATTCTACCTCTTAGACAACTGAAAGCATGCAATTTTACTTCCAGTGAACATTGACTCCACCTGAAATATTATCTCTAGAAATAATTTTCAAAGGAATAGGCAGTTGAAGATGGAATTTCTAGCCTGTATCTCTGCGGGAAATTGCCTCTGATATCTACCTAGGGGTTTGAGTAACATCTTTTTTTGTTACATTTTAATATTCACTTACCTTTCTAGTAGTTGAGGATTTAACCTCTTATCATATCTTCTTTCTCATCTCCCAATAGGACATCAAATTTTATTTTGAATGCTCATAATTTTATGAGTAAATTCATCTTAATGTATTTATAATGTTCATGTGTTCCTATGGTCACTGATATCATTCAAGAATAAGTTAATACTGTGGCACAATTGTGTTTTCATCCCTTCACAATATTCTTCTTCCATCTTCCCAGATGTAATATCACTTACCTCATTTGCTTAGCTTCGTTTGTCTTTTCTTCCCTCCCTCCCTCCCTCCCTCCCTCCCTCCCTCCCTCCCTCCCTTCCTTCCTTCCTTCCTTCCTTCCTTCCTTCCTTCCTTCATTCCTTCCTTCCTTCTTTCCTGTGTCTGTCTGTTTCTTTCTGTGCTGGGTCTTGAACTCAGGGCCTCTTGCTCTCACTTGTCTTTTTCTATTCATAGCTGATGCTTTACCACTTGAACCCCACCAGCAGTTCTGGCTTTTTGCTGGTTTATTGGAGACAAGTCTCTTGGATTTGTCCGCTCAGGTTAGCTTTAAGTAGGATCTTCAGATCTCAGCCTCCTGAGCAGCTAGGATTATACATGTGAGCCACTAGTACTCTCTTTATCACCAGCACTCTCTTCGCTTGCTTAGTTTCCTCTTCTTTGGTTTTCTATATATTTGTTTCTTTATTGGGTTTGAACTCTGGGCTTTGCCTTACTCAGCAAGTACTCTACCATTTGAACCACACCTCCAGCCTTTAGAATCTTTCTTTCTTTAAAGGTCTGTCCAATCTGTAAACATGGATGAGCCATTTTGAACTACTCAAATACATGAAATCATCCATCAGTATTTCAGAACCTCTTTTTTGTGGCTCTCTGTCTGAACAAACACCATTTGGTGTTACATATTATACTGGGGTTCCCGAATATTCTATGTCTTCCTCTTGGTTTAGTCTTTTTTATATGCTGAAGCTTACAAGACACACTTATTTCTCCCCCCACCCCGATCTGTTAATTTAACAACTATCAATCCATCCATCCATCCATCCATCCATCCATCCATCCATCCATCCACTATCCATCTATCTATCATCTCTACATTTACCATCTATCAACTGATCATCTAGTCTATCTTTTATTTATCTATTTATCTATGTTATGTATCTATGTTTCTATATACCTATCAATCAGGCACTGATCTAGCTATCATCTGTTTGTCAGTCTATCAATTATCTCTTCATTATTTATCTACATCTGCCACTAGGGAAGTATACCTTGCTATATAAGTCTTGGAGTTTTTAGTGTTTGAAAGTACATTGATCACACCTGCCCACGTTTTAGTTTAGGTAGACGTGTGTGGGAAAAGTGTGCACACAGAACACTGAAATTATTCTCCAAGTATTGTCCTCTCTTTCCCCTATTGTTGGCAGCTGCTGTTAGGGAGCCAGTACCACTTACAATTTCTGGTTCGCCCCATTCTCCCAGCTCTACTTCACAGCTTTTTCAATCTTTATAATTCTATTCTTTATAATTCTATGTCTTTAATTATTCAAGAGGGAGAGAGCTGGAGAATTTTTTTTTTGCCAGTCCTGGGCTTATGCTCAGGGCCTGAGCACTGTCCTTGGATTTTTCTCAAGGCTAGAGCTCTACCACTTGAGTCTCAGCTCCACTTCCGGCTTTTTCTAAGTATGTGGTACCAAGGAATCGAACCAGGGTCTTCGTGCATGCTAGGCAAGCACTCTATCACTAGGCCAAACTCCCAGCCCAATAAATTTTTTAATATAAGGACTTGTCTTTTTTAGCCCTGGAAAATTTCTATGTCTCTGTCTGTCTGTCTGTCTGTCTATCTGACTGACTGTCTGTCTGTCTTTTTCTCCCTGTGTGCCAGTATTGGCCCTTGAACTAAGGGCCTGGGTGCTGGCACTCTGCCACTTGAGCCACAGGTCCAATTCCCACTACCAGGGCCACTAATATTTTTTAAAGAACAAAAAACAATTTTTTTGCCAGTCCTGGAACTTGAACTCAGCGCCTGAGCACTGTCCTTGAGTTTTCTCAAGGCTGGGACTCTACCACTTGAGCCACAGCACCACTTCGCCTTTTTTCTATGTATGTGGTACGGAGGAATCAAACCCAGGTCTTTGTGCATGCTAGGCAAGCACTCTACCACTATGCCAAACTCCTGGCCCCAAAAACAAATTTTGAACACCTTTATATTTCCTTGTGTCTTATTTCCGTGAAGACAGAATGACAATATCAATAATGACTCTGCAATTGACTGAGTAATAAAGCCAAAAATATTACTGCCTATAGAACTAGACTTGTCACCTGTACTGTTTCGAGGAAAGAGTCATTCTGTCTCTGAAAGATTCATCACATGGAGACAAACTCACACTTTATGAGAGTCATCTAAAACACAGAAAGCCATGTCTCCAAATCTCTTCTAGTTCCTTGTATTAATAACACTTCTCCTGTTTCATAATAAAAATGCTTAACTTCAATCCCTACTTGATTTTGGATGGCCTTCCCTGTAGACAGTCCCTTCCTCCATCTGTGTTGTCCAAGAACTTGCTAATTGGATCAATGTTTTCCAAATGGAGCCTTAAAGAAGAGTCTTCAGATATAGATATGATATAGATAGATATAGATATTTCAACCAAAAGAGATATAGTGCTAGGCTCTTCCATAATGCAAGTTTAAGAGTTGCTTTTAAAATGAATTTCTCAAGTTGGGTACCAGTGGCTCATGCCTGTATCCCCAGCTACTCAGGAGGCTGAGATCAGAGGATCATAGTTCAAAGCCAGCCAAGATAGGGAAGTTTATGAGATCCTTGTCCCCGATGAACCACCAGAATAAAAAATCCAGAAGTAGAACTGTGACTCAAGGGGTTGAGTGCTAGCCTTGAGTGAAAACCCAAGTGAGAGTATGAGTCCCTGGGTTTAAGCCCCCGCACTAGCTTAAAAAAGATTGGTGAAATTAAAGCTATATATATATATATATATACATATATATATATGTATATATACATATATATATGTATATATATGTTTATTCTGATTATTGATTGATAGCACTAAACATTTCCACAGGTGAGTGAATATGTTTGAGATGCTAAGTAACTTGTGTAAATTAGTACTGCTCTATGTAATGATGCCCTTGGAGTTAAATGTTTTATCTAATTCCATGTTCTATTATTGTGTATAGCAGCATTCTATCAGTCTTTGTGCTGACAAACCTTTGTGTGTGTGTGTGTGTGTGTGTGTGTGTGTGTGTGTGTGTGTGTATGCTCACCTGCTAGTCCTGAAGCTTGTCACTGATCTGCTTTTTCTCAAGCCTAGTACTCTCCACTTCTGGCTTTTTAGTAGTTCATTGGACATGAGTCTCACAGATTTTCCTGCCTGGGATGGCTTCAAACCATGATCCTCAGAACTCAACCGCCTGAGTAGCTGGGACTACAGGCATGAGATACCAGGGCCCAGATATCCCTGTCCATTTTATAATCACAACCATGGAATAGCAATGAATCATTAAACTTCTCAATATCTAGCATGAACTACCTCTTCCCCATTTGTTTCACTATTTTGCTCAAGGCATTTTACGGATATTTTCTCTATTTCTTTCCATACTGAAAATTGCTATCTCATACGAGACGAAATAGACAGAGGTGTGAAACCATTAACTGGATATTTAAGGAGTAGCTAAGCTAAGATCAAATCCATGTCAAATTCGCTCTTTCTTGTAGGCTTCTCTCAGAAGGGCTCTTGCCGGAACTTGAGTCATTTCCTTATGGGACTGAGGCTTGAACTTGGAGCCTCATATTTGCTAGGCAAGCATGCATGCTATTACTTGAGCTCAGTCCCAGTCCTTCAGAGGCATGAGAGAATGGGGAAACCGGGCCATAAGGAACCAGAAATCCACAAAGAAAGCTGTGTTAATGAATAGTTTGATTTAAAGAATACAGATGCTACTTCCTTTGCTTTAAGCCAGAAAGCTACAATGTGTGTGTGTGTGTGTGTGTGTGTGTGTGTGTGTGTGTGTGTGTGTGTGTCTTATGGCTGGAATTTAGAGCCTGGGCACTGTCCCTGAGATTCTTTACCCTCAAGGCAAGTGCTCTACCATTTGATCCACAGTACCACATTGGGCTTTTTCTGAGTAGTTTATTGGAGTTAAGAGGCTCATGGACTTTCCTGCCAGGGGTTAGCTTTGAACTGTGATCCTCAGATATCCACCTTCTGAGTAGCTAGAATTACAGGTATGATTACCAGCACCTCCGAAGCTGTAACATTTAAGAAAGGCAAGGGGAAGGAAACAGGAAGATGGTGGTGGTTCAGTGTGAGTCTTTCTGAGCTCTATTTCTGAGAAATAGAAGAGGCAATCCAAAATTTCATATGGAATAATAAAAGACCCTGTATAGCAAAAATGCTTCTTAGCAGAAAGAACAGTGCAGGAGGAATTTCAATACCAAACTTTAGACTCTAGTACAGAGCTATAGTGATCAAAATATCTTGGTACTGGCCCAAGAACAGTCCTGAAGACCAATGGAATAGAACTGAGGACCCAGATATTAAACCACAGACCTATGGCCACTTAATCTTTGATAAGGGAGCCAAAAAAATAGAATGGAAGAAATACAGCCTCTTCAACGAGTGGTGCTGGAAGAACTGGTTAAGTACATTCAGAAAACTAAAGTTAGATCCTTCTTTGTCACCTGCACCAGGATTAACTCCAAATGGATCAAAGACCTTGAGGTAAAGGCAGATACACTGAAAATTTTACAAGAAGGAATAGGAGATACGCTAGGTCTCCTTGGTACAGGTCGAAACTTTCTCAGTAAGGACCTAGAAACACAACAAATCAGAGAAAGGCTGGATAAGTGGGACTGCATTAAACTGCAGAGCTTCTGTATGGCAAAGGACATAGCTAGCAAGCTAAATAGAAAGCCCACAGAGTGGGAGATCTTCACCAACCATACAATGGTCAAAGGCCTCATCTAAAATATATCAACAACTCAAAAATTGAATCATTCCAAAACTTACCTCCAAAAAAACAACCATCCCATTAAAAGGTGGGCCAAAGACTAAAAGAGAGACTACTCCGAAGAAGAAGTAAGAATGGCCTATAGACACATGAAGAAATGCTCGACATCTCTGGCCATAAAAGAAAATGCAAATCAAAACAACTCTGAGATTCTAGAATGGCCAGGATCAAGAAAACTAACAACAGATGCTGGCTGGGATGTGGCCAGGAGGGATCACTACTACACTGTTGATGGGAGTGCAAACTCGTTCAACCACTATGGAAAGCAGTATGGCAGTTCCTCAAAAGACTAAACATAGAACTCCCCTATGACCCAGCAATTCCACTACTTGGCATTTACCCAATTGTCCAGAAACAAGGACATACTAAATCCACTAGCACAACGATGTTCATTGCAGGACTATTTACCATAGCAAAGATATGGAACCAACCCAGATGTCCCTCAGTTGATGAGTGGATCAACAAGATGTGGTATTTATACACAATGGAATTCTATGGAAAGACTTAGAAAAAGTCATATTAAGTGAAGTAAGCCAGACTCAAAGGAACATAGGCTCAGTGGTCTCCCTCATTTGTCATAATCAGTAGAAACCTTGGGCTCTCCTAGCAGAGATTTGCAATAGAACAAAACCTAGATACATAAGGCCATATAGTATGATGCTAAATGTAAGGATTTCCAGGATATAGAAACAAAAGCCATATGATGACAGATTGTTGTCCTTAATGTATTATGTTATCTCTCATCACTTTTTCTGTATCTTGGTTATCTCATATTGTTACAGTGTTTCACCTGGGTATCTGATATATTGTATATATGCATATTTGGTTATTTGAAATTGGATAAGGAAGGGGGAAAAAGCAAGATGAGGGGCAGGATTGGGGGGGAAAATGGGGACCAAGACATGAGAATGGGTACCAATGTTTGTGAAGTAATGCACCTTCTATCTGTGAATATAATATAACCCTAGTATTAATTACAATAAAATATATAAAAAAAGAAATTGAAGGGGAGCGAAGAAAGGAAAAGGGAGGGGAAGGGAGGCACAGCTTTTTTTTTTCTGACCTTGTCACCTTGTCTATATAATTAGCATGCTCTGGGAATGGAACTAGTGTATGTTAAAGAAAGACATATCACATGGGGTGGGGAGATGTGAAGTAGAAAAGCAAATCAACAAAAACAACCAGAGTTGAGACAATGACTCCTTTAATCACAACAGTGTTTGAGAAGGAAAACAGCTGTCTGAAGACTGGACACCTGTCTGGAAGTGAACACCAGGCAGAACCTCCCTCTCTTTCAAGAGGTACCCACGTATCTATGCTATCACGAACCAGATTTAATAGGCACATCAACCTTTACATCTCTGGGTCCTCTTGACAAAACAGGGTAACAGCAGCAATGGTTAGTGATAGCACGTGTTCAGAACCAAGAAGAATGATCATTTTAAGGTCAATTTGAGTTCAAACTTTCCACCTCCTATTCTACCATTAATATGCATAGTGTTGGGGCACCCATTCTGCCTCTTACAGATGTGTCTGGATTTTATACTATCATCTATCTATCTATCTATCTATCTATCTATCATCTATCTATCTATCTATCTATCTATCTATCTATCTATTTATCTATCATTCTATCATCTAGTATCTTACTTTCCTTTTCTTTCTGTTCCTTTCCTTTCCTTTCCAACTTTCTTTGACTCTACCTTAATTTGTCCTAAATTTCTTTCTTGTGATGAAATCACAACTTAGTACCTCACAGGCAGATTTCCTTTCCTATTTTGGAAATGTCTGATCTGGTAAACTCACCAGTTCTGGTAATTCTTTCACCAGTTTGAATTACTCCCTTAGAGTAAACTAAGTTTTTCTTTTCAGTATGGATCTCTGGAAAAACAGTCACTTGGAAACAAGAAAATGTTGATTTAACATTCCAAAACACAAAAAAGTGGCTCACACCTGTAATCCTAGCTTCTAAGAGGCTGAGATCTGAGGATTGAGGTTCAAAGCCATCCTGGGCGAGAAAGTCTGTGAGAAGAGTCTCAAGACTTATTAACCCATAAAAAGCTGAAAGTAGAGATGTGGTCAAGCAATAGAATGCTAAATGTGAACAAAAAAGTCAAGGGACAGTGCCCAGGTCCTGAGCTCAAGCCCCACTATTGGCTCACACGTGCACACACACATACATGCACACACATGCATACACACACACACACACACACACACACACACACAATACAAAAATAACAATGTGAGGCGGGAGTTTTAAATCCAACTAAAAAGTCACAGTAGGAGTGTTTGACAAAATTGCCAAATGAAATGGCCATGTATTAGTTTTCAAACTCAGAATGCTATTCATATTTTGCTTCCACATTAAGAAATCAGAAAAACGGAAAGGATAATTAACTTTCTTTCTGGTGATATTGGGTATTGAAGCTCGAATCTCTCACTGGCTAGCCATTCCTCTACTCCAATCAGTATTGTTTTTTATTAGCATCAACTAGTTGCACAAGGGGCTTCCTCTGTGCCTTGTGTGTAAAGTCACACAATATACTGGGATCAGACTCAATGGCTTCAGGAGCCATTGAGAAGTGCAATCACCACTGCAGGCTCAGCTCCTGTGTGCCACATGTAAAACCCCCTCCCCCCAAACTCCACATGAAGCCTTTTGTCATAAATGGAAATTATAGGACTTTTTTTTGCTAGATTGATGGCTATAAATATATGAAAAAAATGTTCTGTTTCAACGTATGAAAGAAAACTAAGCAAAATACCAATAGTATAGGAATGTAGTGTATGTTAGCACTGGGCTAACCACAGGGTCTGGTGCTGCCTCTTAACTTTTACCTTTCCAGGCTGGCATTCTACCACTTGAGCCACACCTCCACTTAGGCTTTTTTATTGGTTAACTGGAGATAAGAGTTTCATAGGCTGGGAGTTTGGCCTAGTGGTAGAGTGCTTGCCTAGCATGTACAAAGCCCTGGGGTCCATTCCTTGGTACCACATACGTAGAAAACATGGGAACTGGTGCTATGCCTTAAGAAAGCTCAAGGACACTGCCCAGGTCCTGAGTTCAAGCCCCAGGACTGGAAAAAAAAGGAATTTCCTGCCCAGACTGGCTTCTCAGTATGATCCTCTCAAGTAGCTGGAAGATTTAAGATTTAAGACACCATTGCAGGAAATAAAGAAAGTAGTGAAAGTGAATTTTGTGTTCAGATATACATTGTTTGAGCAGGAAGAGATCAAGTTCCAGGTAAACCTAAACACAATTGCTGGAGAAAGAGCGTTGGTCCTTTGGCTTCTACCATTGTCTCTTCAACAATGGCAGGGCAGCCCTGACTACGTATGCCTTTAGCTTATCACCTACTCAGTTTCCCATTTATCACGACCTCCTCCACAGTTGCTATAGCAACAGCATGGTATTTGTAACAGTGGCTAGTTAAAGCTCAGCTCGTAAACAGTCAGAAGCACTTGTGGAAATAACATTATCTGTGAAATTTGGAGAGCTTTTCCACTGTAGATAGGATTTCAATGAAACTCATGGAAAGTCAGATTGTTTCCAGAAATGAGTCCCTTGAACTAAGGGTCTGGACATCCCATAAATACGCTGAAAGACAAGCTCACTTTTGAAAAGTCCTGGTTGTAATTTGGAATCCAAACTCAGTGATGGCATGAGTTACGGCGTATATCCATTGTGACAGATGAGACAGAAAGCAGAAAAACAAATGCTGGTAATTGAAAGTTCTCACAATAAGTGATTGGATTTTCTGAAGGGAAATTAATGCTAGCTCAACTTCTTCCTACACCTTCTTCCTCAAGGCAGCCTGTGAGCTTCCTTCTTTCTATCTAGCTGCCTGTTTCTTATCATTTGAGTAGAATGGTCAGTTTTCTGGGGATATCATCACTGTATTAACAGTACATTTATTTATTCAGATAAATCCATTGGAGTTACTTCTAGTCCCCTTTTACGTAATACATGGCAATTGCATCACAAATTTCATGGGTTTCTGTATGGGAATTGATTTCAAATAGGTTTCTTTGTTTTACAGGCGAAACAATGGATGATTTGCTTTCCTCATGAATGGTAATACCGAGGGCTTTAGATTTCAAAGCCATAAATACAAATTTCTTGAGGGTCACTGAACTCACTTTGGAGAAATTCTATAGACCCTTTTTCACTAAGAACTGCTGAGCCAGGTGTTGCTGGCACATACCTGTCATGCTAGTTTCTCAGGAAACTGAGATCTGAGAATGGAAGTTTGGAGCTAGCCCAGGCAGAAAAGTCCCTGAGGCTCTTAACTCTAATTAACCAGAAGTTCCAAAAGTAGAACTGTGGCTGAAGAGTGCTAGCCTAAAGCAAGAGCTTTAGGCTGTGAGTTCAAGACTCCACATGGTTCCTGAAATGGTTCAAACTAGCTTTGTCCAAAGTGGAGGGTTTATAGGTATGAGGATGTGATAGCATGTTTGTTTCATTTTAGGAAGAACAGGTACTGGTGGCTGACATCTGTAATCCCAGCTACTCAGGAGGAGGAAAGTCCTAAGACATTTATCTCCAGTTAAAAGTTAGAAGTGGAGCTACAAAGCTCTGGGATACTGCCTAAGCCATATGTTCAAGCCCCAGGACCTGCGCCAAAAAGAAGTGGGTGGGACAGAAAGGACTGGTAATACTAAGAAAATTCAGGATGGGAATACGGGTGTTGATTTCTTACCAGGACTAGCTGCAGTTTTTGTCTTATGTTTCTGTCAGTTCATATGACAAGATTGCAGTAGCTAGAAGCTTTGGGGGCCTATGAAGAAAAAGTGATTCTCTTCACTAATTCTACTTTGAGGATGTTCAGACAGTGCATCCTGAGTTTTACAACTTCTTCTTTTTTTTTTTTTTTTGCCAGTCCTGGGCTTGAGTTCAGGGCCTGAGCACTGTCCTTGGACTTTCTCAAGGCTAGAACTCTACCACTTGAGCCTCAGCACCATTTCTGGCTTTTTTCTATGTATGTGGTACTGAGGAATCGAACCTGGGTCTTCATGCATGCTACGTAAGCACTCTACCACTAGGCCGAACTCCCAGCCCAAGTTTTACAACTTCTTCACCAACCAAACCTTGGCTAGTTACTGCAGGGCCTCACACTCTTACTTGGCTTTATCCACTAAGGCCGATGCTTTCTTACTTGAGCCACAGCTCCAATCTGAGCTTTTTGCTGATTAATTGACCATCAGAGTCCCATAGACTTGTCTGCCTGGACTGGGTTTGAACTGTGATCCTTAGATCTCAGCTGACTGAATCGCTAGGATTACAAACACGAGTGCCTGGCTAATTATTCCTTTATTTTTGAATAGCTTAAGAAACATGAACATCTCGTGTTATATAACATGGCCAAACCGCTCACTAATTTTGGGGTGAAGGTTTATACCGTGAATGTTAAAAATAGGGGTACACATGGCTATTTTACTTTGTATCCCAAGGGAACAAGCAAGACTTGTACAAGTTTTATATAATGCATGTCAAATCACACACTTCTCGTTTGCCTTCTTGACTCCATCTGCCTTTTCTCTCTGAGAGAATCCGTTCCTGTTAAAATAGAGCGTTTCTTGAGGCTCTAATTATGTGTGGGAAGAAACGCAGCTGTGGATTCCTCAGTGACCTCCAGGCTTTTGTGCAGAATTTTACAAGTGCACGCTTGCAGCAGCAGCAGCTGGTGCTCGAGTGGTGGTCTGTACTCTGACCCTGGCAGACTGTGCTCTGAGGATCACAGTTCGAAGCCAGCCCCGGCAGACAAATCTGTATGACCTTATCTCCAATTAACCAGCAACAAGAGTGGAGCTGGGGCTTGAGTGGCAGAGGGTCAAATCTCAAGCAGAAAAGCCAAGGGAGTACAAAAGGCCTCAGTATTACTCCACTGCTCACCAAACGCAGTCTCTCCTCTAATGATGGTTTGATGGGTGAAGAGCAGGAATTACTCTCCTCTGTTTTGGTTGCTATTGGACCTACCTCTTCCCTGCTGAGGTATGGTTGAACTAAGTATCAAATCTTATTTATTAGTTTATTTAATTACTACAGTAAGCCTAACTGATGTTTGGTTGGTAAACAAGTTGTAAAAATTGGGAGCCTGCAACCTCTGGACTTTATGTAAGTAGAATTAGTGAAATCGACGTTTTTTCCTTCTTTTGATACAAGTGAGCCCCAAAGCACCTGACTTCAATGTTATACGAGCAGAATAAGTAGAAGATGAAAATATAGTCAGTCTTGAACAATTTCAACTCCTATATAATCATCCAGAGATTTTTTTTAATATTACCAGTTCTTTCCTAAATGGAAGATCATACCATCCTCCAGTTTGGATGAAATTAGTTTGAACTGGATTTCAGAGGGCATTATGTTTATTTATTGGTTGATTTTTTTGTTGTTGTTGTTGCCAGTACTGAGGCTTGAACTCAGGCACTCATACCCTTGCATTATTTTTGCTAGAATCCTCTGCTCACCTTGTTGGCTAGAAGAAGGCATTTGAGTATTTTGATTTCATGTCAATATGATTGCTTCCCAGGGGGATTTTAGAACTGCTTGAAAGGACAAACACATTTAAAGAGTCAGAAACAAACAAACAAAACTCTATTTGGAAATGAACATTTATTTCATTGTGTTATCTATTTGGAAATAAAAGGTAAAAGTTTTTTTAAAGTATAATTTTATTGTGATTATTTAGATGTTGTACTGAGGGGCTACAATTCCACAAGTCAGGCAATGAGTACAATTCTTCTTGGACAATGTCAGCCCTTCTTTGGTGGGGGGCAGCTTGAACTCTGGGCCTGGGCGCTATCCCTGAGCTCTTTTGCTCAAGGCTACTGCCCTATCCCTTGAGCCACAGTGCCATTTCCGGTATTCTGGTGATTAATTGGAGATATGTGTCTCATGGACTTTTGTACCTAGGCTGGCTTTGAACCGAGATCCTCAGATTTCATCCTCCTGAGTAGCTAAGATTAGAGGCATGAGTCATCAGCTCCTGGCCTCACTTCTGGATCAGTGTAATTAATTGGAGATAAGAATTTCCAGGGCTGGCTTCTGCTCAGGATCCTTCAGGTCTCTGCTTCCTGATTAGCTAAGATTACAGGCATGAGCCACTGGTTCCTGGCTCCACTAACATTTTAAATCGGCCCTAATAGACTTACTAAGCATCTTCTTTATTCTCTTCAGTCTTAGACTTCTATTTATTACCTTCTCAGTGCTCCACAGAGAGTTCAGTAAAATCAATATATTATTTTCTTTTCTGTTTGCTGTCTTTTTCTTCATTCATTTACTAGACCTCCAACAAAAACCATGTAGAAACATTCATACACGTTTCTTCTAGAATCACGGATTCCCAGACTTTAAAACCCCTTGTTCTAATGTCTCACTCATCTCCTTTCTTCTATAGCTTCCTACTAAAATACTAAAATAAAATCCTAGCTTGTGTCATTAGTCCCGATTCTTTTCTCACCTTTGATATTTGGTGGAGTTTTATTGTCCTAATGTAATTGATTTTAGGCATTACTAATCTTTCTCTCCTGTAAATTGCATAAAACGCTGTAATACAAAAGAGATTCACTTCAACTCCAAACCACAAATCGAACAGTCATAGTTTAATCAGGTTTTTTTTTTTTTTTTTTTTTTTTTTTTTGCCAGTCCTGGGCTTGAGCTCAGGGCCTGAGCACTGTCCTTGGACTTTCTCAAGACTAGAGCCACTTCTGGCTTTTTTCTATATATGTGGTACCAAGGAATCAAACCCGGGTCTTCGTGCATGCTGGGCAAGCACTTTAACCTCTAGGCCAATCTCCCGGCCCAACACTTCCGACTTTTTATTATGTATGTGGTACCGAGGAATTGAACTTGGGTCTTCATGCATGCTAGGCAAGCACTCTACCAGTAGGCCAAACTCCCGGCCCCTTAATCAGTTTTTAATAGCAGTCACAAGCAACATTTTGATCTCTCTTTGATACTATCATAAAATTATATATAACACAATGGAATTCTATGCTGCCATCAGAAAGAATGACATCGCCCTATTTGTAAGGAAATGGAAAGATTTGGGAAAAAATCATATTAAGTGAAGTAAGCCAGACCCAAAGGAACGTAGGCTCAATGGTTTCCCTCATTTGTAATAATTAGGACTCTCCTAGCAGAGGATTATAATAGCTCAAAACCTAGATACAGAAGGTCATATAGGATGATGATACATGAAAGGATCTCCAGGGTATGGAAACAAGAGCTTTATTTTGTGTGATTGTTGTTCTTCTCTTCTCTTTTGTTGCCCTTTGGTTAATCTCATATTGTTACTGTATCTGGCTTTGTTACCTGTCATATTATATATACATTTATTTGTTTATTTGAAATAGGAAAGGGAAGGGGGAAACAAGTTTTGGCCACTTATCTTAGTTAACACTCTGATTTTTTCTTTACATTCCTTTTCCCTATCTAAAAAATAAGCTTGTCAGCCAGGCACCAGCCTGTAATCCTGATAGGAGGATTGCAGTGACAACGTCTCCAATTGAAGACTTTCCAACTAATATTCAATTAACCAAAAAAAAAGAAAAAAAGAAAAAAAAGAAAAAGCTGGAAGTGGAGCTGAAGCTGTGGCTCAAGTGGTAGAACTTGTCAATAAAAATGCCACATGTACCTAAAACAATGAGCAAAAGTAAGAAACCCACAAAAGCAGCATTCCAGGACAGAAGAAAGTGGTGTCTGACCAGCATTTCAGAAATCTGGGCAGCTGCTCTTCCCAGAGGGATATCCTGCTGGCTTTTTCTCTGCCACCACAGGGGAGCTTTCTCTGTCTTGAAGTTAATGTAAATGGGAGTCTGTGACTGAGAGGGCACTATTATTCCTCTTGACAACACTGGGGAGACACTTCATTCTGACAGGAGGCCTCTGCCCTTTCATTCTTAGAGCCTTCTCTTAGGAAACGCATGTATGGTAATGGGTAATGGCAAATGCATTCTCTATGCCTTTGAAATGTCCATAAATCACCTAGTGAGACTCTTACTGTGAAATAGATGACCCAGCCACAAAACAACTAGGGATTCCCCTTTTATCACAGGGCCCCACACCTGTAGTGTCTAGCAAAAACAGAGTCAGGAGCAGCCTTGGGGAATCCAGAAGTGTGAGGACCAAAAGAACACAAACAAAAACAACACTGAACTTGAGGTTGTCACTGACATTCTTCTCTTCCTTCTGCTGTAATGTAAACTTAGCCTATAATAAAATGGTTAAGTAAATATAATGTTTTCAGTCATATTAAGCCCTTTCAGTGATGGAATACTTAGGACAATTAGTGCATAATTAATTCAGTACATAAACAGTCTGTGGGTTTTGTTAGCAATTGAAATAGAAGCTGTCACTGTCAAAAACAAAAAAAATATTTTCAGCTCATCACAGTTAATAAATGGCAATATTTTAAAGACAAAACTAATAGTGAATTCCAAAAGAATTTGGCATAGTAGCACTAACTCTTACTGATGAGATTTCTATAAATGGGCTGCAAGTTTGGCCTACTGGTAGACTGCTTGCCTAGCATTCATTAAGACCTAAGTTTAATTCTTTGGTACTACATACAGAGAAAGAAGCCAGAAGTGGTGCTATGGCTGAAGTGGTAGAGCTCCAGCCTTGTGAAAGCCCAAGGAGAGTACTCAGGGCCAGAGCTCAAGGCCTAGGACTGGAAAAATAAACAAACAAACAAACAAATAAATACATATTTCTACAAATGCTTCAAAAATTTTAATTCTTCTGCCTTATAATTATAGTGTTCAGTATCATTTCAAACCTCTACATTTTTTTCATTTATTTTTTATTGTAATTAATAGAAGGATTACATTATATTTGCCGGATAGAAGGTACATTAATTCACGTACATTGATACCCTTTCTCATGTCTTGGTCCCCATTTCCCTCCCCCCACACCCACCCCTCATCTTGTTTTCCCCCCTTCCCTATCCAATTTCAAATAACCAAATACAAATATATCCAATATATCAGATAACAAAGTAAGATACTGTAACAATATGAGATAATCAAGGGATAGCAAAAGAGATGAGAGATAACATAGTACGTTAAGGACTATGTATCCTAGAGGACTGTATCCTAGAGGTTCTTTCATTTAGCATCATACTATATGGCCTTATGTATCTAGGTTTTGCTCTAATGCAAATCTCTGCTAAGAGAACCCAAGGTTTCTACTGATTATGACGAATGAGGGAAACCATTGAGCCTAAGTTCCTTTGAGTCTGGCTTACTTCACTTAATATGATTTTTTCTAAGTCTTTCCATTTCCTATCAAATGGGGCGATGTCATTCTTTCTGACAGCAGCATAGAATTCCATTGTGGACAAATTGCAAACCTCTACATTTTAGCTGCTTAAAAAAAGACTATAATGGAGATCAGTGGAAGATGGCGGCGGTTCAGTGTGAGTCGTTTTGAGCTCCCGCCAAGATACAAGTTCTGGCAGTGTAGAGGACAGTTCTTTAAGAAAAATTGATCCTAAGGAAGCTTTAGTGCCACAGAGATCTCAGTCAGAGAGGAAAAAACCAGAATAGTGGCGCGAGAAGACGGTGGAGCCCCGCAGCCGCGGAGCAAACAGCGCTTCATGGCGCAGACCCGCGGCTGC
Source organism: Megascapheus bottae (assembly GCF_031878675.1). Taxonomy (NCBI): domain Eukaryota; kingdom Metazoa; phylum Chordata; class Mammalia; order Rodentia; family Geomyidae; genus Megascapheus; species Megascapheus bottae. The sequence continues at coordinate 4,580,656 of NC_143510.1, forward strand.
AGACAGAGCCACACAGAGCCTGTGCAAGCCCAGAGCCGATACCCAGCTGTGCACGGACCTGCCAGCTTCAGGGAACTAGAGAATCCAGCAATTTGTGAGTACCTCCGGGGAGAACTATCCACTTCTGCTCATGTCTCAATAGATGCAGAAAAGGCATTTGACAAGATCCAACACCCCTTTATGTTAAAAGCTCTGGAGAAACTAGGAATCCAAGGAACATTCCTCAATGTAATAAAGGCTGTGTATGACAAACCCACAGCGAGTATTATACTTAATAGCAAAAAACTAAAGCCATTCCCTCTAAAATCAAGAATGAAACAAGGATGTCCACTCTGTCCACTCTTTAACATAGTATTAGAATTCCTAGCCAGTGTAATAAGGCAAGAAGTAAGCACAAAGGGGATCCAAATAGGGAAAGAGGAAGTAAAACTTTCCCTCTTTGCAGATGACATGATTCTGTATTTAAAGAATCCTATAGACTCTACCCCCAAGCTCCTTGAGCTGATTCAAAACTTTGGAAGGTATAAAATTAACCCTCAAAAATCAACTGCCTTCCTCTATGCCAACAGTGAGAGGAATGAGGCAACATTCAAGAAAGCAACTCCTTTTGCAATAGCCTCAAAGAAAAGAAAGTACCTAGGAATTAACTAAGAATGTAAAGGACCTTTTTGATGAAAACTTTAAAACCCTGAAATAAAGCAGAACTGAGGAAATGGAAAAACCTCCCATGCTCCTGGATTGGAAGAATCAACATCGTGCAAATGGCAATCTTACCAAGGGGTTTCTACAAATTCAATGCAATACTCATCAATATCCTAATGTCATTCTTTAAAGAAATAGAAGGTGCAATCCAAAATTTCATATGGAATAATAAAAGACCCCGGATAGCAAAAACACTTCTTAGCAGAAAGAATAGCACAGAAAGAATTTCAATACCAAACTTTAGACTCTATTACAGAGCTATAGTGATCAAAATATCTTGGTAGTGGCACAAGAACAGGCCTGAAGACCAATGGAATAGAACTGAGGACCCAGATATTAAACCACAGACCTATGGCTACCAAATCTTTGACAAGGGAGCCAAAAAAAATAGAATGGAAGGAAGAAAGACAGCCTCTTCAACAAGTTGTGCTGGCAGAACTGGTTAAGCACCTGCAGAAAACTAAGGTTGGATCCTTCTTTGTCACCTGCTCTAAAATTAACTCCAAATGGATCAAAGACCTGGAGGTAAAAGCTGACACACTGAAAACTTTACAGGAAGGAATAGGAGATACACTAGGCCTCCTTGGTACAGGTCGAAACTTTCTTAATAAAGGCCAAGAATCACAACAAATCAGAGAAAGGCTGGATAAATGGGGCTGCATTAAACTACAGAGCTTTTGTATGGCAAAGGACATAGCTAGTAAATTAATTAGGAAGCCTACAGAATGGGAGAAGATCTTCACCAACCATATAATGGACAAAGGCCTCATATCTAAAATATGTCAAGAACTTAAAAAATTGAATCACTCCAAAACTAATCTCCAAAGTAACAACCATCCCATTAAAAGATGGGTCTTCTCTGAAGAAGGAACAAAAATGGCCTATGGACACATGAAGAAATGCTCGACATCTCTGGCCATAAAAGAAGTGCAAATCAAAACAACTCTAAGATTCCACCTCACTCCAATTAGAATGGCCAGGATCAGGAAAACGAATAACAGATGCTGGAGGGGATGTGGCCAGGAGGGATCACTACTACACTGTTGGTGGGAGTGCAAACTCATTCAACCACTATGGAAAGCAGTATGGCATTGCCTCAAAAGACTAAACATAGAGCTCCCCTATGACCCAGCAATTCCACTACTAGGCATTTACCCAATTGTCCAGAAACAAGGACACACTAAATCCACTTGCACAACGATGTTCATTGCAGCACTGTTTACCATAGCAAAGATATGGAACCAACACAGATGTCCCTCAGTTGATGAGTGGATTAACAAGATGTGATATTTGTACACAATGGAATTCTATGCTGCTGTCAGAAAGAATGACATCGCCCCATTTGTTAGGAAATGGAAAGACTTAGAAAAAATCATATTAAGTGAAGTAAGCCAGGCTCAAAGGAAGTTAGGCTCAATGGTTTCCCTCATTTATCATAATCAGTAGAAACCTTGGGCTCTACTAGCAGAGGTTTGCAATAGAGCAAAACCTAGATACATAAGGCCATACAGTATGATGCTAAATGAAAGGACCTCTAGGATACAGAAACAAAAGCCATATAATGAGTGATTGTTGTCCTTAATGTACTATGTTATCTCTCATCTCTTTTGCTGTCCCTTGGTTATCTTATATTGTTACAGTATCTCACTTTGTTATCTGATATATTGGATATATTTATATTTGGTTATTTGAAATTGGATAGGGAAGGGGGAAAACAAGATGAAGGGTGGGTGTGGGGGGGAGGGAAATGAGGACCAAGACATGTGAAAGGGTATCAATGTATGTGAATTAATGCACTTTCTATCTGGCAAATATAATGTAACCCTTCTATTAATAACAATAAAAAATATATTTAAAAAACACTATAATTTATTCTCTGTGTTAGAACCAGGACTTGCACTCAGGCCTCACCCTCTTACTGGGCTTATTTGTTCACAGCTGGAAATCTACCATGTAAGCCATGGATCCAGTCTAGGTTTTTGCTGGTTATTTCGAAATAGAGTCTCTTGGAATTTCCTATCCAGGCTGGCTTTAAACCTCAATCTTTCAGGAGAAAAATATTGATGAGTGACTCAAGTGGTAGAGGCCCTACCTAGAACCAAGAAGCCCTGGTACTACCAAAAAGAAATCATAACAACTAAAGAATAAAATAAACTATTCTCAACTTAAGATTCTATACAAATACTACCTACAAATAAACACAAAACATCATAGAGAATTGTGAAAACACTTTCACTCACTTTGGGTCAGAGCTGGTAAAACTTCACTAGACATTTCGTTAGGCTCACACCTGCAATCCTAGCCACTCAGGCGTCTGAGATCTAAGGATCCTGGTTGGAAGCAAACCTGGGAAGGAAAGTCTGTGAGATTCTTATCTCCAATTAACCACCCAAGAGGCTGCAAAGGGGAGTTGTGGCTCAAGTGGGTCAAGTAAAAGAAGCTCTCGGACAGTCCTCTTTTCCCCCAGGCCTTTGCCCTGAGTACAAGCCCCAGGACCATCACACACACACACACACACACACACACACACACACACACACACACACACACTCAAATTGTGAATTTAAACTAAGATCTAAATTAATGAGCTTAGTTTAAGTGACAAAGTAAAAATGAGAGCTTTCTTGGAAGGAGGTGTGTCTCTACAGGAAATTGTGTGTGATATGAGAAAAATGTAGCCTGCATCTGCGGTGCAGTTCTGGAGTCTTTCCTTCCTGAGCACAGGCCAAATTCCCTGCCTGAGTCCTCCCTTCTCCAGGCCCTGGATCACCACGAGCCTGCTGTGACGTGGGTAGCGAGGTGTCTGGCCCCCAGACCACTGAGAGGCACCCACGCAAGACCTTCACTCCAGAGATTCATCTGTTTGTTTGACATATTGTATACCTGTGGTACAGTAAACAAAGAAATAATACACAGATGAATTGTTTTTCTAGTAATGCAGACACGTGTATATGTTGCATGTGCACGTATGTGCTTGTATATGTGTATATATTTGTGGGCAGATTCGAGTGCGTGAGTGCATGCAAGTGTGTGCATGTGCCCTGTGTGCATGCTTGTGTGTATGTGTGTGTAGATGTGTGCATGTGTGCGTTTATGTGTATGTAGGGGTATGTGTGCGTGTGTACTGTTAAAAAGAACTTAACCCTCTCACCATTTCTGCCTGTGTTTCCTTGTAGTTTTGGATTCGTTTCACATTTCTCTTTCCAATTTTGTGGACTCTGTAAAAAGTTTGTGTTCACTGATTTAAAATTACGAATAATTGATTTGTGTGTGTGTGTGTGTGTGTGTGTGTGTGTGTGTGTGTGTGTACTGGGGCTTGAACTCAAGGCCTGGGTGCCTTAGCTATTTCACTCAAGATTGATGTTCTATTACTTGAGCCATAGCTCCAATTCGGGCTCTTTTTAGTAGTTGCTTGGAGATATGAGTCTCACAGACTTTCTTGCCAGAGCTGGTTTCAAACCTTGATCCTCGTGTTTCAGCCTCCCATGTAGCTGGGGTTACAGGTATAAGCCATGAATGTCCAGCTCTGACTTCCAATTTCTCTTTCTCAAGATCATCATCTTCCACAGCGATGAAGCAGTGAGAGGGGTGGGATTTGAACTCGATTGCCAGGTACATTCCACATCTCTATCTGTATTATTATGGGTCTATTGAGAACTATTGAAATTACTTCATCTGTAATTTGCAATGCGATGATGGATATGAGAGGTATTATAAAACAGCTCAGAAATGAAGACTGAAGGATTCACTGTACCCTACCAGAAGAGATGGGACCCTTTTCTACACAAAACATTATTCCTTACTGCTAGACTGTTAGGTCCTGAGTTTGATTACAAACCAAAGCTTTGGTAGAGCTTAAAAGTCCAAGTTTCCTGTGGATGTATTCAGACCTCTTCTTTTATACCACAAGACTGAATGGAAATGGCTTCTCAGTAAAAGAAAAAAAAACAAACAAAACAAAAAGAGTCTTTTAAGATACACTTCTTATTAGAAACGGTGGAATTTAACTTCTCTCTTTCCCACAAAGTGTATAATTGGGCTTGTTTTATTATTTTCTATTCATGGGGACAAAGGAACCATTGTAAATTGCAGGTTGCATTTAGAAACACCAAATGAAGGGTCTCAGTGTTTCCCACACATTGACTTCTTGTGACTTGGCATTCAGTGTGTAAGTAGGCCTGGCCTAGTTCTGTTTGTATCTGAAATAATACAGCAGCAAGCTGTTGTGATGGTTAATCATGGCTGTCTACTTGACTGGATGGATGGAGACATTCCTAGGAGATCAGGAAAGGGTACTACCACCTGTGTCCACGAGTATGTTCCTAGACAGGACTCCATTGAATGGGGATTTGTGGTGGCTCTGTCCCAGAAGATGGGAGCCCAGGGATGGGGGCGGAGGGAGACAATGAGAGGATCACACACACCAGGGAGCGGGGACTTCTTGCTCACTGCTTCCTGGCTGCCATCAGGTGAGCCTGTCTACTCTACCATACCCTTTACCAGGATATTCTGCTTCCTTACAGGACCAAGAATGAGGGAGCCCGGGGCTGGCCGTTTGAGCTAGTGGTAGAGTGCTTGCCTAGCATGCACAAACACCCGGGTTCGATTCTTCGGTACCACATACATAGAAAAAAAGCCAGAAATGGTGCTGTGGCTCGAGTGGTAGAGCTCTAGCCTTGAGAAAGTCTAAGGACAGTGCTGAGGCCCTGAGCTCAAGCCCAGGACAGGCCAAAAAAAAAAAAAAAAAAAGAATCAGGGAGCCAGTTGCCCTTGAAACTGTCACTTCTGAAACTTATCCTAAATAAATCTTTCCTTCTTTATATTTTCTTTCTCAGGTTTGAGGCTGCAGGAATGAAAAAAAAATCTTAGCTTGTTGGTAGGTTCTTTAAGAGTTAAAATTATTTGTTTATTCATGTATCAATTTTGAAATTTTATTATTATCTTTAAAGCAGTTGCACAAAAAGGTTTCTATTCAAAATGTCAGTTTAAGAATATAATGCATCTTGGTTAATGTCACCAATACCCATCCCACCCTGCAACTTGCCACTGGTGACCAGCTCCCTCAAAATAAGAGTTTTTAACTCTCAACTTTTAAGTCAAAATTTTCCAAGAGCTTCCAATAATTTTATTGCTGATTTTTTTTTGTGGGGCTTGGCCTCAGGGCCTGGGCACTGTCCCTGAGCTTCTTTTGCTCAAGGCTAGCACTCTACCACTTGAGCCACAGCGCCACTTATGTCGTTTCCTATGTATGGCACTAGGGAATCAAACCCCAAGGCTTCATGCGTGCTAAGCAAGCATTCTACCACTAAGCCACCCTCCTAGCCCAATAATTTGAAGTGGCAGGAAAGATACATACTTAACTTACTTCCTATGTAAATTTTATATACTGGGCTTAGTGGATTATACTTTTGGATTATATCCTGTGAATGACTTCAGAACAATGCAATTCATCTAAGACTTTCCCATTACTTCCCTAAATGTCAGTGCATGATCAGGAAAGGACCAATACCATTTTGGCTCTGTGAGCAGAGGCTTTCTGAGAGTATCTTCCCAATTGCTGTCTGAACCACAGAAAAAGGCTTAGCATCTGCAGCTCTGTAGCAGAGCCCTTCACTAGTGCCTATATGTTGCCATGGAAACCTCTGTTCTGCAGAGACTTTTAAATTAATTAATATTATACATGAAAAGTTAGTTCAACTTGGCTGTCTTTTGGAATTCTTGATGAGTTCAGGGAATGAATTTCTGTAGCTTCATCAATGAGTGTGTTTGCAATTCACACTTGGGGTGGAGTTGGGGTGTGTGTGTTTGGATAGAAGACCCCCCTATGTCAAATTTTTATGCTTTTCCAAACAGAGGCAAGCACTGTTATTAGAAAGAAAATATGTGATTAATCATTACTTGACAGAAGTTACATAAGCTACTGTCTTGGAACAGTTCGATTTTATTTTTTGTTGCACAATGAGATCAGTGCTCCTTTCTCAAGGTAAGAAAGCATGGTAAATAGAGATGGGATTTTGGTTATAAGATAAAATACTTTTGTCAATTCTCCATGGAAACTCAGCCTCCATGGGAATTTAGACTTGAACCTGGTGGGTTACTATTTTAGGACATCAGCTCTCCTCTTGATCTCCAGCTGCCAGTAAATTCTTTATGACATTTTCTAATTTTCTATTTTTTTTAAAATTAGAAGACAACTTAAAAATGAAGGGGAAACTGGATCCTGATGGCTCATGCCTGTAATTCTAGCTACTCAGGAGGCTGAGATCTGAGGATTGGGGTTGAAAGCCAACAGGTCACAAAGCACACAGGTCAACAAGAATCTTCTTTCCAGTTAACAAGCAATGTTTGGAAGCAAAGTCATGGTTCAAGTGGTAGAGTGCTAGATTTAAGCAACAAACAGAAATAAATGAAATAAAACACTCAGGGAAAGTGCTTAGGCCCTGAGTTCAAGCCCTAGGATTAGCACAAAACAAAGCAAAAACTCCTTTTACTATGTCATCTTAAACAACAGGAGTTTTGATCGGCAAAATGTCCTATATTTTTATTCTTTCTCTGAAAATCCACTGGCCTATTGCTTACTGAGAGTTTTTCTGGTGCCTGTTATTTCATTTCATTAGTGTGTGTGGGGGGGTACTGTCTCTGAGTTCTTTTGCTCAAGGTTAGTGCTCTACCAACTGAGTTATAGATCCACTTCCAGCTTTTAAGTGAGTAATTGGAAATAAGAGTTTTATAAACTTTTCCTGTCTCGGATGGCTTCAAACTGTGATTCTCACATCTCAGCCTCCTAAATAGCTAACATTACAGGTTTGAGCCACTTAAGTACTCCCTAAGGCAGGAAAATGAATCTGGGGTTTTAAACTGGGGCTAAGTGAATCATGACTGATTTATGACAGAGCCATAAAATTGCTGTGCTGTCTGTATGAGACCTTAGAAGCATTTGACCAACAGGCTGGTCTCCTCACTGTGGGCTCCCAGCCCTGCAGCACTAGCTCTTCCAGCCCCTACATGTGGCGTGGCAGTGGGCAGAGAGCACATGCTCATTTAACTGGTTGTCAGTAACCGTTCTGAAACCCCCACTTGGATAGCACAATTTCCAAGTTCAGAAAATATGACCCCCTCAATGGTCATTTTAAAGAAATATGATGGGAAATTTTGCAAGTATGTTCAGAAAAAAAATGAACACTGACATTTTCATAGCTCCTTTTTTGGTTGAAAAATGGAATTCCATGGCAATGTCTACCAATAAGAACACATACATGGTTACAGATTTCATTTCAGAGAATTCTATCCACAGCCAAGTGAATGAATTACAGACACAGTTACTAACATGGCTGGGTGCCAGAAATGTAGTTGAGAGAAAAAAAAAACAAGTTAACAGAAGAGTGAAAAGAGACTGTCCCAGTGCATGGCACTCAGAACACATACTAGAGACGCTTTGGGAGTCCAGTGGGGTTACTGTAACAAAATATAGGCTGCCTGGCTTATAAACAACGGAAGTATATTTCTTACAGTCTGGGAGGCCAAGATCAAGGTTCAAGTAGATTCTATTTCTGGTGAGAACCTGTGGCTACTGTTTGCCTTCCTCCTCCCCTTTCTCCTGCTCTTCCTCCTGCTCCTCCTCTTCCTCCTTTTCTTTCCCCTCCTCCTCCTCCTCCTCCTCTGCTGCCTACCTCCCCTCTTCCTCCTTCCAATCCAATCCAATCTACTTTCTTTCTTATGCCAATCCTTGGCTTAAACTCAGAGCCTGGGCTTTTGTGTTCAAGGCTATTGTTCTACCATTTTGAGCTATAGTTCCATTTCTGTTTTTTTGCTGGTTAATTGGAGATAAGAGTCTCATAGACTTTTCTGGCTAGGTTGGCTTAGGGTCTTGATCCTCACATCCTAGCCTCCTAAGAAGCTAGGGTTACAGCATCTTCTATGAGATGTTCTTTTAAAGCTGAACTATATAATTTTTAATATCCATGCATTATGACTATCAGAATCAAGATAATTAACATAGCCAATTACCACAGTTCTTTTTCTTTTGGCAGTCCTGAGCTTGAGCTCATGGCTTGAGCACTGTCCTTGGACTTTCGCAAGGCTAGAGCTTTACCACTTGAGTCACAGCACCACTCCCAGCTTTTTTCTATGGATGTGGTACCGAAGAATCAAACCCGGGTCTTCATGCATGCTAGGCAAGCACTCTACCACTAGGCCAAACTCCCGACCCCCACAGTTCATTTTTTAAATGATAAAGACATGCATGATCAACTCTCAGCAAATTTCAACTATACAATATAGTTTTATTACTTATAGTCACAAAATTCTACACTAGTATGTCAGAGTTTATCCATCCCATATAATTCAACCTTTGTATCCTTGAGCCAAGGACTTCATTTTCTATGCTGGGATTTTCTAATCTCACTCATGAAGTCCCCCAAAACTTCTAAGGCAGAATCATCTCTTCATGTAACGTTTGGAGATTGCTATTGTTTTCCCCTGGGAATCAAGATTTTAACACATAATGGAGAAGAAAGTATGGGCCACCCAGAGCATGACAGAAGACAGAGCTGTGAGCAGAAAAGTATAGATAAATGCTTGACTTTGGCAAAGAAGAACTATGATGGTAGTGAATGTGGAAGAGTCAATCTAGGAAAAGGACACAGTAGCTTTGGTGGCATGATGGCTTGGTGGCAGAGTGGCTTCGTGCCATGTTGGCTTCACAGCTGGGTAGCTTTGTGTCATGGCAGCTTCATGGCACAGTGGCTTCATAGCAGTGAGTTTGTGGTAAGGAAGCTTCGTGGTGAAGTGGCTTCGTGGCACAGTGGCTTTGTGTCAGTGAGTTTGTGGCAGGGAAATTTGTGGCACAATGGCTTTGGGGTAATCATTTTTCCTTAAACTGAGGATTTGGAATATATATATATACGTATATATATTTATATAACCTTTTCCCCTCATTTTGTATGCCTGGAAGATTTCATAATCAATGTGAAAAACTTCAATAGACTAAAATAAACTTGAGCAGTAAATAAAGCTATTCTTCCTTAGGAAATGTGACTCTGTGGCTTGGAAAGACATGCATTACTCATCAAGTAGATTCTTAGAGATGCAAAATATCCATCTGATAAGTAATAGCTGAAAAAAGAATCAACACTGTCCAAAAAAACCCTTACTTTTTCGTAAAATGACTCATTCTGGTTATTGAATACTTCAGGATCTTTGTCACTTAACTTGTTAATTGCTTATTGGGAGAACACAATATTAAATGTTTAAAGTAGAATCTAATTATGTTTGTTAAAGCTAACTTTCTGACGGGAGCATAGAATTTAAGTCATAAAGTTGCCCAATGGGAAGATAAACCCCACATTATAGAAATGCTTACACGCTTGGTGGTAAACATGCTAAGATACTAACTTCTTGGATCTCCATGAACAATAGTTAGTATCTAATTTTACAGATGTGCAGAAAGAAGTGAGGGATCCGAGACCACAGGCCCTGAAATGTCCGTCTGCTACATGAGTGGCACGACATCCCTCATGAAAGGCAGTACAGTAGGAAAATCCTATTTTTAAGGCTCTCTCAATTGCAATACATTATAGTTTGTATGTAAGACCTGCGTTTGTCAGTCTCCACTTCCTAAATCTTTCAATGACCATAAGTGGTTGATTATCCATCTAAGCTATTGATTGGCCATCTCTATATATTTATAAATTGGGATATGTATCTATATATCTCTATCATTACATATTTATATATAGCTATAACTACATGCTATAAATCTATAACGAAATAACTATATAATCATAGAGCTAGCTACAGAATTGTATCTACAACTGACTTGTAACTATGTATACTACTTATGTATAGAGTTACGTGTATATATAACTATGTAACTACACACGCATCTTCATGCGCAGAGGCATAGGTTCTGACTCATTCTTCCCATCTTGTCAGCTAAGGTCGAATGAGCATACCCACCGTACTGAGAAGTACAGCCCAACAGTGCTGAACACTGTGGAGTTTCTGTTCTTTTTTTGTGAGAGAAGCTGCTTATTTAGAGAATTTAGCTTATCACAGATGACTAGCCAAAGAAAATATTTTTTTTAAATGATTTTCTTGGCGGCTGCGGCCCCGCGTCCGGGTCCATGGGCGCCTGCACCGCGCAGGACCCGCTGCCCGAGGCCGTGGGCGGCGACTTTCAGCGGCTGAACCAGCTGGGCGCCCAGCAGTTCTCAGCTCTGACCGACCTGAACCCAAAGAGGTGGACCGGTTTCTGGCTCAGCTCTCTGAATTTGCCACCACAAATCGGATCCGCCTTGGGCCCCTCAAAAGCCTGGTGAAGTCTCCTCCGGGTGCCAAATGGTGCAGGGCAGGTGCAGGCAGATCTCCTGACTCTGGGTCTTAGTGAGGAAAAAGACACTTAGGTTGCTGAAAAGTGGAAGCAGAATGTGTGTTCCCCCCGCCTCCCCACGACAGGCCATCGGTCAGACCCTGATGATTAACCGGCTCATTGATATGGAGTGGAGGTTTGGAGTGACGTCAGGGAGTAGTGAATTGAGAAAGTGGGAACCAAACTGAAAATGTGTATATAGAATTAACCTTGCTGCATGAGATGGAGCGGGGGAGAGCCAGCATGCTGACCACCAGCCCCGGCTGGTCCTGACTCCTTCCCTGTGACTGCTCTGAAAGGCACCTCCCTCAGGCTTGTGAGCGCCATGTGGGGAGCCCAGGTGCAAAGCCAACTGGAAACCAACAGGATTAAGTGAAAGCCCAGCACAGCCCCCTGTAATCTCAGTGCAGAAACCACCACCCTTGTCTCTTAAGACAGGCTGTAGTTTCCCTGGACCTCACTCCAGAGTAAACAAATGGAGCCAGTTTGTTTATGGTGTGTGTGTGGGGGGAGGTTGAGGGGCCAGAGAACTGTCTAATCCTGCACCCTCAGTCCCCATTCCTGGCTTCATGGTGTTGGATGGTAAGAAGGCAGACATTTTGAGAATTTTGAGTTGCCTTAGCTTGTTTTGGTTTCAAGTGACCACCTCTGTTAGTTAAATGAATTAAAAAAAAGTTGTAAAAAATGATTTTCTTTCTATTGAACGTAAAAATAAAGCCTAAGTGGCATCATGGTAAATTGTAATGGTTTTTGTGTGTGTACGTGTATTTGAAAGTCAGCTTTCTCTCTATCATTTATTAAAGCACACATTTCTATTTCCAGATATGATAGGTGAAAGATGAAATCTGTGATTTCCTGGGAAGAAGGGGAAAGCAGGGGTGACCCCCAGTTGGCGAGAGATGAATGTTTCAGGAGTGACTGAAGTGGCCTCGTGATTACACAGCGCCTTCAGGGGAGCCTGAGACGTCAGCTCTGTGGTTCGCTAGCCATGTGTCAGGTTCACACAGTCTCTTCAAGACCCCATTTTCCATCTGTAACTGGGCTTCCTCCTTGGTGAGTTATAGAGTTCAGTTTGCATGACATTCCAAAGAGAGTCCCTCATTGTTCAAGTCAGTGCAGTGGTGAAATACCCACGTGACGTGAGCACCTGGGATTTCAGCTCTGCCATTCTTTCCCATTTACTGCTAGGTTGATTTGTATTGGTTTGTACTAGAACCTAGAAGAGAGGTGGGCTGAGAATTTATTTTAACACACTAGGAATTCCATATAGAGTTAATTTTTTAAATTTAGGACTGAATAATGAGATAATACACATAGGGTTTTTGAGGCCTGGTCATAGTGATAGCTCAATAAATAACACAAAGTATTAGTGATAAATCAAAGTCACAAGGAGCTTCCTTGGTATGGCTAGCCACTGAGTTAAGACACATGTGTTTGGTTTCCTTGAAGATTAATCGTGTGTGTGTGTGTGTGTGTGTGTGTGTGTGTGTGTGAGCGTGTATGCGCACACAGTACTGGCACTTGAACTCAAGGCCTGGACACTGTCCCTTTTACTCAAGGCTAAAGTTCTACTAGTTGAGCTGCAGCTCAACTTCTGGCTTTTTGGCAGTTAGTTGGAGACAAGAGACTCACAGAATTTTCTGCTTGGGATAGCTTGGAACAATGAGTCTCAGATCTCAGCCTCCTGAGTAGTTGGTGTCCTGCGTTGCATACTTTTTAAGTACCCCCTTCCTTCCCTCCCTTCCTTCTCTCCTCCCTCCCTCCTTCCCTCTTTCTTTCTTTCTTTCTTTCTTGCTTGCTTGCTTGCTTGCTTGCTTTCTTTCCTTCTTTCTTTCTCTCCCTCCATTTTCCTGCCTCCCTCCCTCTTTTTCTCCCTCTCTCCTTTCCTGTCTCCCTCTCTCTCTCCCCTCCCTCCCCCCTCCCTCCCTCCCTTCTTTTTTCCTCCTTTCCTTTATTTCTCTTCTTTCCAGTTTTCTGGGGTCTAGTTGTGCACATTTTGTCTTCTTCTGCAATTTAAGATCTGGCAAAATTTAATTTTTTAGATTTATTTGAGATAAATCAATTTCTCCCTATAGGTATTTATTGCAAAGTGAGTGATAATGTGAACCTATGCTTGGAATTGTTCCTCTCTTGAGCAGTTTTCTTCTTCATACGTATTTAAGAAGCTCTTAGAAACAGAAACTCTAATGACCTCCAGACCCTCATAATACTTGCTAATAAACCAGTGGACAAAGTTGCATATTGAGATGCTAAAGGAAATAATCTTGGAGAAAGTGGAGTGGGTAGGGGTGATAACAGGAGATAAAAGGGAAAAATTTGAGCAGGGTACAGGTGCTCAGACCTCTAATCCTAACTACTCAGGAAGCTAAGATTTTGAGGATCACAATTTGAAGACATTTGGGACCGTTTGAGAGATTTCATCTCTCTTTTTTTTTTTTGCCAGTCCTGGGCTTGAGCTCAGGGCCTGAGCACTGTCCTTGGATTTTCTCAAGGCTAGAGCTCTACCACGTGAGCCACAGCACCACTTCTGGCTTTTTTCTATGTATGTGGTACCGAGGAATCGAACCCGGGTCTTCATGCATGCTAGGCAAGCACTCAACCACTAGGCCAAACTCCCTGCCCAAGAGAGAGATTTCATCTCTAATCAGCAAAATGCTGGACTGGAGACATGGCTCGTGAGATAGAGTACCAGTCGTGAACAAACCATCTCTCTATTGTTAGCCGTCAATGCTATTTGCTCACCCATTCTGCTGTGAGGTTCTGTTGTTGTCGTTTGCTTCTTTTTGCCAGTAGTGGGGCCTAACCTCTGAGTCTTGGCACTGCCCTGAGCTTTTGACTCAAGGCTAATGCTCTACCATGGGAGGCCACAGATCCACTTCCAGAATTTTCATGAATCTTCCTGCCTGAGCTGGCTTTGAACTATGATCCTTAGATCTCAGCCTCCTGAGTAGCTGGGATGGCGAATATGAGCCACTGGCTCCTAATTTATTTATTTATTTATTTGTGATGATGATGATTGATGATGAGGGTAATGATGATGATTGAAAAGGGGTGGCAATTCTGGAAGTTAGGTTATTGGTTAATGTCACTCTTCCTCCATCTACCCTCAAGTTATAGAGTTCATTTTTTTCATAATGTCCATTGAATATAATAACTACATTATTTATATATTTATTATCTGTGGGCCTGGGTTTAAACTCGGGACCTTTTGCTCTTGCTTAATTTGCTTTCTCGTAGCTGGAGCACTACCACTTGAGACACCATCCCTCTAGCCTGGAATTTTGCTAGTCCTTTGGAAAAGGAATTTTGTAGAATTTTCCACCTTGGCTGGGCTTGAATCTCAGTCTTATAAGTCTCCGCCTCCTGGTAGCTAGGATGACAGATATGAGCCTCTCACATCTGGTTTGGTTTAGTTTTTGCCAATTATTCTCCTATCTTTTCTTAACTACTTACAACCCCAGATTTCCACTGTTTTTGAAAGTGCCCCAGTACTTGACCTTTTCCATGTCACTTTCAGAGACGGGGAATATCCCTGTAGGTTTTCTCAGTCCAGCAAGTCCTGTCTGACTGTACAAATGATTCTGTATGTAAGGCCCACAATGACATTATAAATATCCAAATAGTTCTAGTCACAGAAAAGTCTCCCCATCCAGTCAACCTCAACTTAGTTCCTTGGGTGAGGGGCATTTGGAGGGCTATTCTGCTACTTTTCTGGGCAAAATCTGTGCCACACTCTAGTAGGGAAGGAATTCTACCATGATGAGTTGGCAGGGAGAGAGAGGACAGAGTAGCCCATGGTTCAGATAGCACTGAACTTTGTTATTTGCTCCAATAAATCTTACTGAATAAGTGTCTTTTCATGTGCTACATGCCCATAGAACAATTTCCAGAGACTATCTATCTATCTAATTCTTTTTTGCTATGCCTCGGGCTTGAACTCAGGGCCTGAACACTGTCCATGAGCTTTCTTAAGGCTAGCTCTCTACCACTTGAGCCACAGCATCACTTCTGGCTTTCTCTATGTATGTGGTACCAAAAAATCAAACCTGGGTCTTTGTGCATCATAGGCAAATACTCTACCTGATTTTATTTTTGTTTTTATTTTATTTTAATTTTTTACTTCCAGTCCACGAAGTATCTTGTACAAAAGAAGGTATAATTGAGATGGTAACATAACAGCCGGGCGGGGTGGCTCACTCCTGTAATCCTAGCTACTCAGGAGGCTGAGATCTGAGGATCATGATTCAAATTAAAGCCAGCCCAGTCACTAAAGACTGTGAGACTCTAATCTCCAATTAGAAAATGGGAAGTAGGGATATGGTTCAACAGGTAGGGTGGTAGCCTTGAGCTGAAGAGCTCAGGGACAGTGCCCAGGCCCAGAGTTCAAGCCCCAAGACCCATATAAAGAAAAACACAAAACATGATTATTGTATTTTCATACTACAAACTGTCCAGTGACATGGCACACACAACTGTGACGAAGGGCACTGACTTGTGTCATTGAAGAGCAAAAAGGGAAGCGGTGCTGAGTCTTCAGACAAAATGTCAGTGCAAACAGCCCACGCTTTCCAAACACTTAAGATCATTACAGTTTTTAAGACTTGAATCCTTGCTGATTTTAGACTTGCTCGACTGCCGCCTGAAATTGGCAGCCTTATTAAACAGATCATATTAAAGTGAACTTCCTTTTCCTTTGTGATTAGATATTGTGATGGGAAATATAAAACACTGTGGGATTCTGTGACTCCGGGTTATTCTTAGAGTTATTAAGAGCTCTCTGCTGGCCCGAGTGGTTCACGGCTCTCGTTCCACCTACTCAAGAGGCTGAGATCTGAGGACCACAGTTTGAAACCAGCCAGGGCAGGCAAGTCTATGGAGCACTTCTTTCCAATTAACCATCAGAAAAGCTGGAAGTGGAGCTATGGCTCAAATGGAAGAGCGCTAGCCTTGAGCACAAAAGCTCAGGGAGGGGGCCCAGGCCCTGAGTGAAAGCCTCAAAACTAGGATCAAATCCCCCACCCCCCAAAAAACAAAACAAAACCAAAATAAACAAATGAAAAGGTGTTCTGTTCTTATATGAGATGATTATAGAAAATTCTGGTGCTTTGTAAATAAATCTAGACATATAGTTTGTAGCAGTCTACCCTTTCAACCCCAAAACTTACATCCACCTCCTAATAATTTTTTTTTTTTGCCAGTCCTGAGCATGAGCTCCGGGCCTGAGCACTCTCCCTGGATTTTCTCAAGGCTAGGGCTCTACCACTTGAGCCACAGCACCACTTCTGGCTTTTTCTATGTATGTGGCACTGAGGAATCAAACCTGGGTCTTCGTGAATGCTAGGCAAGCACTCTACCATTAGGCCAAACTCCAGCCCCTAATAATTTTTTTTTAATTAGCCTATCTCCAACAGTTGTTTTAGTATTGTTCAAAGATCCAAGTCCAAAACTGCCTCTGAATTTCTGAATTTCAAGGCCAACTATTATTTGGGGGTGCCTATCCTTTAAAAGAAGCAAAAGAAAAAAATTAAAAAATGGTACAATTTGAAAGTCACAACTCAAGGGTCATCATTCCCATTCTTTTTTTTCTTTGCCAGTCCTGGGGCTTGAACTCAGAACCTGGATACTGTCCTTGGGCTTTCTTCAAGTTAGAGCTCTACCACTTGAGCCACTGCACCAGTTCCAGCCTTTTCTATGTATGTGGTACTGAGGAATCACGCTAGGCAAGTACTCTACCACTAGGCCAAACTCCCAACCCCACCATTTCCATTCTTTATTCCTCACTTTATTCCCCTGGGCTCCAACGAAACCAAAGCCAGCTTTGAAAACATGAGTTCCCTCTGTGTCATCTGGGGACACTGTGACACTGTGTCAGCTTGTCAAGATCCTGGGTGGCCCAGCCCTGTCTCCTTGCTAGTTGCAATTGACTTGGCATCTCTCTTGGGCTGGCTGTGTTGACTGCCCCTGGCTCCCTGTGACAAAGGCTCCGCCATCCTGCCTGAACCTTGGGTGTATTGGTCTCTGAATGCCATGATGGCTGAACACAGGGAACAAATCCCAGGGAGCCAGTTCTCTAGGCTCTTCCTTAATGCAGACTTTATGATATTCCCTTTTAGTCTCATCTATGAGTGAGCAGAAGAGATCTTCAAACAAACATAAAAAAAAATGTCGATTGTGGGGCTTGATCCCTGGGCCTGGGCAGTCTTCCTGAACTCTTCAGCTCAAGGCTATAACTTTGAGCCACAGCTCCATTTCCAGTTTTAGAGTTAGTTGGAGTTGAGTCGCCTGGACTTTTCTGCCTGGGCTGGCTTTGAACTTTGATCCTCTGAGCTCAGCCTTCTGAGTAGCTAGGATTACAGGCCTTAGATACTACTAGTGCCTGGCTAAGCTTTCTATTTTTTTCACCTACTTTCTAATAATTCACCTACTTTCCATAAGTACCACTGGGTAGGTCTGGATAAAAATTGAAGACTAAAGGGCTGGGAGAGTGGCCTAGTGGTTGAGCGTCTGCCCAGCATGCAGGAAGGGTTTGATTCTCGGTACCACATACACAGAAAAAGCCAGAAGTGGTGCTATATTTCAGGTGGTAAAACTAGCCTTGAGAAAGCCCAAGGACAGTGCTTAGGCCCCGAGTTCAGGCTCCAGGACTGGCAAAACATTTTGCAGATTAGATTATAATTCAGTCCTTTTCACTGTACTGTTTCTACCCGAAACTTAGTTACCTAACAGAAAATTTTAGGTGATGATATATTTCTCAAACATCTTATCTAAATGAAGATCTACTATGTTTTAAAATTACCTTGTCATGTGTTATTTGTGACTGTTTCATTGCCTCTGTTGTCTATAATTATGTTCAGACAAGAGAGCAAAATTGGAGATGGTTTCCTGTGTTTATAAGCTCATTTGTCAGGCGGCTGTTATGAGAGTAGCAATATAAAGTTGCTAAATAGCTTCAAGGATAAGATTAAAATACAAACGACTTTTGAAATTGAGGAAGGGCAATGTAGAGTTATTGTTGAGAAATAGAATGTTGTTCAATCAAAACCAGCATAGTAGAATTTGCTCTATAATAAAAACTAAGCCATGTAATATTATGAGCTAAAAAATAAACGAGCAAACACAGGCTTTAGAGCTTGTTCCTGGTTTTCAAGTGTTAGGTGGATTTAATTAATCTCTACCCTCCACCCCCAAATCTTATCCAGGAGGTTAATGGGTCAGGGACCTTAACTCATTCTTTGTGCACAAAATTGGTCATGATATCCATTTCGTGAGACAAATCTGTGAAAGAATAGCTCTTAGCTTTCACCTACAATATCTCTGGCTCCGTTCTTAGGAATTAGCAATTAACATTTCTTCCTGGAGGTGATAATAACATAGACTAACTTAGTTGAATAGGGAAGAGGGAAATCAGGAAAAGAAAGCTTTCAGGACCTGTTTTTGTACAAACCAGATAGCTGGCCTCAGGCTTTGGATAGCTAGAGCAGTAGCATGGGTCAGGGTCTGAAGTGTTATCATTCTTTCACACCTCAGCAGCCAATCACCCTCGGTGGATGTCAGTTTCACACGCCTGATTGGCCCATGGCCGTTTCACTGTCATGCTTGCTGTAATCTAGGGAGATGCCAGGCCTATGTTTTCACTGGTGGCAGAGGTCCTCAGGGATCTAGAAGGCTGCTCCTGTCTCTCCCGACTCTCAGTTTCCACTTGCCACCCCCACTACCTCTTTCTCTCCCCTTCTCTGTGTTGCTAGCTCTGCTAATGAGGAGAATCAAAAGTAGCAGCCATCCTCTATTAGACTTAGAGTCGGAATATCACAGGGGTCACACAAGAAGGAATCTCTGAACAGCTCACAAAGTAATCCTTACAACCAGCTTGTGCAATATAGCCAGAAGGTGGGGTGTCTTCAGGGATCACCGCACCCCTGACTGCTGCCCCCATGCAAATGAAAGTTTGTTTGTACAGGTTGTGGTATGGTTCTCCTCACCCATAGAAGAAGGATGCCCCTCTCTGACCTTTATGGAAATAGTTGTTGAGATGTTAAAAGCTGGAGTCAAGCTGTCTTCTGGGATGGTGTTTTCCAGTCTGAGCTGTGCTTTGGGTTCAAAGCAACGGGGGCTGGCATGAAGGCAGAAGGCAGTCAGTTGCCTGCTGGTTATTCCTTTGCTCAAGGCATCCAGGACAAGGAAAAGATCTTATAGCTGTCAACTAGAGAATGAAGTCTCTCTCCTTCCCAACCTGTGAGCACATAGAAAAGAAATAAAAAGTTTCCAAAGAGGTGCTCAGAATGAAGGCTTATTGGTGTCAGTGTCGTAACAGTGTGTAACTGTGTTCTGGCCATGTTTAACTCCTGCCCTAGGCAGGAAGAACCTCAGGAAGAGGTTTGAGTAACCTATTAACAGTTGGATCTGATCTCATTCGTGGCTCTGGGAACTAGATCGTGCTGATGTAATAGGCTCCAGAGGCGATGGCATGAGTTTGTCATTTTAGGTATTGGGGAAGCATACACAGGACAGTAGTCCAGGTTGGCCTGAGCATGAACTTGAGACCCTACTCAAAGAATTTCTAAAGCAAAAAGACTTAAGCCCTTATCACCAAAGTGCTGGCCCCATACTGCAGATACTAGGCTGTAATGTTTTAATATTTTAGTATTACATAACAAATATTCCCATACCACATGGGGTAAGGAGTAAGCTCAGTCGTGTGTGTGTGTGTGTGTGTGTGTGTGTGTGTGTGTGTGTGTGTGCGCACGTGCCCGTGCGCACGCGCAAGGAGCTTGTATTCATGGTCTGGGTGCTTTCCCTGAGCTTGGTTTGCTCAAGGCTACCATTCTATTACTTGAGTCACAGCTCCATTTCTGGCTTCTCTTTGGTAGTTAATTGGAGAAAAGTCTCACTGGACTTTCTGCCCCGGCTGCCTTTGAACTGCAATCCTCAGATCTCAGCCTCCTCAGTAGGTAAGATTGCAGGAATGAGCCACTGCTACCCAGCTCACCCTCTGCTCTGAGATGGTCAGATTGTTCCCAAAGCTAGTTTAAGGGAACAGAGCAAAAGGGCACATTCAAAGAGGTAAATTTCAGGACATCAGGAGGCTGTAAAGTAAGTACCCTCAAGCATTCATTTCTTGTCTTTGGATAGGATTTCTGCAGATGGCTAGACATCTTGCACTCAGTTTGAATAATCACACAACCAGTCAATTTCTGCCAGCATCATTCATTCTCCATGCATTCTTTCATAGTTTCCATAGGGCCCTAGGGTTCCCACACAAAAGGATAGAAAGTATGAAAAGGTAGACCACCATTTATAGCAGCTGGAAGCAAATCTTTATTTTATATTGTTATTTAATAGGAGAGCTGACACTGGTGGCTCACGCCTGTAATCCTAGCTACTCGGGAGGCTGAGATCTGAGGATTGCTGTTCCCTAAGCCAGAGTCCATGAGTTTGTTATGTCTAATTAAACACCAATAAAATAAAATAAAGCTGGAAATGGAGGTGTGACTTAAGTAACACACTGAGGAACAGCACCCAGGTCTTGAGTTCAAGCCCCAGGACCAGCACACATACACACAAAAAGCAAGGAATATGCATTCAGTAGGATAGTAATGGTTCACTCATTGCCAGGCAATACATTAATTTATAACTCTCAGATGGAGTCATTGAATAATAGCATTTATGAAAATTCCCTGCCCTTGTCTCATAGTTAAAATTCTTGTAAAGGTGGCATACAGAGGGGTTAACGTTATCTAAGTCATGCATTGTGTACAATTCTTTTTCAACAGTTCCCCTTCTCTTGCTTTCTATCAGACTTTGCCTCCTGACTCCTCCTCCCCCACAGAGGCTGCAGTATTTATGTTTTCATGATGACATATTCTCTGCAGTTCTCCAAGGAAAGAGGGCTGTGGCTTTTTGTTCACTCTTAGTATGGGCCAGAGAATTGATAGTGGTTTCCATCTGGCACTTTCTTATATATGCCTTATGATCAACAGACCAAGATAGAGACACTGTTCAACGCTGAATCTAGTGTTCAAGCTTGCAGTTAGAAGCTAGGGAGCAATGAATGAGGAAAAGAAAAGCCCTTTCCCGAGGTCAACTATAAAACCTACAATGATTATGCAAACTTTCCTTCCATCTTTTTCTGGAGTAGCCGGTCATAAAGTAATTCTCAGGCTCATGCCTGTCGTCCTAGCTACTCACAAAGCTGAGAGCTGAGGATCATGGTTTGAAGCCAGCCTCCATAGGACAGTTCATGAGAGCAAGAATTTGAACACATGAGCCTTGCTGGGTTTCTCTCCTCTCTGTTTCATGAGTACATGTCTACTTTGTCCAATCAAACCTGTGCTTCATCAAGCCTAAGTATACAAATAAGCAGCTCACCCCGAGTCTCTGGCTCTTTAATTTGCCCCCAATGTCTTGTAAAATGTTCTGATGAAATTTGTTTTTGATTATTTTCTTGCTACTTGCTCGATTACCAGCTTATTTCAGCACATTCCAACATGTACTTCCAGAGGGGACTGTTGGAACTTTCCTACACCACTCAGGAATAATTTTGGCTATTCTGACCTTCCATCTTTATAAAATAGGTGAATAATATTATGACTGCTTAGAGGACAATTTTCTTATCACAAGTGGTGTCTATTTATATTTTTCCTTTTTTCCTTTGCTGTACTAGAGTTTGAACTCAAGTTCTCCAACTTGCTTGGTTGGCTTGCTTGTTTTACTGGTGTTCTACTACTTGAGCCATGCCTCCAGTCTTACTTTTCTGGTAATTTTAGAGATGGAGTCTAGTAGACTTTTCTGCCAGGGCTGGCTTCGATTACCATCCTCTAGATCTGTTACTTGAGTAGCTAGGATTATATGTGTGAGTCATTGTTACTTGGGCTAAGTTGCTTGTTCCCTCCCTCCCTCCCTCCCCTCCCTCCTTTCCTCCCTCCCTCCCTCCTTCCCTCCCTCCCTCCCTCCCTTCCTTCCTTCCTTCCTTCCTTCCTTCCTTCCTTCCTTCCTTCCTTCCTTCCTTCCTTCCCTCAGGTTCTGTTCCTGAGGGAACAATCAAGCTCTCAAAGTCATTTGAGGTCAGCATCTGGGTTCTACATAAACAGCTTGAGCAGAGGAGTAGGGAAACTTCTATTTTACAGCTAAGTTTTATTATTACCTAATTAAAGTTTATGGTTATATTTAAAAGATGTATGGTTCAACTAGTTTCTTTGGTAATGGGAAGGCATAGTAGGTAAACATAGGTATAGAATCAAATGTTTCTGTAGCCCAGGAAGGGTAAACTTGTTAAAAACAAAACAAAACAAAACAAGGTCTCTGGGCACTGGTGATTCCTGCCTGTAATCCTAGCTTACTGAGGAGGCCGAGATATTGTGAGAATGACAGTCTGAAGCCAGCCCAGGCTGAAACAAATTGTAAGAGTCTTTATCTCCAATTAACCACCAAAAAGCTGGAGGCAGAACTGTGGCTCAACAAGTAGATTGCCAGCCTTGAGCAAAAGAGCTCAGGGTCAATGCCTAGGTCCTAAGTTCAAGCTCCAGGACTGGTACTAAACAACAACAGGATCATCAACAACAACAACAACAGCAACAACAAACATCCAAGAAATTCCTAAGGTTATTAATGGAGAAGAAAGCTGCCTGCTCAGCAGGCAGATATTGAAAACTGTAATAAGCGCCACATGACTCTCCAAGGCACATAATTAGCTTATGGGGAGAAGAAAAAAGGGAAGAAAACAGTTTTGATCTGCCCTTTTCAACGCTGTCTCTGTGTTGAAGTCATCTTTTTACAAAGCCCCAAACTAACGCCATTTCCAGAAGCTTAGCAGGATTTCCGCTGCCTGACTCCACGGGATTCCATCCATTTGGATTCACAGAGAAATTCCTCATGAGAGGACTCACTTGATTTAACCCAATTTTCAACCACTAACTGAGATCATCTTTTCTTCCTAGGCTTGCTGTGGAAAATCTTTTTTTCTTTTATTTTGTGATGAGCCTTCTAAGTGTTTTGGTGCAAACATCATCTTATGTGTCTATAAAAGTGCTAAATTGCCAGGTACCTGTGGCTCACATCTGTAGTTCCAGCTACTCAGGAGGCTGAGATCTGAGGATCAAGGTTCAGTCTGAGCACAAAAGGACCCGAGACTCTTATCTCCAATTAACCTCTAGAAAACAGGAAGTGGAACTTGGCTCTTGAGCTGAAGAACTCAGGGAGAGCACCCAGGTCCCATGACCCCCCCAAAAATTAAATTTAAAAAGTTGGGGAGGTGATCAGATAATGAATTTTTTGCTGGAAGATTAGCAACTGAAATGTCTTCCAAAGGCTAACTGCAAATGAGAGAAAACTAGAGCTGGGGGCTGGTAGCTCAAACCTGTAATCCTACCTAAAGGCTGAGATCTGAGGACCAAAGTTAGAAGCCAGGTCAAACAGGAAAATTCATGATTACAGGCGTGAGCCTCCGAGCCTGGCAAATTTAAGTTTTATTTTATAAGGAGAATATATGCATATTCATTTAGAAAAGCAGAAAGATGAAAAATTTCAAATATGAATCAGGCTTTTGGATATTGCCTCTGATTTAATTATGTGGCTATATCAAATATTTAATATCTAGCTTCACAGGAGAGTCACTTTACAAATTAAGGAAATTTACTGTCTGTAGCATGAGCCCATCTCAAGAGGTACAAACAGAGCCCACTGCCAGTGTCTCATCTGTGTAATCCTACTTACTCAGGTGGCTAAGATATGAGGATTGCAATTTAAAGCCAGCCCAGGCCAGAAAGCCCACAAGACTCTCCAATTAACCATCAAAAACCAGAAGTGGAGCTGTGGCTGTAGTGGTAGAGCACCAGCCTTGAGCTAAGGGACAGTGCGCAGGTCCTGAGTTCAAGCCCCAATACAGACACAGAGACACCCCCCCCACACACACACTCACACACACATGCAAACAAGACTTGCACATGGAAGTCTGATGTGAAACTGAAAATGACAATGGTGACAATATCCCATGGGAACTGTATAGAATCTGCTGATTTTATTGTTAAATCCAAATTAGTGTCCGTGCTGAACCCTTGGAAAGCTCGAATGTCTGGTCCTGCCTCTTGGGGCTGTAAATGCAGCCAGGCACCGGTAGCTCACGCCTGTCATCCTGGATACTCAGGAAGCTGAGATCTGAGGTTCCAAGTTTGAAGCCAGCATGGGTAGAAATGTCTCTAAGACCCTTATCTCCAATGAACCACCAGAAAATGGAAGTGGTGCTGTGGCTCAAGTGGTAGAGCACTAGCTGTGAGCTGAAGAGCTCAGGGACAGTGCCCAGGCCATGAGTTCAAGCCCCACAACTGACAAAAAAAAGTCCAAGAGTGGTTGTTTGTATAACCTCAGGATTTCACCAAAGATACTGTCTTTGAAAAGCCAGGGTTCTGGAATGTGGGAGGGCTAAGAGCACAACCTTGAACAATGCCACACCTTACACAGGCTGCTACAAACAGGCCACGGAGGTATGCACTGATGGACTTTCTGATCGCCATGGATAACATGATAAATTGGTATAGAAAGTGGGAATGGGCAGTGAAGCCAGTGACATTGAGCCATTGCTAAATCAAAGATCACTCTCTTCCTCTTCTTATTCCCCCCACTCCCTCACTCCTTCTCTCTCACTCCTCTTTTCTTTCACCTCTCTCCTTACTTCCCTTCCTCTGCCTCTGGCTTCCTCTCCCTCTCTTCCTTTCTCCTTTCTTTGCTTTATCTTATCATCTCTCTTCCTCTTTCTCCTTTCTTCTCTCTTCCTCTCTTCCCTCTTATCTTCCTCTCTTTTCTTTTCCCTCTCTCTCCTTCCCTCCATCTGCCTCTCTCTATTTCTCCCTCTCCACCTCTCTATTCTTATTTTTCTTCCTCTCTCTCCATTACTTTCTTCTATCACGTCTCTTATTCTAACTCAGGAGGCTGAGATCTGAGGATCACAGTGGGAAGCTAGACCACACAGGAGAATCTGAGAGTCTCTTATTGCCAATTAATCAGCAAAAAAGCCAAGAATGAGGCTGTGGCTCAAGTGGTAGAGTGCCAGCCTTGAGCATATAAACAAACAAATAAAAGCTCAGCAACAGGGCCAGGAGTTTGGCCTAGTGGTAGAGTGCTTGCCTAGCATGCATGAAGACCTGGGTTCGATTCCTCGGTACCATGTACATAGGGGAAAAAAAAGCCAGAAGTGGTGCTGAGGCTCAAGTGGTAGAGCTCTAGCCTTGAGAAAGTCCAAGGACAGTGCTCAGGCCCTGAGTTCAAGCCCAGGACTGGGGAAAAAAAAAAGCTCAGCAACAGAGCCCAAGCCCTGAGTTCAAGCCCCAGGGTTGTCACAAAAATAAAAACAGCAGAAAAACAGCAAAAGAAGAAGCCACACATTTTATTCTGGTCCCATTGTTAAATTTTATAAACTTCCCATTGTCAGACAACAGGCTACTATTTTTATCTTGTTCTACTGCTGTGTGTGTGTGTGTGTGTGTGTGTGTGTGTGTGTGTGTGTGTGTGTGTTACTGGTATTGGGTTTGAACTTGAGGCCTGGGAACTGTCACTTAACTTTTTTTTGCCTAAGCATGGCACTTCACCTTTTGGGCTACAGCTCTACTCTGGCTTTTGGTGGTTAATTGGAGATAAGAGTATCACAGATTTTCTGGCACAGCTGGCTTCAAAGCATTATCCTTAGATCTCAGCCTCCTGAGTAGTTAGGATTACAGATGTGAGCCACCAGAGTCCAGCAACCAACAATCTTTTAGTGAGAATTCTGAGGCATAATGTGAAGGTACTGTTTATAACTTAGCTCACTATGAGTTATATGCTATTATTGACCTATTTTCTCCTGAAAATACTATCTCAGACAGATTTTACCTATCCCAGGCCCTTCAGCTAAGACTGGCAAATTTATTTGTAGGGAAGGGAACATGATTTAAAAATTCATGTTGTACAAATCATCAAATATACCAAATAGATCTTGTTGATGACAAATTAGGCAATAAACATGAATCTCTTTGATGTAAAATAGTATTTCTATATTTAGAATCCTTACCCATTTTCAAAGACAAAGTTATATCACTTATATTTTATTTATTCATTTTTATAGAGAATCCTGATATAGTAACTTATATATTTCCTGATCCATCCACTCATCCATGCATCCATGCATCCATCCATCCAGTCATTCAATAGATCTCCACTGAGTAGTTGCTTTGTGGTAGGTAGATACCTGGTAAAATGTTAAAAACAAACAAAAGAGCCAGGCACCAGTAGTTTTATCTATAATTCTAGCTACTCAGGAGGCTAAGACTTGAAGATTGAGGTCCAGACTCAAGACTGGCATACACACACACACACACACACACACACACACACACACACACACGCTATATATATGAGCAAAATAGATGCCACTTCTAATATTAATGTGCAAAAAGCTTTTGAGAGCCAGTCCCACAGCCCTAATGGAGGCTCAGGCTGTGCTTGGCCCCTGTGCTTTGGGAGTGGTTGTATTTGTGTTTGTGTAAGCAGGGAGGGGAGAAGCTCATCTCAAAGTGCTGTCTGTGTTCTGCTGTAACTCCTGGCTAGATAAATGAGGTCAGCTGCTGCCAAAGCCTATGCTATGCAGGTTGCCAAGGGCTGGCTTCCTCAAGGGCTGGGTTCTGGATATCCTTGAATGAGGTTTTTGTAGCTTACCTTTCAAGGCATGACTTATTTAGACAGCAGCTGTGTGCCATTTCTTCCCTCATCTGTGGAAAGTTTGTATAATCCAGAATATACAGGGAAACATAATTTCCAAGGATGTGGCCAGGAAAGTCTGAAATGTGAATTTTCCTTTCTCTTAGCTACTTTGAACGTAGCCTGCAAACACCTTGGCATGCATTTCTTCCCAGTCTGTTTCCATTAGTTCTTTCGTGTGTGTGTGTGTGTGTGTGTGTGTGTGTGTGTGTGTGTCTGTCTGTCTGTCTGTCTGTCTGTCTGTTTCTCTCCTTTTCTTCCCTCTGTCACCACACATTCTCACCCAACAAGTTAGGGGACAGGCTCATCAGAACAAAAACTCCACCCTCAAAACCCAGTCCTGATTGAGGCCATGAGGAGATATTTGGCTACAAGGGATATTTGTAAAAACTCCGCACCAACATAGGAAGTATGAAGTTTTCTTTGTGTCTGAGAGCAGAAGAGCTCATGTTGATTTACAATCCAACCCTTGAGCCAAAAGCAATGCCAGCCAAGCACTAGATGACAGACCTTTCTGGGTAACAAGAACAACTTTTGTTACTTAATTCTGACCTGGGCTGAAAGCTGACCTCCTCTCCCAGAAAAATAGGACTTTTTAGAGTATTTAATCTGATTAGTAATTATCCATGTTTTTTTTCCCCTACACATTCCAATGGAATGGATTGAGTCTGTTTAGGGAACAGATGTCCATTTTGGTGTAGTGTTATGGGGTGTGGTCAAGAGGCCCCATGTAGTGGGAAGCTTGGTGACAGAGTCCTGGGGTGGCTCAGCACAATAAATGGCAAGAGACAGAAAAAGAAGGGGAAGCCGGGTGCTGGTGGCTCACTCTGTAATCCTAACTACTCAGGAGGCTGAGAGCTGAGGTCTGCAGTTCAAAGCCAGCCCAGGCAGGAAAGTCCATGAGACTGTTATTGCCTATTAATCACCAAATGGGCAGAAGTGGAGCTGTGGTTCCAAGTGGTAGACTGCTAGCCTTGAGCAGAACAGCTCAGGGACAGCATTGGGCTCCTCAGGTCATGAGTTCAAGCCCCATGACTGATAAAATACAGAGAGAAAGGGAAGAGAAATGGTAGAGGAGGCGGGAGAGAGAGGAGGAGGAAGGATGGGAGGAAGAGAGAGAGAGAAGAAGCAAGGAAGGGGAGAGAGAAAGGAAGGTAGAGAGGGAATGAGGAGAGGAAGAGAAAAAGGGAAGGAGAAAGAGAGGGAAAAGGATGGGGGGAGGAGGGAGGAAGGGTGGGGAAAGAGAGTTACAGTTCTCCACTCTTCCTTCTTATAACACCACTAATATTTAGCCATGGGTTCCATATAAGTGAATTTACTAAGTCTTAATTAATCCTTAATTATTTCACCTTCTAACATCAGAGCAGACTTAGTCTTTTTTTTTACCATCTTAATATTTAATCTCTTAATGAAGAGTACATCGCAATACATGAACCTTAGGAGTCACATTCGAATTGTATCCAGAACATAGTGCTAAACAAGGTCTTGCTGTTAATTGAGACAATGGTTTTTCTCTACCACCCCTGATTTCCTTTCCTTGAAAAACAAAAACAAAAAGCCTCCAAACCAGAAAACAACCCATAATGGGGGATTCTTAACAAAATGTGTACAAACTTTGAAAAGAGGAGCGAAGAGGCAGAACCTCAAAGCATACAAAGCTTCAACTTATAGAAAGAAAAATGATGTGTTTGTCATGGAAAATTCGATAGATTCCGTGTGTGTGTGTGTGTGTGTGTGTGTGTGTGTGTGTGTGCGCGCGCGTGCGCACGCGCGTGCGAGTCAGTACAGGGGTTTGATCTCTCCCTGAGCTCTTATGCTCAAGGCTGGCATTCTACCGCTTGAGCCACAGCTCTATTCTGGCCTTTTTTTTTCTGGTTAATTGGAGATAGAGTCTCATGGACTTCCTACCAGAGCTGACTTTGAACTACAATCCACAGATCTCAGCCTGCAGAGTAGCTGAGATAACTGGCTGAGCCACGGGCATCTGGCTGTTCTGTTCATATTATGTTGTCTCATGCTGTTGTCCAAGGGAAAAACTGAACCCACGGCAACCGCAATTCGTTCACAGTTTTTATGCCATCGAGAATGATCATCAGAGGCCAAAGGGCCATTTTGGTCACAGTTCAAGGACAGACTATGTGAATGTCTTGGAAAATAAGTAAGATGATAGACATTAGGGTTTTTCGGTATTCAGAAAAGTCGAATGAACCAATACCACCACAACCAGGCAAATCCATTACTCTAACTTCAAGTGAGTAATTCACCAAGTGCAGATTTTTGGTAAATAATGGTAGCCGCCAATACTGAGACATGTCACCTCTCAATCTCTGTGTCTTTTTGTCTCTTCCTTCCTTCCTTCCTTCCTTCCTTCCTTCCTTCCTTCCTTCCTTCCTTCCTTCCTTCCCTCCCTCCCTCCTTCCTTCTTTTCCTCCTTTCTTCTTCCCTCCCTCTTTCCTCCCTTCCTCCTTCCCTCTTCCTCCTCCTTTCTCCTCTCTCTCTCCTCTCTCTCCCTCTCTCTCCCTCTTCTACCAAATGTAAAAAAAGCAAGCCTCAGATGATATTCTGCCATGCATGTAGACATAAAATTCTGCCATGCATGTAGACATCTATTAAACAAGCATTTGTTAATAAGCAGATGTGAACCATTGCATAAAATCCATTTTATCCACAACAAATTCCTGGTTCTTGATTCTTGTGTACATTTTAGCAAGACCTAGTGCAAAATATTTAGCTAAGACAGTTGTGACATTTTAAAACCAGGAGTCAGCAGATTTATAGTCAACAGCAGACAAGCAAGATCCGTTCACAAAGTGGTTGCACCCTGTGCTGATACAAAAACAATCCAAGAGTCATTCCAAAGATCAGAAGGCTTATTAGAACCTTACATTCCTATTGAAGGTTCAAACAGCGTAATACACACACACACACACACACACACACACACACACACACACACACACACACGCATGCTGGCATGATGGTTTGTTAGACTCTTACATTTCTATTGAG
Organism: Megascapheus bottae; assembly: GCF_031878675.1. NCBI lineage: Eukaryota > Metazoa > Chordata > Mammalia > Rodentia > Geomyidae > Megascapheus > Megascapheus bottae. The sequence goes on from NC_143510.1 coordinate 4,610,456, forward strand.
GGCTTAAGTGGTTGGAGTGTGTGTGTGTGTGTGTGTGTGTGTGTGTGTGTGTGTATGCACGTGTGTGCATGTCAGTCCTCATGTTTTTTTTGGCATTTTCTGCTCAAGATTGATTTTCTACCACTTAAATCACAGATCCACTTCCAGTTCTTGGCTAGTTAATGAACTAGAAGAGTCCCTTGCATTTGTCTGCCTAGGTTAGACTTGAACTGCCATCCTCAGATCTCAGCCTCCTGAACAGCTATGATTACAGATGTGAGTCACCAGTGCCCAGCAGATGAATTAATTATATTAGATCAAGTCTACTTATTTTGACTTTATCACAAAGAACTTAATTTTCAACATCTGTTGTTTCAGCTCACAGAATGTCAACAGAATTTTCTTTAGTATTCGTTCTTATGCTGTTTTTGATATAAAGACTTTTGTATTAACCTGAGACAATGCTTGCAAGAAAGCCTAGTGGTCACTTGCTGTGGAATTCTGTATGGATGCTCCTAATTAAACACTTGTAGTCACACTCGTAGTGTGACCTCACATTGAAGGTCACAAATGACCCCTAAGTTATTATTTCTATTAGAGCAGGAAAGCTATCACACAGTCAATGCTGAGGTATTAAAATGAGTGAGCTCTGATCCAAAGATTCACATATTCTGATACATTTCATCTGTGGAGCAGAATGGACCATATATAAACATAGAAAGTGATATGTCAGCTTGAGCCTTTTACAGCAATGGTTGGTGGCAGCACTTTAAACCACAGCAGAATAACCTTGGTATTCTGTACTTACCCTGACAAACTCATTTCTCTTCTAGAACAGTAAAGCTTTGGGTTGTGGCTGGGTGCTGGGGCTCATACCTGTAATCCGAGCTACTCAGGAGGCTGAGAGCTGAGAATTCTCACCAGGAGACTCCACAAGACTCATACAAAGCTGGGAGTGGAGCTGTGGTTCAAGTGGTAGAGTGATAGCCTTGAGCAAGATTGCTAAGGGCCAGAGCCCACTTGGAGTTCAAGCTCCAGGATTGGCACCAATAGGAAAATAAAAAAATATAAAAGCGTTGGATTGTGGAATGATGCCAAATTCAATATGGCAAAGCTCAGCGTCTATCAAGCCACATAATATGATTAATAGAGAGGGCACTTGACATTTACCCAGAAAACCCAATTCCTTCAGGAATTGATTACCATTCAGAGACACGTATAAATTTATATCAATGCTGTCTTCCACAATCTAAATTACCTTGGCTTCAAAAAACAAATCATGTCACTTTGGGTCATTTTTTCCATATTATTTTTATTGTAATTAATAGAAGGGTTACATGATATTTGCCAGATAGATGGTGCATTAATTCCCATATATTGATACCCTTTCACATGTCTTGGTCCCCATTTCCCTCCCCTACACCGCCACCCCTCATCTTGTTTTCCCCTGTTCCCTATCCAATTTCAGATAACCAAATACTAATATATCCGATATAGCAGGTAACAAAGTGAGATAGTGTAACAATATGAGATAACCAAGGGACAGCAAAAGTGATGAGAGATAATATAGTACCTTAAGAACAACAATCATTCATTATATGGCTTATGTTTACATCATATTTTAAATGACAAGTTTAACAAACAAGTGTTCAAGGAGGGAATCTCTAATTACAATCTCTGGGACTTAGTATTTAGAATTTAATCAAAATTAGACTAAGGGTTTGTAGGAACATATCAATTTATGAAATAAAACATTATGTCTATAGAGTCATAGGTTTTTATGTCTATATAATTATGTTTGTATTTCCATTACCGTGTCCATAGCTTTGGGTATGCAGTTATTGAGTCCTCGCTCTTGTACTCTTTGGATTTAATAGCCACATATTAAGGATACCATGCGCCTTTTGTTCCTTAGGTCTTGACTTGTCTCACTCAACATGATTCGCTCTAGATTCATTCACTTCCCTGCGAATGCCATTATTTTATCTTGTCTGTTGGCTATGTAGAATACCACATTTTCTGTATCCATTCATCTGCAGTAGGGCATCTGGATTGTTTCCATCACCTGGCTATTGTGACTAGTGCAGAAATGAACATAGCTGAGCAGGTGTCCTTATAATATCCTGGGTCATGCTGTTCAGGATAGATGCCCAGAAGTGGTATGGCAGGATCATAGGGAAGGTCTATTTTCAGTTCTTTAAGGAACCTCCACACTGCTTTCCAGAGTGGCTGAACTAGTTTACAATCCCACCAGCAGTGTAGTAGGGTTCATTTTTCTCCACAACCCCACCAGCAACTGTCATTGTCTGAGTTCAAAACCTTGGCCATTCTTGTTGGGGTAAGGTGGTATCTTAGGGTTGTTTTTATTTGCATTTCCTTTATGACCATAGATGATGAACATTTTCTCATATGTTTTTCTGCCATTTTAATCTCTTCTTCTGATAGGTCTCTCTTTAGTTCCCTTGCCCATTTAGTGAATGGTTTATTGGGTTTTCTGGGGATTAGTTTCTTGAGTTCCCTGTAGATACTAGATATTAAGCATTTGTCAGATGTATTGTTGGTGAATATCTTTTCCCAGTTGGTTGGCTTTCTCTCTACTTTTGCAACTGTGTTTTTATCTGTACAGAAACTTTTTATTTTTAAGTAGTCCCATTTATCGAGTCTCTCTCCAATCTGTTGTGACCCTGGGATTCTGTTCAGGAATCTGTTGCCTGTGCCTATGAGTTCCACTGTCTCTCCTACTTTATCATGTAGCAGGTTCATGGTTTCCGGTCTGACGTTGAGGTCTTTGATCCACTTTGAGTTAATGCTTGTGCATGGCGAAAGGCTAGGGTCAATTTTTAGTTTTCTGCATGTGGCTGCTCAGTTTTGCCAGCACCAACAATTGAATAGACTGTGTTTGTTCCATTGCATATCTTTGGCTCCTTTGTCAAATACAAGTTGCCTATAGGCATGTGGTTCTATTTCTGGGTCTTCTATTCTGTTCCACTGATCTTCTGATCTGTTTTTGTGCCAATACCAAGCAGTTTTTGTTATTATGGCTCTATAGTAGAGTTTGAAATCTGGTATTGTAATAGCACCAGCATTGCTCTTTTTGCCTAAAATTGTTTTGGCTATTCTAGGTCTTTTCTTGTTCCATATGAATCTTTGGATTATATCTTCAATTTCCGTAAAGAATGTCTTTGGGATTTTGATGGGGATTGCATTGAATTTGTATATCAATTTTTGCAGTATAGCCATTTTCACTATGTTGATTCTCCCTAGCCATGAGCATGGGATGTCTTTCCATTTCCTAGTGTCCTCTTTAATTTCTTTCCTTAGGCTTTTATAGTTTTCATTGAATAATTCCTTTACATCTTTGGTTAAGTATATTTCTAAGTATTTTATTCTTTTGGGGGCTATTGCGAATGGGATCATTTTCTTGATTTGGCCTTCTGTTTGTGTATTGTTGGTGTACAAGAAGGCTACTGACTTCTGAAGATTGATTTTGCATCCTGCCACTTTATTAAAGTGGTTTATTAATTTTAGAAGTTTGGGAGTGGAGTTTGTTGGGTCACTCAAGTAGAGGATCATGTCATTTGTGTCTGCTCTGAGGATATTAATCTTTTCTTCCATTTCTCTTTTGAATTCGAGGAGCTCTTTGATGATTTCCTGCTTATATTCCTGGAATTGTTTTTGGAGTTCTCTTTTAATCTCTTGAGGCATGTTCACAATCATCTCCTTGAATAGTCTCTTCAGGTGTCATTTCTTGGGATGGTGACATCTCTCTTGTCCCTTCGCTCTTGTTACCTTTTGGGCTTTGCGTGGGACTTTGATTATTTATGTATGTCGTAATTCATCTTTGTGCTCTCCTTGGCATTGAGAACTGTTGTTGTAGTTTGCTCTGTGGTCGGTAGGTAGCAGTCTTTACTTGGATTGGGACCGGTGGTTCTGGGAATATGTGAATACCTGTGGTTCTTGGCCAAATTGATTCCTATGTTGACTAGGTCAGAGTGTGCAGTTTTTGCAGGTGTTTGGTTGGTTCCCAGAGGCTGTGTGCTGCTTCAGGACTAGCTCTCAGCCCAACCAGTGGCCTCACAGTTGGCCGTGGGATGGATCTGCAAGCTTCAGTCTCAGCGTGCTGGGCGGATGGTTGGTTTTCCTGTGCTGCTTCTAGGGGTGGGCCCCTGGCCAAGGATCTGGGGTTTGGGAGTTTCCAGGGGCTCTCAGCAGGATCAGCAGCTGTCCACTCTGTTCCCAGGGGCGGGGCCCAGCTGAGGACATGGGCTCCAAGGGCGGAGCCACGCCTTTCTGATTCTCAGAAGGCCAGTGTGGCTGCTGGTAGGCCCTTCAGTTCCCTGCTGCTTTGTCAGAGAGTCTGTGACTGTGGGGGGCCCCAGGTGCTGTCTTGCTCAGGATTCCCAGCTGGAGGATGCCCGGCTCAAGATTTGGGGGGGACAGATGCTGGCTCCTATTTTCCCGCACACCCCACCCACTGTTGTAAGGCAGGGTCTCAGCGCCCCCCACCCTCCAGACCCAGTGGCCTGGGAGAGGAACCTGGTGGGTGGGTGGGAGCTGGGACACCTCCGTCTCCCCTGGTGGGGTGCTGGGTCTTAATGCCGCCCGCCTGTCAGTTGCCAGTCAATGGCCTGCGGGAGGGGGCTGTTGAGGGAAGGGACAGGATTCTAAATTCCTTGCTCCCCTGCTTCTGCTGGTCTTTCTCGGATGGGGTGGAGGGGTCTGATTTAAGTTCTATTGCTTGGCACCAGCTCTGCTTTCCCGATGGGTTTGGGGATCCGCTGTGCTACTCACGCCTCTGCGTTCGTCTGTGGGTGCTGCACGGTGTTGGAGAATCCTTCACTCCCCTCAGATCTCCGCTTCCACCTGTGGTCCGTGTCTGGGTTCCGCTGCTTGTTGTTCTGGTTCCACCTCTGGGTTCTGCTGCTTCTGCGGCTCGCTGGCCCGGTCCTATGCTGGTTTCTGCGGGTCAGGGCTGCCCGGCCCGGCGCCCTCCGCCGCAGCTTTTCGCGGCTCAGAGCCAGCAGCTAGGGGTGGGGAGGGGTCCTCAAGTTTGGAATTCTTTGAGAAAGTTGGATGTGAGCTTTATCTGGATTTCTTTTCCGGTTTGAATCCTTCTCCGTTGCTTTTTGAGTTTGTTGTTGTGGATTTCTTCAGGTAGTTGGCTCGTGGACTCCCTGGTTCTCTCTTTTTGTGGGAGAGAGCTAGGCAGCGTCCCTTTTGTCTCGGCGCCGTCTTCCGCTTCCCATTTTGGGTCATTTTTAAAACTTGAGAACTGACCAAGGATTTTTGTGTTGTTATTCAACAAAGCCAGACAAAATTCAGGATGGTGGTTTTATTATTTCAATGTAAAATGACATCTTTTAGCACAGGGCAAATGGCAATAGAATAGTTTAGAAACTGCTGACATCTATGCTTAAATAGCTTTTAGGCTGGGTGCCAGTGGCTCATCCCCATAATCCTAGCTATTCAGGACGCTGAGGTCTAAGGATCATAGTTTGAAACCAGCTGGGGCAGGAAAGTTTCTGAAACTCATATCCAATTAACTAGCAAAAAGCAAGAGGGAGAGCTGTGGCTCAAGTTTAGAGTGGTAGCCTTCAGCAAAATATGTTCAAGGGCAGTGACCAGGCACTAACTTCAAGCCCCAGGGACTGTACCCCCCCAACACCAATGGACTACTTTATTCTCTCTCTCTCTCTCTCTCTCTCTCTCTCTCTCTCTCTCTCTCTCTCTCTCTCTCTCTCTCTCTCTCTCTCTCTCTTTAGCTTAGGCTGTGTTCCAAGTATTTAATTCCTCTGTGTGCATATGTGTGCATGTGTGAACTTGGGATTGAACTTTGCCTTGGCACTGTCCTTTAGCTCTTTAACTCATGGCTGAAGAGCTGTCACTTGATCCACAGCTTTACTTCCACTATTTTTGTTTTTGCTAGTTAATTGGTGACAAAATTCTCCCAGGTTTATCTGTCTGGGTTGATTTCCAGCTGGGATTTTCAGATCTCAGCCTTCTGAGCAGTTAGAATTGTAGGTGTGAGCCATCAAGTCTCATTTTCTGATATGAGAAACAAAATTTTTTATTACATCTGTGAGGAGTTAGGAAAGCACAAAATGTAAATTTGACTTACACACTACAAAATTGTTCCCTTACAGGAACTTGAGGAAGTTCAACGATTCCACCTGTGTCCAGGTATTATTGAGCTGTGTAAGTTGACCAATAGACTGTAAATGTATTTGTAAATATTCCTCACACTCTGCCTTTGTTGTTGATGGGGGAAAAGGACTGATTGACACTGGGGACTCACATCTCTAATTCTAACTACTCAGGAAGCTGAGGTTTGAGGATGATGGTTGAAAGCCAGCCCAAGCAGGAAAGACCGTAAAACTCTTATTTCCAATTAACGAGCCCAAGTCTGGGAGTGGGGATGTGGCTTTAGTGGTAGAGAATTAGCCTTGGGGGAAAAAACCACGTGAGAGCATGAAACCTTTTGCTCAAGTCTCAGTACTAGCACATGCACACAAAAGAAAAGAGAATAATGAAACTTATCAAAATGGTAGGAGTTGAGCTGGGCTTCAATGGCTCATGAACGTGACCCTCACTACCCAAGAGACAGATCTGAGGATCAGAGTTTGTAGCCAGCCCAGCAGGAAAGTCTGTGACACTCCTATTTCCAGTCAAAGTGGTGGCTCAAGTGCAAGAGCACGAGCCTTGACCTATTGAACAGTGTCAGTGTATGAACACACACACACACACACACACACACACACACACACACACCAGCATGTGTGTCCCAGGATCATGGTAACAGCCATTTTCAGATATGAAAGAGGAACTGAAGCAGGTTAATAGGTCTTTGAAAAAAAGTGGGATCAAGTTAGGAAATTATAATAGGAAAGCAAATGCATGAATTCTAATTTGATTGTTAGGCCTATTTTAGACAAATCTCTTCTTTTTTATGTGATTGCAAATAATAATAATAATAGTAATAATAATAATGATAATGATAAGCCAGCTTACCTTTATGTAATATATACTAGGCACTGCATACGTTTTGCATATAATATTTTGTTGAATTTTTACCATGTGTGTATGTGTCAATAGTGAAACTTGAACACAAGGTTTACACACTGGTTTCTGGTTTAGTGTTTTTGTTGGCTCTACTACTTGAGTTACAGCCCCATTTTCACCTTTTTGCTAGTTAATTGGAGTTAGTCTTTAGCCTGATTTGACCATTTCTACATACTAATCTCTTTAATTCAAGTGGTGGTTGCTTAATATTCATTTTACACAAGAAGGTAAATAGAAGAAAGGAACAACAAACAATTGTTTGTACTTATACCAGGGCTTGAAGTCAGAGCCTTAGCTTTTTCACTGAATGCTGGTGTTCTGTCACTTGAGCCACAGCTCCACTTTCAGAAATTCACAGAAATTCTGAAAGACTCAATGATCAGTGTTGCTTTCTCTGAGATTTTCCCCAGGTACAAAGAAAACATGCACACAGCCACTACCAGGCAAAGCAAAAACGAAGGAGCAAAATTCCTCGTTCATGACCAATATGAAATTATCCAATAAGAAAAGGTAACTGTAAACTGAATATTCCCACTTACACGGCCCAGGAAAACAATCTATTTGAAGAGCTAATGTGGAAACTGGTTGTCATGGGACTCAGTGTTTTTTCAATGGACTATTATCTACAGTCGTGTGTTGTTACCCTCTTCTTTTTGACCAGAAAGGGAGAGTAGAAGCTTTGTTAAAACCCATTGTGTTCCAAAGCCCAAGTCTTCCTGAATCATCTTAAGGAATTACAAATGGCTGAAGCTGTTTGGGGAATGACAGAAGAGAAAAGAAGAAATTGGGAATTAGGAAAATACATAGCCACCTTCACAGAAGAGTCAGCAGCAAAGAATGTTTTCTGGATGTGTTTGTAAGCTGCATGGACAATTTACCTGTGACAATTCCATGGGGATTTGGGGTGGTGGTGGTGGTGGTGGCAGTCATTTTTGTACAGTCTTCAGCATGTCCACCAGGAGGCAGTGATGCCCTCTATGTGATCTGGTATGGTGAATAGTTATCAGTTGGAGAGAACAGTGGGAGGGTGGTTTTTGCCCGTCCGGAGCATTTAGACAGCAGGGGTGATTTTGGTACCAAGGCCAAGTGAAGGCAGAACGGTGATATGAGATGCAGATATATGCTGCAAAGGCTTTGAAATAAGGTGCAGATGGAAATCACAGTTGTCAAAACTGAGCCATGTCAGGGTAATCCTGCCATCAACAGCCTGGCGCCAGCTACCAGGAGACTCAGATCTGAGAAAGGAGGTTTGCAGCGACCAACAAACCACCCAAAATGCTGGAATGTTGCCCAGATGATAGTGCTAGCATTGAATGAAAAAGGTCTTTAGTTCCAAATACACACACACACACACACACACACACACACACACACACACACACACACACACTGGCATCAACAGCATTCATTGAGACCTATATATTGGAAAGTCTACATCCCATGAAACCATAGGGAGATGATCTCTTGTCATCTTCCTCCCCCCCCAAAAAAAAGTGTCAGTAGGGAATTCCTGGGGGGGGGCTTGAATACACAGTGTCACCTCTCTTGTCTCTCTAACTGGCACTGGTCTCCTATTCCATTGCAGACTGGACTGGCAGGAATTAAACACCAGAGTGTAACCTGAGGAACCTAAGCGTGTCAAAGCCAGGACAGAACAAATCCAAGCAAAGCAGTGAGTTGAGTCGGTGATTCATGCAAAGCTTTAGACAACTCAAATAGAAAAAGATTAGGTCAGGGATCACCCACCAGCCTTCTGGGTGAGGCAGAGCTGACTCCGTTTTTAAAAATTACCACTACCACCCCGCCTCCCTGCAGTCTGGGGCTTAAACTCACTGCCAAGGTACTGTTCCTGGGCTTTTCCAATCCAAGCTGGCTTTCTACCCCTTGAGCCACACATGGCTCCAGTTCTGCCTTTTGGGTGATTGACTGGAGATGAGAATCTCATGGACTTTTCTGCCCTGCCTGACTTTGACCTATGATTCTCATATCTCAACCTCCTGAAGTCGCTGGGATTACAGGCATGAGCTGCCACTGCCAAGGAAAGATTGGGCCTTTCTCCCTGGAGTATGAGTTAACCTGGGAGGTATTGGGAAAGCGTTGAAGGAGTTATAAGATGGATATTGTGTATGCCTCCTATGTTTATTTGTTTGTTCCTACTTACAGCAGACTGTGGGCTGAAGTTGGTAAAGGGGCTCTTCCTACCCATTCTCCAGGACTGCTTTGTTCTGCCTCATGGTCTGGCTGGATTTCCTCCTTCAGAAGGAATATCTAACCCTTTGCTTGTCCAGTTAAAATGGGCAATGTGAAGACTGGTGTGAAGTAACTTCCTGTAGATTATGTGAATGAGAAGTATGGTGTGAGCCTCAGTCCTGAACTCAGCAGAGTGCTCGCTGATAATGAATGAACTGCTCAGGGCAGCTGTTCACTCTTGCCGTACATCTTGTAAGCGTGGAACATTAATAATGCCAGTTCTCCCTCACAGCAACTGAACTGGCCTCCAACCTCAACCCTCAGAGCTCAGCCTTCTAAGTAGCTAGGATTATGGGAGTGAGCCACAGCATCTGACTGAAACTCATGTCCTTAATAAAGACTTCCATATAGTGAGTGAAGTTTAAAACTGGTATGCTTGTTTGATATGATATATGTAGCAGTTCAAAATTGATTGTAAAATATAAGCCAGTCCCCGTTGAGATACATTCTTTTATCTGAGAATGTCAACATTTATAGCTTTTTTTAAAAAAATTTCTGAATATCTTTTCACATGATCAGCAAATAGTTTTCTTTTCTCTGCTAGATGTGTTTGTTTAAAACTCACTGAACTGAACCTTGGGAGAAGAGTGTTTGGATTTTAATTGGTTGTTTAACAGCACCGTCTGTTGGTTATATAAGGAAGGAATAAAAATTTGTCCTGAAAATGAAAACCAGTAGATAGACAGTGCGTTTAATGTTCCATTCTGTTCTGCACACAGCTGAAGAACAAATGACTTACACAATCACATAATTACTTGAGGACTTTCCAAGTGAACTCCACAGACTGGAATCCACTTGGTCTGTTGATTGGGCAAACAAGCATCCAGCACTATGGCTCTGTCCCTGGCAACAGCCACAGGGAGACTCAGAACATGAGTCTGCAATTCCAGCTACTCAGGAGGCTGAGATCTGAGCATCACAGTTCAAAGCCAGCCAGAGCAGAAAAGTGTGAGACTCTTATCACCAATAAACCACCAGAAAACCGGAAGTGGAGCTGTGGCTCAAGTGGTAGAGTGCCAGCTTCCAGTGAAAAGGAGCTAAGGGACAGTGCCCAGGGCTGGAGCTCGAGCCCCCATCCTCACCTGCATCATCATCATCATCATCATCATGAATCTAGGCCATGTGTGGTGACACACACCTGTAACCCTAGCTATTCAGGAGGCAGAGGTAGGAACATCAATATTGTTACCAGCAACAAAAACCAGACTAATGCCAAGTTCGTTTTCTGTTTTCCATAAAGCAGAACAGAAATTGGACTAGGGATGGGATGGAAAGAGCAGCAGTCTGATTTGTTTGGAATGAATTTTAACTCCTGACATTCAGAATATGCTTTAAGCATCATTGTTGAGTGAATAAAGTTATTCTTTTCCTTTCTTTCTTTCTTTTTTCTTAATTTGTGCCAGTTCTGGGGTTTGAACTCAGGGCTTGAGCACTGTCCGAGAGCTTCTTTTGCTCAAAGCTACTGTTCTACCACTTGGTTTCACAGTTTCACTTCTGGATTACTTTGATGATTAATTGGAGATAAGCGTCTCATAGGCTTTCCTGCCTGGGCCAGCTTTGACCTGGAGTAGCCAGGATTACAGGCGTGAGACAAGGGCACCTGGCTTGAATAAAGTTGATACCTTCAGCAATTCTCAACTGCCATCTCAGTAGCTCTTTGTTTAATTTCAAAGAATTGAATTGTATTGTTCAAAATCTTTGAAGGTTCATAAACTTCCAAAGCAATCGTTTATTTCATCTTTTAGTGCCAAAGCAAACTTTTCTGCCTAGATTCACCAGTCACCAGTCAAAGCTCTCTCTCTCCCTCCCCCCCCTCTCTCTTTCTCTCTCTCCCTCCCTCCCTCCACCTCTCTCCTCCCCTCTCTCCCTTCTACCCTCCCCTTCTTTCTTCCTCTCCTTTCTTCCTCCCTACCCCATCTCTTCCTTCCTTCCTTCCTTCCTTCTTTCCTTCTGACTTGAATGAATTTTTTTTGAAATGACATTGACTTCTTGCTGTCATGTTGGCCACTTTAATTTGGAATTTCTTTCATTTATCTCATTTTTTTTGGTCCTTATATTGGTGCTTAACACCTGCAATATAGCTTTTCCCGTAGAATCTTGTTTCCTGACACTGGCTTAGAGAATAGAACACAGTTTTATTTTTTTTTTAAATAAAACAATTACATTTTTGGCAACATTTAAAAGTGTGTATATTTTCTTAAGAAGTTGAAACTGCTGAGTCTTAGAAATATAATCAAAAAGCAAAAACAGATAATTAACATGATTTTGATGCAAATCACATTGGAATCCATTTAATTCCTCCCTTCAACAATATGCTTTTACCTGACACAGAGGTAGTGTTATCGCTTTTGTGGTTTCAACAAACAATAATTACAATTTTGTAGAAAGTGGATAATGATCAAAAGTTATCATTTTATAACGTTCTCTATAGTTCAATTTGTAGTTCTATTCAAACAGTCTTGGACATTAGATCAGATCGTCTACCACTATCTCACACTCACACATACACACAAATAGAACACTGTCTTGTCTGTCCTCAAGGAAGAGATTGATTTTGTTTTTTAGATGGGTGACCATATTTATTCATTTTTATTGTATTTTATTGTTGGGATAATGTATAGAAGGGTACAGTTACATTTGTCAGGTAATGGGTACATTACTTCTTGAAACTTGATACCCCTTCTCATGCTTTTTGTTTTTGTTTTTGTTTTTTTTGTGCCAGTCCTGGGCTTGAGCACAGGGCCTGAGCACTGTCCTTGGACTTTCTCAAGGCTAGAGCTCTACCACTTGAGCCAAAGCACCACTTCCGGCTTTTTCTATGTATGTGGTACCGAGGAATCGAACCCGGGTCTTCATGCATGCTAGGCAAGCACTTTAACCACTAGGCCAAACTCCCCTTCTCATGCTTTTGTCCCCCTTTTCCTCCCCCACTTCCTCCCATTCATCTTGTTTTCCCCTTCCCTTCCCTATTTCAAATAAACAAATAAGTGTATATATCGTATTCCAGGTAACAAAGTCAGATACAGTAACCACATGAGATTAACCATAAGTGGGAAAAAAGAGAAAAGAAACAACTTCACATAGTACATTAGAAAACTTTTTTTTACAGTGCAAGGGATATCCCAAAAGGGTTCAAATACAAACAGAAAGCCATGATGAATGAAAGCATAATTTGTTTGGGATTTTTTTTGTGCTACAGAAAGTAGAGAAACTTAGAAAAGCTTAAAGTTATTGTCTAGTATGGCTGAATTGAGTTAATTTATGAAAATGTAAAGGGTTAAGTAGTATAAAGAAAACATATTTTGCTTTTGCATGCATGAAGCAGGGCATTCAATTTCATTTTAAAAAATGTTTTGAATGGAGGTAAACAAGACCTAAGTTTGCCATGGTGGGTTCCCATTTGCCTCATCAATAGGAGTCAGCAGGCATTTCCTACGAAGCCAGCATGAAAACGCAAATGGGCTGTCATGTCAATATATCAGATTTCAGCTTTATGAACTGAATTTGATGTGATTTGTCCTCCTACGTATTCAGTTTCTGGTTTTCACTTGTAGTTTGTTGGCACATTAAAATTTTTAAATAGTTTTGGCTTTGTGGATAGATACATCGTTATGTAATATATATTTATAATATAAAGATATAGAGTATATAGTATGTACCATACAACTTATAGTATGTAATGTAAGATTATATATAACTATATATGCTATAATTATATGTAATATCATAATACATTAAAATAATTAAAAATATAATTATATATAATGATTATATAATATATAATATATAATGTTACAGATTACACATCTAGGATACAATATATGTAACACATGACATTTGCTACATGGTATATATGTAATAGATTACATATTGTTACATAGAACACATTACATAATGTATATATTACATATTATGATACATCACATGTACAATACATATTGCATACATATAATAGATTACATATTATTGCATAATGTATAACATATACTATAACACATAGTTGTATAATACAATATATTATTATATATTATCTATATTAAAAATAAGGCAAGCACACTATCATTTGAGCAACACCTCCATTTCCAATTTTTGCTGCTTAATTGGAGATGGGAGTCTCTCAGGTTGGTCTGCCTGGGCTGGCTTTGAGCAGGGATCCTCAGATCGCAGCCTCCTGAGTAGTTAGGATTACGGGCATGAGCCACCAGCGCCCAGCCACTTCATTTCTTCCTAGTGTGGAATGGCATTCCTTTGCGTGTAGGTACCACGTCTATCCACTCGCCTACCAAAGGGTATCACGCCTTGGCTACGTCTATGTTCGGGCAATTATGAAAGTAGTTTCTAGAAGCATTGATGTGCTGGTTTTTGTGTAATGAGTTTTCAGCTTACTCACGTGGTAGGACTGTGTTGAGTTTGATAAGAAGTCATCAAGTGCTGTTTCCAAAGTTGCTCTCCTCTTTACCAGTAAAAAAGCTAAAAGTAAAGTTGTGGTTCAAATGGTAGAGTGAGTGCCAGCCTCGAGCACAAAAGATAAAGGACAGCACCCAGACCCCGAGTTCAAGCTCCAGTACTAGAAAACACAGAACAAAAATCACTTCAAATGATGTTTCCAAATATTGATGTAAGAACTTCTAAAAAGACTCAAAGATAGAAGTAAGCTTGATGTTCTCTTTTTAAAATGAGATGTGGAGAGAGAGAAAGTGTGAGAGAGAGAGAGAGAGAGAGAGACAGACAGACAGACAGACAGACAGACAGACAGAGACAGAGAGAGACAGACAGAGAGAGATAGACAGAGAGAGACAGAGAGAGACAGAGAGAGAGGGTGGGGGAGAAAAGATAAGATGGAAGGGAAGGAAAGGAAGGAGTGATAAAGGAGAAAAAAATAAAAGGACTTTTTCCCTTTTTTTCTGGCCCTGAGGTCTCAGGTTTGGGGCCTGAACTCTGGACCTGGGCACTATCCCTGAGCTCTTCAGCTCAAGGCTACCACCCTACCCCTTGGGCCACAGCCCCACTTCTGGTTTTCTAGTGGTTAATTGGAGATAAGAGTCTCATGAACTTTAGTGCCCAGGCTGGTTTTGAACTATGATCCTCAGATCTCAGATTACAGGTGTGAGCCACTGGCACCCGGCTATTAGTTTTTATTTTTGCTGTATTAAAAGCATCTGTAAACAGCATGAGTTATGTTTAATGACAATCAATTTTCTATTTAGTGCCACTAAAATTAAGGCCTCTCATTGCACTGAACACCAAATTTCAAGATTAATAAATGATACATGTTTAAAATTCATTATCTCCCTGTGCCCTTGACTTTTTTTGTATTTTTAAAGTTACCATTGTTGTCAGGTGCCAGTGGCTCATGTCTGTCTGTAATGCTAGCTACTCAGAAGGCTGAAATCTGAGGATCTCTGTTCAAGGCCAGCCCAGGCAAGAAAGTTCACAAGACTCTTACTTGACATTAACTGCCAAAAGTGGAACTTTGCCTCAAGTGGTAGAGTGCTAGCCTTGGGTGAAAAAGCTCACAGCAGTCCCCAGGCCCTGAGTTCAGGCCCCACACCTAGCATACATAAGAAAGTTTCTGTTAAAATAATTAGTAATAGCTGGAGACATTGTTCAAGCAGCAGAACACCGTTCAGAAAAGAGGCCCTCACTTCAGATCCCAGTACTCCACTAACCACTAACCATCATCATCATCATCATCAACATCATCACCATCACCATCATCATCACCACCATCACCATCATCATCATCACCATCACCATCACCATCATCATCATCACCATCACCATCACCATCATTTTCATCACCATCATCAGTATACCATTCATAATCTTACTGGTGGAATAGCACAGATCATTTTCAATCCCACAGGTAAGTCTATTGTGTGTGCGTGTGCGCGCACGTGTGTGTGTGTGTGTGTGTGTGTGTGTGTGTGTGTGTGTGTGTGTGCATTCTGATTCTAGGGCCTGGTCACCATTCCTGAGCTTTATATATTTTTTTCAAGGCTAGTACACTACCACTTGAGCTCTATTTGCAGCATATTTGCTTTGTTTTGGTGCTTAATTGGAGGTAAGAGTCTCACAGACTTCCTTCCCAGGCTGGCTTTGAACTTGTTTTATCTGTCTTTGGGAGGGTAAGTCAGGGCACAGAAATGGAGGGACAAAGGCTGAACAAATTCAGCAGTGGTACTTACTAGACATGGTGCTAAAAATGAACCATACAACTTGTGGGTGGGGACAGGGGACAAATATGAGAGAGAACGAGGGAAAGGGAGACATTGGCTAAAAGGAAATGTAGATATTACCTGACTTGTGGCACTGTAATTCCTCTGTGTATCACCTTTACAATAGCAAAAAAATTGAATGTGGTAATACCATCGATTTAATGTCTAGTAATAAAAATCAACAGATTAAGATGCTTCTGGTTTTTACTCCTTTCAATGGAAACATGTAAGCTGTTGCCAGTGGTTTACACCTGTAAGCCTTAGTTATTCAGGAGGCTGCAATCTGGAAGACTGCTATTTGAGGCTAGCCTCGATAGCAATTTTACTAGGCTCCAATTCCAAAATAGCCAGCAAAAAGTAGGGCTGGAGATATGGCTCAAGTGGTAGAGCACCAGTCAAGCAAGATGAGGCCCTGAGTTCATCAGTTTTACAAAAAAAAGAAAGAAAAAGTAAAAAAAAAACAGAAAAAATTAAGGGATTGTTTTTTAAGTAAATACACAGGATGAGTTGGAAGTTGAGATCAGAAGACACAAGTGGAAAATAATTAGGACCTGGAGGTTATGCCACTCACATAAAAGTTATTTTGAGCATTTTAGATAATTCAGTTTTGAAATTTTCATCTATTTAAAATGTTTATGTTCATAAAAGATTATTAGTTTAAGAGTCAGAGTAGTTATTTAAAAAAATGAGTAGTGAAACAGATATTATTCAGATGACTTGCAGAGACTATTTCCCAAATTTTTGTTTTGTATGCAACAGATCAAATTCTTTATTCTCATTTTAGTCAACACCATGTGCTTAAAACATAACACCAAAAGGAGATGTAACATTCACAGCCAGTTGATCTCTTGGGAATGAGCACTTTTACTAACAGACACGCATGAAGGTAAGTGTCATTAGAAATATAATTCTCCCCTTTCTAACATTTTGAAAATTATTTATTGGTTTATTTATTTTAAAGTCTGAGTGTCCTGAGTCAGGCCTGTAACCCCAGTCCTCTCAGAAGCAGAGATCAGACCTTAGTTGGATCATGCAGCCTCTCATCCCAGCTACTGTGGGAAGTGTAAACAGGAAAACTTCGGTGTGAACACAGGCTGAGCAAAAGTGAGACTCTATCTCCAAAAGACCCAGTAAAAAGGACTGGGAGTCTGGTTCAAGCGGTGAAGCACCTACAATGCCTTGACTTCAAATTCTAGTAACATGAAAACTAAATAAATAGAAATAGTTCCCTGAGGATATTCCATCAGCATCTTTTTGGAGGGCCACTCTACAGAGAGACTGTGTTGGGGTTTTCCTTTTCCTTTCAAGTAAATGTGTTCTCTCTGCTTTCAAACCAACCAACCAACCAACACCTATTGAAGGCAAGCTAGTGAATTTAAGTTTGTAAATATGATAGCAATAAAGTCATAACATACACAGACTAAAGGAAAACATGAACAAAAGGAAAAATACACAAGTCCATTAAGATGGAAAGATTCCAAACTGTAGTCAAAGACAGAAAAGAAATGTTTTGAAGATAGAAGAATATTTTGGACACTTGTACAGAATGAGCAAATGTTGTCCCACTATTCACAATAGCCAAGATGAGAAAGCAACCCAGATGAGTGGATCCAAAACATGTGGTACCCATACTCACTGGAATTTTATGCAGCCATTAGAAAGAATAAAATAATGGTATTTGCAGGGAAGTGGATGGAAGTAGAACAAATCATGTTAAGTGAAGTTAGCCGGGCTCAGAGAGACAAAAGGCATTTGGGGAAATTAGATGTAAAACATGTGGGCAGGGAGTTTGGCCTAGTGGTAGAGTGCTTGCCTAGCACTTCTCATAAAATAATTTACATACCAAAATGAACTCTGAAGATATGGGAACAAAGGACCTGTTTATTAATTTTTTGATGACTATTTTTTACCTTTCTTTGGTATATTCACAGTGGGAGGATGTGAGGGAGGGCATAGAATCAGAGGAAAAACAGTGGAAAAGCGCAGCAATGGAGTTCACTGGGCTTTGACGGAGGTGAATTATGCAACTCGGATGGAGATGGGAGGGAGGGAATGGGAGAGAATGAAGTAAAAGCTGACACTATGAGAAAGGAAATGTAATTATCACCTGACCTAGGTAAATGTCACCCCACTGTATATCACCTCTAAAACAACAATAAAGTACATTAGACAAAAAAAAGTCACTTCTACAATTAGCCCTTACTCTTTAGAGTAATCCTACTCAACTTTTGACTTGGATTTTGGAAAGGCATAATCTACTTTCAAATTTAGTTAGAACACTAAACAGCTATCAATAAATCACATTGAGCAAACAATGGAAAAACTTGCCCTGCTAAATTAACCTGTTCTTTATATTACTTTTTATGACTATTTGTATATTCATATGTAAATAATATGTAAATATGTTTTATTTTAAGAAAATAACATGTTAAATTTGATTTTTTTTTCTTTTTGTGCCAAGGCATGAATTCAGGTCTGGGTGCTGTCCTTTGCCATTTTTGCTCAAAGCTGATACTCTACCACCTAAACCACATGGTTACTTCTGGCTTTTTAGTGGTCAATTGGTGATAAGAGTCTCAAAGCACCTTTCTGTACTGGTTAGCTTTGAATTGAGATCATCAGACCTCAGAGTCCTTAGTAGTTAGGATTACAGGCTCCAGCCACTGGTTCCTGGCTAAAACTTGAACTTTTTTTTCATTTTGTCAGTCCAGGGACTTGAACTCAGGACCTGAGTTGTAGCCCTGAGCTCTTTTGCTCAAGGCTCTACCACTTTGAACTGTAGCTCTACTTTGGGATTTCTGGTGGTTAACTGGAGAAGTGTCTGCCTGGGCTGGGTTTGAACCACGATCCTCAGATTTTCATGTCCTGAGTAGCTAGGTTTACAGGTATGAACCACTGGTGCCTGACTAAAACTTGAATATTTTAGGATAACTAATTTACTGGGAGATTCCATTTTTGTTTTTTTGCCAGTCAGTCCTGGGGCTTGAACTCAAGGCGTAGGCATTATCTTTAAGCTTTTTCAAGGCTAGTTCTCCATCACTTGAGCCACAGCTCCACTTCTAGCTTTTTCTATGTATGTGGTACCAAGGAATTGAACCGGGTCTTTATGCATGTTAGGCAAGCACACTACCACTAGGGCACACTCCTGGCCCCTTATTGGGAACTTTCAAATATGATTTGTTAAAAAAAAAAAACTTCTGGGAAAACAATGACCTTACATGTACCATGTTTTTTTTTTAATGTCAGTATAAACTCTGATGGGATTAATGCTTTTCTAATAAAGAAAATACTATTTTGGCTAAAAGAGTCGGTTCACAGGTGACTGTGTTTGCTTTAGCTAAGCTAAGAAAATGTTTGAACTGAAGTCTCTACAGTTTATTGTAGTTCTGCTTGTGCCTCATTAAACCTTGACAAGCTGGACTTTCACATAGATGTGTGAACTGTCACAATTTGGGTGTGCTAACAAGAATTCACCCTCTTGACAAATGTCGCTGAGTTATGTCCCCTGAAGTATCAAGTTTTCACTTAAGCTATAAAGCACTTAATTAAGGAAGCTGTCAATACCAATTTCATTTTAAAAACACTATATATTGTTAGAACATTAACAAGAGTAGAGAATACCTTATTATGATTATTTTGCTGAAATCCTTTCTCCAGGATGAATAAGTCCACCTTTAAAAAGTTTTTTTTTTCTTTTTAAATTTTCTACCAGAGGGTGGGAAAACAAGGCAAGGGTTGGGGTGGTGGCTGGGGCAGGGGTAGGGTGGTGGGGAAATTTGGAGGGGGTATTGTCATTGATGTTGTTGTTTTGTTATGTAGGGTGCATTTTTTATTCCAATGGCATTTTTTTACATCCTCCCACGGCTAGTGGTTTTTACCCAAAAATTGTATAAGAAATGCTAAAACAAAGTGATATGGAAATTTCTCAAGACTAAATATAGAGTTCCCCTATGACCAAGCAAGTCCTCTCTTGGGATTTATCCAATAGGCCACAAACAAGGCCACACTAAAGCTGCCAGCACAATCACGCACATTGCAAAATTGTTCACCATAGCTAAGATATACAATCAACCCACATGCCCCTCAGTATACAAACAGATCAAGAAAATGTGGTATATATACACAATGAAATTCAACTCTTCCAGCAGAAAGAATGATATTGCCCCATTCATAAGGAAATGGAAAGACTTGGAAAAAATTATATTAGGTGAAGTAAGCCAGACCCAAAGAAACACAGTTTGCATGGTTTCTTTCATTTGTTGTAACTAGAATGTGCCTAAAAATCTACAAGTAAACACACTGGATGGTAAAAGACAAACAAAACAAAACATTTGTGCATGATAAATTAACTATACAGGTCTCTAGGCATTCACATAGTGAGATCAAAGGAGGACATTCTTAGGAGAGGATCACAAAAGCTCAATAGCTATGTGCATATGACCATTTCTCGAAATGAACTCCAAGGAAAGGAAACAAGAGATGTTTTGTTGTTATTGTCTTTCCCTTTTGTCTTGGTTGTTAGTCTAGTTGTCTTTGAAAGGGTAAAGGAAGCACGGAAATGGAGAGACAAAGGTGAACAAATGGCAGCAGTGGTGTTCACTATGTGGAGAATGAACTTAGTAAATGTCTTATTAACACATAGCAATAATGAGGTTGCCAGACTTGGCAATTGAAGAACTGGTCACTGGAGGAAAATTCTACAACATTTATTCCTCCAAGGAGATGGGGCAATGAAATCCCCAAGTTGGAGCGTTGGGTGGATACAAGAGGAATAGAACACAGAATGGAAGAGTAAGAAGTTAGTGATTAGCTAGAACAACTACAACCACCATGATTTGAAAACCATGTTGATTTTTAACTTTATAATTAGTAACTCTCAATACTATTTCTTGAAACTATTCATGGGGTATCACTTTGTAGGTAGATTTGTTTGGTTTGGAAGATGTTACTTTTGCTCTGATCTGAAACTTGATGTTCCCCAAATCCTAGGTTAGAACCTCATAGCCAATGGGGGAGAATTAAGGGGCGGGATTAAGTTATGAGGATGGCACAATTGTGTGTGGATGAACTCCCTTATAAAGTAGGCTTGGGGGGTTCCCTGGCATGTGAAACCTTCAGCAGGCAGCCATGGGGAGCCTTCTGTGAGGCTCTTCACAACCCTGCATTCCAAGAACTTGATCTTGGACTCCCCAGATTTTCTAACTTTGAGGAGTGTACTTCTGTTCTTTATGAACTAGCTTGCCTAAGTTATTTTGTTACAGCAACACAAATGAACTAAGACACCTTTCCACTAAAGTGAGTGAGTGTGTGTGTGTGTGTGTGTGTGTGTGTGTGTGTGTACTTGATCAGTGTTAAGGCTGGGTAGGGAAGATTCTGCCTAATAGATATAATTCTATCTTACCTTGCTGTTCCTGCTGTCACCAAAAACATTTTCACTTAAGAAAGGATTTATGTTATTGCTACATAATGTATTCTTATGTCTGTGTATGTTTGTGGGTTTGTGTTTGTGTATACATGCACAGGTTCTAGAACTTGAATTTAGGGCCTAAACACTGTCCCTGAACTTTGTTGCTCAAAGCTAGCACTCTACCACTTGAGCCACAGTTCCACGTTCAGCTTTTTGGTGGTTAACTGGAGATGAGAGTCTCGGAGACTTTCCTGCCCAGACTGACTTGGAACTTCCATCCTCAGATCTCAGCCTGCTGAATAGCTAGGAATATAATCATAGAGCCACCAGCAAGCATATTTATATGTGGGGAGGGATCCCGATGAGTTCAGCAGATGATTTGATTCAGAAAAATGAATAAACTGGGCACTGGAGGTTGAGATCTGAGGATCAAAGTTCAAAGCCATCTCATACAGGAAAGTTCACGAGACGCATCTCTCCAATGAACCAGTAAAAAGCTGGATGCGGAGCTGGGTGTCAGGTGGCAGAGCCTCAGCCTTTAGCAAAAAAGATACAGGACATCAGCCAGGTCCTGAAGGCAAGCTCCAGTGTGGGCACACACAAGAAAACAAAACAAAAGAAAAAACAGAGCAAATGTTGCACTAGATTCTTTGTGCTACGTTAGATTGTGTGTGTGTGTGTGTGTGTGTGTGTGTGTGTGTGTGTGTGTGCTTTCTCTTCTCAGTGGTAGTGCAATGGAAGACAACTATGAGTGGTTTTAGGATGCCATTTGTATATTTTTTTAAGCATGTGCCATTATTTCTCACCTCTATCCTTCACAATGCATTGGAAATTAGGAGTTGCATTTGTAATTCATGTTAGAAATATATCCCTAGCTTCATCAGGACTTGACAGAGAATATTGAATTTACTTTTGGTCAGGCTGGTTTCATTTTATTTGCTAAAACATGGTCAATCTTTTATCTGAAGAGAATTTGATCGATATGCACACAAAACAGCAGTGTGAGCCTCCCATTCACTGTGAATCTAACAAGAAAACCTCAAGTTTCAAATGCAAATTTGAGTCCTAGCCACTCAGTGACTTCACATCAATCTAAGTGTTCCTGGACAGCGCTGTGACTTGTGGGTAGGGCAGAACCTTCGCTGGCCCCTGCTTCCTCTGGGTATGGTGGGAGAAGTGGCCCTGCACACAGGTTGACCTGCCATCCAGAGATGGACCTCCTGTCCCCACAGCATCTGGCCATAGAGGTTCAGTAAACTACCATGGAATGAATAAGTTTTTTGTCATTCAGAAATTTATTTTCTGAGCAGAAATCATACCCCAAGGAAATATCTTTAATGAAAGAATATATAAATGTGATGGAGAAGATTTTTGACTGGTGTAAGAATCTGGGAATGGGGAACATACATATGTATATATATTATATATAATGAAATGTTTATAAATAATGTATTACTATTATATTTTAATATATTTATATATCATGTACCATATAATGTATGTATTATATACATATGTGATCTCTGAATAAATGCAATAACTATATGATATATATGCATATGATAAAGATAATATATGTGTAAATATAATATTTTGTACTTTAGATGACAAGATATATCATATATATTCTATAGGACTATATAACATCTTACAGTATATTACATATCATATTTTATGTAATATATAAGAGATATACATGTGCTAGGCTTATTATATTGTTCAAATTCAAAAATAAAAAGCTGTCATCTTTCTCATTCTTATTACCAAATTTCTGGTGTATTAAGGCTGAAGTTATTCTTGATTTAGCTCTGACCTTCTTCCTCTATACCAATTGTGTTATGAGATCCAGTGGTTTTTCTTTCTGCTGAATATTCCATTTCAATATCTTTCTTATTTAGATTTAATATCCACCATGCTCTTGCCAGCAGGTTTCCAGTGAAAAATGCTGAAGGAGAGAAGTTGATGGATGCTTTTTATCCGTGTGTCATTGTGAAAAATGAGAGACAGAGCATGCAGGATGTCTGTTTATAGAAGCTTAAAATAGCAATTCCCTGTTAATGTGGATAAAAAATTACAGGGCTTCGTGTGGCTGACCTAATCTGCTGATAAGATTAAAAATGGATGAGTGTTCAGATCAGCAAATACATATCACAGTCAATATTTAAGATATTAAGTTTTTGGTTTAATGAGAACTTTTAAGGTAGATTATTTAAATAAACAATTGAGGATTTGTCCTTATACTTTCCTAGAATAAACAGTGATATAAAACACTCTCAAAGCTTACAAAAACATGTGTGTGTGTGTGTGTGCGTGTGTGTGTGTGTGTCTATGTGGTACTAGGGTTTGAAGTCAAGGCCGTAAGTTCTTGTTTAGCTTATCCCACTCAAAGTTAGTGCTCTACCACTTGAGCCATGAGCCATACCTCCTCTTCTGGCTTTTGGCTGATAAAATGGAGAGATGAATCTCATGAACTTTTCTGCTTGGGCTGGCTTTGAACCTTGATCCTCAGATCTCAGCCTCCAGAGTAGCTAGGATTACAGTGGACGCTGGGCACTTGGCAAAACTATATAGTTCTGTTTCCTTAGGAATCAAGGAGCTTGTTGTAACTAAGGATTATCATAGAACATCTGTTTTCTCTTCCCACTGTATGAAGACTATAAAAGTAAATAATGAAAATGTTTAAACACAGCTAGTAATGTAAAGAATACCTGTAGGATAAACATATATGCATACGTAAACATGTATGTGTGAATATATGTCTATATGTGCATATTATATAGTTCTAGTTTAACATATCACATAAGCTACATAAATATTTGTGAACAGTTTAAAATTTATGACAGAAAATCTGGACAAATACTTAGACCAAGTCAGCAAGTATTTTGATTAATTTAAAGATTTGAGTTCCTTAGTTAAAACTGGTGTCCTATATACGACATAGAAAAAGAATTCTAGTCATATTGCTAAATTTCATACAATGGTGCAGATTTTTTAAAAAGTTCTTCTTTGGCAGCACTCTGGAATTTATCCCAATGCAGATGGAAAATTTCAATAAAATATGTGAGAGGAATAAATGTATAGTTAAGGCAGCTGACCATTTCTTTCCACTGTCACATTAAACATAAATTAACTCATCATATGTATGAGTTCTCCCATTCTGTCTGCATTTTAAGCTTTCGATCTCATTTTCTCTATAAAGGCAAATTTGTTACATTCCCTGTCCTACTTTTGATATAAAAATATGGCACCACAGATGCGGGAAAGCCTGACAAGCCTTCAAGTATGTGAGACATATTTTCATGAAAGTAGCTCATTGTGCTTCCTGATTTATGTGATTGAAAAGTGGCTTAAAAATTGAGCTCTTTTACATGTCTTACACTATTTCCTAGACAGTTTGCCTTGGGCTTTTATGTTGGGTGTCTATTTCAATATACAGGCCACTGTTTTCAATAACCCTGGTTGAGACTGGGCACTGGTGGCTCACACCTGTAATCCTAGCTACTCCAGAGGCTGAGATTTAAGGATGATGGTTCAAAGCCAATCCAGGCCTGAAAAGTTTGAGAGGCTCTTATCCCCAATAAACTACTAAAAATAATGAGCTGGAAGTGGAGCTCAAGTGGTAGAGCTGGAAGTGGAGCTCAAGTGGTAGAGCATGAGGCTTGAGCATAAAAAGTTAAAGAACAGAACTTAAGCCCTGAGTTCAAGCCCCAGTAGTGGCAGAAAACCAAAACCAAAACCTCTGTGGCAAAGTAACAAAGGTGGACTTCCTGCATACACATTATCTGCAACCCTTTTAAAATTATCGATGGGAGGGTGGCTCAACTAATGTTCTTGAGTCCTGCTACTTGTCCCTAGGTTCTAGGCTACCCCCATCCCCTGTTTCATTCTTGATTTCTGCTGTGGCTGAGACAGAATTGATTTCAGGAAACTAGGCCGGAAGGCAGTTACCAGTGCAAGTGTCCCTTAATTTTCTGGTGGCCTCATATTTTCAGGTAAGGTAAAAGGTTCCTGTGAGAGATAATACCTTTATCTTTGCTTCCCTTCTTCCTGTCTTTCACTTTTTAATAATATTTGAGATACATTGTTATTTTCTCTCATCACTAGATTTGTATGTGTGGAGGGCAGGGAGGGGTCCTGGGGCTTGAACTCAGGATCTGGGTTCAAGGCTGGTGCTCTACCTCTTGAGCCACAGCTCCACTTCCAGCGTTCTTGGTGCTTAACTGGAGGTAAGAGTCTCATGGACTTTCCTGCCCAGGTTGGCTTCAAACAACAACCCTCAGATCTTAGCCTCCTTAGTAGCTAGAAGTGCAGGTATGAACCAGCAATGCTTGGCTGTATGCGTGTGTGTGTGTGTGTGTGTGTGTGTGTGTGTGTGTGTGTGTGTGTGTCTGTACTTGGGTTTGAACTCAGGTTCTGGGTTCCACCCCTGAGCATTTTTTTTTTGCCAGTCCTGGGCTTGAGCTCAGGGCCTGAGCACTGTCCTTGGACTTTCTCAAGGCTAGAACTCTACCACTTGAGCCTCAGCACCACTTCCGGCTTTTTTCTATGTATGTGGTACTGAGGAATCGAACCCGGGTCTTCGTGCATGCTAGGCAAGCACTTTAACCACTAGGCCAAACTCCCGGCCCTCCCCTGAGCATTTTTGCTCAAATGAGCACTCTACCACTTGAGCCACCATTCCACTTGTGCCATATATGTATGTATATATATACATATATATACATATGATATATACATACATATATATATATATATATGATGAGGAAATCTTGACATACTGGACAACCACAGCCAATGGAGAGCAAAAGTGAAACTCTAAACCACTTGTCTGCTAATCTCTGCTAATGAAAGCCACTAATAATTTTGTAGGAATTATTCTTGTCCATCTTTATACCTCATTGCATTGACAATTTATTCAAATTGTTCTGTGCAAGTTCTTCACAGTCAATGAATGGATGCCTCTTTTCAGAAACCACAAAGAATACAGGTTACTGGAATTTCCTCCTGAAGATTCTGGCAGATAAATTACTTATTTTTACTTTACTATATTTTTTCTTTAAAAAATTTTAACTTTCTGGGCACTGATGGCTCACACCTGTGATCCTAACTAGATTTGAGGATTGAAGTTTGAGGCCGGCCGAGGCAGACAAATCTGAAAGTCTTATCTTCAGTTAACCAGCAAAAAAGCTGGAAGTGGAGGCATGGGTCAAGTGGTAGAGTATCAAGCCTTAAGTAAAAAAAGCCATGCAAGAGCTCTCTTGAGCTCCTGAGTTTAAGAACCAGTGCTGGAAAAAGATAAAAATCAATTAAATAAGAATTTAATACACTATGCTCAGCATCACAAACATTAACATGAGAAGAAATACACTTTCAAAACTACCTAATGTGTCATATCTCTTGTTACTGATGGATTTCTAAATGGAATTTGAGGATCTCCTTGATTAATAATAATCACACCTGGGAACTTTTAGAGCCTTCCAGCTTCTTGTAATAAGCACTGTAAATAGTTGCTAACCTGCCAATAGGAATATGTCAGATTCATGGAGCCAGATGCTGGCAGCTGAGGTCTAGAGGATTGCAGTTTGAAGCCAGACCAGGCAGGCAAGTCCAAGAGGTTCTCTCTTTGAAACAAACAACAAAAGGCAGAACTGAAGGTATAGGCAAGCAAGATAAGCAAGTATAATCCAGGACAAGTTCAAATCCAAGCTCTGTCACAACAAAAAAAAAGCTTTATATGTATTTACTTGTCTATTCATAGCGTATGCTTCTTTTAACCCTGTTTTGCCAAAGTAAAACAGAAGCAGAGCTGGGTGTAGCTCAGGCCTTTAATCCTCACTACGCAGGAGGCTGAGATCTGAGAATCACAGTTTGAGTCACAGTTCCTAGCCCACGTAGAAAAGTCCATAAGAATCTTATCTCCAATGAAACACCAAAAAGGTGGAAGTGGCACGGTGGCTCAAGTGGTAGAGAGCTAGCCTTGATTAAACCCAGGCCCTAAGGTCAAGCCCCTGGACTGGCACAAAACACAAAACTCATTAGTATTGAACAAAAAATCCAGTACAACAACCAGTTGCTTTGCATTTGCATTGCACAAGGTTATTATAAGCATAGGACTGCCTGATCTTATTTTATGATTGCCCTTTGGTTTATCGTGCTTTGCAGATCATTTTTACAGATTGACAGTTTGCAGTTGCCCTTGCCTTGAGAAAAGCTGTCAGGGTCATTCCCCACCTCACCAAGCATAGGCTCATTCTTTGCCTTCTTGTCACATTTTTGGTAACTCTCAAAACATTTCAGCCTTTTTCATATTTAAATTGTGTGTCCAGAGGAAAATGGTTTTTGAAGGGAATCTTTAAAAAGTTCTTCGAAAGCAAATACATGAAGAAAGAGAAGAGCCTTGTCATGGACAGAGAGAACCATTTTAGTGGTTTTAATAGAAGATCAAACAATTCACCACACTCCCTTAAGCCAAAGCCAGATACCCAGTAAGACTCCACTCTTCTTCCTTCCTGTGAAGGTTGGCCAAAGGGGAAAACCTGTAGAAGAAAGACACCAACTTAGCAGAGGCTGTGGGAAAGACTGTCTCCAGAACACAAAATGTAAGAAGGTGTATAAATTGCCCCGACTTCTGTCACATCTCTCACTTCCTCATTTGCATAAAACAGCAAAACAATCTTACAGTAGAAAAAAATTCCTTGAAGGACTCCCCGCCCCCCCCCCGCCCCCCCCCCCCCCCTCTCTCTCTCTCTCTCTCTCTCTCTCTCTCTCTCTCTCTCTCTTTGGTGGTTCTTGGGTTTGAACTCAGGGTTTCCCACATAACTAGACAGGTGCATTACCACTTGAGCCTCACCTCTGTCTCTTCTTGCACTGGTTATTTTGAAGACAGGCTCTCCTTTCCCCTCATCCCATGGCCTGGACTGTGATTTCCCTCTTTACATTGGTCACTGATGTGTTGACAGACATACACATTACACCCGGCTGGTTTCTATTGAGATGGGGTCCTCTGGCTATGATCATCCTGATTTCTTTCTCCTGAGTATCTGGGATGACAAACGTGAGTCTCTTAGGGCAGGTTCCTTTCCTTGTTGGACACACTAATGCAGTCAGTGTCTTTCAGTGAAACCAATGTCCATTTGCTATTCCTTAAATTTGAGGGCTCTGGCCAGGCACTGGTGGCTCACACCCATAATCCTAACTCTGCAGGAGCTAAGATCTGAGGACTGTGGTTGAAAGCCAGTCTGGGCAGGAAAGTCCATGAGGCTCTTCTTTCTGATTAACTACCAAAAAAAGATCAGAAGTAGAGCCAAGGTTCAAGTGGTAGAGCACCAACCTTGAGCAAAGAAGCTAAGTGACAGAACTCAGGCCCTGAGTTCAAGACTCTGACTTTAGTTATTAATTTTTAGTGTAATGCATACTTAGTATTTCTTTTGGCAACTACACACAACACACACACACACACACACACACACACACACACACACACGTGTTAGAATCCTCTTCTATTTCTTACCTTAGACCTGGAATCTGTCATCTGGAATCTGTCATTTTCCCAAGGATCCTTTTCTATTTAATGACATATAGTAGTTAGAAGCCATAATCTGGGTATTAAAACGGATAGACTGCTGACAAGTTATCATTGCTTCTACATTTTAAGTTTTTACATTTATGTTGGTTCTGGGGCTTAAATTCAGAGCTTCCTGCTGTCAGGATAGATTCTCTGCCAGTTGGATCTTGCTCCCATAAAGCATGACCTGACTGGAGTTATTTTTTGAGTAGGGTTTTGTGATTTTTGCCTGCAGCTGGACTTGGACTCTATTTCTTCTACTTATGCCTTTTCTATACCTGGGGTTAGAGCAGTGAAAGACTGTGCTTGATTAATTCATTGATATGGGGTCTTTTTACCTGAACTGACTTCAAACCTTGTCCCCAGATCTGTTTCCTGAGTGCCTGGGATTACAGGCTTGCTTCTTCCTGCCCATATGCTTCTAGGCTTTGCCTTGAACCAAGCAATAAGGTATGCATTCGTATGAAAGAGAATGTTCAGTCAAATTAGGAGTTGTGTTCATGATTTTTCTTAAAAATTTTGCAAGTTTTTTTTATCATGCTGGAAGCATGATAAATAGCTTTAAGTTATTTATTTAACGTTTCAACATTAAAAAATACTTTGATCCTCTGGATATCAGCCTTCTGAGAACCTGGGATTAGCTAGGAGAGGTCTACTAAGGGGCTAGGAGCAGCCAGCCCTAGCAGTAGGATATTTTTTTCCTTTGGGTCCTGGTCCTGGTGCTTGAATTCATGGCCTGGGCTCTCTTCCTGGATATTTCTGCTCAGAGCTAGTGCTCTACCACTGGAGCCACAGCTTTGCTTGGGGATTTGTTTTTGCTGGTTAATGGCATATATGAATCTTATGGACTATCTGGCCTTGGCTGGCTTTGATCTGGTAGCTCAGTCTCTGGAACAGCTTGGATTACAGGCATGCATGAGCCATCAAAATCTGGATTCGTTTTGTTTTCTTAATTAGGTATAAATCATTTCCTTAATTTTAAGGTAAAAGCCACATGAGGAGATAGAATAGAATGATCCTAGTTTTTCCCTTTGCTGTGTGAGCATTTTCATTAGTTTGTATTAATCAAACTAATTTGTGTATAGAGAATTCTTTAACCCTTTTTATGCCTTCCCACCATATAATTCATTCCATCTCTTTGTGAGGGACAAACACATTTCATTGAAGATTTTAGTGTGTTCTTGGAGTATAGCATCACTACGTTTGGTCAAAAGCTTGGACTTGAACTTGGGGACTGTTCTGACTTTTCTTCCTTAATGCTGGTTCTCTACCCCTTTAGCCATAGCTCCACTTCCTGCTTTTTGGTGGTTCATTGGTGATAAGTATCTCAAGGACTTTCCTGCTTGAGTTGGCTTTGAACTTGATCCTCTGATCTCAGCCTCCTGAGTAGCAAGGATTACAAGTGTAAGCCCTCAGTGCTTGGCTCAGTTATATATATATATATACATATGTATATATACGTGTGTGTATAATTTTTTAAAGGTTAAAAGCTTTTTATTTTTCATTGTAATGTATAGAGGGGTCACAGTTATATTTGCCAGATAATAGGTGCATTACTTCTCACACATTGGTACCCCTTCTCATTTTTTGGCCCTATTTCCCTCCCCCTACCCTCTCCCAATCATCTTGTTTCCCCCTTCCCTTTCCTATTTCAAATAAATAAATGTATATACAATATGACATGTAACAAAGCCAGATACAGTAACAATATGAGATTAACCAAAGGGTAACAAAAGAGAAGAGAAGAACAACAATCACACAAAATAAAGCTCTTGTTTCCATACCCTGGAGATCCTTTCATGTATCATCATCCTATATGACTTTCTGTATCTAGGTTTTGAGCTATTATAATCCTCTGCTAGGAGAGTCCTAATTATTACAAATGAGGGAAACCATTGAGCTACATTCCTTTGGGTCTGGCTTACTTCACTTAATATGATTTTTTTCCAAGTCTTTCCATTTTCTTACAAATAAGGCGATGTCATTCTTTCTGATGGCAGCATAGAATTCTATTGTGTTATGTATAATTTTTATGATAGTATCAAAGAGAAATCAAAATGTTGCTTGTGACTGTTATTAAAACCTGATTAAACTATGACTGTTCGATTTGTGGTTTGGAGTTGAAGTGAATCTCTTTTGTATTACAGCGTTTTATTCAATTTACAGGAGAGAAAGATTAGTAATGCCTAAAATCAATTACATTAGGACAATAAAACTCCACCAAATAGCAAAGGTGAGAAAAGAATCGAGACTAATGACACTAGCTAGGATTTTATTTTAGTATTTTAGTAGAAGCTATAGAAGAAAGGAGATGAGTGAGACATTAGAACGAGGGGTTTTAAAGTCTGGGAATCTGTGATTCTAGAAGAAACGTGGATGAATGTTTCCACATGGTTTTTGTTGGAGGTCTAGTAAACGAATGAAGAAAAAGACAGCAAACAGAAAAGAAAATAATATATTGATTTTACTGAACTCTCTGTGGAGCACTGAGAAGGTAATAAATAGAAGTCTAAGACTGAAGAGAATGAAGAAGATGTTTAGTAAGTCTATTAGGGCCGATTTAAAATGTTAGTGGAGCCAGGAACCAGTGGCTGTGACCCTAGCTAATCAGGAAGCTGAGACCTGAGGATCACGAGCAGAAGCCACACTGGGGAATTCTTATCTTCAATTAAGTAGCAAAGATCCATACGTGAAGCTGTGGCTTACTAGCCTTAAGCAAAAAAGCTCACAGCCGGCACCAAATCCCTGAGTTCAAGCCCTAATACCAGCACACTCCAATTTTTTTTTTCGTGTGCTGAGTTTTGCAACCTAGTTGGAAGAATCATTTTTTCCCTTTGCCTGGAAAATGTATGGACTGTAT
Source organism: Megascapheus bottae (assembly GCF_031878675.1). Taxonomy (NCBI): domain Eukaryota; kingdom Metazoa; phylum Chordata; class Mammalia; order Rodentia; family Geomyidae; genus Megascapheus; species Megascapheus bottae. Next base: position 4,641,793 of record NC_143510.1, read on the forward strand.
CACATTGTCTAATTTACAAAGCTGAGTATTGTGTTATAAATACTGATATTTTTCTTTTCAGTCTATGAGCTATTATACTGCATGCTTTTTATATGGTATATGTTTAAACACTCTGTCTAAAGCTATTTTCAGTTGCATTTCTTATCAGTCACTAATGTATTGGTGATGCTTAGGAGTAGAGATTTAAAGGATGATTCCCCTTAAGAAGAAAAACAGACAAACACACAAACAACAAAAAAATCCAATCATAGAGACCTTTGCAGGGCTTGGCTGAGAGAGGCAGATTTATGAGACTTAGAAACACAATGTATTCTAAATTGAAAGAGAAGAAAAAATATCATTACTTTTTTTGGTGTTTTTATTGCTTCTGGACCTTGAACATGCTCTGCTTTGAAGAAAGCAGCTTATTTTGCAAGCTCAAAAATAGAACTTGATTGAGCTAACTTACATTGCCTCTTATTTTCTGTTATTCTAAATCTGCTCTCAGTTTGAATTTTTACCACTTTTTTCATAAATCAGAGATCGTTTTGGGGAGTGTTCTGAATATTGGTTGAAACCTACAATCAAAGTCAAAAGAATTCAAGAAGAGTAAGTCATAGACTGTAATATTAAATACAAGAAATAAATTCAGGTAAATGAAATGACTAAAACATTAATGTCTGATTGGAATGCACGTTATATAGAGCAGTGCTTCCTGAGAAACAGAATTTTGAACAATTTGACTACAAATTTTTCATCTTCTTGATGCAGAGTTGATATTATTAATTTATTTATAATGTGTAGCCAGATAGACCTGTCCTTAATTCTGGACCTGGGTGCTCAATTTTGGGTTTCAATTTGATAATTAAATTGTATTTACTAAAGTGAGACAATTCTCAACTGTTGAATTCTTTGTAAATCAATCTTTCTCTCTCTCTCTCTCTCTCTCTCTCTCTCTCTCTCTCTCTCTCTCTCTCTCTCTCTCTCTCTCTCTCCCTCTCTCTCTCTCTCTCTCTCTCTCCCTCTCTCTCTCTCTCTCTCCCTCCCTTCTTGTGAAGAAGTTTGGTCTTTATTCCACATCTAATTGGAACAGGAAAGTGTCATGATTGGATTTACAATTTTAATTTTTTTTTGCCAGTCCTGGGCTTGAGCTCAAGGCCTGAGCACTGTCCTTGGACTTTCTCAAGGCTAGAGCTCTACCACTTGAGTCTCAGCACCACTTCCAGATTTTTTCTATGTATGTGGTACCGAGGAATCGAACCCGGGTCTTTGTGCATGCTAGGCAAGCACTCTACCACTAGGCCACACTCCCAGCCTAAACAACAACCACGAAGAAAAACCTCTTGTTTCTCTACCTTGGAGTTCATTTCCCTTCCCATCACCCTATATGGACGTGTGTACATAGCTATTGAGCTAATGTCCACATAGGATGATGCGAAGGGAAATGAACTCCAAGGTAGAGAAACAAGAGGTTTCCATTTCCTTACGAATGGGGCCATGCCATTCTTTCTGATGGAAGTATAGAATTCCATTGTATGTATACATTATATTTTCTTAATTCTATTTTTTTATTATGGTTAGGTGGTTGCACAAAGAGGATACCATTCAACAAATCTGTTTATGAATACAATGCATCTTCATCAATGTCACCCTGTCATCATTCTTCCCATCTCTCCCAACCCTGCCCTCCCCATAGTTTTCTTAATTTCATAGGTAATGCATTGAATATTATGATTGAATCCCCCATCGCCTGGCAAAGACTTCCAGCACAAAACAATGTAAGAGATGCATTTCCATATCAAACCAAAAATGGTGGACCTGACCAAAAATTTACTTACCTAAACAGATGGTGCATGCATGTGCTGTGTGTGTGTGTGTGTGTGTGTGTGTGTGTGTGTGTGTGTGTGCTAATACTGGAGTCTAAATTGGGGCCTGGGCACTGTCCCTTAGTTTTTCATTTAAGGTTGGTGCTCTACCACTTGAGCCATACCTCCACTTCCAGAGTTTTGCAGACTTTCCTGTCAGGGTTGGTTTTGAACAGTGACCCTCAGGTCAGCAGCTCCCAGCTTGGATTAGAGGCCTGAGTCAGTGCGTGATGGGGAGTCACAGAAAGCTTGGCTGCAGTGAGTGAGTCTATGGAGTGGAGGCTGTTTGTATTGGTATTCTAGCAGCTGAGGGTTCTGTGGTAGTTTCACAGGGTGAGGAAAGAAGAGATAGCTGGACAAGGAATAGCTGTGTCTGGAGCTCTGGTGATCTCTAATTAATGCTGTTCATTAGCATCACTAATTACCTCTAGGCCTGGTTTGTAAAATCCTTGATGGCTAATAAAGCATGGCCGGAGGGAGACCTCTGCTTCATGATTTCATTCTACCATAGAGAGGATTGCATATCACCCATGGATTCACAATTCCATGAACAAGTTCATTTATTTTTATTGTGGCAGTGTCTCAGAATCTTAGTGCTCTTCTGGGAAGAAAATTTGTTGATTTTCTTTATTATGAAACTAATTACTTAGAAAGGAGGGGTTTATTTATTTATTTTTTTTGCCAGTCCTGGGCTTGAGCTCAGGGCCTGAGCACTGTCCTTGGACTTTCTCAAGGCTAGAGCTCTACCCCTTGAGCCTCAGCACCACTTCCGGCTTTTTTCTATGTATGTGGTACCAAGGAATCGAACCCGGGTCTTCATGCATGCTAGGCAAGCACTTTAACCACTAGGCCAAACTCCCGGCCCATGGTTTATTTTATTTTATTTGCCAGTCATAGGGTTTGATCTCTGGGCCTGAGCTCAAGGCTAGAGCTCTACCACTTTGAGCCACAGTTCTACTTCTGGTTTTCTGGTAATTAATTGAGGATAAGAGTCTCACAGACTTTACTGCCCAGGCTGGCTTTGAACCATGATCCTCAGATCTCAGCCTCCTAAGTAGCTAAGATTATAGGCTTGAGCCACCAGCACCCTGCAGATCAAGTTTCTAGGCAGAATTAGGAAAAAATAGAGAGCTCCACACAGTGTTGGTTGAAATATAAACCTTACTCACATGATTCTATGCAGCTAGCAACAAGTGGCCTTTGGTAAACACCAACAATTAATATGAATGTACTCTTTGTAAGGACACAGAAAGACTGAATATAATAAGTCTGTTAGACCTTCTAAACTAGGCAAAAAGGCTTGAAAAGACATTTGAAAGGCATTTTCTACAGTGCTGTGGCTACAAAGAAGACTTCAGTCTCAAAAAGAGTTATGAATAGAGCTCTTGGCTTTATTTGTTAAAAAGCACAAAAAACAAAATCTTACAAAGTACATTGCTTCAGCTTGAGAAAGAACAGACAGATTGCTGATAGGAAAACATATCTCTGAGATTCTGTTCTTTTGTTTGTTCATTTGTTTGTGTTTTGAGACAGTCTTGCAATGTAGTCCTAGTTGGCTTTGAACTCATAATTCTTCTGACATTGTCTCCCAAGTGCGGAGATTATAGCCATACATCACTGTCCATCTGAGATTTCACTTTCCATAGCCAGCATATAGGATGAAAAATTCGTTTGTCTACAAACACAAGCCATTTTCTGTGATGAAGAAAGGACCTTTGTAAAGAATGAAACCAGGTCCAGTCCCAGTAGCTCATTCCTAGCTGGAAGCTGGAATCTGAGGATCTCAGTTCAAAGCCAACATAAGAAGACAAAGCTGTGAGTCTCTTATCTCCAGTTAATAACCAAAAAGATGGAAGTGGAGCTGTGGCTCAAGTAGGAGAACTAGCCTTGAGCAAAATTGCTGAGACTGCACTTGGCCCCTAAGCTCAAGCCTTATAGTACTAGCACAAAAAGAAGAAATATAAAAAGGGATAAAACCAGAGCAGGGGAAGTTAAGAATCACAAAACAATGGAGGAATCAATGGAAGTGGAGGAAATTAGACTATAATCTGGAGAGATTTGATACATTAGGGGTTCTAGGAACAACGTACCCTGGTGTGTATAAGTGTGTGTGTGTGTGTGTGTGTGTGTGTGTGTGTGTGTGTGTGTGTGTGTGTTGGTCCTGGGGCTTGAACTCAGTCCTTAGTCACTGTTTTTTTAGTCACTTCTTTTTCTCAAGGCTAATGCTCTAAGACTTGAGCCACAGCGCTACTTCCAGCTTTTATTGGTGGTTTGTTGGAGATAAGAGTCTCACAGACTTCCCTGCCCAAACAAAACAAAACAAAATGCAAAACCAGAATGTCACAGAGAGATAGTAAATAATTTCTGAATCTCAGGCTTGAGCAACCTTGCAGAATTCCACTCTTTTGACTTAGAAACAGTTTTGGATCACATGCAGAAAGCCTAGGGTAAAGAGTCAGATGAAAAAAAAAAGAGATTTGATCATCCCATCTATTCTAGACATTTTGATATCATCTATACATCTTGTAGGGTTTTTTTCCACCAGATCAAAAATTTAGCTGGCCAGCCCTGCTGCTGGTGGCTCCCACCTGCAATCCTAGCTTCTTAGGAGACTGAGATCTGAGGATTGTGATTCTATGCCAGCCCAAGGTAGCAAAGTCTGTGAGATTCTTATCTTCAATGAATCATTAAAAAGCCAACTGGCGAGCTGGGAGTTAGGCCTAGTGGTAAAGTATTTGCCCAGCATGCATGAAGACCCAGGTTTGATTCCTTGATACCACATACATAGAAAAAAAAGCCAGAAGTGGTACTGAGGCTCAAGTGGTAGAGCTCTAGCCTTGAGAAAGTCCTAGGACAGTGCTTAGGCCCTGAGCTCAAGCCCAGGACTGGCAAAAAAGCCAGTTGGCTTTTTTTTTTTCTTGAGCAAGAAGAAGGAAAGTACACTCTTGTTGGGACAAGAAAATGAGAAGGAAACCTGAAAACAGGTACTCCCTTGAAGGATTCTTTTTTTATGCATTTGTGTCAGTCCTGGCACAGGCCTGAGTTCAAGGCCTGGGTACCATCTCTCTCTGAGCTCTTTTGGTCATTGCTAATGCTCTAGCACTTGAGCCACAGCTCTATTTTCAGTTTTTGCAGCTAAATTGGAGCGAAGAGTCTCAGGAACTTTCCTGCCTGGGTTGGTTCAGAACCATGATCTTCAGATCTCATCCCCCTGAATAGCTAGGATTTTACAGGTGTGAGCCACAAGTGACTGGCCTCTCTTACTCTTTCTTTCTTTTTTTTTTTTTTTTTACCAATCCTGGGCTTGAGCTCAGGGCCTGAGCACTGTCCTTGGACTTTCTCAAGGCTAGAGCTCTACCACTTGAGCCTCAGCACCACTTCCGGCTTTTTTCTATGTATGTGGTACCGAGGACTCGAACCCAGGTCTTCATGCATGCTAGGCAAACACTTTAACCACTAGGCCAAACTCCCGGCCCTCTTACTCTTTCTTTAATGGTCCCTTAATTTGAACTGAGTTTTTCCTCAATCTCAGCTGCATCACTAGCTGGCAGAAGTTACATAAGTAACCCCAGGGGAATGAGCAGAATAACTCTTCAGATGACAACGGGGAATGGTGGCTGCGACTTTATGGCAATTCAGTACACAAGTGGGCAGGGGCTAGTGAAATGGCTAACAGTGGAAAATTGATGCAATAACCTTGTATACTGGGCCTCCGTTCCAGGATGTGGGTCAAGCTCTTCATCAAAGAAGGAGATGAGCTTAGAGCACAAGCCTTAAGAAACCTGGCCGTGATAGCAGTACCTGCAGAGAGAGAACAAGCTAACACTCAGAAGAAATTTGCCACAGTAAAAAAAACAATTACAGTTTTTACATCAGATGAGCAGAGTTATATTTTTGCTCTGCTGCTTGTGTTGTAGAGGGAACTTGGGTATATAATGAAAGTTCTCAAAGCCTTGCTTCTTCTAATGGAAAGCTCGGGGTGTTTTGGATAATGCTTTCTGAAATAATTTCTTTAATCCTCTGTAAATGGTAGTGACTTTACTAGATAGTTCAAAAGCAGACTTCACTTCCTTAAGGATGTATCTGGTTTCTTTTCATTCTCTCTCTCCTTCTTCCTCCCATTCTTTTTCCTCCCTACCCCTTGAGCCACTGCTCCATTTCTAGATTTTTGCTGGTTAATTGGACATAAGAGTCTTACAGACCTTCTTTCCCAGGATAGCTTTGAACCATGATCTGTATGATCTGTAGGTCCACCAGTAGCATAAGCCAATGGACCCTAGCAAAGGCATCAGTTTTATTTGTAATATTGGGGGGGGGATTCTATCATTTAGTGACCTCACAACAATCTCAGTTTAATTACACACTCTATCCACTTCATTAACCATAGCAGGACTCTATGCATATACATTTCAAAATCCACTTACAAAACAAACCATTGTTATTTCTCTTTCCTTGCTTGTACTCTTTTCCTCCTCTCTTCTTTCTTCCTCATGTGAAAGCTTTCATAGTCCTTTTGGTCTCCATTTTAAGAGACCAATTTGATCCAATTTCATGTACATACAACTTTCTGGTGGACAGCCCTGTATTATTGTTTGATAATCTTTCAACCTTACAATGTCTAAAAGTTAATTTATACATCTGTAGCTCATTCAAATTTTCCAGTGTTCTTTCTATATATCATGCTTCTTTCCCAATCAGGTCTTCCTGGGGCCTGAATTCTACTTTGCTACCTTTCCACACATTTTCAAATAATTTCCTCCATTTTTGAATGCATGTAGTGCTTGCCTGAGAATGTGCAAATCCTCTCATCTTTAATCTGTTGTCTCATGAAGCTTGCCTAATTGTCACACAAGGAAATGCTCTCTAACTTCTGAACTCTAATATCACCAACTCTGTCCTCAACTTTACATCTCATATTTTATAGCTTGTGCTGCATCCATTCACCTTTCTGTTTTGTTTCTCTCTCTGGAGATTCATCTCCTTTACTGAGAACTAATTCTGCTCACATTTGCAGGTTTAAACTTTGGTGAGTATTCAAGAAGATGCCAATAGATATCTGTCTATTACTTTTTGGAAATGGACAAATGGCAAGACATAATGGATGGATGCTAGAGAAGTAGCATTTCTTTCCTTATTTGTGTGTGTGTGTGTGTGTGTGTGTGTGTGTGTGTGTGTGTGTGTGTGTGTATGTGTGTGTGTGTGTGTGTGATTACTGGGACTTAAACTCATGGCATGGATGCTTTATTTTGGCTTTTTCTCTCAGGGCTGGTACTCTGCACCTCGAATTTTCAGCTATTTCCCCCCACTTTCAGCTTGCTACTGGTTACTTGGAGATAAGAGTCTCATGAATTTTTCTGCTGAGGTTGGCTTGGAATTGTCAACTTCAGATCTGCACCTCCTACGCAGCCAGGATTTCAGGTGTGAGTCACTGTGTCTGGCTAAGTAATAGGATTTCTTTATTGACAAACAGAATATGGGCAGTATCTCACAAAAGGAGAGCACCACCAATTTCACAATATATGCTAGAAGATTGAGATGAGGACTTCACAGTTGACAGGGATAGGCCATTCATGGTTCATTTTGACAAGAGCAGTTCCAGTAGGTTTAGGTCCTGAGTAGAGGACCTTCAAGACAGCAAAAGAGAAATTAGGTAGATTGAGGATGGCAATCTTCTTTAGGGTAAGATTCTTTTAAGAAAGATGAGCTGAGATAAAAAAAATACAAAGAACAATAAATTATTCTTTCATTTTTTACGTGTGTGTGTGTGTGTGTGTGTTGAATTCAAGATCTTGGCACTCTCCTTTAATTTTTTTTTTGCCGGTCCCGGGGCTAGAACTATCACTGGGCTTTATCAAGGCCTAGTGCTCTACCACGTGAGCCATAGCACCACTTCTGGCTTTTCCTATGTGTATGGTACCAAGGAAAGGAATCTAGATCTTTGTGCATGCAAGGCAAGCGTTCTTCCCACTCAAAGTCCTGGCCCTCTCCTTTAGTTTTTTTTTTTTTCTTCTCAAGGCTGGTACTCTACAACTGGAGCCACAGTTTCACTTCTGACTTTTTGCTAATTGGAGATAAGAGTCTCATGGACTATTCTGCTTGGGCTAGCTTTCAACCTTTATCCTCAGATCTTAGTCTCCTGAGTAGCTAGGATTATGGGTGGAGCCACTGCTGGCAGTGGTTTTTCCTTAAGGAAGATGATAAAAATGAAAGTAGGGATCTATGATGAGGTGAAGATGAAAATGAAGTGGGAAAAGCCCAGATTGCAGTGCATTGTGGTAGAACAAACCTCAGGAGCACCAAGAAGCATCAACATTCGTGAGTGATGCAGTCTTCAACAGCAGCTGATTTCATTTTCTAACCAGTTCTTTCAATGCCTTAGCAACCCACCTCACAGGGTCCCCTGCATGCTGGCTTGATAGGCAAAATGATCAATCAGAGTCAGGAATATAAAGAAATCTGCCTTTATGAAGTAACAGTAGAATTGGGCTGGGCTTCAGATGTGGTTACAAAAAGAATTATAAAGGAGATTGTAAGAGGAAGAATATACAATGCCTTCCAAATTTCTGTCAGCACTTAGTAAGATAACAAGACACACGTATATAAGTGCATCTACTACTATATACAGATGTATTTTACCTAAACTATAATGATTTGCTCACATAAGTCATGTCAAATGTTCCTCCAGTTTGCTGATAAGAGAAAAATGGATACAAATGACTGGCAAATAGAAAAATTTTGTGATAAAGGCACCATGGCATGGTATCCTACTTAAAACAATAAAATACTAAAGGCTTCCCTTTCAATGTAATCTGTCCATTTATACTGTCACAAGATAAAAAATGATCTTTAAGTAGTTGTACAAAGGAGTCGCCACTTATAATGAACAATTAGGAAGCTGTAAGTTAAGGATTTGCTACTTGTGATTTAAACAAGAAGGATATTTCTTGCTTAGTGGCTTCTAACGATTTGAAAAATTAAGTGAAGTTGTGTATTCAGGTCTGAAAAACTTGTATCCAAGTTAGAACACAAGAAAAATAATAGGGAATGCTTTTCCCTATAGAAACTAGAGTCCAAGCCTTTATTTTCTTTTCATCAACAGTTGCTTATCTGCTCAAAATAGTTTTTCTGGTTCTTTCATCTCCTCAAGCTGTATTGTGAACCTCTGATGCTATCATACACTAACGCATACTTACACATTTTGACCAACCACACTGTTTTATAATCACTCATTATTCCTGTTCCTTATTTCTCTGAGTACCTCTCCAGGGCTTGGCAATTAAGTAATGTTCCTTAAATGAAGAAAGATGTGGACAGAGAATCACTGAACAAGTGAGGATTCCCACTAAATATTATGAACACACTGGATCAGTGAAGGGTTGATACTCAGCAGTGAGCTCCCCAAGTAAACTCTGCACCCCAGGATGGGAGCCCAGCCACGGGCTGTGCAGGTGTACAGGAAGTGGAGCTGTGGCTCAAGTGGTAGAGTGCTAGGGTTGAGTGGAAAAGCTCAGGGACAGCAGCTAGGCCCAGAGTTCAAGCCCCAGGACACACACACACACACACACACACACACACACACACACCCCTCACAAGAAAATTCCACACCCAAGCAGTAACAACAATAATACCCCAGAACCATACAGTCATCAGCTCCTTTCCACGCTTTTCCTTTCCCTGACATGGTTTAATCCCGGCTTCTGCAGCATCAACAAGCATTCTTGAAAGGTTTCTATGGTTCTAAGATTTTTATTGCCACTCACTTCCTGTATTATCTGTGGGAGGTACTTCCTGAAGACTCATTATATATTATTCCTTATTAAAAACAATTAAAAAGTCCTTGTATTTGCCTTAGTTACCTCGTATATTGTATATACATTTATTTGTTTACTTAAAGGAGGGAAGGGAAGGGGGTAAACAAGATGATTGGGAGGGGCTGAAGGAGGGAAAGGGGGCAAAAACATGAGACGGGGTATCAATATGCAAGAAGTAATGCACCTACTACCTAATAAATGTAACTGTAACTCCTCTATACATTACCCTGACAATAAAAGGAAACAAGTTCTGCATAAGATAAATTTAGCTACCTTTTGGTCACCCAACCTTTGTCAAATCTTTATTTTTTTTTGAGAACATCTGCTTTTTTTCCCCTCTAAGACAGACCCACTATCATTTCAATTGATAAAATGTTTTTTTCAAAAATTTGAGCAGGTGATACTGATTGACTTCTGACACGATCATTTGTGGAATTTTAGGCCGGTTATATAAACTTATTCTTTTTGAGCCTCTTTCCGCCTTTAAAAATGGGATAATAGTGCTTTCCATAAGTAATTTTCAATTCAGAAATGTAGATTTGTTCCATTCCCCCAGACTCCTTTACATTTTGTTAATTAATTAATATTTTGTATGTGTGTGATGGTCGTGGGGCTTGAACTCAGGGCCTGGGCACTGTCCTTAAGGTTTCTTTACTTTCTATTTTTTTTTCTTCATTATACCACTTGAGTCACAGTTACCCTTTTGGCTTTTTTTGATAGACTTTTCTGCCAGGCTGGCTTTGGACCTCAGTCTTTGAATCTCAGTCTTCTGAGTAGCTAGGCTTACAGGGGTGAGCCACTGGTGCCTGGACCAAATTTTACCTCCACTAAATTCCAGTATTTGCATGTTTCCTTCTTAATACCTGTGAGACATATTCTTGGCCTGCTGTTAATTGCCAGGGATGCTTTTGAGGTAGGATAATGAAATTATAATAAACTTTCAGAAAACATATTTCTGTCTGCTGTCATAGCCAGGTAGCAATCTCTATGGAGTTTATTTTATTTTGTGTGTGCAGACAGAATAATCTTAATGCTCAGGCTGTTTTTCTCCTCTGAATTCCAATATTCAAGGTAATGCAAATTGTCTTGGTTAAATCATAAAGAAACATACCAAAACAAAACCCTGAACGTCAATTTTTTCTTTTTTTTCTCTTTAAGAATACTTATTAATTAGACCCCAATAGAATGAGAGACTTTCTAGTATTTTGCTACCAGATAGAAAATTGGTTTAATGAATCAAATGTGGTCATTCCAACATACTGCAAAATAAAATGCTGAGACATTCAATATTAAATCACAGAATCAAAGAAAACAGAAGGCATTAGAATAAGAAGTGCTCCTGAAATCTCATTGTAATGCCTCGTCTCTCAACCTGCCATGTCATCTGAGTCACAGAAGTGCTATGGCCACCTGTCCTCATGAAAGAAGTCTAGAAATAACTGCTCTCAAGTGACTTTCCTTAATTCTCTGCTCAGAGTTTAAGCCAGCTTGGTCTATATTGTGTCCTGTTGTGGGCTGTGCTGTGTCATGTTGTGATGTATGTGTGTGTGCGTGTGTGTGTGTGTGTGTGTGATTGGTACATATTTGATTAATAAACTTCCTGCAAAGAAAAAAATGAACGCACAGAACTGGGAAACCCTGACAGATACTTGGAAGTGATCATAGCTAAGAGAGTTCTCTGTTTAATCTGATTAGCAAAGTGGTTCAAGTAGCATGCAAATGAAAGGAATATTGATATAGTGACATCTGTTGCTTGTTTGTGTTTATGCAGCATGTGATACTTCTCACATGTTCATATCTGTGTGTGTGTGTGTGTGTGTGTGTGTGTGTGTGTGTGTGTATGTGTGTGTATGCCAGTATAGAGGCTAGAATTTCATGGCTTTGTGCTCTTGCTTAGCTTATTCCGCTCTACCATTTGAGCCACAGCTTCAATTTTAGATTTTGGGGTAATTAATGGGGATGAGTCTCTTGGACTTTTCTTCCCAGGCTGGCTTCAGTCTGTGGTTTTCAGATCTTGGCCTTCCTAGTAGCTAGGATTACAGGCATCAGCCACCAGTATCTAGACATATCCTTTACAAATTGGACCATTAGAAGAATTAGTGACTTTTCTGAGTTTCTTGGCCTCACTGCTAAAATGCTGTTCAAGAAGAGTACAGTCCAGTAAAGAATGCTCACATTTCCTTTGTGTTGGTTCAGATGGGGAAAAGAGATGAGCACATCATGAATGGCTCATCCTTTAACCTTTTATTATCACATGGAGGTCGTCTACATTGAGGCAAAGCCTTCTGACTTGCTTGTAATTTGTCATTGAACTCCTATGGTTTTGTTGGTGGTGGTGGTGGTGGTTAGTCATGGGGCTTGAACTCTGGGCCTGGGTGCCATCCCTGAGCTCTTTTGCTCAAAGCTAGTAGTGTATCATGTTGTGCCCTAGCACCAGTTCTGGTTTTTTGAGTTGTTAAAAGGTGTTAAGAGTCTCATGGACTTTCTTACCCGGGCTGGCTTCAAAGCATACAGATTGCAGCCTCCTGAATAGCTTGGTTTATAATTGTGAGCCACCAGTACTTGGGCTTCTGTTTTCTTGTCATAATACTATGTTTAACCTTTTGAAGAAAGTCTTTGCGGGATTTTGCCAGAATGTCCCTGAGATAAAATTACAACTAAAATTGTCTTAGACTTCAGGATGGAAGGATCTAATCAATCACTCAGTTCCAGTAATGATGTGTTCAGTCATGCTCTGTGCTACGTGAGATTTCACCCGTCAGTTTGCAACGTTCAGCCATATGATTTAGTGGCCTATCAGAATTGTTCTTTTATTTTTTAGTTCACATAGTTTTGTTGTTGTTTTGCTTTGTTATTACCTCTCTTTCCTCTAGCCTCCCTCCAAGTTGTAAAGTTCATTTCCAACATACTGTCTTGTATCTCTGCTGCATTGGGTTTTCCTTTGTTGTTTGTCTCACCATTCTGTTGTTATACTTCCCTTCCCTAGCTCAGATAAACACATATATAATACTTGGGGTACTGAATTGGTTTTGGAGGAGGTTCAGTATTTGCAGGGAAACTTTCTGGAAGAAAATTACTCCTGGAAAAATGCAATAGTGATCTTGCTTTATCCTTGGTGATCTCCATTTTTCTCCTATCTTCTAGAGCTTCCCATAGGTACTACCTTCCTTGCATTCCACCTCCATATGTAACCAGGTATTCTCTGTCGAGGCAGTACTTAACTCTCCATGCAGACAGTACTCAACACATGCTGCTAACTTAGGCTCATCTCCCTTGAATTATCTCCCACTATCTATTCTTTCTAGGGCAGGCTAGACAAATACCCAAATCCACAGAGAGATGTGCATTCCAAATAAGATTTGCGGTACCTTGAAGCACAGAATAATTATACTGTAAGGATGGGATAGCAGGAGGAGATACGCTTTGGCCTGCGTCGGGGGGAACTGGAAGCTTTGACTGTGCTATTCAAATAACAACTTTGAACAACTAGAACAGCTTTTGATACCAGTCCCTCAATTCAACTAGTCAGGACTTCAAAACATCATGGCAAAAACCTTTGTATGATTATTGTGGGAGACAGAAATCTGAGCTAGAAACAAGCTCCATGTCAAGAGTCTGAAGCATCTAAGAATTGCATTAAAGCATTTATCACTGCATTTTCTCAATGTTTACAGAAAGGGGTAACTGGTGTGTGTGTGTGTGTGTGTGTATGTTGTGTGTGTTAATTGGAGATAAGAGTCTCATGGACTTTCCTGCCCAGACTATTGGAACCGTGAACCTCACATCTTAATCTCCTGCTTATAATCCTAGGATTATAGGCATAGAGTCACCAGTGAGCATTGCTAATTTTTAAAAATTATTTTTTTTCTTTTCCTGAGGATTGAACTCTGGGCCTGGACTCTGTCCTCCAGCTTCTTTTGCTCAAGGCTAGTGTTCTACCACTTGAGTCACAGCTCAACTTCTGGCTTTTTCTGAGTAGTTTATTGGAGAAAAGTTTCATCGACTTTCTTGCCCTGGGTGGATTTAAATGGTTTGAAAGACATAAACACAATTGTTTTATATTTTTTTAGATCCAGTAAATTTTTTTAGATCCTAAGAAAATTAACCTTACGGAAAAAATGAATTATGAAGAATTTTAATTACTTAACCTGCAAATCATTCTTTATTAATTAATTTCTTGAGTCTTTGGCTAGAACACAAATGACTTTTTAAACCAATGGGACAATCTTCATTTTATTATTAAAAACAACATCTACATTCGAACATGCCCTCTGTGAGTACTTTGGGTTGTTTACATTGAGATTTGGGAATATTTTTCTGAATAAATTTATTTTAATTATATATGCACTGTGGAAATCTGTTCTCCAGGCAACAATGTCAACTGGTACAGGAGAGTATTTCTGAATTGCCTGACTTTAGCATAAACAACTGCGTGTGTGTGTGTGTGTGTGTGTGTGTGTGTGTGTGTGTGTGTACTCATCCTGGGGCTCAAACTGAGGGCCTGAGAATGGTCCTTGAGGTTTTTGCTCAAGGCACTGATCTACCACTGAGTCACACTGCCACTTCCTGTTTTCCTGATGTTACATGGAGATAAGAATCTCAGAGACTTTCCTGCCCAGGCTGGCTTTGAACCATGATCCACAGATCCTCCTGAATAGCTACGATTACAGGCATGAGCCACCATCACCTGGTGAAACAATTACATTTTCCAATTCTCTTGTTAGACATTCACTGATAAATTTACATACATCTATGTGAATGGATCTAATACCAGAGCTCTTTTTTGTTTTTGCAATTGGAATTTTTCATTTACCTCTGTGTCAGAGGTCTTTTCTTATCAATCCATATGAATCTACTTCATTTTTCCCCCTGAGAGTTTTGTGTGACATTTGAGTTGAAGTCCATGTTTGTTTGTTTGTTTTTGTCACCAAGAATGGAGAGCCCGACATTCTTGTTCAAATGTCATTGTGTGGTTGTGTGAAAGCTTCTTTCTTTAAGACACAAATGAGCTGCAAAGTTTGAGAATATGCTGAAGTATTCAGTGAACAAAGTCATAATAGCCAATGTACTGCATGTTTACAGGGCCTCGGGTTACTGGAGGGGATGGATGAGGTTGGGAGAGATGACATCATAAATTGAAGCTTCTTTGTACAGCATATGCATGTTTGAGTTAATATTCTCTAAGTTTTTTTGTTTGGGGAGTGAGTGTGTGTGTGTGTGTGTGTGTGTGTGTGTGTGTGTGTGTGTATCTGTGTGCATACCACTGCTGGGGCTTGAATTCAAGGCAGCGACACTGTTGTCACTGTTGTTTAGTTTTTCATGCTTAAGGGTGGCACTCTACCAGTTGAACCACATTTCTTGGTTTTTGTTGTTGTTGTTGTTAAGATATAGAAAAGTTTATTAGTAGTATGACAGAGGACGAGCTGACATGGCATAGACATGCCATTGGGAAGACAAGAGTGTAAACCATTTGAACCATATTTCTATTTCCAGCTTTTTCCTGGTTGATTGGAGACAAGTTTCATGGATTTTCCTAGCTGGCTTTGAACAGCCATCCTAAGCTGAGATTACAGTTGTAAGTGAGCCAGCAGTGCCTGGTTCCATTACTTCTTCTTCCTTCTTTCTTTTTCTTCCTTTTGTTATTAGTCTTAGGGGCTTGAACTCTGGCCTGAGCACTGTTTCTGAGCTTCTTTTGCTCAAGGCTAGCATTGTATTATGTCACTTCTGGCATTTTTTGAGTAGTTTATTGGAGGTAAATGTTTCCTGGACTTTCCTTCTGCGCTGACTTTGAACTGTGATCCTCAGATTTCAGCCTTCCGAGTAACTAGGGTTATAGGCGTGAGCCACCAGCTCCCAGTCTTTTTTATTTTTTTCATTTTAAGATTACAACTTTCTCTTTGCATTTAGATTGTAAAGGATGGGAACTGGATTTTAAACACAGTAATTTGTTGGTGGCAAGAGTGCCATTTCCTTTCTTGATTTTCTCACTAGCCCTAAGACATGGCATCAATCACTTAACCTTCCTTTCTCTCTTAACCTTTCACGTGCTACTTCTCAGAAAACAAATGCTAACCAAGGCAGTTTGCAGCCTCAGCTTTCAAACACAAAGCAGACTTGAATGTGAATAACAGGCAGAGTCTCTTGACAGCTTGTCTGAATCTACCTGTGCAAATCCGCTTGTCTCTATGCCTCTAGAATGGAATCAGACTCAGAAAAAGGAAGACCTCCAAAAAACTGGCTGAGATCTTGTCATTCAGCACTTCATTGGGTTTTTTGCTGCCTGAATGCTGATGGGTTGGAGACCAAGCATCCACTGCCTGAATTGATTGTAGATAGGGGAGGGGGAGAGGTGCATAAAGCTAGGCACAAATCCAGTTGAAAAGTTTTTTCTAGGCTGTCATCCTAATCTGTTCCTTGGTTTTCACAGATTTTTAAAAATACTTGGTTTCAAATCTCAAGGAGTTTTCTTCCCCAAGTACCTGCCAGAACACCAACCTGTGATACCCAGCAGACTGCTAAGTAAACTTGATTCCAAGTGTTCCTATGAAGAAAGGAAGGAAGGAAGGAAGGAAGGAAGGAAGGAAGGAAGGAAGGAAGGAAGGAAGGAGGGAGGGAGGGAGGGAGGGAGGGAGGGAGGGAGGGAGGGAGGGAGGGAAGGAAGGAAGGAAGGAAGGAAGGAAGGAAGGAAGGAAAACAAGTGATTAGAGAGTCAGTGGTCCCCATGTTTTCTCTCCATTTCAAACATTCACACCAAAGCAGAAAGCAAAGAAAAGGCCTTCAAACTGGAATTCTGAGGCTGAGAGGGACATTGTTGAGTTACAGGGCAGTTATTTCCATAATGCTGGGCTCTTTTCCATCATCATAAATTAAATGCACTTCCCTTTCAAGAAGAGTAGGAAAGCTGAGCACTGGTGGCTCATGCCTGGCGCACCCTACGTACTCAGGATGCTGAGATTTGAGGATCCTGGATCAAAGCTAGCCCAGGCAGGAAATTCTGAAATGCTTCTCTTTCCAATTATCTAATCAAAAGGCAGAAATGGAGCTGTGGTTCAAAGTTATGGAGCACTAGCCTTGAGTACAAAAGCTCCAGGACAGCACACAGGCCCTGAATTCAAGCCCAGAACACACACACACACACACACACACACACACACACACACACACACACACACACGATTAGGAAAGGAATGAGAAAGAAGGGATTGTGTTCAGGAATTCTTATTTTATTGATCTGGGAAACAGTGTGACATCAGATTTTTTTTTTCTTTTTGGTGCCAGTAATGGGACTTGAACTCACGGCTTGGGTGCTGTTTCTTTGTTTCTTTTTTTTTTTTCTTTGCTCATTGCTGGCTCTCTGCCACTTAAATCATATCTTCACTTCCAGTTTTCTTCTGATTAAGTAAAAATAAGAGTCGCATAGACTTTTCTGCTGCTGTTGGCTTTGAACCAAGCTAGGATTACAGGCACGTGCCACTAGCTATTAGGTAACACAGGATTTTTGAATGATCCCTAAAGGACAATTTAATCCACAGCACAGTTGTAGCCCTCCAATATGACAGCCAGGAGCCACAGGCCAACGCTTGAATACTTTTTTTTCACTTTAAAAATTGTCAAGAAGGCCCCTGGGACTGACACCTGTAGAGCTAGCTACTCAGAAGGCTGAGATCTGAGAATCAAAGTTCAAAGCTTGCCTGAGTCAGGAAAGTTCTGGAGACTCATATCTCCACTTACCTAGAAAAGAAGCCAGAAATGGCTCTGTGGCTCAAGTCATCGAGTGCTAGCTTTCTGTGAGAAAGCTAAGAGGCAGAGCCTTGGCTCTGAGTTGAAGCCCTTGGATTGGTACTAAGGAAAAGAGCAAGTAGTAAGTAGATTCATTCCTGCATATTCTCGTATACGACTGAAGCATTCCATGAAACAATCAACTTTCTTTTTTTTTTTTTTTGGTGCCCTTCTTAGGGCTTGAACTTAGGGCCTGGATGCTCTCCCTGAGTTTTTAATGCTCAATGCTAGTCCTTTACTACTTGAGCTACAGCTCCACTTTTAGATTTTTTTTTTTTTGCCAGTCTTGGGCTTGAGCTCAGGGCTTGAGCACTGTCCTTGGACTTTCTCAAGGCTAGCACTCTACCACTTGAGCCTCAGCACCACTTCTGGCTTTTTGCTATGTATGTGGGGTACCAAGGAATCGAACCCGGGTCTTCGTGCATGCTAGGCAAGCACTCTACCACTAGGCCAAACTCCCGGCCCGCACAATCAACTTTATTTATGAAGAATATCATTAGTAACAAAAGAAAGCAATTTTCTTCCTTCAAATAATTACATCGTATGATCTTGGATTCAAGAATATTATATACTCTCAATATTGAATCCACCGCTAGGAAATTTAAACACCATTTTTCTTAGCAGTTGTTTCTATCTGCTAGCTTTGAGAAGCCACAATGCCAGTTTTCCTAGGGAAAAATTGGCATGGGTATAGAATTTATTTAAATGTGATCTGGCCAACAAAAGCCTTTGGTTAAACCAATCTAAAACCCTCCATACCTCAGATAATGAAAAGAAGGGCAAGTATTGAGAACTAAGGGGTAGCCTAAACATTTTCCAGTGGGAGTTTAAAAATCATGATAGAGAATCCATGCATTCCATGTAAAATTGGACATTTTAGTAAATTCTTTGCATCTTCATCACTTTAAGACTTTATCCATTCCTTCTTAGCTATGGAAAGAGATAAGTGTCCAGCAATGTACAGGTTGGTCTGACCATCAGGAGAATTAGGAAGATGACCTATCTTGCAGTTTCCAGTTAATATTATATGAAAAAAATATGTTCACTCTTCTGTGCTGGCACTGGGGCTTGAACTCGGGGCCTGTGCATTGTCTCTGAGCTATTTACTCAAAGCTAGAGCTCTATCACTCAACCCACAGCGTTACTTTCAGCTTTATTTGGTTGTTTATTGCAAATAAGACTCTCACAGACTTCCCTATTTGGACTGGCTTCAAACCAATTTTGATTTGGATAGATTTTCTCATTACCACACACTGTCTCTACATGAAATGATACTGGCAAATGACTATAGGTATTTTCTAATATAGTCATTCAACTTCAGATTTAATAACTTTCTGAAAGAATTTCCTTTAGTGGAATGTGACCATCCAGGAAATATCACATTTAGATATATACAGGTTATATACCTTATATCTTTGAAAATATTTTAATTTAGTATTAATTCTTTAGCACCATAATAATAAGTCTTGATTAATTTAAGAGCAGTTTTATTTGTTAATGTTTTTGCAAAAGGACTGATTGGAAGTAAGAGGTACTTTAAGAAAAAGTTTTTTTCAAGCCTGGCTCATACCTGTAATCCTAGCTACTCAAGAGGCTAAAATCCAAGAACTAAGGAGTTTTGTAGTTTTCCCATTGACGAATTGAATCTGAAGGTTTTTCCAGTGTTTTTAAGGTGAATGGCAGGTTATAGGAAATTATATCTATCTATCTATCAATATTTTTATACAGATATTGTATTTAGGTATATGTGTATATCAGTCAATATATCAAGCATATAGAGATATCTATATAGATAGATCTATATCTATCTCTATCTATATATCTGATCTCTATCTCTATATAGATATATGAAAATATATAGATATAGATATATTTTCATATATCTATCTTCATATAGAGATAGACATCAGATATATATGTATCTCTATCTAGATATATCTTCATATATATCTGATGTCTATCTCTATATGAAAATATATCTATATAGAGATAGATATCAGATATATCAATGTGGTATATAGAGCTCAACTACTGTTATTTTATAGTAAGACACTCAAACTATTAAAGAATAGAAATATCCCGAGTGTAGGAATAACATCTCTTCTTTTGTAATCACTAGTTAATTTTTCTTAGTTAATGCCTCTAGACTATTGTCTGTAGTAAACTCCTAAATTTTTTGGTTGATCTTTTCCTTTTATTGCTTTTTCTGGGTCTACATATACTCTTACAATGTTCTTTTAAAAAAAAATTCCCAAGAGTGATTCCTAGAGTGATTGTTGTTCTTAATGTACTATGTTATTTCTCTTCTCTTTTGTTGCCCTTTGGTTAATCTCATATTGTTACTGTATCTGACTTTGTTACCTGGTATATTTGTTTATTTGAAATAGGAAAGGGAAGGGAGGAAAATAAGATGATTGTGAGGGGGTGGGGGAAGGAAATGGGAACAAAAACATAAGAAGGGGTATCAATGTGTGAGAAGTAATGCACCCATTATCTGGCAAATGTAACTGTAACCCCTCTATACGTTACCTCGATAATAAAAAAATAAAATAAAATAATTCCCCCTAGTATTCTAACCTGGGTGCCTAAGAGCTTCCAGAAACAGAATGTGAAATTAATATTTTAATTTATGCCTATCTACAAAAAATGGAGCAACTACTCTTTTTTTTAACCTGGAAAACAAGCATATGTTTATTTTTTCCCTTTTTTGTTATGCTTAAAGTAGTTGTACAAAAGGTGCCAATTCCAACATGCCAGTTTATGAGCACAATCTGTCTTTATCAGTGTCACCTCTCTATCATTGAGATTGAGTGACTAATCTTAAAACTGAGATACACAGATCTAGATGGAAAGCATATAAGCAAAACTCAATAGAGGAGGAGAAGGTGATCAATTTTCACTAAAAATAGCTCAAGCTCTTTGCTAACTTTAATTTTCAGCTTTAGAAGGCTGAGATCCTGAAGAACATAGCCATACCAAAGATGTTTGTCACTTGTGCCCTCAGATTTCACCTTATTTTCTGCCATGGGGTTGGTGCTTATTCAATGATCATAAGAAAGATAAGGAGCTGCTGGATGCAGCGGCTCATCCCTGTAATTCTAACTACTCAGGAGGCTGAGATTTGAGGATCATGGTTCAAAGCCAGCCCGGATAAGAAAGTCCGAGAGACTCTTATCTCCAATTAACTACCAGACAACTGGAAGTGGGAAGTGTTGCTCTGACTCAAGTGGTAGAGCACTAGCTTTGAGCTGAAAAGCTCAGGGGGAGTGCCCAGGCCCAGAGTTCAAGCCCCATGACTGATTGAAAAAAAAAAGATAATGAGCTATCATTATTCTAGCATATAGAAACATAGACATTTACTTATTTATTAGAGGAGCCATTACTTATCAAATACTCAATGTAGCTGGGCCCTAGTGGCTCACATTTGTTATTCTCGCCACTCAAAGGATGAGATATGCAAATTGGAATTTGAAGCTAGCCCAAGCAGGAAAGCACACAAGACTCTGGAAAGCTGGAAGAAGAGGTGTGACTCAAGTGACAGATAGTCTTAAGCAAACATTCTAAGAGATTATATCCAGGCCCTGAGTCAAGCCCAGTACCAGCACCCATACACACCAATGTACCCAACATGGCTAATCATTTTCTATGTCATCATTTAAAATTCTTACCCAGCCCTCACTTTGTGGATAGAGACTCACTGATTACACTGAGAGCCAATGACACACGGTGACAACAGAGAGATAGAACAAGGGTTTGAACCCAAGGCTGACTCCAGTATAAATGCATATTGGAAGTGGTGTTGTGGCTCAATGTAATAGAATGCTAGCAACATGAAAAATCATCGTTGTCTATTCAACTATAGAAACCAAATGACAATTATATGCAAATCACACCCATTATTAAAAATTGTCAACCATGCCTTTACTGAGGAAGAAGAGCTCAGAGAAAGCACTCAGGACCAGAGTTCAAGCCCCACAACAGACTCCCAAAAATCTCTTATAAATTGTTAGTATTTCCTGGCTAGGATTTTGGCCTAGGGGTAGAGTGCTTGCTTAGCATGAATGAGGACCAGGATTGGATTCCTTGGTACCACATACATAGAGATAGCCGGAAGTGGTTTTGTGGCTTAAGTGGTAGAGCCCTGTCCTTGAGAAGCCCAAGGACAGTACTCAGGCCCTGAGTTCAAACCCTGGGACTGGCAATAAATCAATCAATCAATGAATAAATAAGTAAATGCATATAACTAGACTACTTTTTAGCCACATGGAGTTTCATGGCAATTCTGTTTTTAATTTAGATTTTTCACTAGAATCTATTAGTTGTACAAAGGCAGGAATATTTTCATAGACACATACAAAATACCCACATCAAACTCACCCCTTTTGTAAGTGGCAATTTTGCAAACAAAGAGAAAAAAAGAGGAATTAATTACTTGAGTTATTCAGGTAAAAATCTCCGGTTTCCTTGGAGATGTGAATTTTAGGTCACTGTGTTAGAACAGAATTCCAGGCCTCGCAGACAATGGTTGCTTTCACTTGATGAATAGTTTCTGTGTTTTTCAAATTGTGAATTGAGAAAAAATGTTATATGTAAACTGGTAGCTCACACCTGTAATCCTAGTTACTCCGAAGTCTAACATTGGAGGATTGTGGTTCAAGGCTCACACAGATTTAAGAGACTCGTGTCCAATTACCCACTAAAAACTAAATGTGGGGATGTGGCTCAAGGGGTAGAATACTAGTAGAGAATGAAACAGCTGAGAAACAGCACACTGGTCCTGAGTTTAAGCCACAATTGGCATATAAAAATAGATGTACAAAATTGGGTAAGGGTGGCTCATACCTGTAATACTAGCTACTTAAGAGGTTGAGATCTGAGGATTATGGTTCGAAGCCAGCCCAGGAAGGCAAGTCCATGAAATTCTCATCTCCAAATAACAAGTGGAATGGTTCAAGTGGTAGAGAGTTAGTTGTGAGCAGTGAAGCTCAGGGACAGCATCTAGGCCCTGAGTTCAAAACCCAGGACTGGATCAAAGGAAAAGCAAAATGCTATATGAATGTAACAATAAAATAATAGTTGCATATAAAGTTTAAAATTAATGGAAAAGTCCAAACTTCATCTCTCCCTGTAGTCTTCCTCTGCCAAGGGAAGAACTTTTGACCATTTTGTGTATATTTTTATAGTGGTTACTTTCATAATAATAAATGATATCTATTTAAACAATAAATGTTATATATTTAAAGAGCATTGCTTCTAGATTATATTTTTGTATCTGTGTGCCCATACAAGGGCTTGCATAGTGTGTGTGTGTGTGTGTGTGTGTGTGTGTGTGTGTGTGTGTGAATAGATGCCCTTCCTTTTGAATTTGTTAGTGGAATCTGAATGTATCAGAAAGACAGGTTGGATGCTGAACCCAACATCTCCATCCAAAGCCTTTTCTCTTGACCCAGTTGAAAATAGAGAAACAGTCCCTGAATTCTGTTTGCCCATATTGCTCTCTTAGTATGATTTTAAAAACTTAGTAAAGGCAGATTTTCTAAGTATAGCTTGTCGTCAGTTTGGAATCAAGCATAGTTTATCAAGATTCCTGTTCAAATACAGCTTCGAGATGTCCTCTGATCTTGGCATGTCACAGCAAGGTTGGCCTGCCAGTCAAATCTCAAGAGTTTTCTGCCTCTCTAGATAAGTTAGATCATGATTGCCATATCAAGCTATCTGTCATCTATATAACGAGATTTCTGCCCTAATCGATATCAATTCTGCCATTGAATCATGGCTAGATATTGGTTTTGAGACAGGATTTGCTTAATTAGCTTGAGATTTTTCCCTCTTTTCCTTTTTCCTCCCTCCCCCCCCTCTCTCTCTGTCTCTCTCTCTCTGCCTCTCTCTCTTCTTTTCCCTTTTCTCCCTCTTCCTCTCTCTTTCCCTCTCTCTCTTATTTTTTCTTTTTCCCCCTTCCCCTCCCCCCCTCTGGTGCTGGTACTTTGGGCTTGAACTCACAGCCTGAGCATTGTCCCTGAGTGTTTCTCCTTTTGTTTTGTTTTGTTTTACTAAAGGCTAATGTTCTATTACTTGAGCCATAACTTCACTTCCAGCTATTCAGTGGTTAACTGGAGATAAAGAGTCTCACATTCTCGAGCTGGCTTTGAACCACAGATCCTTAGATCTCAGCCTCCTGAGTAGCCTCAGATATACATGATCAAATCGATTAGCTACCTCGGGCCAGTGACATTTTATAACCAAATGTTTACCAGGGCTTCTGAGATGAGAACGAGTAATTTTGAACACCCTCATTTAACACAACAAGCCTTTCCCTAGCTCTAATAAACTCTTTCCTTTCCAAACAAGGGGTTTCCAAGTTAACTGAAGATAAGAGTCTCATAGATTTTCCTGTCTTGACTGGCTTTGAACCTCAGGTCTCAGCCTCCTGAGTAGCTAGGATGACAGGTATGAGCTACTAGCGCCTGGCTCTTTGTGGGCTTTAGATTTCCCACAAGCCCACATGGGTAAGAGTTGTAGTTCTTCTTAGTGCAATACACACACACACACACACACACACACACACACACACACACACACACACACACACACAGATCTAGGGCTTGACCACTGGGCCTGGAACTGTCCCTGAGCTCTTTTGCTGAAGGCTAAAACTCTACCACTTGAACCACAGCTCTACTTCCAGCTTTTTGGTGGTTAATTTTTTTAAATTTTATTTTATTAGGGCGGGAGTTTGGCCTAGTGGTAGAGTACTTGCCTAGCATGCACGAAGACCGGGGTTCGATTCCTCTCTACCACATACTTAGAAAAAGCTGGAACTGGTGCTGAGGCTCAAGTGGTAGAGCTCTAGCCTTGAAAGTCCAAGGACAGTGCTCAGGCCCTGAGCTCAAGCCCAGGACTGGCAAAAAATATATATTTTATTGTCACGGTGATGTATAGAGGGGTTAGAGTTACATTCATAAGGTACCTTACTTCTTGAACATTGTTACTCCTTTCCATGTTTTTCTTCCACTTTCCCTCCCCTAACTCCCTTGGTAGTTAAATGGAGATAGGAATCTTACAGTTTTCTTCCCGGGCTAACTTCAAAACCGCGATCCTCATTTCTCAGCCTCCTGAGTAGCTAGGGATTATAGGTGTGAGTCACCAGTCCCTCACTTTAATTCCAGTGCTTAGTCCCATCTTTGATCAGTTGATATTCTGACATTGGTAGGCATACATCATTTTCATCTGAAATACTGATATCTTTCACATGCAAGTAATAATTGTCTCTCTTAGATATGAATTTTTCTGACTCCAAGAAAGTTACAAAGCCATTTTCTATCTTCTACCTCTGATCTGGTTTTCTTTTTGTTTGACTGCTGAGCTTGAAGACTGTATACCTGGTAGGAAAACAATCAGACTGCTATATCTCCTGTGCCCAGTTTTAACAAATGCATAAGACGCCTCTGAGCCATTCTGTGTAATTTTGGTTCCTTGTGACTAACCAATACCATTCCAACAGCTAATTTAAGAACCTCTCTCCCACTCAGATGCTTTTTTTATAACTCCCTCCTACATCATTACTAAGAAAAAAATTAGGCAAATACCACATCTTGAGTCATGAGGTATATTATCTCATTGGGAATCTTTGATTTCAAAGAAAATTTCAGAACAAATCCATATACACACTTCTTATCTACCTAGCAGTGAAAGCCATTCACTGAGCTTCTGCACTATGAATGAAAAGGCTTAGCTCTGCCAAACCAACACGTAATTCTTGGGAACCTCACTTGAGGCCAATCATAAACAAGAGAATGGTGTTTAAGAAGAAGCTTATGTAGCTATTATGTGGGTTGAATGAGAAACTGAAGTTCTACAGGTGTAGTTTGGCTTTTTTCCCCTGTGTGTTCCAGTACTGGGGTGTGAATGCAGGGCTTCAAGCTCTTGCTTAGTTTTTTGCACTCAGGGCTGGCACATTACCAATTGAGCCACCCCTCCATTTCCAGATAAGAGCCTCATAGACTTTGTTGCCTAGGCTAGCTTTGAACTTGGATCCTCAGATCGAAGCCTCCCGAGTAGCTAGGATGATAGGATTTTACTTAGCCTGGCTGGCTTTTTTTTTAACGTCAGAGTTGTCCGCAGGGGTGTAGGGTTACACAGAATGCAGATTCTCAGTGCAACCCAGTGCCCCGTTCCTTCTTCTGTCTGTATTTTTTGTCACTCTGTGACACATTCCAAGAAAGAACTGTCAAAGAGCTTTGCTCGTTTTGATCATTTCATTTCCCCACAAAGTTTGCTGCTAGATCACAGTGGACACGTAGATGGATGGAAATGTGAGTACATCAGTGTCCTGCTGTGAAATTTAGGCATTCTTGAAATACGAATGGTGAAATAGAATTAAACCTTTGAAACTGTCAAATTGAATCAAGGGAAAAAAAGAAAAGGAAAAAATTACTTAGGGGAACAGCAGTATTGGGAATATATTAACATACCTAAATTCTTTCTTTTAAGCAACTGGCTTTTTATCATTTTGTTTTTATGCATGATTGTTGGCAATATGAAGGTTTAAAATTGGCTGGGATGATAGTCTCTCACTTGGGCCATGCTTTTAGCCTTGTTGTTTGCTGGTTATTACACAGATGATATCTCGTGTTTTTTTTTTTGTTTGTTTTGTTTTTTTTTTGGTAACTCTGCTGCCTGGACTGACCTCAAACTTTGATCATCAGGTCTCAGCCTCATGGGTGGCTAGGGTGACAGGTGTGAGACACTGGTGCCTGGCTTGGCAGACAAGTTGTTTTTGAACTATATTGTTCAGATCGCACGAGATGAGGTTTGAGAAGAGATGTAACAGGATCTAATGTAGAAGCACTCCAGAACTGAAAAAATAATAATTACAGATGGGAGCCACCAGCATCTTGCCCAAAGAACTCACACCTACACCTATTACCTTAGCTACTCAAGAGGCTGATAGAGAACTGTAGTTGAAAACAAGCCCCAGAAGAAAAAGTCCATGAGATTCTTAATTCCAATTAACCAGCAAATGCCAGAAGGATGCATGAGTCAAATTGTAGAGCCATCTTTGAGCAAAAAAGCTAAGCAAGAATGCAATAACACAGGAGGTGTGAGTTCAAGACCAACACGGGTTGGTACACACACACACACACACACACACACACACAATTCAAGGTAGAAGAAAATAAGAAAAGCATGGTAGGGTTAAGATCAAGTGTGTAGTTGTGACAAGCTTTCAACTTTCCTTTTCATCCTTGAGAATACTTCAGTATTCTGTTATAATGAAGCTATTTTAAGGTTAAATTCATGATGTCATTTTTTTTCTTTTTCTAAGATAGTGTCTATTAAATTTTGGTTTTAATTAAATGTCTTGGCCAGGCAGGGCACTGACTGTTAAACAGATCAAGAGGAAGGTGAACAATTGATTCGGAGCCAGCAGAAGAAATGAAGGTCACCTGACCACGTGCAACTCAGCTGTGTGGAATTAGTAACAATGATCACCTTTTTGAGCTCCTTCTTCAAAGCAAACACTAACTAGATAAGTACTAGTAACATCGCAGAAAGGGAGCATTTGCTTCTTTGAAAGGAAGTATAAAAATTAAGCTTAGAAAAAGACAAAAACACCACTGACACAGCTCAGCTCACATGGAAAATGCTTGACTTTCATTTCCTAGGCAGTCTTGGAGGCTTTCTCCCTCTCAGAGAGCAGTTTGGGCTCTTACCCCAAAC
Organism: Megascapheus bottae; assembly: GCF_031878675.1. NCBI lineage: Eukaryota > Metazoa > Chordata > Mammalia > Rodentia > Geomyidae > Megascapheus > Megascapheus bottae. The sequence goes on from NC_143510.1 coordinate 4,668,947, forward strand.
ATCATTCAGTGAAGTGGGCAATAGGTTTGCATGGTTCAATTCTTTGCTTTTCTCTCTTCTCCTCCCTCCCCCTCCCCTCTCCCCCTCCCCCTTCCTCCTCTTCCCCCTCCCACCTCCCCTCTTCTTCCCCCTCCCTCCCCTCCTCTTCTCCTCCTCTCTCTCTCTCTCTCTCTCTCTCATCTCTTCTTCTCTCTCTCTCTCTCTCTCTTCTCTCTCTCTCTCTCTCTCTCTCTCTCTCTCTCTCTCTCTCTCTCTCTCTCTCTCTCTTTCTCTCCTGAGCTTTTCAACACAAGGCTACCACCCTACCCTTAAGTAAGCCCCACTTCCCATTTCTAGAGGTTAATTGGAGATGAGACTCATCAGGTCCTCTTGTGCCCAGGCTGGCTTTGAACTTTGATCCTCAAATCTTAGCCTCTTGAGTAGCTAGATTACAGGCATGAGCAATCTTGCAGGGCTAGTCTTTTTCTCTATTGACTTTCAGATGTTTTAGGAATGGTTTCCTTCTGATTGGTATCTAATATTCTGATATTTATGTGTATATAAATTGTTACACATCAGAAAACACCTTGAGGGCAGTAATTTGTGCCTTAAATTAAATGTTTGTTTTTGCTCATAGTGGGGCTTGAATTCAGGGCCTTGGCACTGCCCCTTGGCCTTTAATCTCAAGGCTTTGGCTCTAGCACTTGAGTCACGCCTCCATGTCTGGATTTTTGTTTATTCATTGAAGATGAGTCTCAGAGATTTTCCTACTTGAGCTGGTTTTGAACTGTGATCCTCAGATCCTAGCTTCCTGAGTACCTAAGCTTCCAGGAATGAACCATTATTGCCCAGTTAAAATTATTTTTATTGAAATAAATGGTAGTCCTCTACCCAGAGCTAAAATATGTCATTGCATTTCCATATTATTTACTTATGAAAGTCCCAACCTTTTAAAAATGAGTCACCGCATAATAATTGGTAAGGTTTTTTCTGTCAGCATCTGGGAATAAGAGTTCTCTTACATTTTGCTAGACTCAATTGTATTATGTGAACTTGAGAATTTCATATTGGCTCCTTTTTACTTCTGCTTTTCCCATCTCACTTCTCTTCATCTTCAGTGAATTATTTGTACACTTACTTGTACCAGGACTATTCTGTACAAGTTTTGGGTTATCATTCTTATTGTCTTCATTTTAAAATCAGGGTCTTATTTTCCCACTTGGCTTTTTTTTTCCAGTCTGTGGGCTTGAACTCAGGGCCTTGGGCTTTCCTCAAGACTAGTGCTCTACCACAGTAGCCATAGCATCACTTCCAGCTTTTCTATGTACGTAGTAGTGAGGAATTGAACCCGGGTCTTCATGCATGCTAGGCAAGCACTCTACCACTAGGCCCCCACTGGCTTTTTCACTCACCATTTGAGCCATACCTCTGCTTCTGGCTTTTTGCTGGTTAACTGGAGACAAGATATCTGAAATTTCTCTGCCTGAACTGACTTTGAACTGTCATCCTCAGAGCTCAGCCTCCTGAGTAATTAGAGTTACAGGAGTGAGCCAGCATTTCTTTTCTCATTTTCCCATGTAACTTCCACAAGTCTTCATCCATCTCTGACTCTTGATTGCATCATGGGAAATATAACATAAGTATATGGAAGAATTAAATAGGATTCAGCCCATTTCTTGGATTTCTAATTTTATTAAATATAGTGTATGGTTTTTCTTGTTTACGGGAGCTCACACAAAAGAACAAATGAGCAATGACATAAAATGGCAGATATTTTGTCTTGGGAACAAGATAGAGAGTTATAGTTTCTTTTTCATTGGTCTTTAAAAATTCCAGACTAGGGGCTGGGAGTTTGGCCTAGAGGTAGAATGCTTGCCTAGCATGCACAAAGACCTGAGTTCAATTCTTAGGTACCACATATATAGAAGAAGCCAGAAGTGGTGCTGTGGCTCAAGTGGAAGGGCTCTAGCCTTGAGAAAGCCCAAGGACAGTGCTCAGGCCCTGAGTTCAGTCCCCAGGACTGGCAAAAAAAAAAAATCCAGACTGGGCGTTAGTGGTTCATTCCTGTCATCCTTGCTTCTTGGGAGGCTGGTATCTGAAGATCACTGTTCAAAGCCAGTTGAGGCAGGCAAATCCAAGAGACTCTTATTTCCAATTAACTAGTAAAAAGCCAGTAGTAGAGTACTAGCATTGAACAAAAAAAGCTAAAGGACCACACCCAGGCCCTGAGTTCAAGCCCCAGTACTGGCACACTCACATAAACACATGCACACACATTCTAGAGAGATTTCTGGGTGTAATTTTGAACTTAGATGAGGTAACTATAATAAGGATTTTATATTTTCTACCAGAGAAGCAGTAATGTGATTTTGTAAAGTCAGATGTTGCACATTGAATAAAGATAAAATTATCCTTCCTTTACCAAGAAACATCTGGTCTGTACAGCATGCCCATTTTTTGATTTTGAAATTTGATTAGAACATCATTATGTCAATATGAACTTTCAATGTAAATACATAACTCAAATTTCTTCGGCTTTTTTCAAATATTATATTGATATTCTTTTATTAAAAAATTGTTCTCCTGACTGATTTGAATTCTAGGATGCAGGAGATCTTTGAAGTTTAGAACCTCAGCAAATTTTACAGCCAGAGTAAACTCAGGTGGATGTCATCTCTGCTTAAGTCTTTCATGAACTAGATTATAACAAATTAAGTTTCCGCAGAGGGCAAAAATAATTCAGTAGGATTTTGAGGAGGGAGCTAGTAGAAAAGGGGAATGTATTTACAAACAATTTAGGGGGTTAATATCCAAAATAAAAAAATACATGAATAATTAAAACAACTCACTGGCAAAATGGTGAATATAGGAAAGAAATGGGCAAAAAAAACCGGAGAAGACATTTCTCTAAAGAATTCATCAACATAACTAGTAGGTATACATGAAAAATTGCTTGATATCCAGAAAAATGCAAATTGAAACCACAGTGAGATACCACCAAACTCTAATCAGAATGGCTGTTCTTTTTAAAAACAAAAACAAAAACAAATAGAACAGTATTTAGAAGGATATATAGAAAGGAAAACCCTTGCATATTGGTGGTGGGAATGCTAATTAATTCTGCCATTATGGAATTTAGTATGGAGGCCTCACAAAAAACCCCTAAAAATAGAGTACCATGTGACCACACAATGCCACAACTGAGTACATGTTAGGAGGGCAGGAAGTCAACAGACTGAGAATACCTGCATTCAGGTGTACTATTAGAGTACTATATAGAGTAGCCAAAATATGGATTCAAGTTAAGTGTCCAGAAATGTGGATGAATGCATAAAGAAAATATGGATACACGCATACAAAAGAATATTATTCAGTCATAAAAATAATATCCAATCTTTTATGATAACATAGATGGCTCACTCTTAAGTGAGAAAGAGGCAAGAGTTGAGTGTAGTGTTTTATGCCTGAATTTTCAGCACACTAAGGAGTTAGAGATGAGAGGCTCGCAGTTCAAGGCCATATCTGGCAATATGTGAGAGCATACATGAGAAACAAGCTTATAAAAAAGGTCTGGGGCATGACTTAAGTAGTAGAATTCTTGCCTAGCAGTCTGTATTACATCTCCAGTATAGGGAAGAATGAGGGGAAAAAAGAAAGCAAAGGAAGGAAAATAAACAGAAAAGTTAATCTCATGAAAAGAGATAGTAGAATTATGGTTGCCATAGATTACAGAGATTATTATGGGGTGGTGGAGAGGGACTGGTTAATAGGTACTGAATTATAGTTAGATAAATTCTGATTTTCTATTACAGAGTAGATTGATATAGTTAACAATGAATCTATATTGCAAATCTAGAAAGGTGGCTTTCAATGATCTTAGCAAGAAGAAATGAGAAGCGTTCAATGTGATGATATACTAATGTGATTTGATCATTACAGAATTGAAGACTCACATTTTGACCTATAAATATGTGAAATTAACATACATCAACCAAAAGTGTGATCTTGAAAAGAACCCTATACTTTCTTACATAATAGAAGTGATTGTTATGCTCTTATCACATTCTTCTTGCGAATCAAATTTCCCAGAGCTGTGTAAGAATTTGGGCTACGTCTGATAGCCTTTTCTTTAGAAAGTTGTATATTGGAAGAAACAGATAATCTAGGCAATTTTCTTTTCATAATGCTCGAATATATTAACCTGTCTTTACCAAATACTTATCTTCATAATTACATCCCATCATCCCATTTCTTTTTCTCTAAGCTATTCTATCAGAGAAAGGTTCATCTTTTGACATCTTTCCACATGCTGCTACAGCCCGTTTTATATGGAAAGATGAGATTTTTTTTCTTACTTTTATAAGCAACAAACCCTTGGTGACTTAAGAAATACAGTGGAAAATTGCTATTGCTGTCAAAATTCTACAATGTCAATATGATAAAAACAAATGTGTCCCATACTTGAGAACCATAGATGGCAAATTCCATGAAATATGAATTCAGCATTCTGGGTGGATTTCTAGTGGTTTTCTTTGTTGTTTCTTATCTCCTCTCAAGTGTAAGTATGCCCTTCAATAATTGGAGAGATACATCCTAAGCATCAAATTCCACAATGTGTAGCAAGAAACTGGTATCTGGTAGTCAATGTTAGTTGTGACTTCCAACTAAATTTTACTAATTTATTTTGCATTTTTCTTTGTGTCAGTACTGGAATGAGAACTCAAGGCCTTGTGTCCTCATTTGACTTTTTTGCTCAAGGGTGGCACTCTACCACTTGAGCCATACCTTTGTTCTTTTGCTTTTTTGCTTGCTAATTGGGGATAAAAGTCTTATGGATTTTTCTGCCTCAGCTGGCTTTGAGTCTTGATCCTGAGTAAGTAGGATTACAGGCATGAGCCATCACAGCTCCTCACATTTGCATTTTAAAGTAGATTATTCAAAATGCTTTTGGAATTTTATATTTCAATAGGAAAATATATGTCTATCATCTTTTATTGAGACTGTTACTCAACAGTAAGAGAAAGACAGGAGTGGGTAATTCCACATCTCATTGTATACACTTAAAATGAGAAAGAGAATGCTATATGATGGGGCTGGCTTGTACTAGACCTCTGCAAACATATACATGTACATATATATCAGATACATATACACATACATCAGATACATATACAGACACATATACACATATTCATCAGATACATATTCATACACATGAATATACAAATAGGTTTTCCTTTTATTTTTTCTATCATTAGAAATAGATGGAATAAAATGGAATAAAATATGTCCTTAAATTTGTAGGGGTGTGTGTTCTGCTACTAGGGCTTGAACTCAGAGCCTGGATGCTATCTTGTTTTTTGTGGCCAGTCCTGGGCTTGAGCTCAAGGCCTGAGCACTGTCCTTGGACTTTCTCAAGGCTAGAACTCTACCATTTGAGCCTCAGCACCACTTCCGGCTTTTTTCTATGTATGTGGTACTGAGGAATCGAACCCAGATCTTCATGCATGCTAGGTAAGCAGTCTACCACTAGGCTAAACTCCTGGCCCTCTGGATGCTATCTTTTAGCTTTTTACTCAGAGCTAAACTTTATCCCTTTAGCCACAACTCCACTTCCATCTTTTGGGTGGTTAATCAGAGTAAGTGTCTCACAGCCAGAATCTGGGCTGACTTTCAACTGTGATTCTCAGATCTCAGCCTTCTGAGTAGCTAAGATTACAAGCAGGAGCTACCAGCATCTAGTAAGCTTAAAGATTTTAAGTAAATCAATCATTGGCTCTGATTTTAAGAATTTTCACTACTTAAGTTGAAACAGGTATATTTCTTTTCGACTTTTAATCTTTCTTAATGGGTTCCCAAATCAATAATTAGATAAGATCTAGCTGGATTCTCAGATCTCAAGAGCCCCAGGTAGCTAGGATTACAGGCATGCATGATCTATGCCTGGCTTTTATGCAGTGTTGAGTGGACTCAGAACTAGAGCAGGGTGATAGCCTCTCTTAGGAAGAAATCAATCCAGTATTTCCAGCTCGGGGAACTGATTTACTTAGAATTCTTATCTGGTAAGCTATTTGTTAGTCTTACTTTTGCCTAGGAGAATGTCTTGGAATAGCTCAGAGGATAATTGATCAAAAAGCACAAGCGTTTGATGAGTTTGGAGTATAGGAGGTGACCAATTACTTTTTTTTTCAATTATGAAACGTTTTGTGAAAGAGCTTAGTTTTCTGTTGGGAGTCCATTATAATTCCCTAATCAGTTGCATGAATGACTTTTTAACTCCTGTGGGTCAGAATAAAAAAGACTTCAAGTGGAAATAATGTAGAAATGAATTCATGTAGGATGATTGTGGACTGTGTAGCATATGAGGAACATAGGGGAATCAAAAGCTCTCAGGTCATGTTTGATTTCTAGTCTCTTGCTTAGCTTCCTGAGTTCTACTTCCTTTCAAAGTTCCTATAAAATATACATACAGGATAAAAATAATTAATTATAATTCTCCCTGCAGTTTCCATAGCAATGACAGTTCCTTAATACATCCTCTGTTCCTTCGCGCCCTTCTGAATTAATTTAGCACAAAGCAGCTTGATTTTAGAAATAAAGTCCTTGGAAAATAGATGTCAAGCATTATTATGGGATTTTATGGTGTCCAGACAAGAATATGTGAAGACTTACTGAAGAGTCAGTGTGAGGGCTCTGTGATTGGCAGGTGTAAGTTCCCTTCTGTGTATACTGTTTTGAAAGCAACGGATAGAATACAAATGAAGGAGTCTATAAAGTAATATTCAGAAAAAAAATTTTGGCAGGGGGACAAAGATTGAATGAAGAGTTTTATATTTGGCTCAGCATGCATTCTTCTACTTGAACCACACCTCCAGCACTGCTTTTTGCTTTTTTTGTTGTTTGGAGATGGATTGCCTCAAACTTTTCTCTTTGAGCTGGCCACAGACTTAATCCTCTCTGACTCTCCATCTCCTGAGTAGCTGGGTTTACAGGAATGAGCCATCACCTCCTGATCCTAAGAATTTTGTTTCAGAGCCTTACACTAATAAAAGAGTTGTAGAAGGCTGGGAGTATGGCCTAGTGGTAGAGTGCTTGCCGAGCATGCATAAAACAGTCCTGGGTTTGATTCCTTGGTACCACATACACAGAAAAAGCTGAAAGTGGTGCCATGACTCAAGTGGTAAAACACTGGCCTTGAGAAAGGTCAAGGACAGTGCCTAGGCCCTGAGTTCAAACCCCAGAACTGGCAAAAAAAAAGAGAGAGGAATGTAGGATGTGTATTCCTAACTCCTCTCTGCAATGTGATTTGAATCATTTTTTCCCCTACAAATAGTGAAATAATTTGATTCTGAATTATTTATAAAATTCGGAAAAGCTATGGTTGGTCTGTTATAACTTTATAAATGATCGATATCTGGTAGATTTAGAAGATAAATCATTCTGTTGAGTGTTGAATTCATTTCTGCAGTTTTCTGGAATTGCGCTTTGAAGGAGGAGTTGGAATGTCGGTGACTGACTACGTGCTTAGTGTGTAAAAGGAGCTGAGTTCAATTCCTAGTCCTGCAGCAAGAGAAAGGGGGACAGACAGCCAGACAGACAGACAGAGAGAAAGAAAGACCCAACAACATTAAAACAGAATATGTCAAATGGAAGCAGTAAGTTCCTCAGGAAAATATATTTGAAAATTTGTCAAAACTCAACTGAATACCTTCATTTCTTATCATAGGAAACAATTCACGCAATTGATTGAACAAAGATCTTATTAGCTCTCCACCCTGATGTGACCAGTTAAATTTCTTGGTCCATGTTTTGGTCTGTGAGTTATTTTTCATTGTACCCAGTACTTGATCTCTAGGAATTCAACTCAATATGTGTATGTGGACTTATTTTATTGTATCAATTTTCCTCCATTAGAGGAGGAAAAGTACTAGAAGATAGACACTGGTGACAGAGATTTGGCCCTATCCATAGCTCCCAGCATGCTTTTCCTGGTCATGTCATTCTGGTGCAAAGTCACTCTATGTGCAGATGGCTGGGAGCCTGGAGGCAAATAATAAGCAAATATAATTAGGAGAAATGGCAGAAATTTCCATGCATGAGGCTGACTTTGCTTTTCTCTTCGAGCTGCAGGAAGTGTAACTGTGTATAGGAAGAACTCATAGCCAACAGAGCCATTATTCTAGACTATTTTATAAAGTGAGTGAACGTGACAATTCATAATCCACAGTGGGTTTGTTCATTTCACCTGCCTGAGGAAGACATACTGCTCTTATATGGCGCCTTAAGGCACTACTCGGGGAAAACATATATACAATTTGGGTAGGATGGAAATACAGTGAATAAGCTATGCTTCTATGAAGTTATTCCAGGAGAATGAGGCTGTATAGAACAAAAGGGAAAAGGATATTGGGGAGAGAATCTTATTTACTTTTTTAGCAACTCTCCCAGACATTCATAAAGTAAAAACAATTTTTAAATATAGAAGGCTTTCAGTGGTGTTTTAGGAGCTGTCGACCCTATTAGGCTTTAAATCAGAAGGTTGGAGTTTGAGCTGTGATTTTTGTCACCTGGTTCCTGTCACTTTTAATGCTGGAAGAAAAGCTTCTTCACAATAAAACTGAATGATAATATTGGTTCTGTCTACCACATAATCTTATTGTAGGAAGATGAATATGCTAAAACAGTGCATAAGTAAGGAAGGAAGGAAATAATGATAGGTCTTGCCTCTTCTTTCGTGGCCCAATTGTTTTATATGGATCTAAAGACGGAATATAAAGGATTGATACTCCCCGGACATCCTGTTTTCCCAGCTGCGTATGGACATCAGGCAAGCCACCAGATACCTGCACACCACCTGATGCAGACATAACAAGCCACCTGAGCCCAGCTGCAAGCATTCCATCCATGGTGGACCCCACTGAAAGCCCCCACCTCCCTGGACCTATTTTTTTCACTTTTCCTTGCTTAGACTCCATAACAGCCCAACTCCAACCCCACCTCCTTGCACAACTTCCTGTGAGAAAGCTGTTGTGCCTCAATAACCAGGCCTGGCCTACTTTTTCCATTTTCCTAACAATAATAATCAAAGCCGAATACTGATGTGGCTCACTGACTCTAATCCTAGCTATGACATGTGAGGATCCAAGTTTGAAGTCAGATGACTGAGCAGAAAATTCCCCTGAGACTCTTATCTCCATTGAACCAGCAAAAAAAAAAAAAAAAAAAAAAAACCCTGTAAGTGGAGCCATGGCTCAAGCAGTAGTCTTGAGCATCTATTATGTAAGATCCATGGATTTTATGCTGTTTATTCACTACTCTATTTTTTTTTTTGCCAGGCCTGTGGCTTGAACTCAGGGTCTGAGCACTGTCCTTGGACACTTTTTGCTCAAGGTTAGCACTTTGACACTTGAGCCACAACACCGCTTCTAGCTTTTTCTGTGTATGTGGTACCGAGGAATCAAACTCAGGGCTTTGTGCATGCTATTCGAGTACTCTACAACTAGGCCACACCTCCCGCCCTTATTCAATACTCTTTATATATTATTTGCAACATACATAATTTTTGTTTATAATAATTGTTAGTCATTTTGATATGCTTTAAATGTATATTCGTATATGTCTAGAGAATTCTCAAGGATGGTTGCCTTAATGGATTGTTTTCTCGAATAAAGAATGTTTATTTCATTCTTGGAAGTAAGTCAGAGTCAGAGAGACAAAAGGCACCTTTTTTTCTCATATGTGGAAATTAGATCTAAATTCTGAACTTATGTAATAACCTATACAGGGCCAAATGCTTCTATACACAAGAATGTTGATAAAAGTATGGTACACACAGGAGAATGCCAGTGGTATAACACCTTTGAACAACTAACTTAACAATAAATACTGGGAAATGGAAACATGTATTGGGAAGGAGTAGGCGAGACCAAAGGGAGGGTAGGAAGGCAAACAGAGATGAAGTGTGGGTAAATAAAGTTATAATATTCGATGTGCATACATGAAAAGTGGAACCAGGTACTCTGAAGGGAGGGATGAGATGGGAGAGGTGAGAAGGATGGACAGGGTGACATTTCATCAAGACGCCTTGTCCTCAGAAGCTGACATATTGAATTGAAACTTCTTTGTACAACTACTTAAAGATAATTTAAAAAAAAACCAAACTTACACAGCCACAAAGAAAGAATGTTCCTTGCTCAATATTAGAACTTACACATCTCATTTCTGCCACTGTGACTGCTCTGCTGAGTATGCCTTTGCGATTTTATTAGTTTTCAATGTGTTTGTACAGGTCCTAGGCTTGAACTCAGAGTCTGGGCCCTATCCCTGAATTTTTTTTTTCTGAAGGATGGTGTTCTACTACTTGAGCCACAGCTCCACTTCAGGCTTAGTTTTTTGGTAGTTAACTAGAGGTAAGAGTGTCAGACACTTCCTTGTCTAGGCTGGTTTTGAACCTTGATCCTCAGATCTTAGCCTCCTGAGTAGCTAGGATTACAGGCGTGAGCCACTGATGTCGGGCTTATTTGTTTTCCATTTTCATTTGAACTGAGCCTCCCCACTGGCCTCAATTTCCCTATGGTTTCCATCTTGAATTTGCATTCTATTCCTATTGTGTTCTCAAACCTTGCATCCTGGCTGCCTCCTTTCCCTCAAGTTTCTGCAGTGTCTTTTCTGGTAGGCACTTGCTGTGCAATTGGGGAAGAGGAAATAAAATATTCATCTCTTATGAAAAGGTGGGAATGGAAGACAACGGGTTGAAAAGGCAGCTGCTTGTAGGCAGCTACCTACAAGATGAAATGGGATGATACATCCAAGGTTACTTGGATGTAACCCTGGCCACTCAGAAAGCTGAGATCTGAAGAAAGCAGTTTGAAACCAGCCCAGGCTGCAAAGTCCATGAGACTTTTTAACTCCAGTGAACTACCAAAAAGTCAGAAGTGGCGCTGTGGCTCAAGTGGTACAGTGCTAACCTTGAGCACACGTGCTCGGGGATAATACCTGAGCCTTAAGTTCAAGCCCCAGGACCACCACCACCAGCAACAACTACAACAAAAGAATTCCTGGGGTATGGATTGGCATTTGATGAGAATTGAGGCTAAGTTGAACTCTGAATGGGAAGCTGGGCAGTGATGGCTAATGCCTGTAATCCTTCATATTAAGGAACAGAGCCCAGGTCCTGAGTTCAAGGCCCACAAATGACAAAAAGAAAACAACCCTCCCCCCACCCCCAAAAAAAACCCAAACTCGGGCCAGGAGTTCAGCCTAGCGGTAGAGTGCTTGCCTAGCATGCATGAAGACCCGGGCTCAATTCCTTGGTACCACATACATAGGAAAAAAAATCTGGTAGCGGTGCTGAGGCTCAAATGTTAGAGCTCTAGCCTTGAGAAAGTCCAAGGACAGTGCTCAGGCCCTGAGCTCAAGCCCAGGACTGGCAAAACAACAACAACAACAAAAAAAAACAAACTCAAACATGCCACACTATATGGTCATTTCACTAAGTACCTCAGTGCAAAGGTAGGTGTAATTCCATGCATTGCAACTATTGCCTCTAAAACCACCAACACCTCCATTTCAAGTAGTAATGTATGGTTTATTTTCTAAGAAAAATAGAATCAAGTTCAACAAAAAACCCTCTGTTTTCCAAGCATCAGATCTATCCATTCATCAGCCCGTTCACTACATGGGTTGGTTTTCTTTTCTTTTCTTTTCTTTTTTCTAGTTGTTCCTCTTCCTACAGAACTATTTCTTTCGCAGCCCTTGTGCACCTGTGCCCCAGCTGTCGGGGCTCTCCTGCAACTGTTGCAGCTCTTAGCTTCCTTGTCAATTTATCCCTCTCCTCTGCCAAGCCTTTCCCATCCACAGCCCTGCATTAATAACACCTACCTGAGTAACACTGAAATGGCCGTTCTCCTAGCCACCCATGAGCGCCTCCAGCTCATTACTCCAGCTGTATTCCATCTCTGAAGAGATTCTCCAGAGTGCTTGTCTAGGTTAGCTCCATGGCCTCATCCCTCCTGTGGTATTCACTCACGCTCTCCATAAATGTGCTATCTCCACAGGTGATCATGAATATGGATGGATGGATGGATGGATGGATGGATGGATGTAAACACATCCTACACTCTGTAAGTGTCTCATCTCAGTCACAAGTTTCAGTGATCAAATCTCCCTTCTCTACATCTTTCCATCTTTCCTTCCCTTCTTTTTTCTTTTTCCTTCTTTTCTGTCTCTCTTTCTTTCTTTTTTCCTTCCTTCCTTCCTTTTTTCTTCCTTCTTTCCTTCCTTTCTGTCTCTTCCATTTCCCTTCTTTCTTCCTGTTTCTTTATTCCCCTTCCTTCCTTCTTCCCTTCCTTTTCTTCTTCCCTTCTTCCTCTTTTTTCATTTCTTCCTTCCTTTCTTTCTTTTCTTCCATCCCTTTTCCTTCCTTGTTTTCTTCCCTCTTCTCCCTTTCTCTTTCTTTCTCCCTTCTATAACTCTGATATTACATGACTTAGGTTGTTTTGTTGCTTAACTTATGGTTTTCTTCATGTCTTGAAATGTTAAATCTTGCTTATAATGTAAATCTGTTTTCTCCCCAAAGATCACAGTTGAAGGTTTGATCCTATCCCGTGGCATTTTGGGGAGTTTGTGGAAATGTTAGGAGATAGAGATGAGGTGGGGGTTGTGGGTTCCCTGAGTTTACCCCTGAAGATTAAGTTGGACTTCAGTCTGATTTCCCTTCTAGCCTTCCTTCCTCTCTCTTCTCTCCTCTCTCTGCATTCTGACTCCTTTCTCAAAACAAGTTTTTGTTTGTTTGTTTGCCAGTCTCAGGGCTTGAACTCAAGGCCTGAGCACTGTCCCTGGGCTTTCTCAAGGCTAGCACTCTCCTACTTGAGCCACAGCACCACTTCAGGCTTTTTCTATGTATGTGGTAGCAAAGAATCTAACTCAGGTCTTTGTGCATGCTAGGCAAGCACTAGGCCACACCCTCGGTCCCTGCTTTCTTTGCTTTACCCTTCTATCAGGTTTTGTCTTCATGAAAAGAAATCTTTTCTCCTTTAAGGTGTTGTTCTCATGTATGTTTGTCACAACGATACTTCTGAACTCTGATTCCCAGATCTCAGCCTCTGGAGTAGCTAGAAATCCAGGTATGAGTGTCTGACACCTGGCTTTATAAGTCCTTTCTAGAGTAGCCTGATAATTACAAAACATTGAACCTTCTCATCCCCACCCTCTCTATATGTCTTAATTTAATGGCTTTTCCCTCCTTTCACACTTCATGACTGTTTGGGAGCTTTTATTAGGTTATTTTTAGACTTTTTGTTAATACCATAGATATAGTACAGTATTTTTGTTGTCATAAATATAGTATTTGAAAGTTTTTTAAGCTATATATTTGTATTACTATTTATGTATGAAAAAGAATGAATAACATTAGAATAGAACCCTAAAAATGGAATTACTCACAGAATTCCATGCCTCATTGGATTGGGATGAAGGATTCTGTTACTATTCTACCATAAATCTGGTGTGTGTGTGTGTGTGTGTGTGTGTGTGTGTGTGTGTGTGTGTGTGTAAACCAGTGATAATAGACATAGGGGGCAGGCTGGGAGGCTGAGCTGTTCAAATAAGGGAAAGACATTCATACTAGAGAATGAGCACAGAAGTAATCAAGCAGAACACACCTCGCCTTGCTAGGAGTAACAAGAAGGTCACTGTAGCATCAGTAAAACAGTCAGGAGAGCAATTAAAGAGAAGTCCCAGGGTCCCAGAGTTAATCTAGCACCATGGAAGGTCCTTGGCTTTTACCTGGTGGCATGGAAACTATTGGACTATTAGAAGTAGAATTTTTGTTTATATGTGTACTAGTACTAGAACTGGAACTCAAGGCCTCTTACTCTCTCTTAGATATTTTGATTAAGGCTGGCACTCTACAACTTCAAACCACAGCTCAGCTCTTCATTGGAGATAATGGTTCTCATGGATTGTTTTTGGGGGGGGACTGCTGGCTTCAAAACAATTCTCAGAACACAGTGTGTTCTGTATTAAGGATAGACTATTGGGGGAAAAGTGTGAAAGAAAGTGAATTCAAATTTGTTTTGAGACTATATAATTTGGATGGCTTTTTCTTTTAAAGAAGAAAACATTTTAAAATTATAAATTGAAAATTAAGTATAAAAGGATGAAGAGGATCCTTCAAAAAATACTTGTGAAACTTACTCCTTGGCTTCAAATAAATCTACCTTGGGTCCCATTAAAAAGACAGATAAAGTAAAATATTATGGATGGGCATTGGTGCTTCACAACTATAATCCTTGCTACTCAGGAGGCTCACATCTGAGGATTGTGGCACAAAGTCCATGAGACACTTAACTAGCAAAAAGCCAGAAGTAGATGTGGGCTCAAGTGGAAGGTTTCCAGCCTTGAGTGGGGAAAGCTAAGACATAACACCCAGGTCCTGAGTTCAAACTCCAGCACCAGCACAAAAACAAACAACAACTTTCCCTCAAAATAACACCAACCAACCAACCCAAAACCCCATTGAAACAATTCAGGCTCAATGTAGGTTGGACTAGAGCAGCAGTTAAGTGAATAACACCCTGTGTTTCTTTTTTCTTGCCAGTTGTGGGGCTTGAACTTGGGGCCTGAGCACTGTCCTTGGCGTTTTCTCAAAGCCAGAGCTCTACCACTTGAGCCACAGAACTAATTCCAGTTTTTTTTTATATGTATATGGTACTGAGGAATCGAACCGGGGTCTTCGTGCATGCTAGGTAAGCACTCTACCACTAAGCCAAACTCCTGATTCAGCACCCTGTGTTTTAAAGTAAGAGTTAATGGGATTGATTGATTTGGTTGAGAGAGACAGAAGGGGAAAGATAGAGAGCTAGGAAGAGTGGGAGACCTGGTACAAGTCATTTCCTTTCCTTTTCCTGGGGACCCTGGGAAACAGACATCTGGTGGGGTCCATATCCTCTTTTCCTACTGAAGACCCTGGAGCAGAGCTGGGCAGAGGTCAGACACCCCTCCCTTTAGGGTGAGGTAGACAGTGGCTCAACCAAAGCCTAGAATGCTGAGATTCATCCCAAAAGGGCTATAGATAAGAGACCCTGTGAGCCTATTGGGTTTACAGGTTTCCATGTCTCCTTCTTCCCTTTTCCCACTTCCTCCCCGCCCCCCTTTGCCTAGGTGGACCAGATCTCAGCTGACATTAGGTGACCCTCACAGTGGGGAATCCTGGTTAAGTACTTGAACCAGCCTACTTGTAGCTAAGAGGCTTATCTCAGCTTCCTTTGGTAGCTCATACTCACTTTCAAATACATTTGTCTCTGCTCCCAGATTTTTTGTCTCAAAATTCTTTATTTTATGGATAAAAGAAAAGAACCCAGGACTCTTAGATGCAATTATCTTGGGATAGATTAGATGGGAACTAAACAAGAGAAAGAGGTAGAGAAGGGAGGGAAGGAAAAGGGGGCAAAGGCAAAAGGAAGGAAAAAAGGAAGAAGGGAAGAAAGGAAAGGAAGGGAAGGAAGGAAGGATAAGAAAAACTGATCTATGTTTATAAACACTAGAAGACTGAAATTACTATTCATATTACAGTTCTCATTCACATTCCTTTGCAATAATATTTTTGATCTACTTGTGAGAGTGTTGCTAATTTGTAAGCATATGATCTTTGAAACCATGGGGCAATGTCTTTATTGTGCTTTGCAGAACTCCTAGCTTATCATCACCAACATTTTAGTTATTCATCAAGTTTCTTTTTTCCCCACCCCAAAATATATTCACCTAATTTTATTGATGGCTGCTTGTGCTTTTGTTCATTTGGACATTACATGTACTTGTTATGGTGCACATTTATATATATGTCTATTCATGATCAAATAGGGTGGGAATGGTAGGGTTGGGGCCTTAGGTATATCTATCTGCCTTTTTAGCACCTGTCACCAAACATAGAGAAACATGCCTGAACCAGCCACCATTGGGCTAGGACAGCAGCTAGCCTGCGAAGAGAATAATCTAAACTACCTATAGAATACACCTGCTAAAAGTACATAGAAATCGCCCAATGATTCTGAAATCCTATGGGGAGAAAGTCACTTGCTCAGTTTGTCTTAGAAAAATATGAACTCATTGATACTGTCCAGAATCAAAAGGCAAGAATGTGTTAAAGGTTAAGAGAATGAGTTTATGTGAGAATGAAAGAAAAGAACTCTCCATAAGGAGAGGAGGAGATAGATGGAGTCCTCTCTGAGAATAGTTTTTATAGTAAGGGAAATCTACCTTATCTCTTCCCCTGGGCATGGGCCTGATGGCTTGCTGGCTCATGCAGGCATTATAGGAAGTAGAAACATTTGAGTGGGAACAAGCATTTCAGTAAGAGCCTGAGATATTATGGGAACCAAAAAGGCCATGCTAACAGACACACGCCACGTTTGCTGCTTTTTATCAGCATCTTGGCTCCAGTTTCCACCCCTGCTCCATTTTCTCTCATCACTAATGTAGGCACAATAGATTCATTGGTTACCAATCTAGGAATAATCTAGAAAGAGAGCATGCAATTATACCTAAAACATGCCTTAGTTGGTCAGATGTGGAGTGCTTACATATGTTCTTCCATGTCTAGGACTGAACTAATGATTTTCTTTCTGGTTCTTCTTACACAGAGGCAGGGAGAAGGGTTGTCAGGTAACAGCCAACTGAGTTCCCCGCCCCCCTTCTGGCTACTAAATCTGTTCAATTTCTCACGCCCACAAGTTTGGCTATTTCTGTAACTAATCCAGGATCAGAGGGATGCAAGAAAAAGTGGCTGGGAAGATTTTACTTGAGACGCTGAGTGCTGCAGTCAGAGACTAAGAGAAGCTTGTGCTTGACTGTGGACACCCGTGGTAGAGTGATTATAGCTTTTCATTTCCATTTCCTTTGCAATTACTGCTATTTGCATATGCAATGATTCAGTTCCCCAAGAAAGCTTAACAGGAGAGGAAAAGTAGCATTGCATAAAATCCGACTCAGAGCACTGGTAAGCTACAAAATCCCACTTGCTTCCACTTGAGCCTTCGAAATAATGACTTGTCTTCACATTCCACTGCTTAGGAGAAATGGTATGTACAACTTCCTTCTTTTACTGTTTTGTAAACTGTCTCAAGGAACATATCTAGTAGGTAGCAAGAAAAGAAATTCTGGAGGTAAGAGATATGTGCTTGAGGTAGGAATCTGAAAATTTTTATATGACAGTTTGGTGTTTGGTCCTTTGGAGATGGATGGTCAATAATTTAGAGAGAAAGAATAAAAGCAATGTAAAAATTTCAATCAACAGTGGCTCATACTTGTAATCCTGCCTACTCAGGAGGCTGAGATCTAAGTATCACAGTTTGAACCCAGCTGAAGCAAGAAAATCTGTAGGACTCTTATATCCAATTAACCACCAAAAAGTTGAAGTGAAGCAGTGGTTCAAGTGGTAGTGTATTAGCCTCGAGCAGAAGGCTGAGGACAGTGCTCAAGCCCTGAATTCAAGCCCCAGGGCTGGCACAAACTAACTAAATCAGAGAGTAGCCAGATGTTGGTGACTCACACCTGTAATCCTGGCTACCAAGGTGGCTGAAACTGGTGGATTACAGTTAGAAGCCAGATAGGACAGAGAACTAACCAGTCAAAAGCCAGAGATGGAGGTGAGGCGTAAGTGGTAGAGTGCCAACCTTGAGCAAAATGAAAGCTAAGCTTGAGACCCTGAATTCAAGCTCAAGTACTGGTACAATAAAATAAGAAGAAGAAGAAAAAAGAAAAGTTAGATCAAGGAGTCAACAGTGTCAGTCACATAGGATAACTCCAGCACTAAGTCACACACACACACACACACACACACACACACACACACACACACACACACACACACATTTTTGCCCTCAAGGCACAAAATGAAAGAAAGCATGGGTTTTAGTGCCACCCTGGCATCACTCTCAGCTCAAGCACGGGGGCCTACTTCCTTCTTTTGAGGTATACATGCTAACTTTGTGCAGGATTGGAGGCCCAGCAGATGAAGCAAGTAAGAGGCTTGCACTAGACATTCAGAAACCAGCTAGTATTGTATCAAGTACGAACAGTCCAGGAGGGTTTCAACCTTATGCCAAATGCTCCTCCAAACACTGCAAACGAGCACTGGATAATCACTACAGCAGCTACTCCACCCTCCCTGCTTCAGAGTCCGGCACCAGTACCCACTCTCACAGAGCCATTATGATCACCCTCACTGGGGACCTTTGCTCCCAAGGGAGGGAATTATTGTTTGGCAACTTCAGTTCTGGTTTATATTGTTTCCAAGGACAAATCTATCCCCATGCAGGATGGAAAGGAAGGGAGGAGGGGAATGAAAGAAGGGAGGGGGAGGAGGAGGAAGAAGAGAATGAGGAAGAGAAGGAAGAGGAGGAGAGAAGGTGGAAAAGGGGTAAGGAAGGAGGAGGAGGAAAACTGATGAAGAAGGAAGGGGGAAAGGAAGAAGTGAATAAGGAAGAGAAAGAACAAGAGAGGAGGAGGAACTGGGTTGAGGAGAGAGAAGGAAGAAAGGGAAGAGAAGGAAAGAAGAAAAAAGAAGAGAATGTGGGTGAGAAAAAAGAGAACAAGAGGAAATGTGGGAGGAGGAAGGGGAGGAGGGAGAGATCAATCAGAGAACAAAGAGACTTAAATCAACTTGAGGCTTGAACAAAACCAAAACACAAACTAGACCATAACAACAACAAAAAAACAAGGCCAATTAGGTCCTTCAGGCATTCTTTCCATATCTGATCTCTTTTCCTTTACAAATTATGAAGAACTCTACTTTTTAGTCAACATTATTGTTACCAAGATACTAACACTAACAGGGACCACACACAGCAGCCAATAAATAATTCAGGGCTATTTTTAACCAATATTAGATTTCTTTTTGCTCTCATTATACAATTCAGCAATCTAAGGCTTTATCATTTTGTGTAATACCTTTGATTGGAACAGGTTTTGATTGTATCAAGTTAAGCTTTTGAGATAATTAGGAGTTGCACTGTGGTTAAAGCACAGGAGTCCTGTAATTATCCAGTGCATTCCAGTGGATAATTATCTACATTTGTTTAAAAAAATGTTTTGTTTTTCTTTGTGGCTAGACAGGCTGGTCCTATTACAATATTGTTATTACTTCAAAGGGTCTCAGGAGTGAAAAAAATGTGGCGAGATGATTGTTGTCTTCCTCTGCAAAGAGGGGAAAATTATGTCCCAATGTCTAGCTAGCTCTGGTATTGCTTTACCGATGCTACAATGTCATTGAACTGAAGTCATAACTCACAGCCAAGTGAGGTGATTCACTGTTCTTCGTATCTAAAAACTTGGAGAAGAGTTTTATTCAACTTATTCTCAAGTATGTCCATTTGCTCATGTGTTTATTTTTTAATTTTCTTGAATTTGTTGTACAAAGGGGTGCTATATGGTGGGGTTACAGTTACTTAAGTCAGGTAAAGAGTACATTACTTTCCCTCACTCTCTCCCAGTTTTTCCCTCCCATCTCCGTCCACAAGTTGTATAGTTCATTTTCTACACAGTGTCTCCTGGGCACCACTACTGGGTTGATTTACTCCTTGTCTCTCCATTTCTGTGTCCCCTTTTGCCCTGCCAAAGACAGTTAAATGTACAAAGCAAAAAAGAAAAGAGAATATGCTAAAAATAACAAGGAAAAAAATCCTCTCCTTTCCATTTCTTAGAGTTCATTTTGATAAATATTCTTATCAAAATATTATTTTACTTTATATGATCCGAGGCACAGAGATATTGCACCTTTGTGTTATTTTCCTAAGAGTGTCCTCCTCACGTCTCACCACGTGTGAATGTCTAGAGTAGTTCTCTATCTGCTTTGGTTGGTCACATATGTTCATTGGCTACTGTGATTGCATTTGCCTACCATTCTTTTCTCCACTAATCTGTCCTTTAATCTCTCCCTTTCCTCAACACACATTTCAGTTTTCTGGTATCAGAAATTAAATAAGATTAAATAAGATTCAGAAATTAAATAAGAAGGTGGCCTAGTAGTAGAGTGCTTAAATAAGAACTACTGCATCTCATGAGAAACATAATCTCTTCGAAGTAATCCCAGGTTGTGGGAGATGTTTATGGTAGGAATAACAGTGCTTTCAATCTGTATGATTCTCTTCTTTCTAGGAAGATCATTGCTTTTAGTATTTACAATATGATATGTCTTCAAAATATGTCCTACAGAGAGCTTAAAAATATAGTAATTTCTTACTATATACTTGACTCCTGCCTGTAATCCTAGCAACTCAGGAGTATAAAATATGGGGATAGTGGGGCCGGGAGTTTGGCCTAGTGGTAGAGTGCTTGCCTAGCGTGCATGAAGACCCGGGTTCAATTCCTTGGTACTACATACATAGAAAAAAAGCCAGAAGTGGTGCTGAGGCTCAAGTGGTAGAGTTCTAGCCTTGAGAAAGTCCAAGGACAGTGCTCAGGCCCTGAGCTCAAGCCCAGGACTGGCAAAAAAAAAATGATAATAGTGGTTCCAAGCCATCTCCAGCAAGAAAAATCCAATTAAGCACAAAAAAGCTGAAAGAGAATCTGTGGCTAAAGTGATAGAGTGCTTGTCTAGAGACACAAACAAACTAATACCTTTGTGTTTGAGTAGCTAGAGCAAGGCAAACATTTCAAGGCATGTGAACCAAGTTTAAAATTATATCATTTTGGGCATTAGGCTCCTTCAATCCTGACTGCTGTATGGTATAAGATACATTTTTAAAAACTCATAAAAGTAGCCATACACCAATGGTTCACACCTGTAATCCTAGCTCCACAGGAGGCTGAGATCTGAGGATCCAGATTTGAAGCCAACCAGTAAGACGAGTAAGAATCCAGAATACAGTTGTGACAATGGTAGCAAGCCAACTCTGAACAAAACAGTCAAGCAAGAGCATGAGGCCTTGTCTTCAAGCCCAGTACCACCATGCCTACACAAAAAAGTCATAGAAGGTCAAATTAACATTACAAAAGGGAAAAATACATAAAATAAGAGTAGGGTAGCCCACTGGCTACATTGCTGTGAAGGACACCACCAATCCCATCCTTATAAATGTCTATCTTCAAATAGATTGTCTACATTGAAACTGAATACAGTTGGGGAGGTGTAACTTCACTTTAGAGATCTCTATATAAAGGATTGTTCTGGTTTGGATCTTGAATATCCATGAAAAGCCTTCTTAGGGTGGTGCTATGAGAGCAGGGTAGGACTTTTTAAGAGGTGGGACCTGGGGAGAGATCTTTAAGTAATTGGGAAGATGTTGTTGGATTGTTGATTCTGATCCTGTCCTTTCTCCATTGCTAATCCACATGTCTCCCAAAGGCCCAAAGCAAAGTGGTGAGTCAATCCTGGATCTCAGTGAACAACTAGCTTCAAACCTGTGAGGGGAAAGAAACTTTGTCCTAGTAAGTTAATGACCTGAGGAATTTGGTTTATGGTCACAGAAAGCTCATGTAGGGGAAATGTAGATGAAGCTTTCTGGAAGTCTGGAACTCTTGTTGATAAAATCTATGGCTATAGAACTCAGTCATCAGAAAGAACAGTGCATCATTGTATATTTATCAATCTAGTTTAGAAGTTTTGTTGAATGTAAAGATATTTCTCAAGTGGTAAATATTTATAGTGTAGAACCTGATGTTTTTTGCTGTACCTGTATATTGTACAGTAATTAAATGAAGCCAGTTGATATATCCATTACCTCACATGCTCATTATGTTCTTTTGGTAAAAACATTTAAAATAAACTCTATAAGCAATTTTCTAGGACACAATGCACTATTATTAACTACTATCATTCTGGTGCATAAGAAATCTCCCGTCTGGCTGAGATTCTTCTTTTTTTTTTTTTGGTCCCCATTACTTTTTTTTAATCTTTTTTATTGTAATTAATAAAAGGGTTACATGATATTTGCCAGATAGAAGGTGTATTAATTCACATGCATTGATACCCTTTCACATGTCTTGGTCCCCATTACCCGCCCCCCAACCATCTTGTTTTTCCCCCTTCCATATCCAATTTCAAATAACCAAATACAAATATATCCAATATATCAGATAACAAAGCAAGATACTGTAACAATATGAGATATCCAAGGGACAGCAAAAGAGCTGAGAGAAAACATAGTATCTTAAAGACAACAATCATTCATTATATGGCTTTTGTTTCTATATTCTAGAGGTCCTTTCAATTAGCTTCATACTATATAGCCTTATGTATCAAAGTTTTGCTCTATTGCAAATCTCTGCTAGGAGAGCCCAAGGTTTCTACTGATTATGACAAATGAGGGAAACCATTGAGTCTAAGTTCCTTTGAGTCTGGCTTATTTCGCTTAATGAGTTTTTCTAAGTCTTTCCATTTCCTAACAAATGGGGCGATGTCATTCTTTCTGACAGCGTGTAGAATTCCATTGTGTACAAATACAACATCTTGTTGATCCACTCATCAACTGAGGGACATCTAGGTTGGTTCCATAACGTTGCTATGGTAAATAGTGCTGCAATGAACATTGTTGTGCTAGTGGATTTAGTATGTCCTTGTTTCTGGACAATTGGGTAAATGCCAAGTAGTGGAATTGTTGGGTCATAGGGGAGCTCTATGTTTAGCATTTTGAGGCACTGCCACACTGCTTTCCATAGTGGATGAACTAGTTTGCACTCCCACCAACAGTGTAGTAGTGATCCCTCCTGGCCACATCCCCTCCAGCATCTGTTGTTATTAGTTTTCCTGATCCTGGACATTCTAACTGGAGTGCGGTGGAATCTTAGTGTTGTTTTGATTTGCATTTCTTTTATGACCAGAGATGTTGAGCATTTCTTCATGTGTCTATAGGCCATTTTTATTTTTTCTTCAGAGAAGACTCTCTTTAAGTATTTGGCCCATCTTTTAATGGGATAGTTGTTACTTTGGAGATTAGTTTTGGAGTGATTCAATTTTTTGAGTTGTTGATATATTTTAGATATGAGGCCTTTGTCCGTTGTTTGGTTGGTGAAGATCTTCTCCCACTCTGTAGGCTTCCTAATTAATTTACTAGCTATGTCCTTTGCCATACAAAAGTTCTGCTATTTAATGCAGCCCCATTTACCCAGCCTTTCTCTGATTTGTTGTGATTCTTGGTCCTTATTAAGAAAGTTTCAACCTGTGCCAAGGAGGCCTAGTGTATCTCCTATTCCTTCTTTTAAAGTTTTCAGTGTGTCAGCTTTTACCTCCAGGTCTTTGATCCATTTGGAGTTAATTCTAGTGCGGGATGACAAAGAAGGATCCAACTTTAGTTTTCTTCAGGTGCTTAACCAGTTCTGCCAGCACCACTTGTTGAAGAGGCTGTCTTTCTTCCATTCTCTTTTTTTTGGCTCCCTTGTCAAAGATTAGGTGGCCATAGGTCTGTGGTTTAATATCTGGGTCCTCAGTTCTAGACCATTGGTCTTCAGGCCTGTTCTTGTGCCAGTACCAAGCTGTTTTGGTCACTATAGGTCTGTAATTGAGTCTAAAGTTTTGCATTGAAATTCCTCCTGCGCTGTTCTTTCTGCTAAGAAGTGTTTTTGCTATACGGGGTCTTTTATTATTCCATATGAAATTTTGGATTGCCTCTTCTAAGTCACACCTGTAAAGTCTCTTTTGCCATGTCCTGTAATACCTTCACCATCCTGAGAATCAGGGAAAAATCAATAGGAGAGCAATTATTCTGCATACCACACTGGGTCCCAAACTTACTATTCCATCTCTTAGACTCTATTCTTATTTGGTATCAAATGAGCAACCAAGGTCATAATATTTCTTTTTTTTGCATTTTTTTAATTGTAATTAGTAAAAGGGTTACATGATATTTGCCAGATAGAAGGTGCATTAATTCACTTACATTGATACCCTTTCACATGTCTTGGTACCCATTTCCCTCCCCCCCCACCCGTCTTGGCTTTCCCCCCTTCCCTATTAAATTTCAAATAACCAAATACAAATAAATTCAATATATCAGATAACAAAGTGAGATACTATAACAATATGAGATAACCAAGGGACAGCAAAGGAGATGAGAGACAACATAGTACATTAAGGACAACAATCATTCGTTATATGGCTTTTGTTTCGATATCCTGGAGGTCCTTTCAATTAGCTTCATGACATTGCCCCATTTGTTAGGAAATGGAAAGACTTAGAAAAAATCATATTAAGTGAAGTAAGCCAGACTCAAAGGAACTTAGGCTCAATGGTTTCCCTCATTCGTCATAATCAGTAGAAACCTTGGGCTCTACTAGCAGAGATCTGCAATAGAGCAAAATCCTGATACATAAGGCCATATAGTATGAAGCTAAAAGGTCATAATATTTCTTGAACTTGGTCATTTTTCCTATTCCTAGTAAGCCTGATAATTTCTTAGTCAGTATACTTCTTGGATTTTATAATTTCTATTCAAAATCACAGCTATATAGAAAGTATTATCTTGCTTTATTTCCTTTAAGATAAGTCAATACCTTTCATGCTGTTTTGTTTACTTTTTTTCATACTGGTCTTAGGGCTTAAACTCAAGTCTGGATCTCTATCTCTTGAGATTTTTTTCCTCAAGAATTAGCATACTACAACTTGAGCCACAACTCTATGCCCAGCTCAATGTATTTCTTAATTCCCATCTTATCCTTCTTGGCTTATAGGTCTTTTTTGTGTTTTCCATTACTGAGCTTATCTTTCTATTCTTGGTGCCACAAAAGGACTCGGGGATTTCCTTTCAGTCTTTCTTTCTTTTTTCTTTTTTACTAGTCCTGGTGCTTGAACTCAGTTCCTAGGCTCTGCCCTTGAATTTTCTCTAGGCTAGAGCTCTATCACTTGAACCACAATACCACTTCCAGTTTTTTTGTGCATATATGGTACTGGGGAACACATGGCTTCATGCTCACTAGCCACACTCTGTCGCTGCCCACCGCAATGTCACGTCACTTTGGAGGCAGACTGGGAATGATCACAACAAAATCACTGCAGAGGTCTTTTATTTCTCTCTCCTCTCTCTTTGCCTCTCTCCTTTCTCCTTCTCTCTTCTCCCTTCTTCGTCTTTTCTCCCTTCTTCCCCATTCCCTGGAAACCCCATACTATTTATAACCTTAAGCAGCCAATCACAGTAAAGGTCATCTGCAAAGCAGCAAACAATCCTGGAAGAAATCTAGTGATCCACTCTATCCACAAGCATGGAAGAAACAAATCAACAAATGCAAAGAAACTTCCTAGTCAGCAAGTACTGACTCATTAGTGAGCTGCCAGGTGCCATCTTATAATCTTACTTCCTCAGGAGGCTGAAAGCAATGTCTCCAACATTTCCCCCTTTTTTACTTTAGAAAAGAAAAGAAATAAATGAAAAAAAGGAGAACACCTAGGATATTTGGGGCTACTATCATATCAGATCGACTGTCCCTGTCTTAGGTGTCTCCAAGCTCGTTAGTCTTCTTACTCGTCATGGGATCACCAAGTACTTTTTATTTGGCTCCTGTCTTAGGTTGATAGGCTAACAACTGGGACTTACCCGTCTCTGACTACCAGCCATCCATTTAAGCAAGCCAGACCTGAGGGAAGGCACCTGATTCCATGGCAGCAAACACCTGTCGTATCAGCACTCGCTGTCTACGTTGACTTTGCATTATCTTACACAAGCAATATAGACATATTAAAATCATAACACATAAAAACAAACCCAAGCCAATCAATCCTGCCCACTTTTGACCAAATCCCAAAACAGTCTCAAATAAACATGACCAATCAACCAAGGATGGAATATCAACATGTGTCCAATTATTTGTGTACATAGAGAGGCTGTCAAGTTATCAACCTGAGCATTCCATGTTATGTCCAAGTTCAAAATCTGGAATAGGCAGCTACACAAGAGGTGCTTATCACCTGCTCCAGAATATTCAATTGTTCTTGCAATAAATCAACTTGTTGATTAAGCATAACAATTCCAGTCCTCAGTTGGATTTTGATAAAAGATGACTGAGCCACAAAATTAGCTCTTGAGGATCCTTGACATCCAGTCCAGGAGGGTGGCCAAGATTGTGCAGGTTCCCAGCAGCGTGGTCCTCAGCGATGTTGATAGGGTTGTGCATCATTGCCGCATGGATTCATTTGGGGAACTGTACTCGTGCTAAGTAGAAGAGCCTTCATCTTGAATGACATGCTTCTAAAGAGCCTCCACCGTCTGACGTATCAGTCTCTTTGGCACCCAAATGGGACTGTCAGCCTCCTGTGGAAAAACACCAACACTTCCTCACCCCCACATGGGAACAGGATCTGGTCTTTTCCAGTTTCCAGAAAAACTATCTTTCCACAGTACTAAAGATTTATGACTTCTAGAAGGATTAAAATGTCTTATCTCCTGCAGAACGCCCTTCAGCATCAAGAGTTAAAAAATTTAAAGTAAAAAGAGCTATAGCAAGTCTATCCTTGGGATAGACCTTTTGTTTTAAAAGCAATAATTTTAATGTCTGATGTGCATGCTCTACTATCCCTTATCCTTGAGTGTCGGAGTTTTTAGCACTCTTTGCCTCCTGACCAGCAGGAAGGGCAAAGAGAACACGCCCCGACTAAGACGAGACCGAGAAAGGATAGGGCCAGCTGGCCGCCTTCACCCAGCCCTCCCTCTCCAGAGGGAAGACACAGACACACCAGGGAGAATGTCAAGGCAGACTCAGTTTATTGGGAAGATACAAGGGGCTAAAGTAAGAAGCATTAGCATAAAAGTAGTCAGGACAGGGGGAGGTAGGTGCAGTCAGAGAGGGCCAATCCATGGGTTCGAGGTAGCCTTATTTTACATCACAAACCACAGCCAAACCTCCCAATCAGGAGACAGGCAGGTTGGATTTCCAAAACCAGGAAGTGAGCACTGGGCCATGAGGTAGGCCTTTTACTCTTGATGTGACGTGCCCCACATCTCCTCCCTTTTGTTTTATTAAGCAGGCATTTGCCTTACTCGAGAAGTGTGCCTGTCTTAGGTTGTCCCCCTCTGGAGATTTTACCCATCATTGACTACCACGCTAGCACTTCAGGCAATTTACCTGTAGGGTTGGCCGACCCAAACGGAGGTTTGAAATAAGGGGGATGGCCAACGTCAGCAAAGGAAACCCTTCTGTACACCTGCACATCCTGGTAAGGGCCGGGGTCAACCTCATAAGGTTCCCAGTCTGCCATCTCATAGCACAGCATATTGTTGCCAGACCACCATTAGCTGAACAGCCTTCCCTGATCCTGCTTTCTAAGACACTGAAGGAGTTATTGATTACACAAGATCTGAATGTGAATACAAAACCCACTGTAACCAAGGGGCCCGCCCACAAAGGGGAGAAGGTAAAGGAGCCAACCATAGTCCAGTCCATAGATAGTTTGCATTGAGTTCATTTTGGAGGCATTTGAGAACTTCCTGTAGCCCTTTTAAGCAGATCAAGGCCTCAACTATTTGGAGGACTCCTGCAGTCAGGAAATCAAGTTGAGATTGTAGGTAGCGTCTTTGTGGATGGCGTGGATAATGATGCTCAGGATGAGGAGAAGGAAGGTGACTGAGGACTCCAACCACAGCTAAGCAGGGCGTCGGATAAGGACTCCTTATTCCTGTGAACGAGAGGGAGAAAGCATACCTCAAGAGGGGATGCTCTTGGGTAATTAATTTTTTGTTTGCTGACAATATTTTAAATCTCTAGCAGGTACCCAAATGGGGTTTGTTTCTCCCACTGGGAAGACACATCCAAATCCTCTCCCTACACTAATGAGGGGATCAGGGCCTCTAAATGATCCAGTAAGAGGATCTCTCCAATTGACTTCAACCTTTAAGGCGTCTGATTAGACCAATGTTTCTGAAAGGCAATCAGAGGCTGATCCTTGGAAAATTTTAAAATAATGTAAGCATAGCTGTCCTCAATTGGTCATGGGGGTTGCCTCTCCACTTTTGTTTTATTAAAACAAGGCCTGTTATCCATTTTAACCTGTAGGGGTAAACTCAAGATAACAAAACATTGTAAAGAATGGCTTTCAGCATGTCAGGCTCTTTCGCCAGAAGGCGCAGTGGCCCAACAAGCATGTGAATGAGTATCTATAGACATAATTTTCCAAAGGGTGCTTAGTGGGTTACATCAGTCTGCCAGATAACATTAGGTTTAAGGCCCCAGCGATTGACCCCAGGGGATTGTAGAGGTGGGACTTGTAAAAATGGTATGCCCAATTTACATGTCCTCACCATTTTTTTCTTTTTAAATGCAGATTTTAGAATCTTTAGAAAACTCATATTAATCAGTTTCTTGTGTTTTAATTATGAATTTATCCATTGTTTTGGATGCTGACAATTTAACCTTGAGCATGTTTACTCACACCCATTCACACATACATTCATAAAGATCTTAAAGCGTGCAAAATTAATATCGGCCGTACATTTTAAAAGGATTCATGTACACACACACACAAACCACAAGGATCCATATTTAGGATGTATATCAATTTTACCATAATACTTTTTGCAGATGAAAGTTGGGTGGGAGTCTTAAATCTAGGAGAACTAAGACTGAAGTCTGCATCCTGCCACCCACTGTCTCTAGACTGTCACTACTAAGCCTGCAGCTGCTTTGTCTGGCCTAGGCTCATCTCCTCTGCAGCCGAGTGGGAGGGGCCATACCAGGCCCTAGACCTACCCCAGGTGGGAACAAAACTTTTGTTTTAAAGACAGAGAAGCAGAGACTTTTAAGAAACTCCTAAACTTCTGATGGCATGCCTGGCCTTAAACTACCAGAGTGACGGAAAGGGAAAGACCGTGGAGCCCTGGACTCGGGAATTCAGGCGGCACCTCCCCTACGGAAATTTCCATTCCTTGGTAGCTAGCCAGCGGAGGCCATCCTAACCTATTCTCAAACAGTACCAGACATTGACTTACATTTAACACAACAACACGAACTCAGATGAACACTCTCACCAAACAACTTATTTAGACATGTCTTGCCGGTGAGACTCTCAGGCATGCCCTGTTACTGACAAGAAATCCAGAAGGGGGTCAAGGCATCCCTTGACCACACAGGCCTTAGAGAGCTTTTTTGGCTCAGCAGTGCACTTTTTTTTAGACAGACATACAGGGTGGTCGGCCAACTCTTACTTACCTCCAGAGGCCTTTGCTTTAAACCTGGGTGTCTTTTCCAAAAAAGGTTGTTAAAGGAAAACCACTGTTTCTAGAAAAAAGCAATCTTTTATCTCAATAGCATAAATATACAAATTATTAGGAACTGATGAAAGACTTGGGAGCCCTGGTCGGGTGGCTCCCATGGGCATATTTACTGCAGGGATCATGAAGAGACCTGTATTGAAAACTTGTAGTTGCCTGATTCTTATTAATTTTAGTAGCTCCAATTGTTTTTCTGGCCAATAGGCCACTGTTCCCCATGCAATTAGACTGTGGCCTCTAGAATTGGGGGAGCAGTTCTATGCTAATTTTTTCATAACTAATGCAGTTGTCATAAAATGTCACAACATCCATATCTTGTCTCTCCCTAGGGATTATAGAGCAGGTTCTCTTTAAGAGCAGTGGCTGAATGGCTCTGGCCAGGACAGGAGGCATGCCAATTGCTATGATGTCACTAGGCCAGCTATGCCCAGGAGCTGGGGCCTGCAGCAGTTTCTAGGAGCTGGGAACTTAAGGCCAGAGAGGCAGGCAATTGTAGCTCCCTGGGGACAGGGTATTTTAGGTGGAGTTATGCCTTTTGTCTGGCCTGAAAGACTTCCCTGTGGGGGATCATGCCTTTTGGGCTTGTAGGGCCACCACCAGCATCTGTGACCAGTGGGCCTGAATTCCCACAGCTCTCCAGCTCAAGGCTAGCACTTTGCCACTTCGAGCTCCAAAGCAACTCTGCCCCAGCATTCTTCTGCTGGCAGATTAGACACCACAGTCTCACAGGGACTTGGCTTTGCCCGGGCTGGCTCAAAACTGCAGCTTTCAGATCAATGAGTCCTACAAAAAGCCGTGATACTCCAATTAAAGCAACAAGTGGTCAACACAGAAATAGTCTCTAAGCATGATCTTACCTAGAACTTGGTAAGACCCAAAGTTACATCTGAATAAGGATTGCTGTCCTTCTCCATGGGCCAACTGGAAATTGCTATATGGAGACTTACAAGAACAAGCTAAATAGCAATTCAGTAATCATTTTGGTAGTCCTAATTTTCCCTTTTTTTCTCTTTCTTGAAACAAACATTTAGGACAACTTCACTTTCAAATTTTGTTCAGAAATCCATTTCTAATGTTCTTTAAAACTTTTACAGATATTTGCTTAAACACTTAACACCTTAGTCTTTATTTGCATTTGAAAAACCTTTAAGGGCTCAAGGAACTTCCTTTGTCTCCAGGCCTCCTATGGCTCAAGGCACTTCCTTTGCCTTTTAGAAGAGGCTTTTTTTTTTTAGATTACTGTCTAGAACTCCAACAGTTTAAACTCAAATAAGTTTTTTCCTTAATGCAAGAACTACAAACATCATCAGTGCACCAAAAGTCTAAATCTGGACTTAGTTTCCTTCTTTTTCTGAAATACGTCCAATTGCAAAGTAGCATGAAACCAAATTATAAGGAGAGAAACTACTAATCACATTAGCATCCCATAAGTCACAGGGACTGGGGGATTAACGGCCTGGTTCTTTTCAGCCTGGGCATGGCACTCCTCATTAAAAAAAGGCACACCATTTGAGATACAGGGGGCCAGGAAGCTCAGCCTTAAACTTTTCCAGTCTTGGGTGTTGCACTGCTGATGAGCCAGGCCTTGAAGGATGGTTTCGGCCCAGGGCGAATTAGGCCCATCTTTGGAGACTGCTTTCTTAAGCTCTTTTAGGGCTGGTCTATTGCCCCCAGGGTTAGCATTTACAGGGAAAGCCAAGCATTGTTGGAAGCAAAATGGCAGCTGAACCCGCCCTTCCAGTTCAGGGGAGGAGCTGCCACTGTATGGTGAGTTAATCTCCTCTTCCGGTGCAGGGGAGGAACAAGATGGCGGCTTGACCTCCTCTTCCGGTTTAACATGTGGTGAAGCGTGGGAGGAAGGACAGTAAAATGGCAGAGGCCACTCTGCCCCCCAATTGTCTGCTGCAAATTCCAGGGCAGGAGCACTTGCTGTAGGGCTCTGGGGCCTGATCCCAGGATCTAAGGGGCCCAAAAATCCCGCCTCAGGGTGAGGCTCTAAACCCTTTTCTTCCTGAGTAGCCGGAGGGACAACTCTCCACAACTCTGAGCTCTCCTCAATTAAAGTTTCCTTGGCCCTAGATGTAACTGAGCCAGGATAGAAGCAGGCCTTAAGGGCAGACAAGGTCGGAGAGACCCCGAGGGGAAGGTCCTCTCCCAAGTTAATCTTCCTCCTCACCAGGCGCTCTATGCGCTCCCATGCGGCCCAACTGAAAAGAATGGCCACCATTAATGTGGCGCGTGTCAAGACCTCCCAGACCTTCTCAGCCTGGAGGTCTGAAATCTCCAAACCTCTGCTTTTAAATCTAGATGCTGGGAGCACTGGGTCCTTATTCTTGGTGTGAAATTGCCCCATCTTTTCAGGGAGACCCATACCTCGTCATCTGCTTGGCTCAGCTCGCAGACAGTTCTGCCTCTGATGAGCGTTCCTTTCGTGTCCCATGTTTGGGTGTCAGAAATGTCGGGGTTTTTTTAGCACTCTTTGCCTCCTGACTAGCAGGAAGGGCAAAGAGAACACACCCCGACTAAGACGAGACCGAGAAAGGATAGGGCCGGCTGGCCGCCTTCACCCAGCCCTCCCTCTCCAGAGGGAAGACACAGACACACCAGGGAGAATGTCAAGGCAGACTCAGTTTATTGGGAAGATACAAGGGGCTAAAGTAAGAAGCATTAGCATAAAAGTAGGCAGGACAGGGGGAGGTAGGTGCGGTCAGAGAGGGCAGCGGGGCCAATCCATGGGTTCGAGGTAGCCTTATTTTACATCACAAACCACAGCCAAACCTCCCAACCAGGATACAGGCAGGTTGGATCTCCAAAACCAGGAAGTGAGCACTGGGTCACAAGGTAGGCCTTTTACCCTTGATGTGACGTGTCCCACACTTGAGGATTATAAGGAATACCTGTTTTATGAACAATATTTAAAGTTGTACAAAATTGAATAAAGGAAGCAGATGTAAATGCCAGACCATTATCTGTATTTATACTTTTAGGCATCCCCATAGCCGCACATACATGCAGCATGTGAGATATGACATCCTTAACCATTTCTCCAGCATGAGAGGAAGCAGATATGAATCCAGAACAGGTATCAATAGACACATGAACATACTGCAGAGTACCAAAGCTAGGCACATGAGTAACATCCATTTACCAAATGTGATTGGGTTGTAAACCTCTTGGATTTATACCCAGATGAGCTACTGGAAGGGAGGGAGCACACTTTTGACATTGTCTAACAATCATTTGGGCTTGCTCTTTTGTAATATTAAAGCTCTGTTTAAGGGTCATACTATTAACATGGAATTGAGAATGAAAGCAAGCAGCTTGTTCCATTACTGAAAAAACGAAAATAGTTTTCATAGTCAAGAAAGCTAATTGATTTCCTTTACTTAACGGGCCTGGAAATCCTGTGTGAGATCGTACATGCTCAATAAAAACAGGATCACTACATTTCCACAAAATTTTTTGAATCTGGAAAAACATAGAAAAGGCGGGAGTTTGTAGTGAAATAAGTCCAGCAGTTTCCAGAGAAGGAAAAGTTGAACAATATACAAGCTATCAGAAAAAATATTTAAAGGAACATAAGGATAGTGTTGTAAGGCTTCAATGATAGCCTCCGATTCTACTAACTGAGCAGACTTATGAGGGGTAACATGTGTAAGTACAGTATTTTTAGTAACCACAGCAGCAGTGTTGAGAGAAGATCCATCTGTAAGTACTGTCAAAGCTTTTGGGATGGGATTCTTTTTAACTATAGTGGGAAATATAATGGGATGTTCTAAACAGAATGATAATAAACTAGATTTGGGAGGATGATTATCAAAGCAGGCTTGAGTAGAGCATTGTATAATGGCTCATTCGTTGGTATTTCTGATTATATATTCCAATTGTTGAAATGTATAAGGGGTAATAATCTCACAAGGATGAACTCCAAAAACCCTAAGGGAGGTAGTAAGGGCTTGCATAATTAATTCATCTATCATAGATGGATAAGGCATAATAACTTTCTTTAGGGAAGTTGAAAAATGGACCCACAAAAGAGGACCCTCTTGCCAGAAAACTCCAGTAGGTGTATAAGCAGAAGGAATTACAATAAACATGAGCTCTTTAGAAAAGTCAATACGATAACAATGAGCTCTTTCTATAGCTTTTTCTACAATAAGCAAAGCTTTTCTTCCTTCTGGAGTAAGCTCCCTACGAGACGAGAGATCAGGATCCTCTCGTAATATCTCAAATAAGGGTTTAAGTTGTCCTGTAGATAGACCCAAGGAGGGCCGTAGCCAATTAATATCCCCTAAGAGATGTTGAAAATCATTTAACGTAATCAATTTATCTTTAGCAATTTGATTTTTTTGTGGCTTAATACATGTACCCATAATTTGATATCCCAAATAAAGAATGGAAGAACCTGATTGTACCTTTTCCTCAGCTATACGAAGTCCATGACTCTTTAACATATCCGACATCAAGCCAAAAATTTGTAAAAGTAAATTTAAATTGGGGTGTGCTAATAAAACATCATCCATATAATGTATTACCATTACATCAGGATAGCTTTAAAAGGCTTACTGGCTGTATCAACATACACCGAAGGATTGTGGGGCTGTTAGCCATACCCTGAGGTAGGGCTTTCCATTGAAATCTTTGACAAGGGCCTTAATTATTTATAGCTGGTACTGAAAAGGCAAACCTTGGAACATCCTCAGGATGTAATGGAATAGAAAAAAAGCAATCCTTAAAATCAATAGCAATAATTTGATATCCCTTTGGAATGGCTACAGGATTAGGGAGGCCAGGTTGCGAGGGACACATAAGTTGCATAGAGTTATTAATGACCCTCAGATCATGAAGAAGTCGCCATTTCCCAGATTTCTTTTTTATTACAAAAATAGGGGAATTCCAAGGAGAAGTAGAAGGCTCAATGTGGCCAGCTTGCAATTGCTCTTGTACTAACTTTCAGGCCGCTTGGAGTTTCTCCTTTGACAAGGGCCACTGAGGGACCCAAATAGGATTCTTAAATTTCCAGGTTATTTTTAATGGTGATTTCACAGTGGCCCTTAATGAAAAGGATAACCAACTCCACAGTGGTCATTTTTCGTGGTTATGGGTAGAGGCTGAGGATTTCCTTGAAGAAGTTTTCCTAGACCTTTCCCTTCCAGGTAACCCTGCTTGTACATCATTGTCCAGGCTCTCTTACCTGGATAATGTCCTGATTCAGGTTTTGTCATCCAGGATTCTTTGTCTTCCTTGACAGGTTCTGTGGTCAGATGTACTCTCATTTCCTGCAATATATCTCTGCCCCACAACGTGATAGGCAATAATGCCAACACATAAGGTTGAAAAGAACCTTTATGTCCCTCCCCATCCTTCCAGGATAAAACTTGAGCACTCCGATCAGGACTTTGTGAAAATCCTAACCCCCTCAGCGTGCAATCAGCCTTCTGAAGAGGCCATTGCTTAGGCCAATGTTGAGCATTGATAATGGATATGTCTGCCCCAGTATCAAGGAGACCCTCAATGGTCATTCCTTGCACAAGCAATTTGAGCAGAGGCCTTTTTGAACAATCCTGCACCCAACAAACCATTTGTTCTTTTCCAGTTGACCCAAATCCCCTGGATTCCCTATTTTGAGGCATACTCAACAATTTTATGCATACTTGGAAGTAAGATTAAGTGGGCTATTCTATTTCCTGGACTGATGACTGAGATACCACGGGGAGAACTCACCATAATTTTAATTTCACCTGTATAATCACGATCTATAACTCCTGGAAGGATATGAAGGCCGGAAAGGGTAAGCAAACTACGCCCAAGAAGTAAGCCTACTGAATTGGAGGGAGAGGCCCTGACACCCCTAAAGGAATTAATTGGACTCCCAACTCAAGTGTTAATACGAGTCGGGAGGTGGAGCAGAGGTCCAATCCTGTGCTGCCTGAGGTTCCTCAGACGAGGGAGTCAATGGAAAGAAGGGGCCGTGACAAGGAATGGTCTGGATTATACCCGGAGTATGGCGCACTGGCATCTCCATAGCCCCGTACATTTGCGGGCCCAGAGGCAAAGGGCCCCGCCTTCTGTTTTTTGACCCCAGTCCATTCCCCGGGCTCCCGTCAAAATCAGTGACAGATCTACACTCATTAGCCCAATGTTTACCTCTTCTATACTTTGGACAGATCCCTGGCACTGGGGACTTTTCTGTCTTCACCACCAAAGCTCTTTGGAGCCCTTTACTAGGGCATTGATTCTTAAAGTGTCCTGGTTGGCTGCATTGAAAACAAGTTCTTTGTCTAGCTCCCCCTGCAGGGTCTAAGGGAGATACACCCCTCATGGCTGCCACAATCACCTGTCCTGTGACCACTGCATCATTAATGTCCCTACAGACTTTTATGTAAACTGATAAATCCTTCTTCCCTTTCCATGGTCTTATTGCAGCTTGACACCATTTGTTTGCATTTTCAAACAAATGGCATCACAGTGTCCGCGTTGCCAAAGATGCGACTGGCTGTTTGAGTCTATCTACAAATCTGCATAAGGCTCGTTAGGTCCCTGAAGAACCTTTGAGAGATTACCTTGTAAATCACCAGAACCTTGTAAGGTCTTCCATGCTCTGGTAGCTGCAGTAGCAATCTGCGCATGTGTTCCTGGTTCATACTGAAGCTGTGCCTCTAACACGGCATACTGATCCTCACCTGTAAGCATCTCAATATTTCTTTGTGGGAAACCGGCCACATCATTTCTACGTGACGTTTCTAGGGATAACTCCTGCCAGCCAGTCTTCCAAATCAGATATTGTCCTCCACTCAGCACTGCCTTACATAATTTTTTCCAGTCATCGGGAACCAAATTTAAATTTACCAATGAGTCTAACATACTAATAGTGAAAGGGGCCTGGGGATCCATAAGCCATAATGGATTCCTTTAGCTGCTTAACGGTTTTAAAGTCTATTAGTTGGTGAAATCTTGCCTGATTTTGATCCTCAAACACTGGAAAACCCCACCCATCCCCCATTTCTAACACTTCTATTCTTTTAGCTAACTTGCGGATAGATCAGGGGAGGATTAGCTGTTGGCTCCACCCACTGAGGCACAGACAGCTGAACTATGGGCTGTGGCCCCCTATCTTGCAATTCTGCACCTGAGCACAGGCTTTCTAAATCACTACCACTTAAGTCTTCCTCTTCCTGTTTACTTGATTCTCTCATATATTTCTCCCAGCGTCTCTGCGCTTCTTTCCACCTGTTGTTTAACTGGACGAAAGCAAGCACTCTCATATAAGTTGCCACATAGGAAATGTTCCTCGCAGGAGGTCTCCCTGTTTTAACGCTTTTTCCAAATCTAATTTATGTAAATCCCACTGTGGTACATTAAGAAGTCCTCATTCAAAAACCAGGGACTTACTTTCGCTATCTTATCCACATAAGCCTTAACCGTGGATTCTTTTACACAGTACTGTTAACTTTAAGTAAATCTCTTATGATTCTAACCATCTGGTCCTTGGAAACTTCTGAGCTCATTATTCACATTTAACAACTGCACAAACCTTTTCTTTGGCTACAACATCTGGTTTTTGGAATCGCCTGAACCCCTATTCCCGGTTCTTTACTGAATCCCTTATTCCTGGTTGGTTCTTTACTGAACCCCTTATTGCCTCGCCCTTTCCACTCTGGCCAGAGACTTCCGAGAGGTTCCTCAGTTTCCCCACTGTGCCAAAGTGACCTGCGCTTCAGAGGTGGACTGGGAATGATTATTGCCTCGCCCTCTGCGAGGTTCCTCAGTTTCCCCACCGTGTTGAAATGTGCTTCAGAGGTGGACTGGGAATGATTGTTGCCTCGCCCTCTGTGAGGTTCCTCAGTACTTACCCACCGGGCTGAAAAAAGTCCCTGTACGGGCCACCACTTGTACTGCCCTCCACAATGACACTTCACTTCAGAGGCAGACTGGGAATGATCACAGACTCAAATCGCTGCAAGCAGAGGTCTTTTATTTCTCTCCCCTCTCTTCTCTGCCTCTCTCCTTTCTCCTTCTCTCTTCTCCCTTCCCCGACTTTTCTCCCTTTCCCATTCCCCGGAAACCCCACTCTATTTATATCCTTAAGCAGCCAATCACAGTAAAGGTCATCTGCAAAGCAGCAAACAATCCTGCAAGAAATCTAGCGATCCACTCTATCCACAAGCACGGAAGAAACAAATCAACAAATGCAAAGAAACTTCTTGGTCAACAAGTACTGACTCATTAGCGAGCTGCCAGGTGCCATCTTACAATCTTACTTCCTCAGGAGGCTGAAAGCAATGTCTCCAACAACACTTCTCAACCCATCAGTCCATCCTGTTATTTCTGCTGGGAAGAAATCCAATATCCACTAGTTGGCCTTCAGTCCTTCTGTTGCTTCTGTGCTTGCTTACCAGGGTTCAGGAAATGTCTGTGAGTACTGACAGACTTGTACAAGAGTCTACATGCCCTATGCCCTTCAATGTCATCTTCCTTCTCTAGGGCCCTGTAACATGTGAAGTAAGGATAAAGTACTGCTAAGGGGCAGGGAGTTTGGCCTAGTGGTAGAGTGCTTTCCTAGCATGCATGAAGACCCGGGTTTGATTCCTTGATACCACATACATAGAAAAAAGCCAGAAATGGTGCTGAGACTCAAGTGGTAGAGCTCTAGCCTTGAGAAAGTCTAAGGACAGTGCTCCAGCCCTGAGCTCAAGCCTAGGACTGGCAAAAAAAAAAAAAGAATAAAGTACTACTAAATCTCTGTTTCTTATCTGTAGATGAGTATCTCTCATTTTAGTCTGTTTTGTCCTTATTGTTGCTATTGTTTATCTTTTGATTTTAGTTTGTATTTTATTTTATTGTGCTGGTACTGAGGGTTGAACTCACAGCTTTATACTTTAAGTCAATGTATTTACTTACCCTTGGTGCTCTATCATTTGAGCCATGCCTCCTTTACTTGTGGTTTTCTGCTGGTTAACTGGAAAAAAAGTCTTTCAGTTGTGTCTGCCTAGGCTGTTTTTGAAACAGTATTCTTAGATTTCAGCCTCCTGGGGAGCTAAGATTATATTAGCCTGGGTAAATTTGCCACTTTTTCTTATTACATTCTACCACTTGAGCCTCAGCACCAGTTCCAGCTTTTTTCTATGTATGTGGTACCAAGGAATCGAACCCGGGCCATTGTGTATGCTAGGCAAAAACTTTACCACTAGGCCAAATTCCCAGCCCTCTTATTACATTCTTAAGAAAACAATTCCTGCTCTTATTTATTCCTATACTTTCCTTGAAAAAGGGTTGTTTCCTGGTGGGAAAAAAATGGGAAATAGTCATCTAAGAACTATTACTCTTTTAGACAGGCTCCCTAAATATCTGTTGAAACAGAAGAGACAGCTTGAAACTTTTGAAAAACCAAAGGGAAGACAACAATGCTGGAATGGAACAGGAGTTCATAAATTCATCAATGATCTCTCCTTGCTATGATTTCCCTGCTATTAAAAACTTATATCTCCCTGCCATTCCCCAGGCTGATCTTTGTAGTTTGCCAGCCATATGGACGCCATAACCTCATCTCAGGTTGTGAAGTCTTGAGATTCCACGTCATCATTGAAGCTGAGCAATCAAACAGATTTCGAATAGTCACATTTTTTTTAAAAAAGATCTAAATTGGAGCTGAGGGTGGAGCTCAGTGGTACATCTGTTATCTAGCAGGCAGGCTTGAAATTCTGAATTAGATCCCAAAGCAAGAAAGAAAAGAAATGTAAAAATAAAGAAAATCTCAATTGCGCAAAGGGACATATGTAAAATAGGCAATACTTTTAAGCAGATGTTAATATTTGCTTTATAGTAATTTAATTATCCTAGTAAGTCATAATTGTATCAAATGATATATTATTTATTCTCATTATTTCATTAAATTCTCATAAGATGCAGTGAAGAACTGAGGCTGAGAACAGTTGAGTATGTTATTCAAGCTCACAAAATTAGTAAGTGGTATTATTAGCATCAGGACTCGTTCAGGTCTTTCTGATACCAAATCTGGGCTCTTTTTATTAAGATCATATGTTGTTCATAATGAAGAGCATTTGACAGTAAGTTTCTATCTACACTACCTGTAAATAACTTAGGAGTTTAGTTTTAAAGTCTCAAGTCTCATGGTAATCTATCACTTGAACTTTAGTTCTACTTGTGACTTTTTGATGGTTAATGGGAAATAAGAGTCTCACAGATTTTGAATTGTCCTGGTGATGCTCAGATCTCAGTCTGCTGAACAGCTGGAATTACAGGTGAGTCACCAATGGCACCTAGTTGAATAGAGCT
Source organism: Megascapheus bottae (assembly GCF_031878675.1). Lineage (NCBI taxonomy): Eukaryota > Metazoa > Chordata > Mammalia > Rodentia > Geomyidae > Megascapheus > Megascapheus bottae. Next base: position 4,708,411 of record NC_143510.1, read on the forward strand.
ATTTTTAAGCCTGGTTAAAAGCTCCTGCCATTCCAGTGGCAAGTAAAGATTTGTATTTACTTTATATGAGAGCAAGACCCCGTAGGCCCAGAAGTCAAGTCTCTTCTCTCCTGGGTATAAACACTCCAGATCTTTAAGTACCTACTTGGTGCCTGATTCAGGGAGAGTTTTCTGTGTCCTACCTTCAATTTTTAGCCATGTTTTCTCCTCAGTGATTCTGTTATCCTGTATCTATCCTATTAAGTTCATGAACTTAGGCAAAAACAAAATCAAAAAAGCCGTGTTTAGCCATGTGTGGTGGCTCAGCCCTGTAATCCTAGCTACTCAGGAGGTTGAGATCTGAGAGTCTCAGTTCAAAGCCAGCCAGGAAACTAAAGTCTGTGAGATTCTTATCTCTAATTAACCATAAGAAAACTGGAAGTGGCACTGTGGCTCAAGGGTAACCTTGAGCTGATGAGCTCAGGGACAGCGCCCAGGCCCAGAGTTCAAGCTGCACGACCAACAAAAAGAAAAAAAAAAAGAAAAACCACTGTGTTTTCATCTGTTACACCTTTCTCTAAAATAAATTTTCATTTCCAATTCAGGTTTCATATATTACTTCAACAAGGCATCACAAATATAGGTAAAGGAGGTAAGTAGGATAGAGTACAACCTGCTGGATTTTTAGAAAGATGAATTCTCAGAAATTCTGGTTTTAAGATAGACTGATCAGTTGGAGAGCTGGTGGCTCACACCTTAAATCTTAGCTTTTTAGGAGGTTGAGATTTGATGATCATGGTTCAAGGCCAGCATTGGAAGGAAAGTCCAAGATATTCTTAATCTCCAATTAATGATCAAAAAGCTGGTAGTGGAGGTATGGCTCAAGTGATACAGCACCAGCTTTGATTGAGTAAAACAAAGTGAGAGCTCAAGGCCTTCTTGAGTGCAATTCCTAGTGCCAGAAAAAGTAAATAAATCATATGAAGATCAAGATAGTACAGATTGGTTTTGCATATATATATGTATACATATATACAAGTACATCCTATTTTTATGCTTAGGAATGTCATTTTTAAAGAGCTATGAATTCGGGACACTTAATAAAAAATACTTTCTGGTGAAAATATCTATTCCTCCAGAGCTATGGTCAAGTTTGAGGTAGTTACCCAGCTGTCTTGATTAACAAAGCTCTTTTGGTTTACTATTTAACTACTTGTAAAGTACTACTGAAAAATCCTTAGGGTCTTTTGCTGTTTGTTTGAAGATAAATTATTCTGCAAGGTGAATTTGATGAACAAAGTTCCTAGTGTATGTCTTCAATATATGGCCAATTAATTGTATTAACAATTACTCTTATAAGGGTAAACATAAGATAAATTACTTTAACTATTAGAACAGTTTACATGATAATGAAATTTTGCTGGCAGCTCACATGTGTAATTTTAGACATTCAGGGGTCTGAGGATCATGGTTCATGGTTCAAACACAGCCTGAACAAGAAAGTCAGGGAGGTTTTTAATCTCTTCAATTAGCCACAAAAAACCTTCTGGAAGTAGGTGTGGCTCAAGTGGTAGTGCACCATCCTTAATCAAAAAAATTCAGCCTCTGAGTACAATCTCCAGTATACAGAACACACACACACACACACACACACACACACACACACACACACACACACGTATGCATTTGCAATCATTATAATACCTTAATGACTTTGTTTTATAGCAGTGACAGAATTTCTTCTTCACGGACGTGTGTGTGTGTGTGTGTGTGTGTGTGTGTGTGTGTGTGTGTGTGTGTGTGTGTTGCCCAGTAAAAGAGCTTGAATTGGGGCCCGAAAGCTCTCTTTGGACTTTCTTACTCATGGCTGGCACTCTACCATTTGATCTGTGCCTCAAGCCCAGATTTTTGCTGGTTAATTGGAGATGGAGTCTTACTTGGCTGGCTTTGAATCTGAGTCTTCCATACCTCAGCCTCCTGAGTAGGTAGGACTGCAAGTGTGAGCCACCTACAACTAGCTTCATGTCTATTTATCTTTATCCAACAAATATTTCTAGTAGTAAAATCAGGGGTCAGATCTTTAGATTTTCAGATGTATGTACTTTACTAATGGAAGTATTCATGTTTAATTCATAAAGAACTTTAGGCAAGAAGGAAGAGGAGGAGACCAAAAGAGGAGGTAAAAAGTAGTAGATTTCAACTTGAGTCTCCCTTTGGTGTTGAGAGATTGCTTTCTGAACACTTCTTGTATCTCAGGGGATCAAGTGAATATGTCTTCCAAATTCTGAAGTTAATGAAATTTAAACAAGGCAAATCACTTCCCCGAAGACACAAAAGTAGGTAGAAGTAGCAGCATTAGCCAGGTTCACCTTGACAAGACCAGAAGAGGGTTTACTGATTAGAGCAGGGCGCATCTGTTGTTGAATTTAATCTAACAATTCAACTTTTTCTTCTTACCTATATTATTTTACCTTTGAGAGTCAAAAATGATTTGTCTTAGCGTTCAGTGTAAGTAATGGCTAACATCTGACATTTGAGTTGTGCGACTTGATTTGGACGTGTTTGACACAATTCCCTTATAAAAATGTGTAGGCTTGGTTAAAGCATAGCTAAGTATACAAGTTACAAGTTACATTTTTTTTCTTAAAAGACAGATAAAGAATGATGCCAGAATGTATAGAAGTATTTTTTCTTATAAAGTTTCACCAAGAAAATAGAATCAGTTCTCTAAATAAAACAACTAGCATTTCTAACACTGATATGGAAATCACCATGGAATTTTTATAATTACGTGGAATTTTTGAAAAATGTTGCTGCACCAGTTTGGTTCCTAATCACAGGTTAGGCCTGGACATTGCTTAGTTTTGCTTTTCAAAGCTTCTAAAAATTTCTACTATGCAGCCATAACAGAAAACCCCTAAACTGTAGCATAAGTGAAAAGAAGAGTTCAGTGTCATAATGAAAATTCAAGCCAGGTGTTGGTGGCTCACATCTGTCATCCTAGCTACTCAGGAGGCTGAGACTTGAGGCTCACAGTTCAAAGTCAACCTGGGCAGGAAAGTCCATGAGACTCTTTATTTCCAATGAACCAGCAAAAAGCTAGATGTGGAGCTGTGGCTCAGGTGGTGGAGCCTAGACTATCACTGGCTAAAACAACAAAGAAGTTCTATCTCTTATCTGAGCCCTAATGTTAAATGAGGGGAAAGGTCATTAAAGAAGTTGCTGCTTTATCAAAAAGTATTATTGTACCAGATAACTGCCTTTTATTTGTTGCTTGTACTGAAGCTTTATTTTATTTATTTATTTTTATTTTGTACTGGAGCTTGAACTTAGGGAGTGGGCACTCTCCCCGAGCCTTACCAGTTGAACAACAGCTACACTTCTGGCTTTTTTAGTGGTTAATTGGAAAGGAAACATTTTCCATTTTTTGCCAGGGTATGAAAGAGACAGAGGGCAAGTTTGTAATACAAGCAACTTCAGAGACAATGGGAGCATGATCAGCCTGATATTTCTCCAGGGAAAGTTCTAGGCTTGCAAAATAATTCTTTCCTGCAACTGTCATGTGTTACTACACCACGCACTGCTCTTTCCTCCATCTTAACTCACATTCTTGGACCACAAGGAAGCTTTGGACTCAAAGGTTAGATTATGGAAGGAACAAGAAAGTTCTGGAATAAAATATAGTTTGAGAACTGCAAAGGCAATGAATTAGGAGGCAAAGCATAGATTAAGTTACAACTAAAAGGACAGCAAATTCAGGGAGAGACCTGACATTTTATTTCCCCAGTTCAACCCTAGACTTAGCTACCAAGGCCCTCTTGGATTAGTTGAATGTACTGTGAATGTTTTGTCTTTTTGCTGTTTTCATTGTTATTGTTTGTTGTGATATCGTGTGTGTGTGTGTGTGTGTGTGTGTGTGTGTGTGTGTGTGTGTGTGTGCTGGTCGAAAGTCAGTGCTTTTCTATCTGGGCTGCCTCTGTACTGTGGTCTTCAGATTTCAGCCTCGTGGCTTGGTAGGATTACAGCAAGTGTCCCTAATACCTGCCTATTTTCCTTTGTGTTTTTCACTTTTCCTTTCTTCTCAGTGAATTGTCTCAGCATTCACTGATGGCATCTCTTAACACTTGACAGATGATTCTGTTTCTGAATTTTAGATAGGAGGGTTGAAATCTTAATATGGAGGCAGGGAGAGATTGGATTCTGCCCATCTGTGGTTTTGCTTTGTATGGATGTTAGTGAGAGGTATAGGAGAAGGCTGTGCCATATTCAGTCTTACTAATTAAACTACTGAGACGTAGCCAAGCAAGATTCCTTCCTTAGCTCCACATAAAAGGGAAAAATGAAATGAGAAGTGAGAAACAGGATAAGATGATAAATAGCTCTTGAACAGATTTTCCCCCAATATTTTATTTCCAAGAGCATCATGACCAATGTAATTGGAACAGTCGGTGATTAATCACTTTCTCTTTCTGTGTCATGGGCTTGAACTCTGGGCCTGGACATTGTCCCTGAGTGCTTCAACTCAAGGCTAGCACTCTACTACTTTTGAGCCACAGGGCCACTTCTGGTTTTTCTGGTGGGTAATTGGAGGTAAGAGTCTCAAGGACTTTAGTGCCTGGGCAGGCTTTGAACTGCGATCCTTGGATCTCAGCCTCCTGAATAGCTGGGATTATAGGCATGAGACATGGGCACTAGCTGATTAATCACATTTTCTTGCTAGTTCTAGGCTTGGGCTCAAGGCCTGAACACTGTCCTTGGGTTTTTTTCAAGGCTAGAGTTCTATCTTGAGTTACAGCACCACTTCTGGCTCTTTTTCTATGCATGTGGTATGGAGGAATTAAACCCCGGTCTTCGTGCATGCTAGGCAAGCACTCTACCACGAGGCCAACTCCCAGTTCATGATTGATCACTTTTAAAACAAAAACAAAACAGAAACTCACCAAAGAAAAATAATGAGAAAAACATCCATAATAACTAGATAATTTAGAGGAATCCCAGTAAAATGCTTAGGGCAGACTGCATAGATTTGGGACATAGTTGATTACAATTCAACTTTAAAAAAAAAGACAGCAACAGGTAGCATTGATCATTATTTTCTAATGTTAGTGTTTGTTTTTCAGATTCTGGTCAAAGGGAAGACAATTTCTTTGCCCTGAACACCATTCTTGATGTATGCCCACATTTAGTGCCTATTGCAACATAATAGTTCATTTTTTTCTGTAATACAATATGCTCCAGGCAACCTTAGAAATAAGAAATGTTTCAGAATATTGGCAACCCTCCAAATCACATTACATTGTGTGCTTTTCTGTATTAGCGCCATTTGTTTAAAGTAATTTTTCTTCCTTTTGTAAAGGAATTCTGAAAAGCGCTGTTATTAAACACGGCTGCCATGAAATTGATATTCTTGCATGTGTATGACGCTATTCAGATAGTGTGACTTTAAGACCCAGTATTACTTCTGTGAATGAGGAAATAATGCTACACTACACAATGCAATGTCATTCCAATAGAGCCAGGTTTAGACACTATTGGCTTAAAAAGGAGAGTTTTTCTCTATTAAATAATGAATATGTACAATTGAATTTTCCTTAAATGCTACCTCTTTGCAAGAAAAAAACCGCAAGAGAGCATGTTTCTAAAATAAGAGCATGTATCATGCTCAACCTCAAGAAAGACCATGAAACTTACAGTTTCTCCCCTCCTGTTGTTGTTGTTATTATTATTATTATCGTCATCATTATTATTATTATTTGGGTCATGAGGCTTGAACTCTGGGCCTGGGCACTGGAGATGCATCTCCTGTTCTTTAATGCCCCAGCTGGCCTTGAACCTCGATCCTCAGATCTCAGCCTGCTGGGTAACTAGGATTACAGGTGTGAGTCACTGTGCCTCTGTTGCATTGGTTGACCTTTTACTCTTTTTCTCTCTTTTTCTTACTTTTTTTTTTTAGCACAAACACATTTATTTGCTAACCAAAGGAATGAGGCCAGTTAAGCCATCACTTTGAAACTGTTGCATTTGAAATGTTTGTGATATAGATTATTGGACAGAGTAGTGGAACCAAAAAAGTAGTTGTACAGAGATTTGCTCATTGAACTGAGCTTTTGCATTCTTGCAGCTAATCCCTCTCCAAAATGATGATGGAATTTTTATTTTGCTTTCTCATAGACTCGAGTACAGGCGACAGGGTTCATGACACATTCCACCACCAGCTTTCCATCTTTCAGTTTTCTTATTATTGTGCTTTCCTTCTCATCCCATGTCTGATGCTGAACCAAAGCATCAGACCACATCTGAGGTTTCCTTCCATCAGCTGTAGTTTCTTCAAACTGCTCTCCCAGAATGCAAGAAAATTGTGTAGTCTTAGAGTACTCTCTTTATTATTATTATTATTGTTATTATTATTATTTGCCAGTCAGTCCTGGGCTTGAGCACTGTCCTTGGACTTTCTCAAGGCTAGAGCTCTACCACTTGAGCCTCAGCACCACTTCAAGCTTTTTTCCTGTGCATGTGGTACTGAGGAATCGAATCCTGGTCTTCGTGCATGCTAGGCAAGCACTCTACCACTAGGCCAAATTCCAGGCCCTGAGTGCTCCCAGCATTTATGTTGACCTATTTCCTTCAGGCACTCATCAAAGCCTTGGCTCTCAATCAGTCATCATCTTCCTTCTAATTGCTTCAGCGTGGCCTTGGTGGGTGAGGGAGGGGAGCGAGCAGTCAAGTTCACCCCTTGTCCTTTGTCTCACCATTTTGTTGTTTATGGCGCTTGAACTCAGAGCCTGAGCGCTGCCCCTGAGCTTTTGTATTCAAGATTGGGTGCTTTACTACTCGAGCCACACTTTCTTCTGGCTTTTTGGGTGGTTAATAGAAGATGAAAGTCGCACAGATTTTCCTGCTTTAAGGTGGCTTGGAACTGTAATCCTTACATCTCAGCCTCTTGGGTAGCTAGGATTATAGGAAGAGCCACTGATGCTCAACTTGACTAGCAGTGTCTTCTAAAGCTACAGGTAAGCTTATTGTTGATATTTGATCAACTAATATGAAAACTTCTGTCCATAAAACAGACTGAACACAGTTATTAATCTCAGAATTATTCCCAACTACCTCCAATTGAAAGCCACCAAGACTCTTCTCACTAGGAAAAGGGATACAGCAATGACACTTGGTAGATGACACATTTTAGCCCTAGACCTTGATTTTTAATCATATTCTCCCATAAAAGTGACCAGAGAAGCTGAGAACCCTGGAGCCATGATGGGTCATGCTTTTCATTTTAGCGCTCAGGAGCCCAGGACAGCAGAAGAATTATAAATTCAAGGCCAGCTTGTGTGTAGCCACACAGTGAAACTTGATCTCAAAATAACAGAAATCCTAAGATTATTGTGTTCTGCTGTTTGCAAAGCTGGAAAAGGGAATATTCAAGGTAATCCTTATTGTGAGGAAGTACCAAAGTGCAGGCATTAAAAAAAAATCATAGCTGGGCACTGGTCGCTCACTCCTATAATCTTTGCTAATCAGGAGGCTGAGAGCTGAGGATCACAGTTCAAAGTCAGTCCAGGCAGGAATGACCATGAGCATATTATCTCCAAGAAGCTCCAGAAAACCTGAAGTGGATCCATGGCTCAGAATTGGATAGTGCTAGCCATGAGTGAAAGAGCTCAAGGACAGTGCCCAGGCCTCAAGTTCAAGTCCCATGACTGACAACAACACAACAACAAATGAAAGAAACGAAAAACAAAAACAAAAACAAAATAGAGTGTGCTGAAGAGAAGGAACTTGAAACCCACACAGCCCCAGCTGGAATAATTTGAACATCAAAAGTTAATAACGCATCATTGGACTTTTATCCTAAGCATAAAACAAATATTCACGTATTGTTTCACATAGGGGAAATCCAATTATTTAATAAATAACTAAATGGGAGGGTCAGCACACATCTTCTATGGAGAAGCCTTTCAGATAATTTATGAAGAAACACCCCTCTGATCTGTGAGTGGCTCTTAGTGACTTCCTTTTAAAGAGAATTTTATGGAAAAGGAGGAAGATTTAAAAGAATAAACATAATAGCAGAGACATGTGCGCATGACTCATGCCTGTAATCATAATCATTCAAGAGGCTGAGATCTAAGGTTTGTGGTTTGAGCCAGCTCCTGGACAAGAAAGTCTAAGAGAACCTTATTTCCGGCTATCTAGCAAAAATAAATAAATAAATAAATAAATGAAATGGAGCTGTGGCTCAAGTGGTAGAGTGTCATCGTTAGAGTGAAAAACTAAGGAAGGACACTCTGGTCCTGAGTTCAAGCCCTAGAACCAGCACATAACTACAACAAAATAATGACAGAGTAATCACAGACATTACTTCCAACCAGCATTCAAGGTTGGTGTGCACCCCTAAGCTCTGAGCTGTCTTGACAGTGAGTTCTCTGGGTATGTTGTGTTGAAAATGGCAGCTTACCCTCAATGAGATTTCTCCCAGAAACAACATAAAACAAATATTCATTACCCCCATGTACATGTGTGAAAATCATCAGGGTAAGGAATTTTCTGCACATTACTTTTTTACTTGTATGTTTTGTGCCAGTTCTGGAGCTGGAACTCAGTTCTAAAGAACACTATCCCCTGAGCTTTTATGCCCAATTCTGGATAGAGCTCTACCAACTGAGTCATAGTGCCACTGGCAGCTTTCTGGTTCTCAATTGAAGATAAGAGTCTCAAGGACTTTCCTATCAAACTTTGATCCTCAGATCTCAGCCTTCGAAGTAGTTAGGATTACAGGTGTGAGCCAGCAGCATGCATTCTACTCCTGACCGATACTTCTTTTGCCTGTCCTGGGACTTGAACTCAGAGCCTGGGTACTCTCCCTGAGTTTCTCTGTGCTCAAGTCTAGCATTCTGTGACTTGAGTTACAACACCACTTCCAGATTTTTCTGAGAAGTTTATGGCACATAAGAGTCTCATGGACTTTTCTGCCTCGGCTGGCTTTGAACCATGATCCTCAGATCTCAGCCTCATGAGAGATGACAAACCTAGCACCCAACTCCAGACCAGTATTTAAAGACAAAACAAACTATCCAAGCCATTGAAATCAAGGAAACTGAGAAACTTTCATATTCCAGAGTGCTTCAAAGAGACATGATGACTGTTATACAGTATTTTAAATAGGATTTCAAAACAGCAACCAAAAAGGATATTAGGCAAAGAAGAAAAAAAATGTAATTAATTAAATCTGAGTAAAGTATTGAATTTAGTTGAAAATGTATACCCAAACTGATTCCCTGTGAGAAATGATGCAGCATGGGAATATTAGATGCTGATGACTGGAGAATTGAGTACAGTCTATATGGGAACTCTATGTTGTTTCTGGAACTTTTCTGAAAGTCTAAGTTATTCCCAAATAAACAAAATGTATGACATGGACCATTGTCGTACCCATTCACATACTGGTCTGTTTTTGTAGCAGCTTCTCAGCAAGAGGCGCTGTTGTCCCTGTTAAATTATATCTTGGGGCCATCACCAGTTCAATGCCCTATTAGGCCTTCTTCCCTAGTGGCTGTGTCACCAATGTGGCACATGTGACAAAGTGACTGGGGATGTTAAGCCTGCCCCCCCCCGACATAACATCATGATGGGACTATAATTATCTTTTTTTAATTTCAAAAGCTTCCAGCGGCTTCCAAGATTCTAATGAAACTTAGTCTTGAAAGCCAGACTGCTCTCTGTCTTAAATTTATGTTTGACCCGGAATTACAGAGATGCCATTAATAGGATGTGGATATACTTAATGATTCTCACAGTGTGTAGCCCCTTAGTACTATCAGCATGGGATAAAAGAATCTTACTTGTTTATCTGTCCTGTGTTTCCCTGTGTGAAAGCATTGTGTTACAAAGAGACAGCAAGTTTCTAGTAAATTACATTAACATCCTTTGTGGGGGTAAAGGGAGAGAGGAAGTGGAGCTCGAACTCAGGGCCTTGGCTATGTCCCTTAGTGTTCTTTTATTTTTTTCCCCACAGGGCTGATGTTCTACCACTTGAGCCACATTTCCTCTTTCACCTTTTGGTGGGTTAACAGGAGTTGAGAGTCTTGAATTTTTCTGCCCAGGCAGGATTCCAACTGTGATCCTCAGATCTCAGCCTCCTGAGTAGCTAGGATTGCAGGCCTGAGCCACCAGTGCTTTTTAGCATCCTTCTTTAAGAAAGCCATGTCAAAGCCAACCTTAAAAGAGAGACAGGTCTCACCTCCGGACACTGTGAAGGCATCCAGATGCTGGTTCTGACTCCAGGTGTGTCTCCTGGGAACTGAATACCAACACATTCCCAAAATCCCATGTAGGAGAGACCCTTTGGATCCAGAGAAATTTGGGGAGATGTTTCCAAGCCTCACTCCTAGTTTTATACGACCCAGAGCAAGATATCAAACATTTCCTATTCTCATTTGTTGAGTAGAATTTTGTTACCCTTGAACTTCACACCTTGAGCTCTTTGCATTTTCTTGGTAAGTGTCCAAAAGCAGTAGGAAATGAATATTGCTTTTCAAGAGAGATATCACAAGGCTGTATCATGCCTCTCTTCCCCAGACAATGCCTTCTGTCCTGAAGAAGCTTTCAAGGGCCTCCACTGAATTCAAAGCTCTCTCAGATGGCCAAGGTCCTTTTCGCTGCAGCTGGATTTTGTAAAGAGAACAGATTTCAAAATACACTGAAACTAGCCAGTTGTATATCACCTTTCCCATTTTCTCTAAACTGTCCTCTGGCACTTAAATTAATCTTGACTTTTTAAAAAAATGTCTTAAATAGCTGGTGATTCTCACACCTGTAGATCTACTTAAGGATTGCAGTTCACGCTAGCCTGGACAGAAAAGTCAGTGAGACTCATCTCCAATTAACTACCCCCGAAAGAAAGAAAGAAAGAAAGAAAGAAAGAAAGAAAGAAAGAAAGAAAGAAAGAAAGAAAGGAAGAGCCAGAAATGGTAAATTGGCTCAAAATAGTATAGTGTTAACTTTAAACACAAAAATTCAAGGAGAGCACCAATATCCTAAGTTCAAGTTCCAAGATCAGCACCAAAAGAAAGTACACACACACACACACACACACGTATACCTTTAAGTAATTGTACAAAATGTTTTCAATTCGACCTGTCAATTTATGAGCACAATTCATCCATCCCTCCCCTTCCACGGTTTGCCCCACCTCTCCCCCATTCCCACTCAAGTTGCCTGGCTGCATTCTTCCATGTGTATGTTGAGAATGAAGCGCTCACCCCCGCTTCCTCTTCCCTTTCATCTCCCCCTGCCTCACCTTCTGACCTACCTGCTGCAGCTTGCTGCTATTCATTCTGCTAAATTTTAAGTTGGTTGTCCATGCATTTTATAAAAAGCAAAACAAAACAAATAAACTTGAGACCATTCAGAACTAAAGTACAAAATTCTCCAGGCAACACCCTTGACTCATTAGTGTCACATTACAGATAACACCAGGGCAATTAGTTAATTAGGGATAAACAGGTGTCAACAAAAGTAAATCAATCTAAGCCAGGCACTGGTGGATCACACCTATAATTCTAGATACTGAGGAGGCTGAAATCCTGTGGTTCAAAGCCAACCCAGGCTCTAGAAGTCCTTGAGACTCTTATCTCCAAGTAACTGCCAAAAAAACAGAAGTGGTGCTATGGCTCAAGGGGTAAGGCTGTAGCGTTGAGCTGAAGAGCTCGGGACAACACCCAGGCCCAGTGTTCAAGCCCCATTACCGACATAAATAAAAAAATAAATTAATAAAATGAATGAATGAATAAATAAACCAGTCCAGGCAGGAAAGTTCATGAGGCTATTATCTCCAAATAACCATACACACAGACACACATACAGGTACACACAAAGAAAAGCTGAAAGTAGAATTGTGGTAGAAAGCTATCCTTGAGCACAAAAGCTCAGGGATGGCACCTAAGTCCTGAGTTCAAGCTCCAGAACTGGAGTGAGTGTGCTTGCACAGGTATGCACACACACACACACACACACACACACACACACACACACACACATATATACACATACACACAGAGTATGATTGTCAAGCCTAACTACAACAGAAAATGTAGGATTAACCTTTTTTTCAAATAGATACAGAAGACCCCCTCCCTGCTTATTTCTAATGCACAAAAAGTATAATTTAAACAAAACATTGATCAAAATAGTGTTAGTTCAAGCCAGAGTTCTGGAATGAGTGAGCCAGGAGACTTGACCACAAGATATATTTCACATAGTTTATGGATCAGTTTTCTGTATTTGCAAGCATTATTTTCCTCAATACAATGATAAAACAAGCAAAGTCACTCTGCCATTCCACACTGAGAAAACAAATGCTCCTGAAATTGGAGGGAAATTAGTGCCAATTAAGACAAGTGTGCAGCTGTGAGAGGGGAAAGGTTTGGAAGTAGATTGCTGCCTTATGGTATGTTTAATAATGGGAAAAAAATCTAACAATCTTATGTGTAAAATCAAGGCTTCTAATTCTCACTAGAGCTTTGACACATGGTGCTATTTTTATTCTGGCTTACAAATTGGAGAGTATTTGTGTAAATTATTTAAAATGCAGGCTGAAATACCCCTCATATACCATCTTATTTCTTATATCCATTTGCTTTCCCATTCCATCTGTCTCATTTTTTTTGTTCCAGAGAGCATTCTGTATGTGTTAAAATAGATGCTTTCTTGAGGTGTTAATCATGTATATGAAAAAGCCCAACTGTAAATGAGTTGTCATCTAGACGTCTCCATGGTTTTGTTCATTATGTGCTTGCTTTCTTGTAAATAGTAGTAAAGTGTTAAAAGCTAGTCAGACCCAATAATGTCAGTGACACAACCTACATCCTCTGATGCTGTGGTTTTGAAATATTTTTGTAATTATATTTAAGTAGTTGTACAAAAGAGATGCCATTTAACAAAGCAGTTTGTGAATACAATGCTTCTTGATCAATGTACCCCTGCCTTAAACATTCTCACCTACTCTTTCCCTTATTATTTTTTAATGTTGTGGTATATATAATGAATTCTTGACTACATTCTCCCTCCCTTTCCTCATTTCATTCACCTGCTCCTCTCCCTTGACAGATCCCTCTCTTGCAAGTAACCATTCTCTCAAGCTGATTTCATTGGGCTTTGACTTTGCCTTTCTGAAAAATTATACTATTTGTCCTCTCCATAGAGTCTACTTTGTGTTTATTTGTTTGCAACCCCCTTGCATACCACCCAATGTGTTTACTCAGAGAGTTACAGATACAGTGTAATGTACAGAGATAGGAGCTGAGAGAATGCCAAACACCAAAGAAGTGCATAGTTTAATAGCAGAGGAAGAAATAAACAAAAATCACAATAAAATAAGAAACAGTGATATAAGAAATGTACTATAACTGACACATGAGTTACTTTTTGTGGGGGTCCTGGGGAGGGCAGTCCTGGGGCTTGAACTCAGGGCCCAAGCACTGTCCCTGGGCTTTCTAAAGGCTTGAGCTCGACCACTTGAGCCACAGTACCACTTCGGCTTTTTCTATGCATGTGGTACCACAGAATTGAACCAAGGTCTTTGTGCATGCTAGGTAAGCACTCTACCACTAGGTCAAATTCCCGGCCTCCAGTTCCTTTAAAAATTTTTTTTTATTATCTTCAGGTAGTTTGTACAGAGGGATTTGGATTCAATGTCTGATTGTAAGCATGCTGCATCATGATCAATTTTGCCCCTTCCATCATTCTTGTCCATTTCTCCCAACTGAGTTTTATTTCTTGATAAAAGTTATTGCCAGCTGGGGATGTGGCCAGGAGGGATCGCTACTACATTGTTGGTGGATGTAAGCCAGACCCAAAGGAACATAGGCTCAATGGCTTCCCTCATTTGCAATAATTAGTACACATCCAAGTCTCTCCTAGCAGAGGATTACAAACGCATAAAACCTAGGTACTTAAGGTCATTTAGAATGAGAAGGATGAGACTAAATGAAATGAACTCTAGGATATGGAAACAAGAGCTTTATCTTGTGTGATTGTTGTTATTATTGTACTATGTTATTTCTTTTCTTTTTTATTGCCCTTATGGTTAATCTCTTGTGTCATTGTATCTGACTTTGTTACCTGGTATATTGTATATACGTTTATTTCTTTATTTGAAATGGGAATGGTAAGGGGGGAAACAAGAGAACTGGGAGGGGATGTGGGGAGATAAACGGGGACAAAAATCTGAGAAGGGGTATCAATGTGTGAGAAGTAATGCACCTACTACCTGACAAATGTAACTGTATCCCCTCTATACATTATCCTGACAATAATAAAAGAAAAATGTTACTGCCAGCTAGATGCCTGTGGTTTACATCTGCAACTCTAGTTACTCAGGAATCTGTGATGTGAGGATCATGGTTCAAAGCTAGTCCAGGCAGAAAGACCTGTGAGATTTTTATGTCCCATTAATCAACAAAAAAGGCAGAAGTAGAGCTGGGACTCAAATCCTAGAACTTCAGCCTTGGGCACAAAAGCCCAGGGACAGTGCGCAGGCCTTGAGTTCAAGCATTAGGACTGGCACAAAAAGAAATTAAATAAAGAACAAACAAATAATTATTAATAAAAAGATGAAAACTTAGTATGATGTGATCATGAAGAAAGATCACTGTGACCAGGCGCTGGTGGCTCATGCCTGTAATCCTAGCTACTCAAGAGGCTGAAATCTGAGGATCAAGGTTCAAAGCCAAGCTGAGCATGAAAGTCTGTGAGACTCTTATCTCCAGGTAACCACCAGAAAACCAGAAGTGGCATTGTGGCTCAAGTGGTCAAGCACTAGCCTTGAGCTGAATAGCTTGGGTCCAGCACCTAGGCCGAGAGTTCAAACCCCAGAACCAACAAAAAGAAAAAGAAGAAGCATCACTGTGCATTCATATGTAGACTGACCCCAAACTCCACACATAGATAGCAAGTGGTATCAGTGAGAAAGAAGAGTGCCTGGACTAAGATGTCATGCCATTGCATGTGTGGCTCATGGTTCTGACTGCGTGATGGAGATATGTCTGTACTAGTGTATAAGCATTGTATGTTCTCTAGTAAAGGCAACGTGAGAATGAGTACACAGCACAAGGAATGGCTCATGCAAAATACAATGGAAGGGTCATTCCAAAATTAGCTTCTCACTCTATCCCAGTGCCACAACTCTATGGATTTATTTTTTGGGGTGGTGGGGGTGGGGGTGAATTGGAGATAAGAGTCTCACAGACAAAAAACTTTATTTTTGTCTTAGACTGAGAAATGAAAAAAAAAAAGAGTCTCACAGACTTTCCTGCCCAGGCTGGCTTTGAGCCATGATCCTCAGATTAAAGCCTCCTGAGTAGCTAGGATGATAGGTGGGAGCTACCAACACCTGGATGATTCTTTTGTTTGATAACTTTCTGAAAAAGAATTCAAGCTATCAACCAATTTAGAAATGACAACCCTATGGTTCAACCCTATGGTTTTTGGAATAATACATCATTTTTTCTGTAATTAGAAGCTAACATCTCCCACAAACACATAAAGATGTCAGATTCCTTCCACACTGATTTTTTTTTGTTGTTGTTGTTTAGTTTGTTTGGTTTTTTTATTAAAGAATTTGTTAACATTGATTTTTAACATCATAGTTCAAATGATGTATTTAACAAACAAGTATTCAAGAATGGAATCTCTATATACAATCACTGGCACTTAGATTTTAGAACATAACTAAAATTAGGCTGAGGGTTTGTATGTCATATATACATATTAATCTATGTAATAAAACATTATGTCTATAGAGTCATAAATTTATATGTCTATATAGTTATGTTTATATTTCCAGTACCATGTCCATATCATTGGGTATGCAACTATTCAGTCCTCACTCTTGTACTGTTTGGATCTAATAGCCACAAATTAAGTATACCATGCACCTTTTGTTCCTTTGGTCTTGACTTGCCTCACTCAACATGATTCACTCTGGATTCATCCACTTCCCTGTAAATGTCATTGTTTTATCTTGTCTGTTGGCTATGTAGAATTTCATCGCACATATATATATATTAAAATTTCTGTATCCATTCATCTGCAGTAGGGCATCTGGATTGTTTCCATCGCCTGGCTATTGTGAATAGTGCAGAGATGAACATAGCTGGGAGGGGATTGGGGTAGGGAAATGGGAGAAAAACATGGGAAGGGGAAACGATGTTCAAGAAGTAATGTACTCACAGTGCAGGAGCAATTTCAAAACCAAACTTCAGACTCTATTACAAAGCTATAGTAATCAAAACAACTTGGTACTGGAACAAAACAAGCCTGAGAACCAATGGAATAGAACTGAAGACCCAGAAATCAACCCACAGACTTATGGCCACCTAATCTTTGATAAGGGAGCAAAAAAAAAAATAGAATGGAAGAAAGACATCCTCTTCAACAAGTGGTGCTGGCAGAACTGGTTAAGCACCTGTAGAAAACTAACAAGTTGGATTTTTCTTTTCTTTTTTTTTTGCCAGTCCTGGGCTTGAGCTCAGGGCCTGAGCAATGTCCTTGGACTTTCTCAAGGCTAGAGCTCTACCACTTGAGCCTCAGCACCACTTCCGGCTTTTTTTCTATATGTGGTCCCGAGGAATGGAACCCGGGTCTTCATGCATGCTAGGCAAGCACTTTAACCACTAGGCCAAACTCCCGGCCCAAGTTGGATTTTTCTATGTCACCCTGCACCAGAATCAATTGAAAAGGAAATGGAAAGACTTAGAAAAAATAATATAATAAGCCAGACTCAAAGGAACTTAGGCTCAATGGTTTCCCTCATTTGTCATAAAAGGTAGAAACCTTGGGCTCTACTAGCAGAGATTTGCAATAGAGCAAAACCTTGATACATAAGGCCATATAGTATGAAGCTAATTGAAAGGACCTCCAGGATACTGAAACAAAAGCCATATAATGAATGATTGTTGTTCTTAATGTACTATGTTATCTTTCATCTCCTTTGCTGTCTCTTGGGTTTCTCATATTGTTACAGTATCGCACTTTGTTATCATCTTTTAGGACTTTACCTGGAACACCAAATTCTGAGTATTTCTTTTTGGTGACTTGACCACAGAGAGTTTTGCCTTTTCTTCTTTTGTTTCAAAGTTTTTGAACTTTGAACATGTGTGTGTGTGTGTGTGTGTGTGTGTGTGTGTTTATTTCTTTTTTTTTTTCCAGTCCTGAAGCTTTAACTCAGGGTCTGAGCACTGCCCTTGACCTTTCTCAAGGCTAGAGTTCTATCCTTTGAGCTTATTTTTGTTGCTATTGCTGTTATGGTACTATTTTTTTTCCACTGTTGTTGCTGATGTAGGCGATCCTTAGGAATTTTCCTCTTAACCTTCTCTTTGTTGAGTCTCAGAAGTTCTTGGGTAATGTATTTTCATTCTCATTAGTTTCCAGGAACATTTTAATTTCTCCCTTTATTATTTCAATGAGCCACATGTCTTTCAAAGCTGTCATGTTCAGTCTCCATATGCCTGAATGTTTTCTGTGGTATTGTCTTCCTGTTGAGCTCCAGTTTATCTCCACAACAATCTGAGAGAGCATAAGGCATTCTTTCAATTTCTTTGAATTCTCCCAGATTCACCATATGCCCTAGGACACGATCTATTTTGGAGGGTGATCCAGGGGTTGCTGAGAAGAATGTGTATTTGTGAAATACTCTGCAGATGTCTGTTAATTCCCCTTGGTTTGTGGTCTCATTTAATCCCAGGGTTTCTCAGTGGATCTGCACTTGTCGCTGCTGCTTTGTTTGAATGATCTATTGGTGAGAGTGGGGTATTAAAGTCTCCCAGGATTACTGTGTATCTGTGCCTTGGACCCGGAAGTGGCACCCTTTGGTAATCTGGTAACATGCCAGGTATTTAGGTACTGAGGAAGAGGTTAGCCATGCAGGAGCAGAAGGAGCAAGGTATGAGTAAGAGAAGAGCTCCACTTGTGCATGTAAGGAGGGATTAAATGGGGAAGTGAAAAGAAAAGGGGATGAAATTATGATTGATAAAAAATACTAAGAGGCAGGTAATGGGTTCAACTATGATGGTCTTTGTTAAGAGGGGGAACCACATGCTATAAGACGGGAGGATTAAGAAGTCTATGCCAGAACATTCTAGTAAATGGTAAAAACCTTCCTGGTTTACAGAAGAGAAAAGTAGTCATGCAGTTAACCAAACAGGACACTCAAAACTCTTGAGCCAATACAAGAACAAAGGCAAACACATGTATGTACAATAATTATACATTTTTATTGTTCTTATATGATCCATATATATTAATATAGACTTCTCTTCAGGTCAAAATCGAATTTAGACAGCGTGACATCAAATTCATTTATTTTCTCCAAAGAATCAATTTTCATTTCATTGATTCTTTGTATAATTATTTTAGTCTCAACTTCATTAATTTCTTCTCTAGTTTTCATGACTTATCTGAATCTTCTAAATTCTGCTTTTCCAGAAGTTTGAGTTGCATCATGTGATTATTTGAGCATCTTCGTTGTGGTTTGGTTCGGTCTTTGCTGTAGGCACTCATTGCTATGAATTTTCCTTTTCATGTCACCTTTGCTGTGTCCCAGAGTTTCTGGTGGGATGGATTTTCATTGTTATTGTCACTGGTTTGGAGGAATTATAACTTGTCTCCATGTCTTCCCTCCGAAGACCTGTCACTAGAGACAGGCCTTCAGAGTTCAAGCTCCTGGCTGATGCCTACGATTTGGCTCAGTAGGAAGTCTCAAGTCTGCTTACCTGACATGACAGAGCAGGACAGGGCTATGCCAGGCTTTTGGAGCTACCACAACTTGTCTACATCTTTCAGAGGTGCACTCGCATTCCAGGAGAAAACAGCATATTCCCAGTGGAAGCTATAGCCACAGAACAGCAATTTTGTTTTGTCAGTTGTGGGGCTTGAACTCTGGGCCTGGGCACTGTCCCATAGCTCTTCAGCTCAAGGCCTAGTGCTCTACCACTTTAGCCACAGCACCACTTCCAGTTTTATGGTGGTTCATTGGGACTTTTGTGCCCAGGCTGGCTTTGAACCGTTGATCCTCAGATCTCAGCCTCCTGAGTAGCTAGGATTATAGGCTTGAGCCACTGGCACTCGACTTCAGTGATTGTTTTTAAAAGACACCTACTATTTCTGTGTAAGCGCTGATATATACAATTTGCAAGCTATACTATGATAAACCCAGAGAGAAAAACAGCACAGTAAATAACAAATTTGTTAGCCCTACATAATACACATAAAATGTAGCAATCAAAAGGAAGGAAATTGCCTGTGATAAATTTCACAATGAAGTCAGGAGATTCACAACTGAAAAAGAAAATTATAAATAGAGAGGAATTTAAGTCCATGCTTACCTAGAATAATGATTCAAACATTTCACACCGGTTCAACAATCTATCCATTTTGTATATAAAATGTAATTTAAGCATTTTTTTCTGTTTTTGCACAAAATCTTTTATTTAGTAAGAGTCACTGAGTTTGGAGTAAATGAATATACCTATTCCATATAAATATTGTCTGGAAAAACATGGACTGACAGAGATTTGTGTTCTTTGGATTTGGGTAGTAGCACCTAAGTGATACGTACAAACAAATCAATAGATGATTATCACAGTAGTCATATATATATGTATATATATATATAGTAGTAACATAGATATGTTCTACTTTTGTGCCAATGTAAATTTCCTGACACAGTACTACATAAAAAATATTCAGTGAAGTGCATATGACAATTCTACTACATTGTGGCCATCAAACCATTTTCAAATGAAAATCACTTTTAAGTGATGGGCCCAACATTGTCGGCTCACTCACACCTATAATCCTAGCTATTCAGGAGGCTGAGATCTGAGGATCACAGTTCAAAACCAGCCCAGGTAAGATAGTTCATGAGACGCTTGTCTCCAATTAACCTCTCCCCAAAAGCTGGAAGTGGAGCAGTGGCTCAAGTAGTAGAATATTATCCTTGAGCAAATAAAAGCCCAGGGATACTACCCAATCCCCAAGTTCAAGTCCCAGGACAAGTACAAATAAAAGAGAAATCTTACATGGAAAAATATTAAGTGAAAAGTGCCTGTATTTTGTCATTACTGTTTATTTACACTCTTGTTTTCCTGAGAGGTTCACAAGGAAAATTAGAACTATTTCTTTTTTTAGCATAAGGAAAGGAAATATATCAGGATCATCACGAATCAAACTAGGAACAAAACTACTTTGAATAAAACAAGAGGCCTGAGAGCATTTCTATAACTTGATACATCAAAGGTGATTGAATGAATGAATAAACAAAGTTTCTAGTCAGAGATAGTTATATTCTATTTCATGTGATGTCTTCATTCCAGGTTTATTTTCTTACTTGTGCCAATCTGGGGTCTTGAACTCAGAACCTCACATTCTTTTGGCTTTGTTCACTCAAAGCTGGTACTCTACTGCTTGAACCATATCTCTGCTTTCAGCTTTTTTGCTGGTTAACTGAAAATAAGAGTGTCCAGCTTTGAATAGATCCTCAGATCTAAGCCTCCCAAAGAGAGCTAGGATTAGAGCTAGAAATCAATGGTACCCGGCTCATTCCAGATTTTGGCAGTCAAAAGTCACAACTCATGCTGCAATCAACTCCTTTTGTAAGAACCAGACTCTCACTGGATGCATGATAAATTGGAAGGCTGCAACGGAGGATGAAATAAGGACATTCGAATTTACAGTTGTCAACTATAAATCCAGCACTGTGGCAGGCACTTGAGTTTCTCTCATTAAATCTTCCCACTGACTCTTTTAAGTCACTTGTATGATCTGGAGATAGACAACAAGAGATCCAGCTACGATTCCAAGGCCTTGAGGCTTGTCTGTGTTTGAGGTTATGGTGGAAACACAGATCTGAAGCTCTCATCAGCCCCCATTCTCCTCCACTGCAGGCTAAGATGATTCTGATTGTGATATTAGCTCAAGGATGATACTTGTCTACCAGATAATGAATCTTGGATCTATTCTGATCCTAGATAAGTGTTCCATGTGGGTCATTATGTTCTCCTAATCTTTCTGTACTTAGAAGGGCCCCTTGTTCAACTATGGACTAAATTCTGAATATTCCTGAGCACTTGTAATTTTCCACTGTGTTCTATAAAGTGATTCAATCAATTATTTTACCCTCAAAGAATAGAAGATTCTACCACCTCCTACCACTCCCCAAACAAACTTTCTTCAAAAGATATTAGATAGGCCTTTGAATCTTCTAATAATGCTGGATATCTAGAAACAAGAGCCAGCCATGTCGAAGGTTCTATCTAACCTGCTAACCACTTCTGCTGCTTTGCTGTTGCTCTCAGAAGGGATTAGAAATGCCAACGTGGCTTCTGTGTGTGTATATTATATATATGTGTGTGTGTGTGTGTGTGTGTAAGTATACATATAAAGTAAATAAATCATATGTACATATATGGTTCTCTTTCATATATATATATATATATAATACTTATGTTAGCCAAGTGCAGTGGTTAAAAGCTGTAATCCTAGTTATTTGGGAGACAGAGATTAGGGGAATCACACTTCTAGGCCAACTCAGGCCCAAGAAAAACATTCCCAAGACTCTATCTTAACTCTCCTGGCCAGTGGCTGGTTGCTTGTATCACCACCAAGCTCAAGGGGTTGTACATTGACTGAGTATGGTGATATCTGTTACCGTCCTGTGACACAGGAAAGCATAAATAGGAGGATCACAGTCTCACAGTAGAAAGTGAGACTTGAATCACAAAAAGAACCAATGCGAAAGAGGCTGGAGGGATACTGTAAGTGGTAGAATGCCTGCCTAACAAGCACAATGCCTTGAATTCAAACTCCACAACAAAATCCCCAGGACCTGTGTCACACCAGTCAATCTTCCTGATTCTAACCACACCCAGATACTGCATATTCCCATGTCCAGGATTTGCACATATGTGTTTATACGTCTTGAATAGCCAGGCATCCAGGTCTGCTGGGGAAATCACTTTCAAGGGTGGTAAGAGCTTCCCTGTGACCTTCATGAATAAAACAGTCATTTCTTAATGGGTTAGGGGATGAATGCAGAAGGAGTATTGCTTAGGAATTTCAGGGATAAAAGAACACCAGCTTTGAAGTGACATGAACTCAAGAGAACCCAGAATGCCTGTTTGCTTCATCAGTCACTGGAGACTAACGGAGAGCAGGAAGTAAGTGCAGTTGTGGTTCAATTAACAAAGTCAGTCCATAGGATAATGAACCTATGCCAGGCTTATTTTCCAGGTTTCTGAATCTGTGATTGTGGTAGATGACTCAGAGCTGGTCAGATAACAGACTGGCAAGCCACACATGCCAGTAGTACCAAACCACTGTGGTGCCATCTCCTACCAAATGGTCTCCCTGTTTTCTTTCTTCCACCCTGGATGGGGAAGCAGTGTGACTTCACTGAATTGGACACCAAAGACATTGTTTTATCTCTTCTGCCCACAATGTTTTTGGCAAGCAATAAAATCCAAAATCGACTTACTGTTTTATTGAACCTGAAATCTTTATTGATACCTGAAAACAATATTGCTTCTGGTTAAAAAAAAAGCTATTTAAAAAAAGAAAAGAAAGTAGACAGCCTGGTGACAATAGTTCATACCTGTAATCCTAGATACTCAGGAAACTGAGATCTGAGGATTGCAGTTCAAAGTCAGCTCTGGCACAGAAGTCTGTGAGAGACTTTTATCTCCAATTAACCACTGCAGTGCTAAAAGTAGAACTGTGGTTCAAGTAGTAGAGTGCTAGCCTTAGCAGAAAAGTTGAGAAACTTGACTAGGTTCTGAGTTCAAGCCCAATAGCCACTCCCCCCGCCCCACAAATCCTAGGAAATATATTTATTTGAAAGAAGTAAGTTCCATCTATTTATATAACTAATAAAACAGGATCATAACATAACTCAGTAGCAGTAAATTTTATAAGCATATGAATTCTATTCATAAAATAGTATTTGATTTGAGATAGTCTTTAGAGGGATATTCGCATTGTATGCACATTTCTTTAATAATATTTAAAGAACTCCAATAGAAGAACTGATCTATTATGTGATACTTGAGATTAATATATACCCATACTTATTAACTGTGAAAATAATCCTGAAAGATGGCAAAGAGAAGAGCATGTGAATGGGAAAAATTTAGTTTGACTACTAAAGTACTAAGCTGGCAACATATATGGTTATAAAATCTTTCCTTCCTTCCTTCCTTCCTTCCTTCCTTCCTTCCTTCCTTCCTTCCTTCCTTCCTTCCTTCCTCTTCCTTCCTCCCTTTCTTCTTTTCTTTCTTCCTTTCTCTTCTTTCTTGTTTTTGTGCCCATACTGGGGCTTGAACTCAAAGCCTTTTGGTTTCACTTGCCATTTTCATTCCAGACTGATACTCCACCATTTGAGCCACACTCCCACTTCTCTGTGCCACCAGCTTTTTGATGGTTAATTGGGGATAAGAGTCTCAAGGACTTTCCTGCCCAGGCTGGCTTTGAACTATGATCCTCAGATCTCTCCTGAGTAACCAGGATTATAGCAGTGAGCCAATAGCAGCCAGATTTCCCCGTCTTTTCTCTATTTCTTGTTGTTCTTTATATACCTGACTTCTGTTCATCAGCTAGGGAGACCTTTGTGTCTGTCTGTGCAACACAAGCAGATCCTCTCCTTATCTCCTATTCATGGCAATGACTATGTATCAAGCTTCTAGTCTTTACTTTGAGAACAATTTTTGCCTGAAAACAGTGCATGTTTCACTTGAAAAGCCTTTAAACATATTAAATAACTGTAATTAAATGAAAAGTAGCTAAAGACTGTAAAATAAATGGATATAAGTGCACACCTCATCTAAAACTCTGCTCTTTTTAGCTGGGATAGGTCAGGAAAGGTGGGGTGATTCGGTCATGAGTTCAAAGCCCTCAGGAGTGATTCAGGAAATCACTCCTTGGCAGAAAGCCCACTGCCCAGAGCAAAGGAAGTGAAAGCAAGTGAAGCTTTGTTCTGAGCTCTGAACAAACAGGAAACAACTGAAATAAAAGTAGAAAGAGCTACTGAGCCAGGTGCTGGTGGTTTACACTTGAAATTCTAGATACTCAGGAGATCTGTGGATTGAGGTTCAAAGCCAGCCCTGGCACAAAAGTCCCTGAGACTCTTATCTCCAATTAACTATCAGAAAACTGGAAGTGACTCTGTGGCTCAAGGCACTAACCTTGAGCTGAAGAGTTCAGGGACAATGCCCAGGCCCAGAGTTCAAGCCAAACGATCACAAAAGAAATCAATCAATCAATCAATCAATCACTGCTGAATCATTTCCCTCACGACATTTCACCACTGACAGTTTAGTGTGTACCTGTTCAGAATTTCCTATGGATTTACATTTTTATATATAGCACATTGTTATATGTAATTATATAGTAGATATTCATACTTTGTTTTATATATTTGTATACATATATAATTTATGCATTTATATATTTTATATATTATGTATTGCATATTTATATTGTGTATAACCCACCAAATATATATTTAATGTATTATATATTTGTATATTTATACTATATAAACTTTTTATTTAATATACTTTACATATATATTTATACCTTGCAAGTTTATGTATGAATATACTTTATATATTGTTATAGATTATATATTCACTTACATTATATATTACTATATTTTATATATTTATATATGTATTTTAAAATTTTTAAATGAAGTTCACATATACTTTTCTTCCTATGGCTTTCACTTTCTTCTAAATTATGACTTCTAGCATATAGTTTTCTGCAGGTTTGTAGAGAATACCACATTCTATCTAATCACTTTATGGTATCTTATTTGTGCTGATACTGGGGATTGAACTCAGGCCTCGGTGCTATCTATCCCTTAGATTTTTGACACAAAGTCAGCACTCTACCACCTGAGCCACACCTCTTTTTCCTGGTTAACTGTAGATAAGAATCTCAGACTTTCCTATCTGAGCTGCCTTCAAATTATGATTTTCAGTGTATTGTACATACATTTTTTTGTTTGAAATAGGAGAGGGAAGGGAAAAAACAAGATGAGGAGACAAAGGACATGGAATGAACCAGTGTAACAGCAATATTCACAAGACAATATGTTGAAAATGAACTTTACAACTTTGGAGGGGTGGGGGGAGGGAAAGTGGGAAGAAAACATGGGAAGGGGTATCAGTGTTTGAGAAGGAATGTACTCACTACCTTGGGAATGTAGCTGTAACCCCTCTCTATACATCATTCCGACACCAAAATAAAATTTTAAAAAGTTATGCTTCAGCCTCCTAAATAGGTGGGATTACAAGCTTGAGACACTAGTCCCTGGTGTAGGGGCTTGTTTATTTTTGCCAGTCCTGTGCTTGAACGCAGATCTGGGTGCTAAACTTTTCACCTCAAGGCTAGGGCTCCATCACTTTATCCACAGCTCTAGGTGGTTCTTTGGGGATGAGAGTCTCAAGGAGGTGGGTGCTGGTAGCTTACACCTATAATCCTAGCTGCTCAGGAGGCTGAGAACTGACGATAGTGGTTCAAAGCCAACCTGGGCAGGAAAGACCCTGGAACTCAGCTCCAATCAACCACAAGAAAATCAGAAGTGGTACTGTGGCTCAAAAGCTAGCCTTGAGCGACAGATCTCAGCACCCAGGCTCTGAGGTCAAGCGCTACAACAGACTCCCCACGCCCCCCCCCAAAAAAAAGAAAGAGTCACATAAACTTTTCTGCCTGGGTTGGCTTTGAACTGTGATCCTCATATCTGAGCCTCCTGAGTATAACCAGGTAGGACTGCATGTGTCAGCCACTAGCTCCCAACTCAGTGACTTTATTTTAATAATGAAGTCTAACAAAATTCTTCTCAGCAGTGATAAGAATAAAAATTGGTTTTAGTGTTTATATATGAAGATGATTATGGTTCACATTCTTGTACATGCAGCTTCATTAGCCTTCACACTGCTTCTGTTGTATCAATTCTTCAGGGTACAGTCCCTGAAGTGTAAGTACTGGGTCAATGGCTTTGTTCAAAATTGTATTCAGTATTATTAAATCACTTTCTAAAAGGTGATTTACAAAATGCTTTCAACAGTAGTGAGTTTCAAGGCTCATTTTCCCACAAATAAGGTTAATAGTTATAATTATCAATCCACTTAATTTAATTCAGTTTTGTGTATAAAAAGTAATGACTCATGAATTTTCCCAATTTTACAGGTTTTTAGACTATTTCTATTTATTTCATGCATTTCTTTCTCTATACTTATATACTAAGGACAGTCCTTATATACTAAGGACAGTTTAGTAGATACAACCAATATTAAAAATTTAAAACATTAACTTCATGTGCCTCTTTTAGTCCTTTCCTTATTTTTAACTCTGTCATGGTAGTTCTATGTTTATAGCATTTTAAAAATTCTAATCCCTAGTCTTGTTTTTTCTAAGAAAGTCCTGTGCATCAAAACTTAGAAATTATGTTCTTGAAGTATTATAAAAATTTGATAGTTTTGGATTTCTTGAAACACTATGATTTAGATTGAATTTAGATTGAATAGGATGTGAGGTAGGGTTTTTTTTTTTCATATTTGATGGCTAATGCTCTTAGGAACAGCCTGAGTAGCTAAGATTATAGATGTGATCCACCAGCACCCCATTCTAACTCTTTGTAATATTTCATATTTTTTCCAGTAACTCTGATATCAATAGGAAGCCGTGCAGAAAGGAACTATCAAGATAAACACATGGTACAATATTAAGACTGGCTGAAATGAGGAAAGAAGCTCAGAGACGGTGTGGAAATGCATATTATTTACATGGCTGAAACACACTGTTGTTTCAAAATTGTGATATTGAAATAGGACAGAGTTGAGCAAAGATGTCAGGAGTGGCTTTCTAGGCCACATTAAGACATTTGAGATTGTAGTTTAAAAATCTCTGGGGAGTGATGATATTTGTGTTTTATAAAGGATCACTGTGAAAAAGTGGTTTGCAAAGTAGATTTTTAAGAAGAGGAACTTTAAAGTTCATAGGCTTTAAAGTTATAGGCTTTGTCTGGTGGCTGAGCTATCTGTTCTAGGACAGATTGTCATCATTTCAGCATAACTAATAATATTTCCCTCATGGGGTTATTGTAATAAGAAGATAGTCATTTGCTCCAATTACCCCATTAATCTAGTAAATTCCTGAGAAATGATAAAGACTAAGGTTGTTATTATGCTACTAAATCTCTTTTGGATATTTTGCATGAAGTAATAATATTATCATATTTTGTGACATATATTGACAGATAAATTGAGCAGACACCAACTATCTTATAGTTTCTTGTTTATTGCTCTCTAGAATTGGATTACATGATTAATTCTGGCCAGTAAACCATGATAAATAATAAATGCTGGGTGCTGGTCACTCAGCACCTGTAATCCTAGCTACTCAGGAGGCTGAGATCTGAGAATCATGGCTTGAAGCCAGCCCTGTCAGGAAAGCCCATAAGATTCTGATCTTCAATTAATCAAAGTAAAAGCCCAAAGTGGCACTGTGGCTCAAAGTGGTACAATACTAGCTTGAGTGAAAGAGCTCAGGGAGGGCATCCAGGCCCAGAGTTCAAGCCCCATAACCTACAAAACAAACAAACAAACAAAAAGCTGAAAACCAATAATTTCAAAGAAAATTTGAAGACATTAACCAAATAACTGAATAAGAGGACAAATACATGGCAA